>NC_143554.1:86975000-87655000 GCF_054136105.1 Typopeltis vanoorti
AATAAGAGCCATAGCTAAAAGAGAAGTCAGAAAAAGACAGAGAATCATGGAATAAATTTGTTTCTAATTTAGAACATGATTTATATAAAATAAGACCCAATGTATATAAGATTTTGAAACACTTAAATGCAGATACCAAAGAAAACATAAAATTAAACACTGAATTGAAATTAGAAGAATTTCCAAATTACTACACAGAACTGTGGACAGACAAATATTTTGAGAATTAAAAGACAACTGGCAAACAATTAACGAAAATGAAAAGGAAATAACTGAAGAAGAAAATTAGAAATCAGCCTGAAAGAAACAAGAAACGGAAAATCACCTAGAGAATATAAGCTAGGTTCAGAACTATATAAATATGCAGGAACAAGATTCAAAGAAAGACTCCTATTATTTTTAAATAAAATCTATACAACTGGTAACTCCAAATAGAATGGAAAAAAGCAATTGTGATTCCTATCTTTAAAAAAAGGTAGTAGAGATGACCCTAAAAACTATAGAGGTATAAGTATACTAAATTCCTGTTACAAAATATATAGCAAACTAATAAAAAAAAACCACGAAAACTTTATTTTAGAAGTACAGAATGAATTTAGAAAAGGACGATCATGTATAGACCCGGTCTTTTGCCTAAAATTAATAATAGAGAAAAGAAGAGAATACAATTTAGAAACACATATTGCATTTATTGACTTTGAAAAAACATTTGACAAAATTAAAAGAAGCATTTTATTTAACATATTAAAAGAAAGACAAATACCAATTAATATCCTAAAAGCTATCATAAGTATATATGAAAATAATCAAATACAAATAAGATTAAATCATGAGTTATAATATACCAGAGAGACAAACCAAGGGGTTCGACAGAGATGTCCCCTCTCATCAATTCTTTAATATTTACCTAAATGAAATAATAATAAAATGGAATAAAAATTTCCATCAAGGCATTAAACTTTCTCCACCTGTGAACTTAAACACTCTCCTTTTTGCTGACGACCAAATAATTACAAATTCTGAAGATAACTTACAGAAAGCTATTTTAGATCGAAATTAGATAGCCAAAGATTATGGTATGATAATATCAGCAGAAAAATAAAAAAAACTATGGCCTTTAAAGGACAAGATCCAGTAAGAACTAAAATAGTAATAGATAACGAGATCTTAGAACAGGTGAATTCATTTAACTACCTGGAATGTATGATCACATATGAAAATGAAAAAAAGATAGAAACCTAAAAATTGAAAAATATTTAAAAATAACAGGTGTAATTAACTCTATATTTAAACCAAACCTAGTTCAAAAACAAATCAGACTAAAAGTATATAATACATTATCCCTACCAGTCTTATTGTATGGAAGTGAAATCTGAACAAAAATAAAACAAAAAACAAACAAAGATTAATAACAGCAGAAATGAAGTTTATGAGAAAAACTATTTGATCACAAAAGAAACGAAGAAATTATGAAAGAATTAAACCAAGAATCAGTAATAGAAAAAATTAAAAAATAAACATAAATGGATGGAACACGTTCAAAGAATGAAAATAGAAAGATTACCCAAACAAGCCTTAAAGTACAAGCCATTAGGAAAAAGAAAACCATAACGTCCTCTTAAAAGATTAAAAGATTCAACGATGACTTCTAAGGCCGGAACAGGCCACGCTAGCTCTAGATCCTTGATATGCATGATGATGATGAAAAATAAAAGATTCAGCTGTTTTTCTTTTAAGGTGTTCCTTATGGTCTAATGCAGTAACATTTAAGCAGAATACCATAAATATCTAGTTTAGGATATTCTGCTGTTCTCAAAAATTTCTTATTTTTAATATTCTTAATCTTGCATTGCTTTGCATTAAATTTATCTTAAAATATCATTAAGCATGCTAGTACTTTTGATAAATTTATTACTTTTATGTTTCTAATCACTTTTTTCAATGCAACTTATATGACAGCCAAAGTAATTGAAATTATTGCTTTGCTAGTATAATTAACTGATCTTTTTTTGCCATAACTTCAATTTTTATCAGAAAATAATATTTCATCAAAAGTTGCTATACTCCTGAAAAATTAAATATAGGTAAATGAGTTTTTAAATAAGCAATGGAAGACCAGAAAACAAAAAGATATGAAACTGAAGAAAATGTTTGAGTTGGTTATAAATAAACCGTATTTATTCTTCTTTCCTCCTTATATATACTTCGCATCAGTTTAGTATAATTCGCAAGATAATGGTAAAATCATACAGGGAAATTCACATAGGGAGATGCCCTAAAATTCTGTCACAGACAAGAAATGGCAGCAAGGATTTGTCTCGAAGAACTTGTTAATGGCTGAGCACCTCATGCAGAGCCATTTAAACTAAAGCAAGTCATCTGAATCTCTGATTAGTTTACATGCATTCATTTGCGATCTAAAACGAAGACTTTGGATTCGGCTCTATATGAATTATGTCTATATCTATATGATATATAAATGAATTACCCTGTATATTTAACTATATGCTACTCTGAAAAACTGACATGTATTATGAAGATTTTTTATGCGACTCCTGCCCTCGAAAGGTTGTGAACCTTTATGAACCCATATACTAACATTAGCACCGTGAGTGGACCAAGTATTTTTTCTATTTTTATTAATTAGATATTTTAAATGAATGTGTAATATACACAATATATATTTAAAGTAATTATTTTTATTAATTTTGTTTTGTATGTATTTTATTTATTTTTACAGAATCATAAACCCTGCTTTAGAGACCAAACATGGGACATTTCAATCCGTTTCAAGTCTCCAATAAGAGTGTGGTGGTTTCACACCAGGCGACGAAATTCATCTTCCACCTAAAGACAATCACTAACACACATGCTCTCGATGGGATTCGAACCCGGTGATCAGAAGGCGAATACGCTTACTAACCAAGCTTTTTTTTTGTATATTTAAAATACTTGTTTCGGAAAATGCATTAAAACGATAATTTGATTATCAACGATGAATCACCTAAAGTAACTTATTTATACAAACGATTCATTGATTTTTAATTTCATAATTAAAGGCAGATGAGTTAATTCATATACTACCAGTGAGGCAAATCCGAGTCTAGATTCGTAATGAAAGAAAGGGACATAAAATATTTTACATATTATACAATAGTGACTCAAAGAGGACGTATGGAAGTAACAAGATGCATGTTACTGAACTACTGAGAAGAATCTAAGGATACAGATGCATTATGGCTAATCTCTGCCAAGAATTCATTTTTATTATATGTTTAAAAGTCATTTCGCAAACTAAACGTTTGTGCTTAATTCGAAAAAAAAATCGTTTTCATATGGTTGCGCAAGTACTGCAAATTTGAGAAGTGCATTATAGATTGTATATACTAAATTAGGACTACAATTATAAGATACAATTTTCTGGGGATATACTTCCTATATACTAACATACATTTTGTAACCCAGTTCTTACATAAGCACGCCTACCAAATGCAGAGTAGCTCCCACTTTAGTCATCAAAAGAACCTCGAGTGGTCGATGTGAAAAGAGATCGAAATAAAAATAGATATGTTTTAAGTTGTCTTGGTATCTCGTTAGTTAAAAGACCAGACTTCTTCTCGGGATCCCATATATTTGTATTTTATTTCGATACTCGGGTGAAGGAAGCCTCCGTAGATCGGTCAGTATAGACGAAGCCCTATGGGCGGAAAGACCTGGGTTCGATTCCCGTCAGTGACGTGAGGAACCTTTATCTGATCTCTTTCGACTAAAGGTGAGTTAAGTAGTCTCATACGGAAGTGATGGATTATTTCCCCCAGTAACTCGGGTTTTTTCATCCCTCAAAACAGGCAAACCGGTCCGTGAATGCACACGGCTACAGTCATATAATATACTACGGCAAGGAAGGCAACGGAAACCACCTTGTTCATAATCATCTCCGTAGTATGGTAGCATATACTCTGAACAATGATTGGAGCATTTTAACAAGAATAAAACTAATTTTGTGCGTCCATTTATTACTATGGATGAGACCTGGATTCACCATTACACACCAGAATTCAAACAGCAGTGAAACAGTGGATAGAAGCCGGTTGTTCAGTGCCAAAGAAGATAAAGTCGGTTCCATCAGCAGGAAAGGTCATGGCATCGGTGTTTTGGGATACTAAAGGAATTTTTTAATTAATTATCTTGAAAAGGCTAAACTAATAACGGTAATATTATTCCGATCTTTTAACAAGACTAGACGAAAAAATTCGCGAGAAAAGACCCGGTTTGCAAAAGAAAAAAAAATCATCTTTCATCAGGACAATGCACTTGTCCTGATGAAAGATTCCTTTCCATTGCCAAAACACCTTTGTGTTTTGGCAATGGGAAAATTAAGGGATCCGCACTATGAATTGTTGGAACATCCACCCTAATTCCCAGATTTGGCTACCTCTGACTTCTCTTTCCAAAATTAAAAATCTCCCTTGCTCGTCAGCGTTTTATTTCGAATCAAGAGGTGATTGAAGCTGTAGAGGGGTATTTTGCAGATCTTACTGAGAACCACTACAGGGACGGGTTAATGGCGCTTGAGCATCGCTGGAATAAATGTATTAGTCTTAAGGGAGATTATGTTGAAAATTAAAAATAATTTTGAAATTATAAATTCGGATTTTCATTGTAAGGCCGAGAACTTTTCAGACCACCCTCGTAGCTATCCCACCAGCCATATGGCTCAGGGGATAGGATAGGACTAAGATGAAGCATTTTTTTATCTTTTTTCGATAATTATAATTTATGCAGAGATCAAGTGTTCACTTATGACACTTAAAAGGACGGACAATTTCCATGGCAATTGAAGAACGATTGTTTGTCTACTGATGTGAACCAACAGGTTAATAGTGTCTTAAGAACAGCGAATCTTTTATTCAGAAGCATCACGCACACATCTCGAAAATCGCTAAAGCATTTTCTATCCCATAAATGCGGGTTTCAGAACCTGTAGCAAATCAATTTTGCCATATGTATGACGTCTTTTATTCAATTAATAAGCTTTGGATTAAGTAAAAACGGTATTATAATAGTGACATATCGACTGAACAAAATGATAATTTCATTTCAGATGCGTTACTCATAAGTAGATTTAAAACATTAATATTAAAGTTCATCTGACAACATTAAAATCTCATGAAATATCCCAATTCAATTTAATATATTTACAATACCAGGTGTGTTCGAGATCGGTTTTATACCTGCGAAGGGAAAACCAGAACACAGCCACTCTAATACCGAATAACTCGGTGGCGGGGGGGATATTAAAAACAGCCGGACCATATACAGTACTACTTAATCACCATTCTAAACCATTGTAAACAAACATTCATAACACGAGGTTCACATCCCATGTATAGGCTTTCACGTGGATATTCAACACTTGTTATTTTTTCCATCCCTTTCTTCATTCTCAATGATCCTGTAATATTTTTATCTTTAGATGCACATTTATACGCAAATCCATAATATTGGCACATTTTCAACAGTGCTAAATTAGATGACCATTATATTTGTCAACCTGCTTGACAAAGTGGGAAATGTGTGTCCGCTTTCCAATCAACAAGGTATGGATTCAACTTCCACTGTGAGGTATACAAGGGTATGCGAATGTTCCGAAGTAGTAGACAAACATGAAACTACTTTCCTGCATAAACTGGCTTAAATGTTCCATGGTTTGGTTCCGCAGCAGGGTTTTCCTGATTATGTAATCCTTAATCCAGCAAGATGCTAGTGTACAATAGATCTGCAACCTGTTGTGTGGCATAGCAACAATTCACATAGAAAAAAATAAAATTTTAATTAACCACTCCTCCAGCCATATCATTCTTTCTTCAAGTTACATTAACTTGCTTTTACTACCACTGCATGAAGGTTGTTGAATAAAAAGAGAGCTGTTCACTGTCTTTTTATCATGCCTTCATTAATACAGCCTATTAATATACCCTAATAAGTCCAATGAACTCCAGCTAATTTTCTTGTATACGTCCTGAATAAACTTAAAAACTTCAATTAAATTTATCTGATTGGGGTCAACAGATATTTAACAAATCAGATTCTCATAATTAGCATGATACAATTCCTTCCATGTACATAAGAATTTTCTCTGAATATCTTCAGATTCCTTAATATCTATAAAGATCCTGTGTGAGAAACTGAGTCTTAACCCAATACGGGCATTAGTCGCAGATTTATATTCTTTCTTTCTTAATCTTTCCCTCTTACCTTTACAAAGGTGTCGAGGGTTTTTATTCCTTATAACCGCAACCGAGGATAAGGAGATTAGCCCTATGCCTCCCGGTGTAATCCTGTCTGTAGAAGCGTTGAGTTCTCAAGGCCGGATTGTCTGCTTGCGGGATAAAAAACCCTACAGTCTACGCCCAAGACCGGCAAACTTGACTATGTCTGAGAAAGATCCTAAGCTCTTCACGTCAGCGACGGGAATCGAATCCAGGACACTCCTTTCCCAGGCATATGGTTGTGAAGCGCATAGCCACTCGGTCCGCAGATTTATATAAAATCCGTATATTTCATAGAACTTCGTTTCTCCTGCAAGGGCTGCTTCTTTTAATTCGGCTTGCAAATATTCGAAGAATTTTCTACACATTATCAATATGATTGAACTTTAATGCCTCATCAACAAAAATGCTGAAATTCTTGTATTCAATTCATCAATTTTTTGATATATACCCCCAAGGTGTTTTCAGGTAACTATGACAGCACTACATGATTAGAGACTCTGTAGCTCAGTCGATACAGAGAAGTTCTTTGGTCATAAAGACATGGGTTCGATTCGCGTCCATGACGAGGAACCTTTATCTGGTCTCTTTCGAGTAAAGGTGAGATAACTTGTCTCATACGGAGATAGAGGGTTTTTCACATGGAAACTCGGGTTTTTCGTCCTTCAGAACAGGTAAACCGGCCCGTGAACACACACCAGTCATAAAATACATACTTAATCCCTCACTAGGAGGGCTCAATCAGTCCTTAAAGACGGTCGAGGAACGGGGGGGGGGGGGAATCCCCAGGAATAAATAAATAAACTCTATGATTAAGTTTACAGTATTATTAATCGCCTATAAACAATTTTCCTCCAAATCAAACCTATTACTTCTAAAGCGCTTCTGAACAAATCACTCGATTATTTGCAGTGAATGCATCCACTAACCCAATGACAAAAATGGATTTTAGCACTCATTACACTGTCCCCACAGTAAATACAGTACTTCATTACCATCCACCTTAATATGTACAGATTTTCAGTGTTTCAGGTATCCATTTAGCAGAAAGTAATCAACGTTATTATTAGTAAGCAGCAGTCACTACTATGACTACAAGGAGTTTGCTTACAGCTGATAACGTTTTACTTATTGAGATATATATTTCTGCATACCTATTGTCCAACTTGTCGACAATGATTTTCCGTTCTTTTAAGGAACGATTTTGTTTTCATATGCACTAATAGTAAGTTTTCGGCAGTCATTCGGTGCTATCAAAAACTACTGTATTTATGTTTAAAAAGTTGCAAATTGCATGAAAAAAGAAACAACATTCAAGGACTGGTTGAGAATGTTTATTTCGTATGCTAAATTAAAATTTAAGAATTTTCATTTACGCAGCCATATTTTTCAGAGTATAGAAGAAAAACAAGCATCTAAAAATATTTCTTGAATTTAAAATTAAAGCGCATTTCACCTTTTTTTTTAACCCCTCAAATTCAATGAAATTGAAACTCCTAACAGCATGGATAACAAAATATATACCGTCAAACGAAGTTAGTTTATCATAGCAACGGCAGAGGAATCTAAAATATTCATAAAGATCGAGTTTGTTTTAGAATTATAGTGGAAGCAACTAAGGCTATGAGACAAGTGCATTGTTTATTAATTGCGTGCATTCTTCTGACAGTTTGGCTGTTTTATATAATAAAATCTCAAGTTTCTGAAAAGAAAAACTACCGCTCAATCTAAAATATCGAGAAAAAAAAATGAAATATGCGCACAAATGAGTCAGTTGTTTTTTCATTTTTTGGCTAACTAGTAAATGTTTGAAGCCGAAAACAATTTTACGAGTATCCATATCGTATCAGAAAAGATTTATACCCGCACTTTCATAAATGTTTATTGTAGAATTTTTAAATATGTCTTTACGCAAATGCTTTAAACAAATTACGAGATGAAAAAGTATAACATTAAATGATTTTTTTTATTTTATTTATTATCAAAGCTAGCTTGTCAAAGGAACTCATCGCAAACATACGGTACCTTCCTCAGAGAGAGACACGAATATTCACAACATTCAGCGGTATGTGGTTGACAAAACGCGTTGCCGAACTTTGGATAATCGTGTCTCGCTGAGGGATGCATGTTTCTGATGAGTTCCCCGATACAGTTCTGGAACTAGCACTGACAGAGCTTAAATATTTTTTTAATATTAAAACTAAGTCACTCTTTAATAATTGCAACAGAAATACAATAAGGAAAAATGCGTCAAATAATTGGAATATATAACTTTCAAGCGCATTCTTCATTATTTAGAAAAACATACTTTATTTGCGTTGTACATTCACATGTATGTGGTTTAATTGTTTTCGCTGCTATAATTTTTTCCGGTGGAACCCAATACATACTCGAACGGTAACAATAGTTCTTTCTGATAGCTAAGGTGGTCGATAAATAATCACATGATCTAAACAATATGATGACATAAAACGAAGTCTGGTCAGAATTTAAAACAATAGCCATAAGAAAAGTTTAACTAATAAAGCAAACACGGAGTTTTATCGCTCCTTAAAAATTTTGCACATAAGCAAATGTTTAGTTTTCCTTTTTTACTAACCATATATGAAAAACGTAAAAATTACTTCAGTAATTTTTTTCATATTTCTGATTTACACTAGTTTCCTTTTTGTGCTTAGATTGTTCGTTCCTTTGCCTATTAGTCCAAGTTTCTTGTCTGATGATTACTTTTAAATTTTGCATTTTTTACTAGAGTAAAGAATTTTTCACCGGTGTTCTCTATTTTTCCTTAAAGCATCTGAGCCAGACGTCGTTTCATGATCCTACAGCTCTCTTCTCACGTATACACCGGGTGGTCAAAATTAAAGTATCCTGTTTAAAGCCCTGTGGAGAGCCACCCAGCGATCCAAATGCTGCAAAACTTTGCAGGAATACAATGTGCATCATGCGAAAGCGATATCTGTGGAGAATAAAGTAGTTCCAAAATTCACTATCAGGAGCGCTGTGTGATGTACTGAATGGAGATGTAATTTTTTAGTGTGTGTAAGGAGAAAAGCGACGCAAGCATAAATAACACATTTTTATTCACTTCCATTATGCACTAACGGGCTGTACTGTTCAATGTGCTGCCCTTCCCGGTATGCCACAAACTTCATCCTTTGCACACTGTGTTCAACGGCAGAACGCAGCTGGTCGGGACTGATGTTGTGCACATGCTGCGTTGTGCTGTCTAGCGCTGGCAAGTTAACAGGATGATCCCGATAAATCCTGTCTTTGAGAAATCCCCAGAAGTCAAAGGGGGCAGATCAGGTGAACAAGGCGGCTATGCAATTGCAAACGCATGGCTGATCACTCTGGCTTACGTTAAATGCTTTAGAAGAACCTCATGCACGGATAAACCGATGTGTAGAGGAGTCCCATCCTGCATGAAAATGACAATCTATGCAAAATTTTCCCCACAAAATCATCCCAGGTGCGGCTGTAGTTGTGACACAAAATTATTTCTTATCGCGATATCTCTCAGCAACAATTGAGCAGGTCACACAACCCGACTGGCGAATGTCTTCACATGTCCAATGACAAACGAAGCTGTAAACCAGCACCAGACATTAACTTTGGGTGAATGCAAAGGAATTTATTGGTATGCATGCGGGTTCTGCATAACCCCGATCCCGCAATTGTGGATATTCACATCTCCTTTCGGGTGAAAGTGAGACTCATTTCCCCATAAAATCATCCACGGCCACATAGCGTCCGTCTCCACTCGAGCAAGGAATGTTAAAGAAAATGTCACTGGACTTTCAAAGTTCTGTGGGTGCAACTCCTATATCAGAGTTATCTTGAATGGGTACAAATGCAGAATATTCCAAACAGCTGTGTAAGGCACATTCATGTGTCTTGATACAGCACGTGCACTGCAGGAACCAACGCTGTTATTCATGGTCTGATCCACAAAAGGCAGTAGCAACTTTACTCACTTGTGACGTGATTGGTTTGTGACCACTGCCAGGTATAACTCTCAATGATCCCATCTATTCAAATTGGCTAATCATTCGTTGCATAGCACATGTAGATAGTATACCTCGTCGACATTTGTTTGGGCAACGAAATTCACAGTGTACAGCAACAACATTGCAATTGTTTAGTTTGTACAGCTTCGAGAAAAGTACGTTGTGGCAAGGTTAGTGCCACCAGTGTGAATGGTATTAACAACCATAATGAAGAGAAAAAAAATCTCCAGTCCATATTTTTAAACACACCTGGAATCTGCCGAGTTGCATAATATGCAAATTCCATGCATTTGGCGTTTACTACGCTCCTGGTGGTGAATGCGAATTTTGGAACTACTACTATTTTACCTCAGGTTATCGTATTCGCATGATGCACAATGTATTCCTGCAAAGTTTCACGGTATTTAAATCACTGGATGGCGATCCACAAAGGCTTAAACAAGAATACTTTAATTTTGATTACCTTGTACTTTCGATGTACTGTAACTTGAGTATTATTAAATGGATAAAAACAGTATTTGTTTTAAAATAAAGAAAATATATTTTATAATTAATACTCACACTAATATCGAATTAAAAAGGTATTAACTGCTATTAATGCATTTTGTTTATATCTGTTGTACTGAAAAAAAAAAAGATTATAAAAATGAAACGATATTTTATTATCAAATTGCAAAGTACAAAACATTCCACTATGTCATTTACTGTTAATTACTGATAAAAAGTGAAATTCGCTAACGAAGATCAGGTAAATGCACAGATTCAATCAGTTAATTAAAAATTAGTTTGATCATATGGACCATTACACGTTAACTTATAAAATGGTAAAATTGTACGATCTACACAAATTGAATGGTTGATAGCCTAGCATTGATTTACTAAAATCCATTAAAAATCTAAAAAGTGGTGTAAGAGAATAAATCTGTGATATGCCAGCCGACAAGACGAAACACTATCAAGCTTACCCAGCGAAGAGAATGCCTGATATAAGTGATTCCTAAAATTAAGAGGGCGTATGTTCAAATAATTCAAGAAAAAAGTACTTGAGCATTTAATCGATAATAACAGAATCTGTTTGTTAATCCTATTTGATAGTGTTTGGGCAACACTTGCCTCAGAATCCTAAGGACACCAGCTATCTGGAGGCATGCCAAAGTGGTGGCCTTTTTGAAACCAGGGAAAACCCCAACCGAAGCAAAAAATTACAAAAATGAAACGATTCATTTTGCAGGCTGGCTTTAGACCAGGCAAATCCTGCACATCACAAATTCTCAACCTCGCTCAATATATAGAAAATGGTTACGAGCAAAAACCAGCCACAGGAGCAGTCGTCTTTGTAGACCTAACTGCAGCATATGATACCATAAACATCTCACAATCAGAAATAAAATATACAGAATAACTAGAGACTATCGCCCTGTCCTCCTGATCCAATCACTCTTGGAAAACAGACACTTTTACGTGGACCTTGGGGGTAGGAAGAGCCACTAGCACCACCAAAAAAATGGCCTTCCCCAAGGAAGTGTGTTATCACCATTACTTTTCAACATCTACGTCAATGATCTCCCCATCTTTCCAGGAACTAGAAATTTTATCTATGCTGATGACCTTGCCATAGCTACTCAATCAAAAAATTTCAAGTCCATTGAAACTACTCTAGTCTAATCACATACTATACCAGCAATCAACTAAAACCAAATCCCTTGAAAACCCAGACTGGCCTTTTCCACCTTAACAATAAGGAAGCCAACAGGAAGCTACAGATTTTTTTGGGAAGGCTCTAATATAGAACATTCCTGGAAACCAATCTACCTCGGTGTGACTCTCTATTGCACCCTCTCATATAAAAGCCATATAGAAAAAACAAAGACAAAAGTGAATGCAAGAAACAATATACTAAGAAAGCTTACCTCCTCCAAATGGGGTGCAGACCCTAGCACACAGATCTTCTGCCTTGGCCCCTTTGCTATTCTTCTGCTGAATATGCCTGCCCAGTATGGTCCAGATCCTGCCATGCAGGAAAATTTGATCCAGCATTGAATGAAAGCTGCCGCTTAATTACAGGATGCCTGAGACCAACGTCACTAAAAGACCTGTATACTTTGGCTGGTATTGCACCCTTCCCCCTTCAATTCGAAGATCTGCATGCTCAGTTGATGAAAGAAGTAGACAAATGAATGATAAACGCCACCCACTGTTCGGCCAGACCGCAGTGCCCCAAAGACTAAGATCCCGACATAGCTTCCTGACAACTGTTGAACTATCTAAAACCTCCCAGAGACAAGACTTCAACAATGGCTTGCACTATATCCTGAAAATAATACTGGTATTCCAACAGCCGAATATCTTCCACGTGGTGCCCACTTGGACTGGAATACTTGGAAAAGCCTCAGACTCCGGCCACGACAGGACGCTGCAAACAAAACCTCATCAAATGGGACTACCTCACTGGCCCAGACAATTGTGAGTGTGAGACAACCAAGCCCATGGAATACCTTCTTTCTTGTCCCTTTCTTCCATCGCCTTGTGCAAAAGAGGGCCTTATACCCTACACAGAAAGAGCAGTTGATTGTGCAAGTTACTGGAGGAACATCTGACCATGTTTATTGTATATAAGTTATGTATAGTTTCCATTTTTTCATATTTAATTATTATTCCCTGTATAATTCACCTACCAAATCTAAGCTGATCTCATTGTAATGTATCCTAATTTATTGTAAATCATGTTGTACCACTTACTACTTGTGTTTGGATACGAAATAAATAAGTATAAAATATTAGCGTCTTAATTGCGGATATAAAAGACGCCCATAGAAATAACAAAAATATGAAAAATACAACAAAAATGTAAAAAATAATTATACCAAAATTTCTTCCAATTAGGAATAATTCCACATTCCATTTCACCAACATTCAAACATCACTGATAATATACACCACCATTAAGACATCAAAACCTGATCTACTTTTCCTAACTGCGAACCCTCACATCCTCCACGACTACAGCCCACCTCAACTATCACCTACATTACACACAAATGGAGGAATATGTGTTTTTGTAAAATCTGATATACCTAGACAAAGTTATCCAACCTGGAATCCGCAATTTTCGACCTGTTCTTACTTCAGATTTCCTTACCTCACTTTATAGTCTTCGTTTGTAACTCGGATAACCATGCTTCCCCTTTTTACTATTTATCAAAAAAAATTGATTTCATAAAAACTAATTATCCAAATTGTGAGTGTCTTCCTAAGAGACAACGTCCATAACACAAACTGGCTCAGCAACTCCAACTTCAAAGATCAAGCACGTAAGGGATGCTAAATTATTTGCCATCAGTCATGATCTATCACAAATAGTTAACGCAGTGTTTCTCAACCTGTTTTGGATCATGCCCCACCTCAACGTCTCAAAGATTTTGATGCCCCACCTCTAGCATAATAGTCAGCCAAATTCTGAAAAAGTATAATATTTGTACATTTTCTAATTGCCCCAAAAATATTCAAATCCCCCCCCACTGCGGGGCGTACGCTCCACGTTCAGAAACACTGAGTTAACCTATCAATCAGAATACCAGACTATCTTGATTATTCTTCCAATTCTTGACCTTTTCTTAACTAGCTCTCCCTCCAAATACACTATAAATGTCTGCTCTTCTTTTTGCAACTTTGACCACTATCTTATCTAGGTTTTCTTCCCCAACAGATCGTTCTACTCCCACAGCCTCATACCACAACAGTGCCAACCGGGATGACTTCCGGAACTATAATGCCTCATTTCCATGATCAGATTATTGTTTTTGCTCTACAGATCCAAACATCTGTACTGAACACTAATAACCGAAATAATCCTTACTGGAATGAGGGCCTTCATTCTCCATTCATCTGCATACATACGACTCTTTTCCTAGCCCTGTTTCGCTAAAAATATGTGCATCAGCAGTCCATGCTAAAAATCCAGCATATATTCAATCGCCAAAAATAAAAAACTCCAGCTTCTCGTTCTGCTTACACTGCAGCCCGAAACAAGAGTAAAAACGTTAATCCAAAGCCGACTTCATAAGAATGAAATAGAATCAGCTTGCCTCCTGCTCAGATGACTGTGGAGCCTTCTGATCCCTCGCTAACGATGTTGGCCTTAGCGAGGGACAAGAAGGCTTCTGTACTTCCTTATTCTTGCTTTTCACATCCAGATGGTACAATGGTAAGCTAATCCATGGATAGGCAGACCCTCTTGATATTAGCATTTTGCTCCAACTCCTTTTTAGACGCCACAGGAAAATCTGTTTGGTGATTGGCCTTGGGAGTCTAAGGAGTTATTGATTTCTTTATTTAGAAATTTAATTAAAAGTGTATGAAGTATAAATGCATTGGCTTGCCTCACTTTGAATGACCAATTATTGAACAAAACATTAAGAAGCATTTGGTCATTTAATATCGTGTTCATGGCAAATCACTTCCTTCACTACCACAAACTTCCCATTGTCTCCTCTACTCTTTTGTCAGAAGGATCTAGAAAATCCTGATTAATCTTGACGGCTGTTAATTCTGGGGCACTCCAGTTTGCCCCAGAATTAACAGCCGTCCCGTTCGCCTATATAAGTTGTCATAATCATCTGACATCTACTCAACAGCGTGTACTTAAAGGAGACAAAAGTCAGCCATAAAACTATCGTCTCATTGTTCTCTCCCTCGGTACTCTCAACAGTGATGGAGAAGCTCAACAACCAGCGTCTTTCTTTATTACTTGGGGATCCACTACTTAATTAAAAATCACCAATATGGATTCTGCCATTCTAGTTCTACAGCAGACCTCCTCGCTAATCTTATCCACGTTTGGACACAGGCCATGGAAATATTTGGAGAAACCCATGTGGTCGCTCTCGATACTTCGAAGCCATTTTGTCTGAATAAGCCACCATCTTATGGCCTGCGCTTTGTGATTGGATTGCGAGCTTCCTCTCTAGTCGTTCGTTGCTTGTCATGGCGAATGACTTCTCATCAGAATTCTTTATCAATTCTGGAGTATCCAAGAGTTCTATACTTTAACCGTGAATAGAATTTCCTCCTTCACGTCAAGGATCTCTAACTTCATATCCTATTCATAGTTTTTCTGATAACAATACTCTCCATTCCTCCTCCTTATTTCAGAAATCCTGTAATACTCAAATGATTGAAGCCTAGAGATGATCTTCCATAACCAGTGACCTAAATACTGATCTCCTGACCATTCTCAAATGGAGTGAAGACAATTTCGTGAATTTCAATGCTATTAAAACTAATGCGTGCCTTATTACCCACAAGAAAGATTCTACTTCACTCCTACTCGCTTTTGATAATGTTCTAATATCTCTTCAATATCAGCTCTCTTCTAGGACTGACTGTCACATTCAGTCACTTTCCCCTTAGGCGCTCTGTTTCCACTCTACGCCTTCTATAGGTTCGTTCACGGACACTCATTTCTTCTAATCATGTAAGAACTGGAGCAGACATTGGTTAACACCCATAAAATGTCCAACTCCAAACATGGCAAACAAATTTCATATTCCTTGACTCCACCCAGTTCTTTGAAACAATCTCCTCCATACTGTTTGTCCACTGAGTATCATCCTCAACTCTAAGAAACATATCAATAAAATATTTCTTTCTAACCCATACAATGAAATGTTGTGTTACAGATCTTGTGGCCTTTTATATGTGTGGAGTTAAAAAAAAAATCAAACTTGATCCGTGGAATTCAACAAAAATTTGAGTGTCTATCCATTTGTATATCACAAAATCACTCATATTAGATAAATTATGAATCTGGGATCGATCATGACCAATATTTAGTGACACATTTTCAAGTTTAAAATTGTATACAATAAAGTGTAGGTAAACAAAACAATTTATGGTAATATAACAGTATTACTTTGTAGTACTTTGTGTAGATTTCGCAACCTTATTAAAATGTATCGACAGATTCCAACATGGATGCATTAAATAACAATCCTGGAAAATATGTGAAACAATTCCTCTGTTAATTCTGTAGATCACAATGGTTTGACGACCAACATACTGTAGTTAAGCCATTGTTTTGTTCGCCAGAAAGTGCATAAAAAGCATATTTGTTCCAGTGATAATCTCAATTTTAAAAATATATAAACGTAATTTCACTTTTATTTTAACGTATAATACATATACTGGGCACTGAATTAGAAGCTTTATGCAGATGTGATATACGTTGTGTCAGTGATAAACATCACTTATGCAACGTAGATGCAAGATATTGGCTATATCACCACATGTAATAGCCAACTAATTAAGACTGCTCCTGATCAATAATCGTCAACAGTATTGATCACAATGGGAAAAAACAAAGGATCTTTACCAGCTCGTTAGAGGGATTACTGTAGGTGCCTGTCTGGTTGGAGCCCTGATTTTGAAAACAGCAGAGCTGACTGGTTTCTCAAAAGGTAAGATATCTCGGGTGTTTACTCAGTGAAAAAATAACCCGCATTGCTTGTCTAAGAAGCATAATTGTGGTCCTACGACAGTCTGTCAGAACGAGATCGCCGTCGTCTGAGAAGGCTTTACGGGCAAACAGAACTTTCCAGTGTGTGCTGCAACTGACCGAAGCGTTTAATGAAGGCTGTTCTTAACCCATATCTCACCGAACTATGTGCGGGGAATTGAAGAGGATCGGTATTGGCAGTCGTATGCATATATCTAAAATAGTAAGTTTCTAATTCAGTGGCCAGTATGTGCATAACTGTTTAAATTTCATTTTAAAAAATCGTTTTTCATTGGTACAATATCAAGGATCACAAACTAGCTTTCATGTGCAAAAGTTTATTAAACTTTTGTTTAATAAACTTTTGTACATGAAAATAAATACCTAACCTTTTACATCAGTTTACACAAAATCAAAACATGTAATAGAAATTCAGCTTAATTAGGCATGTACATTATGAATGATGGTTTATCTACTCATTTTATTCTTCAAAAACGATTAGAGAAATCACCTCGTGATTGTTGCGTTGAGTCGGGAGGTTCAGAATTAAATTTCGAGTCAGCAAAGATCATGAGGAGAATATATTAGGTCTGTAGGTTACGTGTGTTCACCAGCCAGTTTATTTTTCGAAAGAAAATCTTTACACCAGTTAACTAATACCTTGGAAAGCTCTAGCAAACATCCCTAACGTCCTTGAAAGGATTCGATTTCCAGCATTGAGTGTTGTAAGAGGAAGTTAAGGAAGATACCTTAATTTTTAAACAGTTTTGTAGTCTTGGCTAATGAAAACTGCAGCTCAGCGTTTGAACACAGAAAATTTCCTCAAAATTTAACAGTCAATAGTCAAATTACTTATTGGCAACTATGTCCGATTAGGCTACATACGTAGTTTTTTATATATTACGCAATTCTGATTTTATTTTTCTTCCAAATCAGTTTAGAAAAACTGTACTTTTACAAAAGATATCTAAGTTGAACGTGATGAACATCCTTCATGCCAATAGAATGATATATAGAAAGATCAATTTAGTTAGCTTCTTTATCTAATCTCTCCAATTTCGGATTAAAAAGTGAAGTAGCATATCAGCATGTCTAAAGATGTTACAAGGAACTAAACAAAAATCGAGCGCTCAGTGCTACAGTATTTAATCTACTTATGAGATGCAATTAGAGAAATTCTCTAAAGGAATCCTGTTTCGTCAACGGCAGAAAAGTCCAGCTGACCGTATTAACAAATCTGTCTGGAATCACACTGTCGCGTCAATTGCGTGAGCTTACTCCCGTTACAGTATTCGTGGCGGTTGTCATAGCAACAGTTGTTCAGGCGTCACTAAGGCGTAATTAGGTCCAATAAAATGAAAATGGTACAGTTGCTATCTGAAAACAATTCGCAGCGTGGAGATCAGGGGAGGAGAGGAAATGCATCTAAAAGGAGTCGCCTGTTAAGTAACTGAAACGTATCCTACTAAATACACAATGAGTTACATTAATCCTCGCTTATCCCTCTCTCTTCCAACATTTGATTCCGAAAACTAAACTCCTTAGAATACTTAAGCATTTTGCACATGTGATACACTTACCACAAGTGTCACCAATAATTTCTCTGATTCTAATACGAATTAAGTAATTGGTGATAACCATTTCCAGATCATATATGTATAGCCAGTGTGCGTATTTACATACAGACAATGAAAGCAAACTGCCTAAGGCGATAAATGTCAGTTTTCTTTTGTAGTGAATAAATTAAAATGTTTATAGTACAATAAATATATACTATGAACATTTTTGCAATAGTTTGTTGTATATTATGCATAGTCTGATCCCGTCATGAAAGCTACTGGGTGCAATCTCTACTCCCACTTTTCTCACTCAAATAGCATCCCAGTAACAACAGTTAAAGATAAAGCTGATCTCATTATTCTTTTCCTAACCGACTCCAGCAAGATAACCTAAGAAAAATCAGTTCCTACCATGCCAAGAATAACGCGCAGCATGCTTCCTATCGCCAGAAAGATAGAAGAATCATGAGTCGTTTAATGTACTTAAGAGATGTGCTCCATAACAACCGCATATCCTACATCGTCAGTACATTCTTTCATACTTAGTATCTATCCCACCGCATGGAAGAGCTTAAGCCCAAATTATGCTCATTCTGAGAAATGGAAGGAAAGTAAACGCAAAACATCAAACTATTGAATCAATTATCCCAGTCGTTTCTAAAATAACGGAAAAGATCAGTCAACTTCACTCCTACAGAACTACCAATTAACGATCACTTGTATGGATTCCACCACTCTAGATCTAGAGATCTCTTAGCCTAAATCACCTATCCCTGGAAACGTGCTATATACATGGACCAGAGAAAGTTGTGCTATTTAATCTTCATATTTCCAGAGCATTTTGATTCACATCAAGCCCTTATAAGCAAAATGTCATTCTTAGTTTATTAAAAAGTGAATTAGCATATCAGTGTATCTAAAGATGTTACAAGAAAATAAACGAAAATTGATCTTCCGCTCTTTGTAACTGAATAGCCAGTTTCTCTTTGAGAAATCACTGAGTGTCACAGTGGTCAGCTTACTCTTGTTCAGTTTCTCCACTAATACAGGATTGCCTCAAGGCAAGTGTATCGTTCACTGACAAATAATCCTATCCATTGTTTTGTTGATGACAGTACATCCCCAAATATTTTTTTTTAATTTCGCATTAACTTTTATGTCATTGTGTCATTGTTCAATGGGATTGGAATAACTTAATCACTACCAATGCTAGCAGAAAACAGTCTTGACCTCTTATTCGCAAAAGGAATTTCAATTAATTTTCTCTTACTTTTGGTATACTATGAACCCTTCAGTATTTGGTATACTATTACCTTCCAGTCGTTTGGCACAGCCACATGCCATCGGCACAGTCCCCAATTTTTAAAAATTGTGCTACTAAAAGCTCAAGACGCTATTTTTCATCTATCCATGTACTAATATTGCACAAATCAGATCAACTTCAGATGTTGTCCAGGAGGTGACGGTTTGGCTAATCGACGATTCTCTCCTTGACTAGCTTCAACAGCTACCAGTCTTTTCCACTAAACTGGTATCAACATTCCTTCGCTTTCCATTGAGACTTAAAGGCCCTTTCACAGTCATGGCACTAGTGTGCTATGGTTCTGCACTATCTTAAGACTGGTACAGAAATATATCTAAATAATACTAGGTTATTATGCACAAGTAGGGTTGAAAAGCCATGGCTGAATAAAATAAATACTTAAGTAAATTCAGTTTTATATAAAGCTCTCTTAGAGGATATTAGTTACCTGCACTCAATTTTGTATGAACACACCTTAATTCTCGAAATATTTTATAGACTACAGTTCAGACAAGAAAAATGTATGGTACTGAATCAGCCAATGTCATTTTTAATCAATCAGCTTCTGCATTTAACGACAACACTCTTTGGTTGAAAAGACTTAGGGTTCGAATCTCGTCTACGATGCGAAGAACCTTTATAAAAACTTTTCATAACTGCAGGTGAGTTAGCCAGTCTCATATGTAGGTGGAAGGATTTCCTCTCCCTGAAAAATAATCAACCTTTCACTGATTTTCATCGACTGCTGTTACTGATGGCCTGTATGATCCAGGATGACCTTATAAAGAATATTCTGCTATTTTATGGTGCTAGCCCATCTTCTCTTGGTGGAGTTTTACAGGCTTTTCTTCTCCCGATATAGTTAGGAACTTTATGGCAATCTGGTGCTCAAGCGTACATCAACTGAACTGGCCACTATTAAAAAAAATCTGCCAAAGGTGTTTTATAGCAAATGAGGAAAATTTGCAGAAGAAACTGAAGCCAGTTAAGTACAATACTTAGGATTTTAAGACAACAGCATTACTCCTATATTTGTAAATGAGAAAAATGAGCACTGAAAATAATGCATATGAGCACCAAAAACGTCCCAGCTGTTTATATTTAAGTCCCTGAATAGTGACAAAATGCATAATTTATTGTATTTGAATCTGTATACCTGCGCATAATAAATTGATTACCACTTAGAGTGAATTATTTCTTGGAGTGGAATCACTATTAAAAAAATTCATACCAGTGAACTAGAGAAATATCAGAGAAACTGTTCCAGCTCTCAAATTCCAACGTACTTAAAAGAAGAATATTTAGAAAAATAAAAATTAAATACTGATATTTATCTGGATATAAAGAACATACAAAAATGCTGCTCGTTGTTTTCTTAATGGAGAGGACTGACATGTCTGCTCATTAATCATACTTAAATATTAGTGAAAGCCCGTTGAAAATATAAAAGGTATTTTCAAAATATATTTTATATTTTCAATATAAATATGCAAACTATACATAATACCCACTAACCTACGTGCAATATAAGTTGCAATTATATTATGTTTCACATTACATTAATGAATTAAACCAAAAACTTACCACAGACAAGTATTGTTCATGAACTTAATTTGTATGCATCCCTGTTCCCACTGTCCGCTTAGTCTGAAAACTAAATGTTTCTGAAATCAGTTAGTCTTATGCGGGAAGTTCTAGATTCTCACAGAGAGAAGTTAGATGGTATTAATTGGCAGTAGGGGAAACCCTGCCATCCGTCAAATAACATTATCTTTGTAACTGAAGGTCTAACTTCTGTGAGTGAAATAGAATAATAAAGATTTAATCACACTAATTTATGTGTATTCGCAGTGAGTAGATAACCTGAATATCAAACAAATTAGTTAGAGAAATACAGTATCAAAACATATTCAAGTCATATCGAGATTTGATATGAATAAGCATAACATTTTCTAATAACAGGGGTAGGTCACCTGAAAGTCACTGGAATTCGTATAGGAGTATGATTGTATATGATAATTATTTTTTGAAATAGTTGATATTTATTGACGTGACTAATTTATTAAAATGTATATATAATCGTGTGATACCAGCGAAATGTTCTCGCTAAATCTGTACAATCATACTAAATTTGTTCTGTGTAATAAGGTGCAAAATGAACTAATTAAAGGATACGTAAACCTCATTGGTATCAATGAACTGAGGTTAATAATAAGTTTAGTTTAATCCTTTATCCAAGTGTGAGCAAACAAAGTTTGAGCCTGAAAGTATCTTCAGGACTGGGATAAGGTAGTGCAACACCAGGCAACTCGTTGCAAAGGTGGAGAAAGAGCTCATCACTCCTATCTTAGTATCTCCCATAATGCAAAGCACATCTCCTTGCGGATATGTGTAATGCTATGCTTTAAGGCAAGGGCCACTACCCATACCAGTTTCGACCTTTATTGAGGTCTCGTCAGTGGGAGCCAGGCCCAGTGGTAGAGATAGTGGAGATACAAAGGCAGAAGCAATGAGAGGTCAATCCTAACCTATAGGAGTTGCCAAAAGGGTGTGCAACCTTATTATTAAATTACTCCGGATTCAGAGAAAGATGTTGAGAGTTTATTTTTCACTTGGTTAGACTATAATAAGTTTAGTTTAATCCTTTATCCAAGTGTGAGCAAACAAAGTTTGCGCCTGAAAGTATCTTCAGGACTGGGGTAAGGTAGTGCAACACCAGGAAACTCGTTGCAAAGGTGGTATGGGTAGTGGCCCTTGCCTTAATGCATAGCATTACACATATCCGCAAGGAGATGTGCTTTGCATTATGGGAGATACTGAAATAGGAGTGATGAGATCTTTCTCCACCTTTGCAACGAGTTGCCTGGTGTTGCACTACCTTACCCCAGTCCTGAAGATACTTTCAGGCGCAAACTTTGTTTGCTCACACTTGGATAAAGGATTAAACTAAACTTATTATAGTCTAACCAAGTGAAAAATAAACTCTCAAGAACTGAGGTTACGCTGAGAGGAATGACTGAGTGCCAAATGAAGGGGGAAAAGGAGAGGTACAGAGTGGGTTGGAAAGGCGTAGTATGAAAGAGGCGAATGTACGTTTGAAGGAAGACAAAGGGTGCATAGTCGAATGTAAGGTTGGTTAATAGAGAAGTGATTGATGAGTGGTAATGAGCATAAAAGAGAGGGATATGAATTTTTAAGGCAATCCAATCTGCAAGAAATAGTCGGTTGGTGGGGGAGAGAGATTCGGTGATCAGATGTGTAGTCGGCAAAACCTATACATATGTTTTTCGATATAAAGGTTCAAGACAGAAGGATCTGAATGGAAATAATTCTGTATGCGAAAGAATTATTGGAAAAGTGGAAAACGGGGAGAGTGTAAAGATTGCTAGTCGGGTGCAAAGAAGTGAGCTGAGAAGAAGAGTTTTAATGACGAACGTTTATGTGCGTGGATTGGATAGATGAAAGGCATGCATTATGCGGAGGAATGTAATGATTTGATAAGAAAGAATTTCTGTCTGATGGATGGCTTGAGATTTGCATTGGTTGAATGCAAGTTATACTTTTGAAGAAACTATCAGTCTGTGAGAGTTAGTTATTTACATGTAACGTCATTTTGACACCGTAGTCACTCCCATACCTCATTAGATTTTGGTAGTGAAGTCTTCCTACTAGGGAAAAAAAAGCAGTAGGGTCGCAGGTGCTCTTTCCACAAAGAGCTAGTAAACCAATCACAAACATCCATGCCCTTGGCAGGATTTGAACCTGCAGCCTCATGGCTGAAGAGCGGATACACTAACCACTACGCCACCCAAGCCGGCTTGTGACAGAGTCGATAAGAAAAATCAAAAACAAATATGAACATGACAGTCATCGATGGGATAGTTAGTGGTGGGGAAAAGAACGGGTGTGTTGTGTCATCGCAGGACACTGATTATAGTACGACATATATGGACCACATGGGAATACATGATAATGCTTGCAACAAATATTAGGATAAAGACAAGAAATTTGTGGCTCGGATCAGTAAGAATCAAGAACTATTTTTAAAAAATAGATGGGAAAGGATTTAGAGAGAAAAGTGGTGAGCAGTTTATTAGAAGTGCATAGCGCAGCTAAACGAGAAACAAGTATGATTAAAGACGACGAAATTATTCTGTTCACCAACTACGATTAGTTTACTCTTCGTGGGTTGACATAACATCTAGCCTATCCTGACATAACCATATCAGTTCAATACTCTTGAGCGGCCAAAAAGCTCGGTACTTGTTCTAAACAGTACTGGAGGCTGTCTGTGCTACTAGAATTAGTGTTTGTGTACATATGCTTAGAAAGCTTATAATGGGCGCATCATGTTTAATGTATTTAATTTGAACAAGACTTTGTTGTGGTGTTTTTGGTATTGGGTTATTTCAGTGTTAGTTTTGGAGTAATTGTCAACCTAATTAGTGATGTTCAATTTTTTATTTTTTATTTGCAACTATTTTATTATTAGTTATGCTATTAACGGTAGTTATATTTAATTTTACTGATTTTTTTAGTAGATGTGTGCTTTTTTTAGAGGTGAACCGTAGACCCAACTAAGCAAATATAAAAGAAAATATAAAACATTTTGAAAATAAGAGTGACAGTCTCGGTGGAAAACTGACGAAATCATTAATTCAGCCAAGGAAGTATCTGGTGAAGCTGTTTGCAATGATAGAAAAATCCGAATTCAGCGAATACAAGACTCCTTTACGTCTTCCTAGCAAGCGAATGACCACAGAATGCATGTGTGCATGCTTTTTAAAGAGATTCCTCCATAATATTCGATGTGGTATTTGAATTATAACAAATGAAAAAAATAATAATTAAATTAAGTAAATAAAATAAAAGATGAGTGGAAAATTAATACAGAAAAGTAATTAATCCAATCCCATTTCGAAGTGCTTTTTCACAAATGATTCATTTGGAATATTTTTCCTTAAGTATTATGTATAACAAAACAACGGTAATCGTATGATGTGTGACCTACCCCTTAGTATCAAGTATTACTTGTGCCATACTGTATGGCAGTGGTGTTCCACCTTTTTTACTACGTGAGCTACTTTTCTATAAAACGTTATTCGGCGATCTACTTTCTTATATAGATAACGTTCCCCCAACCTGATATCTGATTACACACAAATAAACAACTAAAAACTTTATTTGTGTATTTAAAAATGTATTTATCACTTTTAATTATTTTAATACAAAAAAAAAATATATATATATTGGAATAAAATATTTATTTCTCTATTTTGGAAAACTAAAATTAGAAAAAACAACAGATTGATTATAAACTCACAAGTTACAGGAAATACTGGTTGATAAAAATATAAAAAAAATAAAAAGTTAATGTGAAATTTGGCATTGTTTAGACCTCGCAATATTTTCATAGTCAAGTTGATATGAAGGCCAATCGCAGAAAATCATCCAAATTATCATTTGTAATTTGGTTTCTTAATTGATTTCTTTATGACGGTCATATTTGAAAAAGCGGATTCTGACATGTCGATCCGAAACACGACAGAATTTTTCGCGCAATATCAGTTAATATTGGGAATTTTTCATGTGCATACCTCCAAATGACTTCATTGTTTATTGATTTTAAACGTAAACTATTCTGAATGTTCATTATCTCAAGTTCTACTTCAGCTTGGTTTATATCAAACAGCCCACTAATTTTATTTGAAATTTCTGTGATGTTCAAGTTTTCTTGAAATGGATTATTGATAAAAGATACAATCATTTCAGTTTTATTAAAATCTTTAAATCTTGAATTTATTTCTTCCTCAACTAATTCTATTTCACGAATAAATTCTTTTAAATCATAGCGAACCATTTCTTGATTTTGTTAAAAAAAATTAATAAATATGGGAGATGTCTAAATTCGCGGTCATTTATATTTTTCTTTAATAAAAATAAGTATTGTTGGAAAGTTTTTATTGAACTTAACATGTCAATTAAATTTTTATCTCTACCTTGTAACTCTAAATTTAAATTGCTTAATTTCGTACAGAAATCTACTAAAAATGATAAATGTAACAACCATCTTTTATCACTCAATTGTGGATAAATATCTCCTTTTACATCAAGAAAAAATTTTATATCGTTAATTAATACAAGAAATCTTTCTAAAAATTGACTTCTGTTTAGCCAGCGAACATTATTGTACAACAGAAGTTCCCTATCATCATCTGCCTGTAATTTAAATAACCGCCGTTGCAGGGCTTTTCCTCGAACAGAATTTACAATTTTAAATGTAATATCCAAAACATCTTTTGTGTTTAATCTTTTACTACACAGTACTTGTTGGTGAACAATACAGTGATACGTTAAAAAATCTGGACATTTGTCATAGTTTTTACATAATGAAATGAAGTCTGATTTATTACCTATCATTGCAGGAGCACCATCAGTAGTAATAGACACAAGTTTAAAAAGCGGAAGTTTGTGTTGTTTCACAAATTCATCAAATGCCGAAAAAATGCCTTCTCCCCTAGTCCTTCCCAATAATGGTATAATTTTCAAAAGTTCTTTACTTGAATAATCTTGAAATACCATGCGAATAAATACCATTAACTGAGCAATATCAGTGAAGTCATTTGATTCATCAAATTGTAATTTGATGAATTATTTGTCAGACATTTGATGAATTAATGTCAGACATTCACACTGGTGAATGTGTGACATTAACTGAGTATTCATATCGGCACTTAAAATTTCAACTTTTCTCATAACCGTTGTTCTGGAAAGTTGTAAATCTTCAATATGATTTCATTTTTATGTTTAAAATCAGAAAATAAAGATTCTGCTGCTGCAAGAAACGATACTTTTATTAACCCTCCATCAGTAAAAGGCTTTTTTGCTTTTGCTAATAAATGACACACTTTCAAAGATGCAATAGTGACTGATATTGGTTTATTTGTTACTTTCGAAATCATATTTTGTTGTCCAGAAAGTTCTGCCCTTAAATTTATAATTTTTGATTTACGTATTTCGGAATTTTTGGGAAAATCATCATATTTTGCATGTAGCGATCGAAAATGTCTCTCAATATTACCTTTTTTTTTTTTTTGGAATTGCTACAGATGAATTACAAATCAAACAACAACACTTTCCATTTACCATTGTAAAGAAAAAATCCGTTTCCCATGCCTTGTGAAAATGATACGTCTTCGATTTCTTTGATACACTCATGATTATCCTCAAATTAAACGAAACGCATACGATGTGCTTTTTGTTATACGTCTACTTTTGCTATCCAGTCGTTACTGCGACATTGTAAACTTTATTATTTAACTTTGTACACTTGCAATTTCTATTAATTACTTCTGATGTCATTTACTCGATACTTTATTCTCCGTTATTCTAATTTGCTGTGTGCGCTTTCTCTCTTTCAGAATCTCTCTTGTTTATCTTATTACGTGCTATGCTTATCTACCTTTCGCATTACGAGTCTTATGCCTAAGATATTAGAAAATCTATTTAAAATGAGACTCCGCCACTCTTTGATTAGCAAAAAGAACTCAAATATACGGCTGGTAGATTTCTCTCTCTCTAACACAAATTCTTACATTAAAACTTTCACAAACAGTTGTGGTCTATTCTTTTTCTTAATTTCACGCTTTGGCCAATTCGCTTAGATTCCCGCTCAACAAGTCCGATTTATTTTAGAAACAGTGCAGTTGTAAATAAATAAACAGGCAGCACTCTTTTAACAAGAAAGTCAAATGACAGTTATTTACATTACTATGAAATATACACAATTTTAACGTTAGGGAGATTGCTTTCTCTATCCATCTATAAAAACACTCTTTAGCAAAAATTTGACCCTTCTTTCTTCAACATTAAATACTTTAACACATAAGGTTACCTACTCTCAGTTTACAAATTATTACTTATTAATCTCTAAGCTTACTCGTAAAGAGGTTACCTAAATCTGTGTTAAATTATCTTTGCACATTTGATATCAACTTCTAACATGCCAACTGATTCTCTTATGGACATTTCTTAACACTATTAAACATATATCTTAAAAGTCTTTCTTGTATCAACTATAACAGGAATTATATAAAAGTTTTGAACTTACAAGGGCTCTGTATCTCACATTCAGTCAAAAGTCTTTCACTAAAAGTTCTAGGGCAATTCTTTAGTCTCAGATCTTCTTCAGAAAATTTTGGCTCGGCTGCATCTCATCGGGAATGTAGAGGGTTGCGGGCTCATTCAGCTCCAGCAAAAGGTTACTCTCACTCGGCGAAAAGAAAAACTTACGAGCGAAGGTGCTTCGGGAAATTTGCCTTGCCTTTTCTCCTCTGCTTGGGCTCACAGCAAATGCCGCGACGACTGCCTTCTTTTTCTGCTGTTTCAACAACTATTATCGCCAACTGGATCCTTCTCAGGCCTGGAAACTTTTCTCCGGTAATTGGAACTCTTCCTTTCGGCAATTTGAAACCTTGTCTGTGGCCTAGAAGTAGTCTCTCTCTCTAGCGACGTGAACCGAGAAGCTCCTTTCTGGAAGCGGGAAACTCCTCTCTCAAGCAACGTGGATCCGGGCAGAGCCTCTCTATCTCTCTGACGGCGACTCTGGACCAGGCGGCCTCCTCTCTGACAGCAATTCTGGAACCGGGATCCCTTCTGCTTGCTTCAGTCCCTTTTTTTATTAGGCCTCCTCTGAGACCTCGCATGAAGTTTGGCAACCCCCAAAGAATCGGTATGAGTCTTTCATCTTAAGTTTCAAGTTCGGCACCCCTTTTGTTCTCCTCCGCTTTCTTTTGATGTAAGTTGCCGGCCATCGGAAAGTTGTTTGAACTCTTTCTGACTGACTTCGGAGATGTTTACACTCAGAGCCTGCAAGCCTTTCTTATACATACAAGTTTCAATAACAATCTTTCTAATGCCGCCATGTACAGCTTCGGCAACAAAAACATTGCCTTTGTTTTTAACACTCTAACATTTAAAGCAGTATATACAGTTAGCTTCAAAAGAGTTATTTACAAAAACATCTAATACAAACTACACCGAGACAAACAAAGTTTATTTATTTACAATATTCACATGGGACTTAACCTAAGTAAAAAATCGATGTAATGTGCTTTGGAATATTTAATATTTAAGCTACAATCGAGTTTTTACACTTTGCTTATAATCGTATCCACTCGGCTCGCTGTTTGACTTCCACTGATCCAAATTAATTCATTTACCCGGACTTATAAGAAAATTACTGATTTGACAATTTTAACGAAAAATAAATAAACAATAGCAATACACTTAAAGCGAATTAAAAATAATACAAAATCATGATAAATAAAATATTATGTTTTCAATTTTAATTAAATTTGTAAGGAGAAATACACAAGAGATCTACCAAAAAAGCGATGTATGTATATATATATATATAAATAAAGGCGAGCTACTCTAGGGAAAGTAAATGTCAAGATGCGAAGCCGAATATTTTACTCAATCATCAACAGTGAGGAAAGCGCAGTAATCTGGCTTCGACAACAGGACGTTTTTCAAAATGAAGCTCCTACGCCTCGGTGTACAAGATTGGAATGTGGAGGAGAGACAAAGTGCAAGAGGAAAGGTGCGAATCAACACAATCGGTTCATCGTTTCAACTTCTTCACTTACTTAGATGGCTGTGGCCGAGCTCACAGCAACTTTTCTGTACTCAATATTTTGGAGGTTGCTTTTCTGTGGTGTAGCGACCTCTCTATTGCGCAAGTGGAAGAACTTACTGGTCACTGCCACCAAGCGGTAGTAGACTTGTTTAACCTCTGCTGTGATGTCCCCTTTCGACTTTGGGAGACGAGAGACAAAATGGGAGGACCTGGCACGGTTATTCAGATGGATGAAACTCTACTGTGAGGAAAGCGAAAAGGCAATCGAGGGAGATTGCTACTCGGGAACCATGAAACTGCACGTGTGGAAGATGTTGGCAGTTACGAAAAAGCTCTCCATCAGGAAGTGCCTCCTGGGCGAACAAATTACGGCAGAAGGATGGAAGGGCCATGGGTGTTTGGGCTGATCCAGAAAAATTCTGATCGGATTATGGAGCGTCGATTCTTTGTGATAGAGCGTCGAGATAGACAGACTTTTCACTCCATTATCTCACGGCGGAGGTTGCACTTGGAACCACTCTCCATTCTGACGAATGGTTGGCTTACAGGGATACCCATGACTATGTACACCAAACTGTAAACCACAGTGAGAACTTCGTTAACCCAATAACTGCAGCACGCACCCAGCTAATCGAAAGGCTGTGGAGAGATCTGAAACTGAAGATGTTGAGGAAAATGCACGGGACAACCCCCGACCTTTTGCCAAGGCACCTCATTGGAACTTGGTTGCGCAGACTTAACCCAAAGAACAGATTTGAAGCATCCATTCGATACATCAAGGCTACATTCGGCAATTAATATATGCAAATCCTGCCAATAGTCTAATGTAAATAACATAGGACAATAAAATGTTTCATTACTTTTAATTAGTATATTCGTTGATGTATAAGTTGCATACTTGATACTAAGCGGTAGGTCACACCTCATACGATTACACAAAATAACTCTTGCTGAATAAATTTAAGAAATTCGAGTGTTTGTATGTAAATCCCACCAGGCTAAGGATTAGAAAACCGGAGCTCCTGTTTACTAGTGGCCAAACATGGTACTCCTCTGGCCACTTCTCTTCCCCAAGAAGAGAGGTGGTCTCAACGGCTGATGAAATTCATGACCAAGTACTCCGAATCTACTAAAAACTGTAATAATTTCAATTTTTGTTTTAAAAGAATAACTTTTAGTACTTACATTATGCCAGACAACACATTACTATTGTATTAATAAGCCTATAGCATTATCTAAAAGCACTGTCTTCTTGCACATGGATACGCATTCATCTGTCAATGTACTAATCCAGCGCTTCCCAAACTGTGGGCCGTAGGTTTTGTTGAGGGGGGCCGTGAAATAATGAAAACAAATTTAAAATGTTTTAAGACTAAGTAATTTTTTTTATTTTAAAAGAAACGTATTTAACTTTTTTTATTATTTCTTTTTTGTTATTTTTTATATTTTAATATCAAGAACTGTTGATATTGACTTTATATACATATCAAAACTCGTTTTATATTATCACTATCACCCGAGCTAGTTTTCTGTTACCAATAAAAGTTTCGCATATATTTCACACATGAAAAAAAGCTTAAACAAGTTCATGTGGGGAGATAGTAACTCGCTTGCAGTGGTAAACATGCCCTCCCTTAACAGCCACTATACTGCGGAGGCAATAAAAACAAGTACTTCTATTATGCCAGTGAATAAGGTATGAGCAGTCTGTGTAATATATTTCTCAACAAATAGTGCAATTAGAGACAACTGGGATAAAAACACTAATTAATGAATCACTTGTCCCCTCATACAAAAACTGTGCTGTATAGACTGAAACAAAACCATATGTTGCATGGGCAAACACAGTATCTAACTAAAAACTATTGTTATTAATTAGATGTGTGTGAGTTCGATTTCCCAAGGCAGCAATAAAATTCAACCGAACGTGTTAAAATTCGTAAAAGTGTTAAAACTAAGTAATATATATATATACACATAATGAATGTTATGGCAGTTTCACATATGGAATTCGGTTGAAGAGAGTTAGCATTTCAACTCAATTGTCAGCTATGCTTTTATCTTTCGGTTGCGCGATCTTTTGTTAATACCGCACCAATCATATGCACGTTTTAATAACCTGCCTTTGCTGTCTGTTTCGCGTTAGGCTGAATTACCTTAAAGGGAGAAAAGTCACAAAAGAAAAAAATGTTCCTGGTGCGGGGATTCCCTTATTCAGGTAATATTCACTAATTTCATGTTATCAGTCTGTGGTGTGCCAGTATCGGTAAGTGGTGATATTATTTGATATATTCTACGTTAAAAAATTTAACCCTGAGATGGATAAGTGGCTGATAAAAAATAAAAAATAAAATCCCGCGAACAATCAGAAGAAGCAGAAACATACTCAAAAAAGATAGTATTTCATATTTTACCAGAACAGCCCGCATCGTCTTCAGAACCAAACGGTAAGAGGCAAAAAATGTAATATAAGCATTTGATTTTTGCAATATTCGCTGTGTATGTTTTGTATTGAATATAAATATTATAATAATATATCTCTCTATTACGATTTTGTTTCGAGGGAGGCCGTGAAATATTTTAATTTTTGCAAAGGGGGCCTTGACATCCAGAAGTTTGGGAAGCACTGTACTAATCAATGTTATTGTGCATAAATGCTAGAGTACTGTTTCCCAGAAAAGTGATGACACTTTAATATCAATTTTCATATTAATTGGTGGTTGGATTAATACACCTTACCATCTTAGATGACCAGAAATAGAATCAAAATTAGCAGTGACGGCGCTAGGGTCTTTGCCGCCCGCATGCAATTTCTATCTAAGCGCCCCTGTAACGATCCGGGCGTGTGTGGTTCTTTTACGATAATAAAAATTTAAATTATTTGAAATTTCTTAAATAATTTTTGACAGAACAGCCACACGTTGGTTCGCTAAATGTAACGAACCGGGGGTGTTGAGTAGGCAGGATAATAGTTATAAACCCGAATATTTAAAGCAAATTTTGATAAAGCCACTTCACTTTAATCGTTGAATATAACGATACAAGGATTATAGCCTTCTCACCGACCCGAATCGCTTTCAAAATTAAAATGAATTTTAATAAAAGTTAAAATTTATTTGAACTAAAGTTTAAAAAATTCTTGCATTTTACCAGTTACTATTCTTAGTAAACTTATAAAAGAATTTTAATAATTTTTATAAGTGGAACTATCTTTTAGGAAAATAAAAGAAACTCAAGATAGATGAGAAAATAAGAGAAGTATTCAAAAAAAAAATAAATTCTTCACAGAATAACCGAAAATAAATTAAATTACAAATATATAGAAATATTTTTATTAAAATTTTAGGGTTATTGATTTCATATTGACAAAATTAGAAATAATGGGCTTAACGTCTAATTCCGCACATATATCATTTTCAAATGCTATTAACGCCAAACTAACAAGCGATTTTTTGTGACATACTTATTCTTAAGTAGGATTTAATTAATTTCAACTTGGAAAAGGAACGTTCACCGCTCGCTACACTAACAGGTAAGGTTAATAGTATTCTTAAAACAATTGAAAAGTTAGGGAAAGAAAAATTATTGGACACAATAAAATTAAGAATATCGAAAGGGTTTTGAATATTTAAATTATCCTTCCGAAAAATATCCCGGAAAGCACATAATTCGTCATATAGTTCTATTGCATTTACGTCTTGATTGTCGCCGTCCTTCAAGGGAATCGCTAAATCGTCACAATTGTTTCGTAAATCTTCGTTATTAATTTGTAGTAATCTATACAAGAAATTGAAATTATCATATGTGTTTCGTTGTTAAAAACGTTCTATTAATGAACACGTTGCAACGTCTAGAAGTGTATAAAACACATTCACTCTAAATTTATCTTCTGACGATTGTGGTGTTTCGTCATGATGCTCGTAGTCAAATTGTCGTGTCTTCCTTCGTCGTCGACCTTCCGTACCAGTTTTAAATTCTTATTCTCCATCCAGGTCTTCACTCAGTCCTTTTGCCGTTTTTAGAACTTCTTTAAAATCTGTATCTGATCAAAGAATATTTTTAAGTTTTCGATAGATTCTAAAGCAAGTGTAATGTTCATATTTTTGTCTTGAAGCATTTTACTCACAGGGTTAATTCTGTTAAGTAAATCACGCCAAGTTATAAGAGAGCAAATAAATTTGTAGTCCTTTATTTTAGCACATAATGTTTGTGCTTCATTCTGAGTTTCTTTATTAAAATTTTCATTATTTAAAATTTCAAAAAGTGAATCGTAAATTTCTCCTAACTGATATCGTAGAGGGCGGATTGCATTAATTTTACTTTCCTATCGCGTTTCTGATGGCTGTTTCAATGTTAAATTTTTTACGAACTTTAAAAGGATTGGCCAACGTTTGTAAGAGAATGAAAAGAAATTGTATATTTCTTGAATATTTGCAAAGAAACTAATTGTATCTGCATTCACTTTGGCTGCATCGTTAATGATTAAAATTTAGAGTATAAGCAGCACATGACACGTAAAAAGCTCGAGGATTTTTGTTCAAAAGCAAATTTTGGAGCCCATATTTTTTCCCTTTCATATTTGCTCCATTGTTATACCCTGACCTCGCATGTCTTCAATGGAGATGTTCCATTATTGTTGCCCATAAACCACGTCCTGTGGAATCTGATATATCTACAAAACCTAAAAAGTTTTTCCTGATCTTGACAATATTCAATGTCACAGGAAACAAAGCGAATAATAATGGTCATTTGTTCTGTTTTACTTGCATCAGGTGTGCAGTCTAAAATTATGGAATAATATTTAGATTTTAAATATAATATATTATATTAATATTAATTTTATATTGATATTATATAAAATAATATCAATATGAAAATATTGATAATAAAATTGTATCCCTGATTGCGTTACTTAAAGTTTCCAATATTTCATTTTGACTGTCTTTACTCAAATAGTGTACTCTGTTGTTTCGTTGTAGGGCCCTTTCAACATTATTTTCCATAACGGGATCAAACTTCGCAAACAGTTCGACTAATTTTAAAAAACAGCCGTTATTCCTTTCATATAATTTATCAGATGATCCGCGAAAAGTTAAATTTTGGCTACCAAGGAATTTTATAATTTCAATCAAGCGTTCTAAAACACTCGTCCAATGTTTCTTTTCCATTTCATATATGCTTTGAGTCTGGCAATCAATAGTAGTTTTGTTTTTTAAATTTTTATCAAGTTCCTTCCATTTTAAGAAATTTTTCATGTGAGTTAAACTAGTCTCATGTCTATGCAAAGTCGTGCTCGCATTTCTCCAATCGTTATAACCTTTTACAAGACTACTTGATTCAGTAGGTGCGAAAAGTTTGCAACAAAAGCAAAAAAAACAGAATTTAAAGTTTCGGAATAAATGAGCCATGTTCTTGGCACGAGCTCCCCATTTTGCACTTTTCTATTATAATAAGTGTCACCAAATTTACGACCGTATGTTTCTCTGGGATATATTATAATTTTCTTTTGAGCAGGCCCCATCTCAATTAAAACTACTCGTAATTTTTCATCAATATTTCCCCATTCACCTGGATCTTCTAAATTTACAGAGACTAACAATGTGTTAGTTTCGTGGTCAACTACGACTAAATCTTCTCCTAACTGTTTTTCACTTAAATCATGCATATTGTTATCTTGTTCAATAGTTGCAATAGTACTTTCATGAAAACTGGATGATGTTTACGGTTCGTCATCGCTGATTTCTGATGAATTAAGTTGGTTACAATCTGCATCAGAATATTTTAATATTTTAACAAATTTATTAAGAGCCCCAGTTTGTTTCTTAATATCTGCTTCTTTCGCAGCATGACGCTGCCGATTTTGTGCACCGGATAACTTTTTTTTTTAATTTTTGATTCCATTTCTATTTTATACCCACAATAAATTATTACAAAACACGACACAGAGACGAAGTAATAGTTCGCACTGAGCTACTGTCAGTAGCCTACTGAGGTGAGTACCATATGACTGGTTTACGTAGTAACAAATGTTTTGTACGAAAATTTGTTTCTGCGCATGTTCACCGTATCACTTTAGATAGACTGCAGTAGACACAACATCTGCAGGCAAGCATTTAGCCTGCTCTCGCTGCAAATTGTAAATAGCCGACTGATCAAAGAGGCGGCAATACACATTTTTTTTTAAATTTTTATTCGGTGTATCCGGCCTTATTTATTTTAATATTGATAATTCTAAGAATTTTATGTTTCTATGATAAAAATTTTGTTTCTTAAAAATGAACTTATGAACTGTGCCCCAGCGGCGGCAATCCCTTCGTATTATCGCCGCCCGCATGTATGCTCGCTTCCGCCGTACCTAATTGTCAATTAGGTAAGAAACGCTCTTCATTATTCTTTCAGTTGTTTTGGTAAATGTTAAAGGATTCGTACAGTAGTTGTCTAGTTAAAAAGATAGAGATGAATGTGTAGATCTTTTCGAGTGTACAATCTTATTAAAACTTCTAACAACCTGTACAAGCAGAATTTAGTAAATAACTAAATGTTACAATATCGAATGGCAATAGATTGCACTGATGAACCCTACAGAATTGTCTGTTTTATTTCTCCTACCATTTCATTGCGCATAAAATTTTGCTTGTTCCGTTTTAAATTTATATATATATATATATATATATATATATATATATATATATATATATATATATAACGTTTATTGCAAATTAGTCTGGAATAACAGCTGGACCGAAAGCAGTAATGAGTATCTTGCCAGTACAACTAACGAAAGAGGAACAACAGATCCAGTCGCATCTCCGTGTATCAACAAACAAAATCGTATTTATAGAGAGAGAGAGAGAGAGAAAAAAAAATGAACATATAAATGTAATTGAATTGAGTTTTAAGAGGTTCCAAGGTAACTAAAGCCATGATATGTGGCATAACTACTACGTCACAGAAACCGTAATGAACTAAATGGCCAATAGCTTATCGTGCCCAATGAAAACCATATAGACTGCTCTAAAGCCATTTCAACGTGCCGACTGTGTCAGAGTCTCTCACGGCATTGTAGAAAGGTATATAAAATCGTAGTTATCCACTACATTTTCGGCAATGTTCATAAACATGTAGATTTGTGGATTATGAGGGTGGGGGGGAGGGATGTTTCCAGGCGACTTTCGTTTGAGACTAAGTGATGTAGAAATACAAAATAAAAACATTCCCATTTCCAACTTCGCGTGTTAGCCTCAAATGCCTGCCACAGCCCAAGTAACTTGAGATTATTTAAAACCTAATCAATGCTCTGATAGGGCGGCTAATCCTATCTGCATAGTGGATTATGGATACCAACGCGTGTATTCTCATGTCCAGTTCGCCTAGCTTGAGGGATGAAAAACCAGGGAGGGGGAAAACCCTCCCACTTCCATATGTCACTGGCTAACTTACCTTCACTTGACACCAAACTGATTTCGACACCAAACCAACCACACTGGACGCTATTTCCTCACTTCTATCTCGCTAATATTTTTTTATAACAAACATTTTATTATAAAAATTATGAACACAAACTCATTGTTCAACAATTATTTAAATCCATGTCAATAGACAAATTTCAGTACTGGTATATCATTTTTGATTTCTATTATTTTATGGGTCTTATATGAAATTGTCGTTTTCTATTTCACATTATATTACACGTCGAAACTGGCTGTTCCTATTTTCATCGCATAAAACAGATTTTATTATCATTATTTCATTGGATACACGCATTTCAAAATGGGTAGGAAAGGCAGTAACCGCGGCAGTCTCATTTCTATCCTTCGTAACTCTAGATTTTCTTGTTGCCATGACAACATGTACGTCATTCTCAGGCCACAGTATGGTTGATCGGTGAAAATTCTCCTTCCGCAGCTCATTGCACATTGTCTTTTGGTGAACTTAGAAGGGTGTCGCTCGAATCAAGTGAAAAAGTTTCTATTCGTATATTTTTTCAAGAGGATTTACTTAATGTTAATCTGAAAATTATAACATTCAAAAAGTATACAAAAAGAAATTTTAAAAAGCAAGAAATTACTTAACATTCAAGAAAAATGTAAAATAAAAGTACAGATTCGACACATTATATAACTATTATAATGCAACTATATATATAAATAATCTGACCTACCACACACGAAAGGTCGCAAGATCTATATTAGATATATTAGTGTACTGTGTGTGTGTGGGAGGGGGGAGGAGGGTGCAAATCTAAGATCAAGGATTAACTCCTGTGTTGTGTATTATAATAAACACACTCCTCTTGTTTGAAGGGTGAAGATTGCTTCTTTTTTTTCTTATAGCGATTTTGAGACGTCTACTGCTTTAATGGTTATATCTAAAGATAACAAAAGAAGGGTTAAGTTTCCATTGAATATAGTAAATCTCATGGAAGTCAAAATGATAGTATGAGAATATCCAATTATCAGTTTTTAAATTCGACCACCGAACAATCCTGCCAAAGTATTTTAAAATTTCTCTGATAAACTTCACAGCGTCAGAGATACAGCGTCCTAATAAGATTATAGTGAAATGTAAATTTTTCACTTCATAATATGGGAAATGTTTTCGATTATAACAAAATTAAAAAAATTTTAATGACTTAGTATTGTAAGTCAACCAGATGAAATTATACCTCGACTGTTTATCTTTTACTTGATTATCAGAGATCGGAAGAGAAAAGGTAAACTTCGGATCGGGATTACATTGGAATACTTTAATCGACATAGTCTAAGCTGTAAGTCAGCAGTTAGAATTGAAGTACAGGAAGATGGTTTGATGTAAAATCAGGTGTACGACAAAGGTGCACATTATCTCCACTGTTATTCATTATTTATATGGATCACATTATAAAGGAAAGTGGTATTAAACCTGATATCAAAATTTGTAATGTTAATCTCCTCTTTGCTTTATGCAGATGATATTATACTTCTGAATAAATACAGTATAAGTCTGCAAGATTCCGTGACTAAATTGAATAATTGTTGTAATAAAGTTGGTTTGAAAATCAGCAATAACAAGACAAACCATGAAAGTAGGCAGCAACATAGAAACTTCAGCTGCATGAATGGAGAGCCTATAGAACAAGTAAAATATTTCAGCTATTTAGGCACGGTTTTAGTGAAGATGGCAAATTAAATACGGAAATAGATAACAGAATTGCTAAAGTTGATATTATTGGGAGCCAGTTGAATAAATTTATATGCAATAAGAGAAATTAGTCGAAACTCTCAATTAGCAGTATACAAGACAGTATTCAAACCAGTTTTAAGTTATAAATCTGAGAGCTGGGTGAGAAATAAAATACTAGAAAATAAAACTGGAGACCTCTGATATGCGAGTTTTGAGAAATTAGTGAAGTGAACAAATGGCATCATTGGCAGTGTCATATTAAAGATGAGGATATTAGGAAAGAACTTGCCATTGTTAGTATTCAGGAATGTATTAGTAGAACTAATCTCAGGTGGTATAGTCACTTCAGCAGAATGGGAAAAGAAAGATTAGCAAAACCAGTGTTCTTTGCCAAGTTGGCAGGGAAAAGACTCAAAGGAAGACCAAGATGTACATAAACTGATACAGTAAAAAGTGCTTTAAAACACAGAAATATAAGATCTAATAATGTTGGAATAATATTGGAATCTACAGATAATAGACTAATCTGGAAGAAAATTGTTGATAGGAAGTTAGTAATGATGTAACTTTTTGAATGTAGTACTATCATAATTATCCTGGTAACTTTTTTTATGTAGTACTGTCATAATTATCCCCCCGGGAGGGTACATATCTGGAATTTGATGATGAACTATAAGCGATAGTTCAAATAGAAAAGGAATTATGAAAAATCATTCCAATTAAACGTCTAGACTCACAGTACCAAATGAGAAGATGATAAATCCGATTATGAAAGAAGTGTTCTTGGGAAGGAAATTTGCTAAAGCATACTCTAAATCGTTTGAGAATGTGAGAAGAGTTATTGAAGAAATAAAACCCTTACCCCAGCCACGGTACTGATGTACAGTAGATGGGATAAGTTTTTTTCATTATTATTATTTCATTACATTTTTATATAATCAGGTAACCCTGCAAACTGGTAATTTTTTTTTCTCGACAGTTCTCTCACACCAAGCGAGGAAATTCATCTTCCACCTAAATACATTCACGAACACCCCAGCTCATAATGGAATTCGAACTAACAACCTGATGAATGAAGAGCGGGTATGCTATCTACGAGTACTATGCCCACCAGGATTATCGGAATTGTCAGGCAGGGAGAGAAACAATGTGAATTGCATTCAAAAGCCGGTCTCATATGTTGGCAGGGGCTTTTCATCTCGTAAAAAAGACAAACCAGCCCAAACACACACAATTAACAGCCAGAATACACTGGCCTCACAACCTTGGTGATTTTAGCCGCAAATCAAATTAACAATAACAGCATACTTTTTTTTTTTCTGGTGAGTGTATGTATTTGGGTAGGATCGCTGTTAATAGCGATTCTATTCAAACGAAGTGAACACATAGGGATTGATGGGCCAGAGCAAGCAATCGGAAAATTTGTAAATGCTTTGTTCTCCGGCCTTACCGAAAGCAGTTATTACATCGCCTTAAAATCTGGCGATAAGGTGGTACCGTTAGGTGTTTTTGTGAACATGTTGGGCGGTATAGCAGAAAATAAAGCATTCCTGTCAAAACATTGGCTTACAGATGAGGCAACATTTCACATTTGTGGAAAGGTTTGAAACGTGTATCTGTGAAGGCCTCGCATCGTGGTTGAATGATAAACAAAATAGAAAGCCAGAAAGTAAACGTTTCTTGCACTGTGACAGAGGCGTGTGGCCTTTTTCTTCTTTGGAAAAAAAAGTAAAAATAATAAAATTATCTTCTGTATATGATATGACACGTTGAAACTATTGTTAATACGTCAGTTACTTAAAGACAAACCTAATATTATCAACGTAACGGAGAGTCACATATTCATAGTGAGGTGAAAATATTCTTAATGAGCATTTTCCCGATGGATCAGCCGAGGAAGATCCAAATCCTGACCCTCCAAGATCTAACGCAGATTTTTTCCTCTGGAAATTCATGAAAAATTAAGAATTTTTCTGCAGAATAAATGGCGAATATGGCGTATACAGACAACAGTTTCTCAGTAGTAGAAGAAAGTACCTTTCAACGAAAACTAAAACAATACTCTTGAGACTAGAAGGAGGACGTTTTTAGTAACTTTAATGTAAACGTCTGTTAACGGATTGCTCACTTAACAGAAGTTGCCTGTATTGGTTATTTGTTTAGATTACGCCAAAACTACAAAAGTTATGAAAAAGTTCACACATTTTCTGTAGTCGCATGTTATTCAGGATGAAAAAAAAAAAAACAATGCTGGGAAGAAACCCCTCCCCACTCTATGAAATCAGCTAACTCATCTTTGGTTGAATGGGCTCTAAAATCTTCTCCTTGTACGACGATGGTATGCAAACTCCATTTTCAAAAAGTGTCGTCACTACATACTGTGAGTGGCCTGGAATTTCTGTAAACGGTTTTACACTACCAGTTAAATTAAATTTCCTAATGATATTCACAATAACTGATCGAAAAGAGACAAAGGATGTTATATATTATAATCATAATTAAAGTGGCGCAAACGCCGCTCTTTCAGGATATCACTACAGTAAGATTTAAGTTGCATCAGCTTTTTGTCCATAGGAAAGCTCTTGTAATTTGTTATAAATATCATTTGAAAGATATATCTTCAGCAGATATATTTCAAGTGTTTTTTTTTAATTCAAATATTTATTCATGCACTTAAGTAATACTGGGCCGTAGCGCCGAAAAAATGTTTGCTCTTATTCCGCTGTGTATGCTGTCAGAAATGTATTAACTTTCAGACTGCATTTATTTTGAATTATTTCGTTTCTATTTATTTCATTATTCTAGTTTCTCTTCTCCCCAATAAAGATGTAATGGGAAACAAACACGCATGTAAAAACTTAATGAACATTTTGTTCGGATAACAAGAGAGAAAGAGCGAGGGGGGGGGATAAGTTATGAGAAAAAAGAAAATGTTACTACTCCCGTAAACCACAAGACTGGTCCATTAACTTTAAAATCACTCATTTCCAATTTAATACAATTTCACACACGAAAGGTTACAAAACTTATAGTACCTTGTGCAAGTCAAGGGTTACCATATATGAAAGATATTTTTGTTAAAACTGCAGATTACAATTCTCAACAACTAAAAGAGAAAAGTAAGTTGTTTGGATTGTGCAAGAGTATACGTCTTTTCTGAAACAATAAAAATTTTATTTGCACAATGAGTTTTTATTTTTATAGGCTTACAAAAATCTCGTAACAAATAATTCCATTATTAAGCATAAAAAAACATATTGCATATGTTCAGATATAGAACGTCATTACTCGATAATGACAATACGCCTTTGATCAATAATTTAACCAAATAACGTTATTTTTGAATCAATCAAAGACCTCTAATAGAATCAATTCAGAAAAGTCAAACGAGGTTGTTGCTGGGACACCAACTTAGACATGTGACATCACCTGCATTCAGTACCTTACTCTCAACAGAGAGAGAGAGAGAGCTGAATTTAGGAACGAATGGAAACAGAGGAAGACTTAAAAAAGCAGTTTGTCAATATATAAGCAACACTGTAGTGTTGCTTATACATTGACACGTCTACATCTGAAGTCGAGACATACTCCAACGGACATTTACCAGTAAGCAACAGAGCGGTTTGACTCACTTCTATTGTAACACTATTCCCAAAAGTAGTTATAATTATATGCTTATATATTTTTCTCTATATCTGAAAGCTATGGAGATATAAGATATACCTTCATGCATAACGTATGAGTCATTCTAAATAGGTATAATCTCATTCTGTTACGGGCAAAATTGAGGAACCACGTATGGCTCAGATGTATTTCCTCAATCTTGCCAGTAACAGAATGAGATTATACCTATTTAGAATGGCTCATAAAATATACTTTCATGAATAACTATATCTCCAAAGCTTGTAGATATAAATAGGGAAAATATATGGCTCAGATGTATTTCCTCAATCTTGCCCGTAATAGAATGAGATTATAACTATTTAAAATGGCTCATAAGTTACGGATGAAAGTATATTTTATTCGCAAGATCGTTTCCTTTAAAATATTTGATATCACTACAAATGATGTATTCATTCGAAAATCGTGTTTCATAGGCGAATATTTTTTTCGGTAAATCTACAATACATTTGGTACACGGCGAGTGAGATAAGAGAGCTGCTGAATTCGCCTGCTCTAGAGAGATTTTTTTTTTTCAAGCCAGTTCAGGCCAATAAGCATCTCATGGCCTGCACACCGCAATAGATTTGGCGATGAAAACCATTTAATTTACATATCTGGGGCCTCCAGTCTCTTTGATCAAGTGTTTTATTTCTAATCCACGTAGTCTTGTATACAAGTAGTTTGGTGTTTGACTAATTTCTCTCTTATTCCATGTACATTTATTCAGTTAACTCCTTACCCATCAGATTTGTTAATTCTGTTGTCTACTCCCATATTTAATGTCCTATTTACACTAGAAATTGTGTCTGAATTGATGAAATAATTTTTTGTTCTACACGCTCTCCATTCAAAATGCAGTTGATGGTTTCAATGTTCCTGGTTATTTTCACGACTTTTTATTGCTTATTTCCTACCAAATTTATTACAGCAATTAATTTAGTTAAGGAATCCTGCAGGATTCCTTAACTAAATGATTTACTTCTAAATAAATCCAGGCTTACACTGGATTTATTTAGAAGTAAAACATTATGTGCATAAAGTAAAGAGTTCGTTTGTTATGTTCATTTTTATATCAACTCCAATGCAACTTTCTTTCATAATGTAATCCATATAAATGAACAATGGAGATAGATACTGTGTACCCTTGTTTTTACATCAGATTTAATATATCAAACCATCTCCCTGTACCTCCTTCCATTCTTAACTGCTAACTTCATTCTAAATATATATTATGCATTAGTTAATATAATGTCCAGTACCATTTTCACCATATAATTGTCGATTCTGAACTATTTGGTTTAAAGTCATAATATAGTCCTGTAAACCTCTATTTCATCTCAACCCAGCTTTTTCTTCTCAAACTTTCCCTTTCTACGATTTTTTTCAGCCTGTTCAAGTATGCTTTGCTTGCATTAATGTAATATTCAGTATGGATTTTCCTTTGCAGTTTTCACGTTGATTTCTCTTTTTTTTATAATTGGGTTTCATGAGAGGCTCTACTCCAATCATCGGAAATCCGCCATTTTGACTATGACTTCTGGATTATGCAGTGCAGCACCTGTAAAACCTTTATGCCTCCATATTTGAATCCCGACATTTCTGGTCGAATCATCTACACGAGCTATTTACATATTTGTTTTTTTTTTCTACCTTTAGTATTGATATGTAATCTAATATTACTAATAATATTCTTGAATGATTTCTACCACTTTTCTATCACTTGTTTCATTTAACAACCCTTTCAAATTAATTACTCCAGACATTTAGAATATCAACTAAATTTATCAACCTAATATCTTTTACAGTTCTCTTTCCTGTTTTCAAGCCTCCAGAACAATGTCACCTTCTTGAAATCTATCTTCTATATTCTTTCGAAAGTCATCCCGTGATTATTTTTGATTAGCTATTTTACATATGTTTCGCTTTCTTGTGGTTTTCTGTTTTCTTCCATATGACATGCTGATTTCCTTGCTAGGAACTTTCGCTATGCTTCCTTCGTATCTATGTTGCCTCTTTCCTTTCCTAGGTCCACCATGGAGTTCTAATTTTTCTGACCTTGCAAACAACTTGTATCCAGTAACTACATACTTCCCTGTCTGATTAAATCAGATTTCTTCCATTATCTCCAAGATTTCATTCTAATCTTCACTCTTTAATTTCTTCATCTGAACCCAGCTTTTCATTTCAAAATTTCGCTTTCCTCGATTTTTCTCTGCCTCTTCTCGAGTATGCTTGCATTAATCTTATCTGGAACATTCAGTATGGAAATTCCTCTGCAGTTTTCACATTCAGTTTTATTTCTCTTTTTTATAGTTGGATATTATAAGAGGCTCTACTCCAATTATGGGAAATTCAATATTTGCATATTTGAGTCTACAGTTACATCTCGGAAAGCTGCTCGACTTTGATTCTTTTTAAAGCGATATTCAGCTGACTCTGTAATGAAAAACTGAAGTTTCTGGGTTTATAAATCCTTCCACTCCTTGTAAACACTGCTAACTCACCTTCAGATGAAAACCCTTTATAAAAGTTTCTTGCCTCTTAGACGAGATTCGAACATCAACCGGAGGTATCGTCAATATCTACGGTTGTAATTGGGCAATAGCGGCTCCCTAAAATGTTTGGAATTGTCGGGGAAAAAAAAACTGAGACCAGTATATTATGTTTATTAATTACGTGTTCCAAGCAAAAAGCAGTATGAAATTAACCCTCGATTCCAAATAACGTAATTAATATGTGGAATATTCCTGAGTGTCTGACAAAAGATATAAACAATACTTTTTTTTAAATATAAGTGAGCAGTAAAGTAAGCCATCAAATCAGACGCCGGTGGAATATCTTTTTTTTTTATTTACCTTTTCCCAATCTTTACTGGGGTTGGCGTATAAAATTTTCGGATTATACGTTAAACCTTCCATTCTCTATTCTGGCTCACAATAGCGAGGAAGCATTTATATCTGTAGATGCTGATAACAGACTGATATTTGAGGAAGCAAAAACCAGATAGTGGTTCGGTTCGAGGATACATAGTGGTTGGTCGGCGAATTTAGTGCTCCTGTAAAGTTGGTAATTTTTGTCACTTTTTATTGTGTTTTCCCTTAGAAAATCGGTGTTTGTAATATACTAGTGTAGACTTTAGTGTTTTATAGTGTATTTAGTATTTTATCATATATTTTTATTAAGATATTTTAATATTTAATATATGTTTAAAATGGCACCAAAAAAACGGCAAGAAAGGTAATGCTTAAAAAAAAACCCGCAGGGAAGAACAAGAAGGTTAGCCTTGCGAACGAGGTTATTACGTACATTGAGGAGGTTAACGAAAATGAATTAACCGCCAAAATAGCGAAGTTGAAGCAGATCATCAGAGAGACAACGCAGGAATTGCAAAAAGTCGAGGAACGTTTAAATGAGCATAAGGAGAAAAAGAAAAATGAACAGGAAAATAAGAAACAACAAAGCAAAGAAACAGGTAAGTCAGGAAATAACGAAAATCAGGTAAGTGATGTTATTAGTAAAAAGAAAGAAGTTATTTGTTATGGATACTCTATAATAAAATATGCTATAGACGAGAGAGTTATAACACCGAGTTTTCCTGGAGCGAAAATTAAAAATATAACGCAGGTAATTCAAAAACTGAAATAAAAAGTAAACGAAATCGTAGTTGTTGTAGTAGGTGCGAACGATTTAACTGGCAATAAGTTCAGTATGAGAGAGGACATGAAAGGGTTGCTGGAAGAGACGCGAGTGAAGAGTGAGAAAGTGAAAATCATTAGTATTTTACCTCGCTATGATAAAAATGAATTAAAAAGAAGGGCTATGATGGCAAACGATTCGATGCGTAGAAGGAATGGATGCGAGTTTTTTGATGTGTGGAGTGAGTTTTAGAGAAGATTGGATATGTATAAGAGGGATGGCCTACACCTGAATGCGTTTGGTATACTCAGTAGATTATTGTCTGTTCGCGAATGCTAGGAGTCTCAAAAACAAAGGGGTAGAGTTTGTTGCCTTCATCGATACGTTGTGACCTCAGATTGCAGGAATTAGTGAGACCTGGCTATCAGAATCAGACCTACTAACTGGTATCGAGTGTCATGGATACAGTATTTTTAAGGATAGAGTGGATAGGAGAGGAGGAGCGTGCTGATAATGATATTGGATGACTTAAATCCAGTTAGAGTTGAGACCTATGAATTAGTAATACTACTAACAATATTTCATGTGGCAGTGAGTTTGAAGCCATCTGGTGTGAGGTGGAATCTAACAAGACAAACTGCATAGTGGGGTGTTGTTACAGACCTGGTATATCGGTTGCTGGTGATGAAGAAATGCATCACCAAATAGAAAAGATGAGCGTGAAGAGAGTAATCACAATGGGAGACTTTAATTATCCAAATATTGATTGGGTAGCAGTATAATCTCATGAGAAGAATGACGATGCATTTATGGAGCTGTTGCGGGACAACTTACTCAAGCAGCATGTGACAGAAGGAACTCGAAGTCAAAGAGTGTTAGATTTGATTATAGTGTCAGAGGGCATTTCAGTTAAAGACGTAACTATTCTGCCTCCAGTTGGTGACAGTGATCATGCGGTACTCACTTGGGAAGTGCTAAGTTTATGAATGTGCCATTCAGAAAATGTTACATGCTGAACTACAAACAGGAAATTATGACCAACTCAGGAGTATACTTAGTGTAGTGGAATGAGATCGGTTGCTGGATGGAAAGAATATCGACAGTGCATGGGAAGCATTTAAACAGTACTTAAATTATGCGATATCAGAATGTGATCCGAGATTTCGAAGAATAAATAGAGTAAGGGTCAAATGGATGTGGAATCTTATTAAGCAAGATAGTCGTAAGAAAAGGACGATGTGGAAGGAATACCGTTTGCATAAGGATGACGTCCGTTATGAACGTTATAAGCAGCAGGCTAGAATAGTCACAACTGCTGTGCGGAAAGCAAAGTCTGATTATGAAACAAAACTGCCTCTGCGTGCTAAAGACAACCCACAAGAATTCTATCGATATGCTGCAAGTAAAAGAAAGAATGAATATGAAAGAATAACTCTTCTAAATCCAGATGGCGTGAGGGTTACAGATGCAGAGGAGGTTGTTCAGTTAATGAGTGCCCATTTCGTTAAAAGCTATCAACATAGTGAACGCAACATTGAGTCACTGTTACCTCTTCACTAGATGAAGAAACGCAAGTGTGTGTGAGGCCGAGGTATTAAAGCTGTTGCACAAACTGAATAAGAATTCAGCAATAGAGACTGATGGAATATCCGCACGTGTGCTAAAAGAGTGTTCAGCTGAACTGGTCATTCCTTTGTCCAGGATATTTAATATGAGTCTCAGAACAGGGTTGATTCCGCAGGAATGTATGATAATTCCATTCCAAAAGGGTGGTGAAAAGACTGATGTATCCAATTATCGACCAATTAGTGTCTCAGGAGTCGTGGTGAAGATTTTGGAAAAATTGGTTAGGGCCCGCATTCAGAAATGGGTTTACTAAGGGAAGGTCATGTTTTAGCAACTTGCTCACATTCTATAACAATGTTATCATTGAACTAAACAAGGAAAATGGATACACCATGTTACTTTTGGATTTTGCTAAGGCTTTTGACAGAATACAGCATGGCAGACTGCTGCATAAATTGGAGAAAATGGGTTTGGGTTATACAATATTAGCATGGATAAGAAGATGACTGACTGACATATCAAAAAAGTGGTATACGGGGGACATGAGTTTGCAAGGGTTAAAGGTAACAAGTGGTGTACCACAAGGATTAGTGCTTGGTCCACTGTTATGCAATCTGTACACTAATGATATTGGGGAGGATTTGACAAGCGACATACAGTTATTTGCTGATGATACAAAGATAGGTAGGGTAATCAGGATGCTGCTGATATGCATACTTGCAGAATGATTTGAATAGGCTGGAATTGTGGGCATAGGAAAATGGGTATCAGTTCGATGTCAGTAAATGTAAAGTCATTCACTCCGGTATGATTAGATATCCAATGTCGTATTATATTGGTGGGATTAGGCTAGAAGAAACTGATGAGGCTAGGGATCTTGGAGTATTAATAGATAGGAAGTTGAAGTTTAGGGGCCATGTGGCAAAGATTGCAAATACAACTCAAAAGATAATTGCTGAAACGAACGTTCACATGTAAAGATAGGGATGTTATTTTGCCTCTTTACAAGGCCTTGATAAGACCTCGCTTGGACTATTGTGCGCAGGTCTGGTATCAGAATCACAACGGAAACTTTGGAGAGAGTACAAAGGAGAGTGTTAAAAATGATATCAGGATTGTGAAATACTGATTATGAAGACAGATTGAGAATTTGTAACTGCAGACACTAGCAAACAGGAGAAAGAGGGGTGATATGATTGAGACTTACAAACTTCTGAAAGGGTCATACAGGATTTCAATTGATGGAATTTTTCAATTTATGGAGGGTCGGGATTTTTCTCTCAGAGGGTGGTGCGTGATTGTAATGGATTGCCATTGGATGTTGCGAGTGCAAGCAGTGTGAATGAATTCAAGAATAAGTATGATAGCTGGTGTGTGCAGTATGTGGCCTCCCTCGATGAGTCTCTGACTCCCTTAATAATAATAATAATAATAAAAACTACCAATTCCGTATGAGAACGGAGCTTACTCGCATGTAGCTTAAAATGCCCTTATTATTATTATACCTCCACGGAGACTCCGATGAGTCTCCAAGAGACTCATCGGAGGAGATCCCACTTTAATTCTTGTTCTCCCCCGTCTCCGGCCATTCTATGAAAAATCTCATCCACATTAATCTGCTAATTACCTCTTACCAACTTATGTCTCAATTATGCCCCCCCCCTCCTATCCACTTCTATCTAGAATAGCCATTATAAAGGTTCCTCTCACTTATGCGAGTGGGAATCGAACGTAGATCTGTAACAAAAGAGCTCGAAGACTAGTTAAGGTAATCTTTTACTTACTATTATTTTATGACAACGAGGAGAGGTCATCTGACGTTTGAAATATATTTTGCATGAAAATATTCGATTAATCTTTGAAACGCATACAGCAGTTAATGTGAACTGCATAATGAACTCCGACACGTTAGTTATTATTAATCTTTATAAACATCAGAAATATGCAATTATGGCAACAAATGCATCTAATGATAAATTCATTCTACATGACAAACGATTTGACTAACTTCTAGAAACCGATTAGAGCTAACTCTCTCGTTGTTTGGTAACAGTCATAGGTATCTTCACTATGCGTATTAAGTTATTTACATACATAAAAAATCAGACTTGCATAAGAGATCCATGGAGGCTATAAAACAGTACAATGTAAACCAATGCTCTTTTCCTGATGTTTAGACAACTATCAGCGGAAATATGTTTGCTTTCACAACGATAACTTCGAACATAATATTATGCACTGAAACTAATTCTAAATTACGAAACAAGAAACATTATATAAGGCCAACCAATATGAACTGTGAAAAAAACATCGTGCAGAAGTAATTCTGCATGTTTTTCTGTGAAAAACATGCCCTTCATTTTATGAAGGGTTAGGTTAGAATGATTGCTGTTAAAAGGGGGGGGTGCAAGAGTTTTCTCTCATAGGGTGGTTCGTGATTGGAATGAATTCTCATTGGATGCCGTGTGTGATAGCAGTGTGAATGAATTCAAGAATAAGTATAATAGCTGGTGCGTGTAATATATCGCCTCACTCGATGAGTCCTGACTCCCTGTAGGTCTCCCTTAATAATAAGAACAATAATAATAAGCACAAATATCGCAAGTTTTTCTATATACTTCACTTTTGAAACCGTAATCCAATCCCTCATATAGTTATCCAGAATGCCTAATATCTGTTTTACAAATTTTCTTGTATTAGAAATTTATAAGCAGTAAAAATTTTCTGAAGAGATTTTTTTTTCCTAAATCAGCTATCATTGTCTTCTGGGAATGGCTATTGGCAGTCGGTGTAGTTATTTTTATTATAAAAACGCATTTTCCTTTTACTCCTGTTTTTCTGAACCTCGAGCGCAGGCCAGCCACCGTAGCAGGGCATCACTGAAATATTGAACTACAATATTCTAGTCTTCTCTCGATTTGTAACAAGTTTCCCATTCGGTGATAAGAAATGGTACGAATAATTTCTTACATCAACAAAAGATAAACGGCTGTATGCTATAAAACCTAATGAAACTTAAATTAATTAGGATAGGACGATTTCGTGACTTGAATAGGACGACGGTCCTATCCAAGTCACCAAACACGGTCTCGCACCGGACGATGAAATTCATTTAAAACTTAGACATTTACAAAACATAGATACCCACAATAGGATTCAAACCTACAGTCTGCTGGAAGGAGAGCAATATAATTTAATTACCCGATAATGCGGACTGCTATTTTACGAACGTTATTGCTTTAGCAGCCGTGGTGAATTTTAAATGAGGCAACCAAAATTAAAAATATAAAATGCTTTAAGTATATAAAATCTTACGTGTATTTTATGCTCTCATTAATAGTTTATAACTCTGTTTTATTCATTAATTAGAGAACTGTTGGTTAAAGTACCTTCTCATAAGTATCAACCAATCAAAATCATCTAACATAAAAAACGAGTGTTTATAATACTCCTGCTCAAATTTATTATGTTGTAGACCTTAAGAATTTTCCTGTTAATTTTTGAAAGAATCGCATCACAGAAAATAATAAATAATTTGCAACACCTCAACTTATAAGACCTACAGTAAAACGTCTGTAAAACATTCGCTGTAAACCCCCCCCCTTTTTTTTTAAACTATAGCGAAATAGTATCATCAGATTAAATCCTACTCTACTAATAAGAACGTTAATGCAGAAATATTCAACATAATAAGCAGAGAATATTTTTACTCTTGTTCTTTACTTGCCCCTACCAGGACTGTACAACTGACGGAGATACCCATTATACTGAATTTGCCTAGTAAGAAAGAAATACGATTTGCTCCCATCTTGAGCTCAATCTCTAAACTGATTACGAGATGCATTCTAGTAACTTATTGTTTATCAAAGGAAGTAGCTAAGTGAATCCGAAATACTAAAAGAAATTCATGTGGTATCTTAAAATAATAATATTATACATTAGAACAATACCATTCTGCTCACTGAAATGAATTGAAGTTGAATAAAATTTGAAATAATAATGAAATACTTCTCTTTATCCTACGCACATTCGCAATAATGAATGCAACCCTTTATCTTTTTATAGAGAAAATTAAACTTTATAGCGTCTTAAAAGTAGTATATTAACATGACAGAACTTAGAAGGGAAATGCACTTGCATTTGAACAATTTCTTCATAATAATAAACGAAAAAGGTAACCATAAATACATATCATAAAATTTACCTGCATATGGTAACTCAAAATTAATAAACAAAAGGCGAGATGTAATTTATATATACAAAGTTTAAAGTTAAAACATATTATCGAAGATGTTAATTTAAAAATAATAATTTGCTAACTACATCGTGTACCACCACGTTTTAAGCAACTAATAATTTTATAATGAAATTTTATTAACTGCAACTATAAATTATGGACATAATTCAGATTCTTAAGATTCTGAAATTATCAAGCGAAATGTTTGAATAAAAGAAATAATATTTACCCAATACTATGACACCCCAGTTACATAAATTTATTAAAATAACTCTAAAGAGTACACATTTTCCATGAAATAAACTTCACCCAAGTACAGATCAAATTATATACATCACTGAACATCTGAGATTTGTCGGAAATAAATAAAAAAAAACAACGTACCTCTAAATGCGAAAATCCAGCGCATATTGACTATCAGTTAACAAAAACTGTAAAAACAACGACATACTAAAATTCCTACACCTACATTACAACATTCCGATAGAAATACACCTTCGTCGTTTGGTATATTACTACAAAAGCGCCAAAAGCATTTCTTCTGAAGAGAAAATGTAAACAACACTATTAAAAATTGCGCATATGTCAGAGCCCAATAAAATGAAATTATAGCCCACTATATTCGCTGTACCATTCATGACTTGCTTATTTTATTAATATTAGTAAAATAATCGAATCTAAAAAAAAACCTTAGATGTGAAATATACTATTTAATTAAAGATAGCATATTTTAATAGATATAAATAAAGCAGTAATAAATTTTGAAAAATCACTAAAACCGCCTATCGTTCAGACTATATTGCCCGGTTGAGAGAAACTTTGTGAAATAAAAATATTTGTCCGAGGATTCGCTATGCAAATTAATAAATAAAAAAGCAGTTTTCAGTCCATCTGTTCATCCCGATTCAAATCATTTTATATCGTTTTGTTCTGTTATTATTGACCCTTCACACTTTCATCTATTATGTAAAACTTTCTGGCAATATATGAAATGATGCACTCAATGAAATCAATCAATCAACGAAATCAATCAGTTTTGTTTTTAATAAAAAGTGCTTCTTTAGAATCTTGGTTACCGATGTCTTAATGGTAAGCGATAAGGAATGACATATACATGAACCAAATAAAAAGCATAAAAAATATATAACTCCTTTAAAGTAATTGGAATAATTTTTCAATTCGATCGGACACGCGTATCACATACGTTGCGCTTCGTTAGTACGATTAGTATATTGTCTCTCAGAATCCGTTTCATCTATGTTGAATTATTTGATTAGTGTAGCACATATAAAATTAAATGTCATCCTGTGATTCATGTCGTGCTGTGTTGAAATGCACGAAATTTTCGCAACTTCTTTTAATCTGATGTAACTATCATATGCAACATACAGCACTTCTGACACTTCCCAGAATATTATATAATTTTTCTCTTTTATAGTATGAAATGCTAATTTTGAATCATCCCCTTGCTCTTCAATTGTCTGATGAAGTGTTTATTTACCTTTGCGAATTTTGCTCGATCTGCCGTCTGTTCTACATAGTCAATACAACATATGCAATGCATTTCACAGCCACCTAGTTTGTTTTTTAGTTTCAGGAATCTGTGGAAGAAACTTTTGGAAAAATGTCAGTGTTTTTCATTGTTTTTATTAGTATTTTTTGAAGCAAACTAGGAAATAACCATTTCTAATCCTACATTACAATAATGCAGGGATGTGTTTTTTTTTTCGTCACCAGATAGCATTAGTTTTCTTATATTGGCTTCATAAGATGGTAACATACCTGCCCGTATGAGCACCATGATCATTGCATACTCATAGACTGATTAAATTAGCACTCTCTTGAGGACAACGTAACAATTGACTTTAATTCGGAAAGACATAGATTCCATTTCATCTATGACTAAAGGAACCTTTATAATGGCTTCTCTTTTAATGGGAGGCTATAAATCACTAGAGGCAAACTATTCCACTTACTCACTGCTCTATGAGAGGAAAACCTAGCCCTTAGCCCTTTCCTGACTACGAACAAACTTAACTCGGCATGGATGCCCAGGTGTTCTCTTACCACCTTCCATATAACGAAATATTTCATCAGACGATGGTCATATAACACCCATTCAGAAGCTCAGAGACCTCATCATATCACTCCTGTTAACCAGAGTCTTTAATCCACATACTCGCAATCTGTCCTCATAATCTAAATCCCATAATTCCGATATAATCTTTTAGCTCTTCTTTGCACACCCTTTCCATAGCTTCTTTATCCTCTTGGAACCCGGGAGACCAAATCTGCACACAATAATCCAGGTGTAGTCTTATAAAGAGACAAAATGACTTCCTTATTCTTACATGTCACTGTTCGCTTCACGATCGCAATTATCCACTGAGTTATATTTGCAACGTTTGCTATGTGACCTTTGAACTTCATTTTCCTATCCACCATTATGCCAAGATCCCTAGCCTCATCAGTTTCTTGGAGTATAATACCGGTAATATAACATGCCGCTGGAAATCGCATCAGGCCAAACTGCAAAACTTTACACTTAGTAACATTAAAATGAACAGCCATTTTCGGTTGCCAAATTTCCAGCCTATTCAAATCATTTTGTAAGTGCTAGATAGGCAGGATAATCAGGACATCTGATTATCCTGCCTATCTTCGCATCGTCAGCAAACAATTGCACCTCTCCTATTAGACCTTATCTAATGTCATTAATGCATAGATTGAACAACGATGGTCCAAGGACTGAACCCTGAGGTACACCATTTTTTGATATCTGTCAACCATCCACTAATTTAAGTCAAGAGTTTTTATTCCAATCCCATATTGGAATATAAACTCTTGACTTGAATTAGTGTGGTATCTTATCAAATGCCTTAGCAAACTCCAATATTAACATAGTGTTTCCATTCCCTTTATCCAAATCGGCTGTAACATTGATATAAAATATGAGCAAATTGCTAAAACATGGCCTTCCTTTAGTAAACCCATGCTGCTCCTTGCAGAATATAGCTTGTTTGTCTGCCTATTTCTGTATTCGAGTTCTTACCAACTTCTCCAGAATCTTCACTACCATGCCAGAGATATTGATAGGTCGGTAGTTATACACATCAGTTTTTCCATCACCCTTGTACAATGGAACTATCATGCATTCATTTCATTCTTGCGGTATCATTCCCGAGCTGAGACTCAAGTTATACAAACATGAGAAAGGCCTAGCCAATTCAGTTGAACATTCTTTTAACAAACGTCCTTATATTCCATCTGTCCCTATTGACAAATTCTTATTCTTATTCAGATTATGCAACAGTTCTTCAACCTCATTTTCACGAACCTCTAACTGTTCATCCAATGTAGTAGTACTGTGTACCATGTTACATACTCCTGGTTGATATATCGTAGCAAAGTGAGGGCTCATTAATTGAAAAATCTTATTAGCTTCTGACACTAATTAGAATACCATCTGCATTCAGTAAAGTTATTCTTCCACATTTATTCTTTCTTTTGCTTGCGAAATAAAGATAAAATTCTTTTGGATTTCTAGCCTTCATAGCCAATTTCTTTTCATACTCCAATTTAGCTTTCCACACAATATTCGTTTCTTTTCTGGCCTGCGATGAACATCTAAAAGCTATTTTAGCTTTTCTTGTATTCCTAATGCTACACGGTGAATATTTCGCTGATAAATATGACTTATATGGACATTTTTGGATGTACCTACTAATCAAATAATACTTGATGGCAGTAGCGCACTAAGGATTAATTCTTGGGGGGGGGTGAGTTGAGTAGGGATTTGATAATACACACTACGCATCGCATACGACCTACGACTGAGCATCTGCAATGATTGCTAATTCATAAGTAGTATAGAAATAGAAGACACTACACAACATAAATAAAAAAATGCATTTTAATTAGGAAAAGATTTTTGGAAAATTTTCTAGTGTTTTGGGGGAGGGCAGGGCCCTTTGCTCCCCACGTGCGCCACTGCTTGCTGGAATTCCACGCAGAAGTTGCACCCTGAGATGAGATGATTGCACCACACATCCACTCTTTTTTCACTTTATGTAATCGAGAACCAAATGAGCTTGGTTAACCAAAGTGTTAGCCAAGCAGTGTTAGAATACGTTTGCTGTGTCAGGGGTAAACATTCTTGTAATAAATCAGTTGTTCTTTTTCTATATGCGTTTGTCCATGTCCAAAGTGTAACCATGATATTAGTAGGTTATAACATTAGATCTGTTTTTTTTTTCCTATACGTTCCTTAGTGTTTTTACGCATGCTGTTTTATCAATGTTGAAAAGGTTATATAGTAAACTAGGTTATGGGTTTCAAATTCCTTCGATCCCAAGATATTCCAGCAGCGTACCTTGTCTGTACATATACTTCATGCACTTTAACAAATCTATAAATACTTAATATGATCACGTAATTTGAATATAATCTATAACTGGTTTCTTTTTGGCCATTTCCAAAGACCTTTGATTAATTTATTAGTTTTCTGATGTACCTTTCCTGTGAGATCCTTCTACGACTTGGCTGTTCCCGTCATCCAATAATTGGTGTGATTTTTGGGAATCTCTGTGACACATGCTGCTTTATCACAGCAGAAATATTATATGAGATTTATGTACTATGATGTATTGGTTGATGCATAGACTGTAATTCCTTAAATCTACGGCTTCGTGTTTTGTAATGTTTGATGTAATAAAATTGCTGCAGTATCTGGATCAGTATAAGTTATAGGATATTAATGGATAGTCTTTTAAATTAGCCATGATATGACTTTTGCTGTATTTTCGCCAGCATAAAGTTAAATCATTTGAATAGAGTGCAGTATTCTGCTTTAATGAGAGGGCGTAAAAAGAGTTAATATTTTATCACCCATAAGCGTTTAGTAGGTTTTTATCCTTTTCTTATATCGTATTTCTTTTCTAAGAACGGGTGGATTTCTGTCTTTACCTAACCATTCAATGGAAACCGAGACTATGAAAGTTCGGTATGCAATGCTCTTCCATCAACTTTTACAAGAAGATTTCCTGAACTCCTAGTTGAAAAAAAATCCAATTATGTATTATTAGAGGTAAAGTACAATAATTTCTTCGGAATTCTCTTGAATTCCGAAGAAATTATTGTACTTTCTATCAGTTTAGGCATAAGAATGACTATTGTTTTGGATTTCTTCTTGCCATCGTGTTGTCAACTTTTAATGATGGGCTGACATAAACACTTGATTTCTGATACTTCAAGTGTACTGCACTCGACAGAGCTCATTGATGTTATTGATACTATTATTATAGCCTTAAATGTATTAATATAGCAAGTTGATTCTAAGACAAGGATTCCCAACCTTTTACGACAGAGGGCTGATCACAAGTTAAAAGTTATCAGGTGAATTTCAAATGAAGAGACTTGGGATTATAATTCCTATCAAAATTAGGGAAAAGAAAACAGGAAATCAAATAAATGCAAGTATGGAAATAAATAAAAAAAAAGCTGATTCTTGTATTGATTAAAAAGTTTTATTAAACATGCAAAATACATATCAGTGAAATATGGAAGTATACTGTATATTTGTGACAGCTTTAAATAAACAAATAAATAACATATCAGCCTAGAGTGGCAAAGATAATATAAAAAATCAGCTTAAGCCCTTTTATTCCTTTACATTGAGTACGCGAGACCTTTTCGTCCTATTTAGCTTTTGGAGACTTAGTAGGCAGTTCAATCTCCGCTGGCAGCCAATCAGAGAAAACTAGCCCAAGTCTATCACTAATTATAAGCGGCAACCAATGAAGAAACAGGAAAACAAGTATTGCCATCTCTCTCTCTCTCTCTCTCTCTCTCTCTCTCTCTCTCTCTCTTAGTACCTAACTCTAACAGAATGTGTTATTATGTGGGTTCTACGGTCGATTTTCTCGAGTTTGTGGGACGAAAGACCCACAAAAAAACTGCTTGCCCATGCCAGAGATCGACTAACTCGGGAACCGGTCGAAGAAAGGCTTAGAAGAGTACCTCCAGTCGGCGACTAGCTAGAATTGAATTTGTCTATCAGCGAGCAAAGATAATATATCATTTCACAATAAACAATTAAGTCGATCGCCCAATATCTTATTTTTAGTCTTAGATTTCCTTTTTTCTGATTAGAAAATCTTTACCAAAGTGTATCAATAATGCGATAGAGATGACTAAATGCTGGATGAGTGTATAGAGTTTACATTGCTATTTTTTACTACAGTGCATTTCTTTTGACCAGGTCAATCAGAATTGGACAGGTAGACAACATATCCACTTCAACCAGCAGTATCTTCTTTTGAAACTATACTGCACACATCCTATTGACCAGTTGTGTAGCACTAGAGACGGATTTTGGAAAGTGAAACAAACAAGAGCGAGAAAGATTTCCTGTTATTATAATGTGACATGCAATCTAACCTTAACGTATCAGGAATTCATTAACCTCCAGACCAATAACTTGACTTCATATTAACCTAATTAATTCTATGATATAGTAGATACTCCTCTACAGATTAACTACCATATCATATTTCAATTCACACGAATTGAATTAAAGAACATTTGCGGTATCTTATAATTAATTAGGTCTGTTTTGCGAAAGAAAAAAAAAAAAGCAGTTTCCGAGAGAAAAAATAAGGCAAAGTCTATAAGGGCTCGATTTAATCACTTTCATTAAAAAAAACTTTTATAAAATTCCTCAAATCTAGGACAGGAGTGGAACATAGAACTTTCGAAAAGGAATAGGAATTTTGTTGCTATCTACTGAGATGCGAACATATCTTGTTATATTACATTACAGTAAACCAACATTACTTAGTGTATGACAAAACAACGACAGTGAGGCCCACAGGAGACATACGGTACCATCTTATGAAACCAATATAATACTTAGGGCAAAGCTCTGAAAAAGGTTCTTTGCTGCTAAGACGGAAATCGAACCAGGGTCTTTTCAACCATCGTCGAAACGGATTGAGCTACGGAAGAGCTGAGTAAATTAAAATAGTGCAATAATACTCAACCAAACAATAAAATGACAAATAATAAACTAATCAGAAACAATTATCAAATACCTTTTATTAATAATAGCATTCTGTTATGGTGGCATCATTCATTATCACTCCTGAGATATCGATAGGTGGATGCATCGGACTTTGCACCCTTGTGTAATGGGATTACCATACATTCTTTCCATTTCTGCAGAATCTTCCCTGTTCTGAGACTCAAATTATATAGCCAAGTCAAAGGACTAGACAGTTCAGCTGAATACTCTTTTAGCATCCGTCCTGATATCCTATCAGTTCCAATCTCTCAGAATTCTTATTCAGTTTGTGCAACAGCTGTAGTACTTCCTCCTCATACAAATGAGTTTCTTCATCCAGTGAAGAGGTATCAATGTTGCATACACCAGGATGATATCTATTAGCAAAATAGGCACTCATTAGTTGAAAAACCTATTCTGCATCTGTCAACCCTCACATCATCTGTATTCAGTAGAGTCATTCTTTCTTTTACTTGAAGCATATCGATAGAATTCTTGTGGGTTGTCTTTAGCTTACAAAGCCAGTTTCTTTTCATACTTAGTCTTAGCTTTCCGTACAACAGTTGTGACTCTTCTGGTCTGCCGCTTATAATTTTCATAATGGACATCATCCTTATACACACGGTATTCCTTCCATTCTCTTTATAGGAATCTCTTGCTTGATATGATTATACATCCATTTGACTTCTAATCTATTTATTCTTCGAACTCTCTGGAATTATATATATCCACGTGGCCAAACTGCGGCTCGCGAGCCGCATGTGGCTCTTTTTAAGTTTTATTGAGGCTCAATTAACAAATAAAAAATATTTATAATTTTTCTTAATTTTCTAGCAGACATGGGGGCAATCACCTAATAAAGTTTTTCTGAATGATGATAATAATTTAAAAAACTCGAGGCAAAGCCAAAAAAAAGAAAAAAAGCAATATTTTTCTCTAAAAATCATCGATGTTTGTTTGCCATCCCTAATAAGCTGTATTTTGCTGCTCGATTGGTCAATGTTTTTGAGTGGCTTGATGAAATTTGCTGTTCATGTGATTTTCGGTAATGTAGTTATATTTATATTACCTTGTCAGAAAATTTAAAAAGATACATTACTGAATTTCGTACTTATATTAATAAAAATGTAATAATTTAAATTCCAAATTATTTAAATATTAATATTTTATTTTTAAAATTTTATTATAGAATATTTTGCAGCATGACTCTTGAAAATAAACAGAAGCGGAAGTAAATCGACAAACATAGAAATTTTAAGGAAGAATGGGGAAAAAAGACTATGCTTTTATTGAGAAAAATTGTAAAGCTTTATGCCTCATCTGCAAACTTCTTTGAAATTGCTCACTGTTCAACAGTGAGCAATTTCAAAGAAGGGAATTTAAAACGTCATTATGAAAAATTGCATCGCGAGTTTTCGTCTCAATATCCAGAAAAATCTGAAATATGAATTAAAAAGCTTAAATCGTTGAAATCTTCAGTTAATAACCAAATTAACTTCACGACAAAATTTGCTGAAGAATCTAAAACTGTAATAGAGGCTAGTTTTAAAATATCATGGAACATCGCACGTGCAAAACGGCTTTATACCGAAGGGGAATTTATTAAGCAAAACATTTCTTGAAACAATTGAGTCACTGGACCCTAACAATACAAAACTTTTAAAGTTAATTACCAACATTCCTACCTCACGACAGACAACTGAACGTCGAATTTCAGAAATAAACGTGGATTTATTATAAAATTAGAAAACGATATAAAATATTGTGTAGCACCTAGTTTGGCGCTTGACGAATCAACTGACATTATAGACCAACCACAATTAGCAATTTTTATTCATTTCGTTCTTGAGGATGAGTGATCCGAGAAGAATTATTATATTTAATAGCATTAAAAGATACGTTGATATGTTCCAAAAAGTCAATTAGTAAGTGTGGCTACTGATGGAGCAGCAGCAATGGTGGGTAAGAATGTTGGATTAATTGGACTTTTAAAAAAAGATTAAAGCATTCCCGATTTCATTCCAATTCATTGTATTTTGCATCGAGAACATTTTGTTGCAAAACACTTTAATTTGAACATGCATTTACACCACTCATAAAAATCGTAAATTTCATTCGGACCAATGCAAACAACCACCGTCAGTTTTGAAATTTTATTGATGAACTTCATTTGAATGAACAAATAAATGATTTATCGTTGTACTGCATAGTGAGATGGTTATCTACATACGATGTATTTGAACAAATTTGTAGCTTTATTGGAACCTATTATCGAATTCCTAGAAAAAAGCAATCATATCCGCAATTAAAAAACAATGAATGGATCCAGAACTTAATGTTTTTTTACCGATATAATGGAACATTTACAAAATTTGAATGTGTCGTTGCAAGGCAAGGACAAGAATATTTCAGAATTGAGTCAGAGCATTTTTAGATTTAAAAAAAAATTACAACTTTTTCAAAAAAATATAAGTGAAAAGACATTCAATCACTTTCCACGTTTGAAAAAAGCGACTTCAGGATGTGATATTCTTCCTACAGCCATCAGTAACTATGAAGCAAAATTAAACAACCTGTTGGACGATTCTGAAGAACGATTTGTAGACTTACAAGAATTAAAACCATCTATCGCATTTCTATTAAATCCATTTGAAATTGATGTAATTAACAACGATTTCCCGCTTTTAAAAGGCTTATTTCCTGGAACGGCATCAAGAGAAATGGAGTTAATAGAAATGCAAGAAGACGAAGGTCTTAAAATGTTACATAAATCAGTAAATTCAATCAATGAATTTTGGAAATGTGTACCTACCATAACGTACAGCCATTTAAAAAATGCAGCATATCGTTAATTATCAATTTTTGGATCGACGTATGATGGTGAATCACTGTACTCAACGATGAAATTTGTAAAATCCAAGTACTGTTCTCAATTAACAAACCAACATTTGAAAGAATTAATAAGTTAAATTACTAATTACAAACCAAATTAGCAAAAATTAGTTGATATCTTAGAAATCCATAAACCTTCTACTAGTAAAGAGTAAATAAAAAAATGTAATAATAAATATAATGTTTCAAAAACGTTTTTTTCCTTATTCCTTATAAATGATATTGTATTTATATGTGTACGTATATAGACCTTTGGGATGTGGCTCTTAACAATTTCTGGTAGATAACTAGGGCTCTTGCTGCAAAAACTCTGTTCTGTACTAGTGTACATCCTAAATACTGAATTTTATTGAATTGCATTCAGCCAGAGTGGAGTTATTGTTTTTGTAACATTTGGAAACATTTTACCAAATACTACGTATTTAGTGTTCCTATAATGATCCAATTGAAAAGGAAATTCAGATATATATGGACAATTTTTGTAAAGATTCCAAATATCGAATTTCAATAGTATGCCGTCAAGTCATATCCGAGGAATAAATAACTGACAAACTATACATATTTTGTAAAACAAATGTTAAAATGAGCAAAGTTTCTACATTTCTGATACAAGCTTGAGTTATCGCTACAAAGATATAAATTAACTGAATATAAATTTAAGTTTGTCATCTTCTCTAGAGATAACACTGTTTTCAATTGCTAAGTCATAGTTTCAGTTTAAATAATTCGATATGCAAATTCGTTATTCAGTAGATATCACAGGTTGCGCTACGTCAAACGGTGCATTTCACAGATGGAGTAATGTATCCATAAAACATCAAGCCGTAAATAATATATCTCCCATAAAATAAAATGACTCATGTGATCTTCACGTGTATTAATATTCATTTATAGTTAACCACAAATGGATAATTTATGTCAGCTTGCAAAACTATGTATTATGCACTGCAGAACAATTGCTAGACAAGGCAACATTATCACATACGTTGATTGTGGTATTAGTCTTTTACTTGTAGTCGGAATAACGAGAATTTTGTGTGTGTGTGTGTGTGTGTGGTATATTCTAAATTCACACATTAAGAGTAAAATTTTTGTCTTTACAAATGATACAAAACCCAGCAAAATAGTGCCTGTCATTTGCATAACCTCAGTACTTTACAGTATCATTGAAGAAGATTAGACGAATGGACAGAGACGTGAGGTTTACCAATTAATATAAATACATGTACGTATAAGGATTTAGTACGAAGTGGTATTAGATTAGATGAATAGAAGTTAAATGGCCGCTTTAGAAAAAAATTAATTTTGTTGGATAGAATTTACTAGGTATCTTACCAATATTGACTCCTGAACTTATTACAGGCTAATTAAAAGGAAGCTTCACCTGTAGAGAAAGGGGTTTTATAATGTTATAAGAACTCCTGGTCAGGACAGTATTGGATCATGGATTTCAACTTGACTCACACTTTTAATTGTTGCCAAACAAATCGAAGGTATTGAGAAAAAGATTCACTAAATGTATGTATTATGATAGCTATGAGTTGTAATTTGCTGTAAGTAGTTACAACAAATTACAAGTAAATACTTGTAATTTAATTTATCTAATAGAAGAAGGAAAGGAATTTAGGGTATATATTACATATATATATATACTGTGGAAGTTTATTGCACTTGCCTGAACTAGACAATACTGTAGGACATAAGAAGATAACACACACACACACGCACACACAGAGAGAGAGAGAGAAGCAAAGTTAGTAAAATATACAAAGTTCGTATTTTACTATTAGAGTTGAAGTGTCTGAAAATCAGAAGTGATTTACATAATCGGTTCATTTATGTAACCTGAAGAAAGTATTAGTTGTCATGGCTGGAAAATAGATTAATTAAAAACGAATGTAATTTAGCAGAATTGAATATATCGCTATAGTTGTTGTGTGTTTGTCTATAGATGTTTGTAAAAAAATAATAAATACTGTAATTAAAAATAAAAGGGATTCCCGATAAATATCAAAGATTGGTGCACGGGGGAACGATATGAGGAAAAAGAAAAGTCCTGTGGTTTTTCCACAGGACTCTTCTATGACAATTATTGTTCAACCTTTCTATTAATGCTACTGTCAGTGGAATTCAGGTAGATATTTAGTTATTTAAATTAAGGGGATATTAAATCCCACATTGTTTTAAAACCGAATAAGAAACTCAAAGATTGGAATCAGAGAGTTTCATGCCGAATATAGTAAACTATAAAAGCATCGGCGATTACTAGCGTGAGCTAATGCAAGTAGTCCTAGTACGTAGTACAAACGCGAGTTGCCCGAGTTTGTACTACGTACTAGGACTACTTGCATTAGCTCACATTAGTAATCGCCGATACTTTTATAGTTTATTATACTATATTCGGCATGAAACTCTCTGATTCCAATCTTTGAGTTTCTTATTCGGTTTTAAAACAATGTGGGATTTAATATCCCCTTAATTTAAATAATGTTTATATCGCCGAAATGAAGCCTATTGGCTCTTTATATTTAAGTAAGATATTTAGTTGTTTGCGGATGACGTGAAGTTGGGGAAAGTTATTAAGTGTAGTGCTCATGCGGACTCTTCGGGAGTTAAGTGAAAAAAGTCTTGAACTTCGGGATCTGCAGATAGGAGACTGCATACTCTATACTACTACTACTACTACTACTACTACTACTACTACTAATAATAATAATAATAATAATATTTCTGAATAAAGGAAAAATGAAAAGATAGCTGTGAATATCATAACGTATAGGGTAGGCTATTAAACCGACTTGAAACAGATTTGGTGGTTTTCACACGTCTGTCAAGATGAACTTCCCCTCCCTTCAGTCTCCAAAAGTTAGGAATTTCCTGTTCCCTATTAGGGAATAAAAGGCGTTAATGGATTATTATTTATTATTATTACGGGGATTAATATATATGGGTGTGCGTACGTCCATTTAGAATAAGAAATAGGATATTTAGCACTACTTTTGTTTTTGGAAATCTGCAATCTTTCATCATCGACCCAGGTCTGTGCAGTTCTGTGACGTAATGAACAAAAGGTAATGTTCTTAATTTTAAACAGCATTATATGTATTCATATCGTGTCGATTTTTCTGAAATGAAGGTTACAAAAATGCGAATTTCTTTCCAGAATAAAAACAAACAAACAAACATTGCCAAAGGTAGACTCACCCTAGAATCGACTGAAAAAAAAAAAAAAAAAAAAAAAAAGGTGGGGGGGACTACTAGAAAAGAAAGAGCTCGCCTTTTCCAGTTGATAAAGCATTCCTATATAAAATTTTCAGCCCACATAATTAATATTGTGTTAGGCTGAAAATCAGGTAAAACAAGAAAGACTAAATTAGAATTGAACTAGATCTCTCATCTCATCTCACCTTCCTTTTTCCCCCTTTCACCTTGCGGTGTCGAAGGGTTAGTTAATCATCGGACCTCAAACCGTTCACAGGATAAGGTGGTCAGCCCTACTTCCCAGTGTATCCTATGTCCATAGTGGTGTTGAGTTCTCAAGGTCGGTTTGCCTGCTTTGCGGGATGAAAAAAAAAACCCACGATAAACCCTACTGTCCACGCCCAAGACCGGCTAACTTGGCTATGGCGGAGGAAGATCCATAAGCTCCTCACGTCACCGACGAGAATCGAACCTAGAACATTCCTTCCCCAGGAATATGGGTGCGAAGCGCACAGCCACTAGGCTAACCTAATATATTCTTTTCTTCACATAACTTACACTTTTTTTTTTTTTCATTTTAAAACATCATCTCATTCACTATCAAGTTATTTAATCACATCGGCTAGCAACCTTCATTGAAAATAATAGAATAAATTTTATTTCAATTACGACAGAGAGAGAGAGAGAGAGAGTATCTTATGGAATTAATTTAATAAATTAATTCCTTCGCAGATTGTTTGTCCCTACATAAAGTTACTTTGTACGAAGCTATTTTCAAAGATATACCTCGCTGCTGTTTCAGAAATATAAGTAATTCCAGTCTATGACTACATGCGGCACGATTTATCTGTCACTCTCTCTTATAAACTTAATCCTACCATGCAGAGCCTCCCTAGCTCAGTCGGTATAGACGAAACCCTTTGGTCGGAAAGACCTGGGTTCGATTCCCGTCAGTGACGTGAGGAACTTTTATCTGGTCTCTTTCGATGAAAGGTAAGTTAGCCGGTCTCATACGGAGGTAGGGGGGGTTCACCCGGAAACTCAGGTTTTCATTCCCCCCCCCCAGAACAGGCAAACACACGCATCTACAGACATAGGACACTCCTGGAATATAAGGACTGACCGACCTATTCCGTGGGATTTCGGTTTCCAATCGTAACAGGCCACTAGGCCTAATATGTTAAGGAAGAAGAAGAATCTACCATGCGTCCAGACATTAACTGTAAAGTAAATAAGTATTGTCAAATAGCATTTTGCATAACTTGCAAATTATCCCCATTCTTATAAAATAAGGGATGTAATTAAACAAAATAATAATAAATAATAACAATTTAAGAAGACTGATTTCCATTTGTTTCACTGTCAACTGTAATACAAAATAAGACATTTATATTCTTATTCTCCCAACACCCTCTTTTAAGTAAGTATTGCAGTTGTAATGTAGTATTAGAATATGCTTGTTTTTACACTTCACAACATGAATTAGCTTAGAGTAATTAGCTTGTATATATATTTGAACATTTTACATTAAGCTAATTACTCTAAGCTAATTCATGTTGTGAAGTGTAAAAACAAGCATATTCTAATACTACATTACAACTGCAATACTTACTTAAAAGAGGGTGTTGGGAGAATAAGAATATAAGTGTCTTATTTTTGTATTACAGTTAGCAGTGAAACAAAGATGAAAGTGATGAAAAGGCTTTTTAATAGTGCTATTTAAAAAACACAATTATCTTGAACAGACGAGTTAGAGACCGGATAGAATAAAGATGAAGGACCAGAAAAAAATTAAACACACTGAAGAAATGACTCCTGCTGTAACATCAGTTAGAAACAATCAAGGCATGCTTTCAAGACAAACGGCTTAAGAAATGCAAATTGCTGTGTGCTACGAAGCCGAAACTGAATTGCGTATTGTATAAAAAATATCCAGAGAGACTGCTGACAGATACTTGAGATTAAAAAAAAGGCCTCGAAAACCTTGTAGTAAAGTGTCGGCATTTAGATTTCATAAGACATTCAATTTTCACAAAAAATGTTGTGACAAACTTGGCCAGAAATCGCACGGGAAATAGTTATAGCTGCTTTCCAAAGAAAGAAGGTTTCTAAAATGTTTGGACACCTAAATTATAGATAAAAATCAGAAGAAAAATTGGTTTACATAATTCCTCTCCAAAAGTCAGCTGCAGTACAGCTTTATACATGAGAGTGAAACATATTTTTTTAATTATTGTCATGGAAAATTGGTAATTCGTCAGCAGGCAGCGGAATAGCAGTAGCATGCATGTAATAATTTTGGTTGTTTTAAAGGGATATAATTTTCTTTTCGGTTGCTAGCAAAGGTTGGTCGATTGGTAGAGCCTCTGCTACTAATAGCTTAAGGAAGTTTGAGCGCGGTTAGTAGTTGGACGGGGTTTAATAGTTCGGTGCTGTTGGCATATTCTCCCTCGATGAGTCTTTGGACTCCCTGGAGGTGTCACATAATAGTAATAATATAATTCTCAACTTAAGCGGAAAAAAAATCTTAATTAGTTGATAATTTACAATAAAAATTATTTATGAAAGATTAATGCGTTTATGAAACAATTAAAGATATTTAAATTAAGGGGATATTAAATCCCACATTGTTTTAAAACCGAATAAGAAACTCAAAGATCGGAATCAAAGAGTTTCATGCCGAATATAGTAACTATAAACGTATCGGCGACTACTAGCGTAAGCTAAAGCACGTAGTACAAACTAGGGCAACTCGTAGCAAAGGTGGAGAAAGTTCTGATCGCTATTCTTAGTATTTTCCATAATGTAAAACCTATCTCCTAGGAGATGTATGATGTTAAACATTATGGTGGGTCTATTGAAGCCTATTGGCTCTTTATTTTAAATAATTAAAAACGATATTTGTTGTAAAATTCCTGGTTCTTTTTTTACGTATTTTATGGATGTCTTAAATGTCAACTATTTTTATGGAAACCTAAGAACGGTTGATAAATCTAAATTTTATACAATTTATGTTAACATGTTCTGTTATATAATTGATAAAAAAAATGAAAAAAATATATATATTAGCCCATCCGCAGTACAAATGCACTATAGGTTTACAAATAACCTTTCGTGTGTGGGAACCATATAAACCTTTTTTAAAAAAATACCATTAACTGTGACATTTGAGAGAGAGAGAGAGACTTCCCACGCCTGTTCTAATTTCACTGCATTAACAGACTTTAAATGCATCTATTGTTTGTTACCTACCAATGAGGACCACGAATTAATTTGGAGAACGAGAAATTAAATATTGATATTTTCAAACAACTCAAATTAAATAATAAAAAAATTAACACCAAGACGAAATGATATAACAGCGAATAATACTGCAGTGAGTGGTGCGATACTTGATGAATAAGTGATTTGTGACAACATGTTTACAGCAAACTGATCATTACTAAGCGTAACCCCGTTTATGACCTCACAAGTTGTATACTTCATCCTTTACTACGTAACTAAACGTAGCGGGGCGACTATTACGTAAGAACGTAGTATTTTTTTTTCTAACTGATAGGAATGACGAATGTAAAGTGAAGCATTTCCAGCTTTTAACTAGTAACCCAACAAGTACATCTCTTGCTAGTAACCCAACCCCACTTTCTTGGATTCGTTCTGGAATAAAACAATTTCCTTTTATCGTAAAATTTCAAACCCCCTCTTGTTTGAAGGAATATAATATAATTACTAGGACTAATTGTACTACTCTTCTAACTAATATATATATAGCTCGAATCACCATGAAGAGGTTTTTCCACTAGAGTCAACTTCAAGTATGGTTTAGAGACCCCTCCCCCCCATCCATTCATTGCAGTAGAATTTTTTTCCTGTAATAACGTGTCTAAAGTTCGTCTGTGTGTGTGTGTGTGTGTGTGTGTGTGTGTGTGTGTGTGTGTGTGTGTGTGTGTGTGTGTGTGTGTGTGTGTGTGTGTGTGTGTGTGTGTGTGTGTGTGTGTGTGTGTGTGTGTGTGTGTTTCCTTTTCAAAGGCTTAAGTAATATATAAGTGGCCTGCTGTCAAAATTTTAAGTAGCTTATTTTACTGAGCATCATAAAGTTCCATCATCCACATCAAACACTTTTAAAGCACAGGTACGTTCGATTTCCGTTATCTTCTTACGCTCGAAATCGCCGTACAGTCAGCAGTTCAAAAGCAAAGCGAAACCTATCTTCCTTTCATACACGAAAAAAGGGAAGGAAGTTTGCACTTTTATTACGCTAGACATAAATGAGGGCAATAAAGAAAGTATATGCTTGTTCTGCTTCTACCTTTTAACTTGTAAATTTTTGTAAAGAATTACTTCCTTTATTGCGAGTTAATTTTTCTTCCATTATGTTTTCTTAGAGTGTTCAGGACCATCAGCTTCCATTCCAGAATAACAATATATACACCAAGCCAGCTATACTCGAAGTAGTTCTATAGGTTTACCTTTATGTTTTGCTTACTTACCTTTAAAAGAAAACTCCATTCTACACAAAGAATAATATCATTATAGTTATAATCCATGATTTATAGTTTGTATCCTAAAATAGGAAATATTGTACTAAATCCTCACTCTTTTCAGTCAGTCATTAATATTAGCGAATATTATTAGCTATGGAATGACAATCGTATTTCTTGAAATAGTTGTTCTTCGTTCACGAATATGATATGCTACTTTTCAAATGTGTTCAAATATGTATCATAGCATCTCCATAGCTCCATTGGAAGAATGAGGGAAACTGCGACTTTCGAGTGGAAAAGAACAGAGTTCGATTCTGTCATGACGAGAAGAATCTTTATATGAGTTTTTCAAACTGCAGGTCAATTAGTTGATGTAATACGGAGAAAGTTGGTTTTCCTTCCGGAAATTCGGGGTTTTTTTTCATTCAGAAAAGAGGCAAACTGGCTAAGAGAACACACACACGCACACACAGAAAAAAAAACTATTGGTAGATGGCGTTGTGTGTAGATGACAGATAGCGCTGCTGTATATGTACATAGAGGGGGTGAGTAATATAGACGATAGGTTGTTTGGAGGAGCGCCCTCCCTCCTGTTTGAGTCCTTGGACTCTTTGGAAGTGTCACGTAATATTAAGTAAAGCCGTCAATCATACAGAGTTATCTCCAAATCTTGAGCTATAGAAATTACTCCAACTCCAAATTACATCTCTCTCTCTCTCTCTCTTCATTTATTTGGTCATCTCTGTATCACTTGCTGTAGAACAGGACATGGACACAGTATATTTGTCAGTCTACCCGCACTAGTTGAAATAACGTTATGACATTACATCTATTATGAAAATAAATTACAACATATGTGTAGATTCAAATAAACTAGTTCAGTAACAAACTCAGCATAGTAGATGTTTTTCAACAGCACATCTAAACGCTGAAGAATGAGATTTAGGATCTCTACAGTAAAATTAAAGTGTTGCATTTTATTAGCTTCACTTCCAAATAAATTTCAAACAAATAGCAGAAAATAAAATGTTTTTTCTGCTATTTTATGATCTTTTCTTGTTAGGGCAACATCTTGATGTGGTTATTTCGGATGTTTGGACAGAAAAATGAAAGCATCTACAAGTTATTTTATTTAATAACTAAAAACAAAAAAGGTGTTATTCTGCTCTTATTGAAATGAATTATGGAAGAATAAATAAAGTCCGTATTTTGAAAAGAACTTGCCATTTAATAAAACATAAAACACAAAAAAAAAAGAAAGCAGCATACAAAAAAAGCAGCTTTCTGGTGCAAGAAATAAAATACAGCTGAAAGATATATTGATTTAAAGATCTATCTTTTATAACTCGGTTATCAAAAACTAAATAAATCAACATAGTTTTCAAAAACAGTAAAATGGGCTTTATTACTTGATGAGTGTCAAATAAGATTTACTAAATCAGCTTTCTTGTATAACGTCATGGGCTTCCGGTATAAATATACACTTAGAATGCTATTACTTATTGTTATGAATGCAATATGAATTAAATAAATGATTAAGTAGCATCGCCTCTTGGAATTAATTTTACCATGTGTCTATGTGACACATTGTCGGTGTCATGTCACCCAACAATCTCTGCCATTCAACACAACACTTAGTAATTGCCGAAAAGTGATTCGAAATGTTATTTTTTGACTGAGACATTTACTGGACACGAAATCATGAACATTGTTATTTCTGCCCAGAAGTGATAATGTTTGTTAATGTATTAAAACTAATTAATTTATCAGAGTGCTGTTTTCATCGGATATTAATATATTACCTCTATTTTCTTACGTTAATCAGTAAATAAAATGATAGCGAAGTAGCTTGAAAAAATGCAATGTTTACTGTACAGAAGGATTTCCAGATTATCCAACCCTCGGCTCACCTACAAATGTACTTTCAGTGGGATTCACATGAAAAAAGAAAAAAAAAGTGCAGTAAACAGGTTATTTAATTACTGTTCTTTCGATGTAATATTATTATTATTAGATATTATTGCTGGAAGAAACTACAGATACTGAGCTTTTGGCAACAAAAAAGACTTTTGTTGCCAAAACCTCATTTCTAAGTTCATTCTAAGAGTAAAACCCTACTTTCGAAATTTTATTTGCAAGACTGCTTTGAAAAGTAGCACGTGCTGACCTCATTTGGTTTGGTTGTAGTGACGGCCAAAACAGCTAAAGTTATGAGACCAGTACGTTTTGTTTAACAGCGTAAATTCTTGTGAAAATTATTTTACGTTGGCAGTCAAATATGCATATTAAAACACAAATAGGAAGGGAAAATATCCATGGCAAACATGGACATTTCTGCAAGGTTATTTTTTCTGTGTAGTCATTTAAAGGGAGAAGAAATATACCATAAAGAAATAAAATCTCATGAAATAATGTCAATGTTGATTCCAACAGCCCTCACACTATCCCTAAAGTTTATAATGCATTCGCATTTTCTCTTCCCATGCTGCCCCTAGCCATTTTTGTGAGTTGAAAACCATTCCTTTAATGTATGCTATGTCACCGATTGTAGCATCGTCATAGTTTTAAACAATACTCTCCTTTCTCGAAACTCACCCTCGGCTTAAAACAGGACAAAGATGATTTTTACGAGTGATTTTTTCATTCCCATAGACTGAAGCGTTGAACCAAAGCAGATGGCAGTGCAGACACGTAGTCAGACAACGAAGCAGAACCTTCTAACAATTATGCAGTAGAAGATCGGTACTGCAGAGCACTAGTTTCCATGGCAACGTCAACACAACTCGTACCTCTAACAGCGCTCCGTAGAACATACATACAACCGGTAAGTAAGGTCAGCATTTTGAGTTTCTTCGAACACTGTAAAATGTTTTCGGTGTTGAAAATACGAGCTAGAGATGCGGAAAGTCTTCCGAGTAAAACTAATGTCAGTATGCCAATAACTATCACGAGATTCACAATTTTCTCAGCGACAATCATTCAGGAATTAATTATCCCCTCCCACTCTTTAACCTTTACTTGTAGGTATGGTCTGGAACAATTGTTTTCAAGAAAAGAAAAAAAAAAAAACTAAACAATATTTACAAGGAATATGCATCTCGGTAGACTTTCTGAGTTTTCTTAACCCCAATAAGATAAAATGCTTGCAGAATCAATGCTCATAACCAGTGGTTATGAGCATTGATACTTACAACTACAATAAACATAAACGTAATATTTTAATTTATTTCCCTATACAGGGTGTTCGGGATAAATTTGACAGTTTCGTAAGGAAAAAGAAAATCTTCTTTGTATCTATTAAATTTAATGAATTGACAAAAAAACATTACAGGCAGAGTTAATTACAATACTATCAACAAGATTTACTCAAAATAACCACCATTAGCATCGATCACAGCTTCAATTCTGCTTCGGAACCTCGAACAAGCTGATGCTACAGTCTCCCTGGGAAGGGCCGCAAAAACTGTTTTAATTTTATCCATTAACTGGGCTTTTGTATTACTGGAAGTGCGATTGGTGTCTTTTTCAACTGCGCCCCATACAAAATAATCCATGGGGTTAAGGTCTGGGGAGTTTGGAGGCCAAACATTTGGACTGGTGAAGTCGTAGAAATTTTCAGACAACCATTTTTGACTTTTCCCAGAGGTGTGGCAAGGGGCCGAATCCTGCTGCCATACATACGGCCTACCGTTGGCTACCCTTGTGATCCAGGGCTTGACTACAGTTAGCAACTCCACGAACAAAGCCCGAATTCCAATGCCAGGGTTCTTCAACACCTGTTCCTGCAGATTTGCGAGGAATTCTGCTGTACGAACGCAATCAGATCGTCTGCTAGGGATCTTTCTTCTTGCTACATCCTCGTAGTCACCATTGCAAGTCTCTAGTTCATGCCTGATTGTTTTTACTGTATTCAGGGAGCATTGGGCAGCAGTCGTAATATCCTTATTTTGATGGCGGGCACGAATCATCATGATACAAGTTATTCTCTTCCATGATTCAGGTGGGTTCCAGCTATCCATCCTTTCTGACATCTTGTATATGAATGAAGAAGGGTCCAAACTTTTAAATGAAGAGAAGTGTGTGTTAATACATGTAACTTACGGAAAAATATAATTAATTATAAATATGTCAAATTTATCCCGAACACCCTGTATATCGTTTTGACTTTTTGTAGTATTTTTGGTGTGTATTGAGAGGGCGGCAAACTCAAGAACCGCTCCGGGCGGCAAAAGCTCTAGCTACGTCACTGCTCAATAACAATGTTAAGATATGACCTTAATCGAATGCCATGTTTAAGCTCAATTTCCTTTAGTGACATATATTATGAGCGCTAAATTAATAACAAAAAAAAAAAAAAAAAAAAAACGGTACGAGCCAAGAGTTTTTACGTTTGCCTACTACTGCTTACAAGTAATGATTTTTCTTAGCTAGCATGCAATCATGTGACCTTAACCTTTACATTAAAAATGTTAGCTAAGACTGTAATGCAGATATTCCGTTTACTAAAAATATCTACTTAATAATTAGAAACCATCAATAAATTTTCTCTTGGAAGGAAAATTGATACAAAAAATCACAAAAATCATAAACAAAAATTATACTTGTTTCATGAAACAAAAATACAAGAAAAGTACCAACTTATGCTCAACAGAATAGTGCTACTTTTTTTTTTTACTTGGAAAAAATAACTAAAACCTGTCGCCATTTTATTTATCATTATAAAATTCGTAGTGGATAATATGTTACGAATCAATCAATATTAAAACGTATATTGTATTTTAAGATTGTAAATCATATAACATCAAAACTGGGACTAATATGGGCTTAACCTTACAATAATTCACTTATATTGAATTGTTAATTTCGATTGATATTGTCTGATTCTATTCAATAACAAGAAACATTACGTTTTATATATGTAGAAATTGTTTATACTAGTGTTTCTCTTTCTGTATGCGTTTGACATTATTTATCATTAACCAATGTAATAATTCAATAATTATAAATTACATTAACGCGGTGATTATCAGAATTATGCAATAAACAATTATAAAAACATCTTCAGTTCCTATTGGCTATTCCCTAAGCATTTGATATTCGTATCGAATACAATTTGATGTTGGCAGTTGTTATCCATGTTAATTATTCTCTGGATTGTTTTATTGGTTTATGGATACTGCGTGTACAGACTATAGAACAACGTTTGTGTTATAAAATGAATTAGGGAAAAATATGCCGAAACTACTGCACGTGGCATACATTCAAAAATGGTTTAAACAGTAAGCCTATATACATCAGTGTTTTTTGTTTTTTCTTCAATATTCTTCACTTTCATGAGATCATTAAAATGAGTGATTCTGATGACAAAGCTAAACTCAGTATGGCATTTTTAAAATCAATTTAAGTACTATAAATCAATTTAAACCCACTATAAAGTATATTACCGTCATGACAACACTGAATACGATTTGAAATCCGACAATTTACTATGAAGTGAAATATTATTTTTGAGATTAAGTATGGCAATTTCATTCTTTTCTCTTTTATCTATTGTAAATCCAGGTCTTTTGTAGCAATTCGTAAGTAACATGCAAGGAAAAATCCTGCTAGCCCTAATTTACAATGTACAGGTAGTAACGGCGGAAAGATTAAAAGCGCCACGATACGGCTGATGATCAAGGTTTTTTTTTTTTTTTTTTTCCTGTTTGTTTGTTTCCGTGTATGATCAGATATTTCATTGAAAGATAGTCAATAGCCATCAATCATCTAGTTTTAATAATGAAGGTTAATGTATTTATTACCGCTCGTTTGCAAATAATATTAGTACTGGAATCAATCGTAAATATGACCTAGTTGTCGTTGACAATCTAAAACCTCTCAGAATCCTACCTAGGTTGTTTTCTCGACACTGCTCGCCATCTTTGAGGTGAAGCCGTTTGTCGAAAAACTAACTCTTGCCAACAATGATTCAGTGACTCTAGAAGAATTACGAAAAAATAGTATATAACTTACTGAGGCTGTCGAACTTCCGGATAATACTATCGATGAAGGTATTTTGGGGGACAACGTGGCCCCTCCTGACCGGCATCATTGCAGCCGCTAGGAGGAGGACGAGCGAGCAACCATACTGCTTGGCTACGGCCGGAGACAGACGCCTATCGTTCTGCCTGCTGTGCGCACCTCCATCTCTGGTGCACGAGACCTCACTATTTGCACGTGAGTAAGGAAGATCGATGGAATAGAGCGAGAGAGTGCTGGCGAAGGAGGAGTGGATGACTTAATGAGTAGGACAAAGCGACTTAATGTTAAAGGAGCTCTGAAAACTCCCGTTGTATTGCTACGAGTAACCACAAAATGGGAAGCTCCGAACGACTCACATCCTTATGGTTGCATCTGCACAAGAATGTTCACCATTACGCGGACACACTCCACACTACATCCTGTACCACTACACCAACGTCCAGAAAACTGAACATGCGTTAAACAGATGTCATAAGCCTGCCATCTGGCGACAACTGGGAAAGCAAGAGCTACAGAAATAATAAAATATTCATAGGTTTAAGCTTCAGAAGCTCTTTTGCAAGGATCGTTGATGAAATGAAAGCTTCTGGCGTGCGAATCATACAGTGTGCATGGTTACTGTTACCAAATACGGATATTTTATTCAACACACACATCTACCTCTAGCCTGTGGGGGGTCGCAACAGTAACAAAGTTAGAGAGAGAGAGCAAGAGAAAAAGAAATTCGCCTCGTGTATTCTCTAAGTCAGAATCTCCTTGGAAATGCCAAGTTATAAAAAGATCAGTTCCTGAATACTTAGCGTTACGTAGGTGGGTTGTAACAACTTTGGTGGGTTGTAGCCCGTTGGTATATAGCTTTATACCTCCCTTGAGGTACTTTCATTATAGAAGACCAGTTTTATTTTCATTTTTCATCAGAACATTCACCAAAAATTGCTTGCACTAAGAAATGAGCTCCAGTTGAAAGAAGGAAATGATTCACCAATGGTTTTGTGCATATTCAAAATACGAGAAAGTAGTATAAGAGTCAAAATTCGTGTGCTAAGATGAATTTTGGAGAAAGGGGTTATAATAAAAATCAGCTATTATGTTTGAAAAAAAAAATCGAATAATCAATCTACGCTATACAGTAACATCTACGAATAAATACCGAGAATTTCGATGAGGGGAATGGAAAATATTTACATTTTATACCATAATGCAGGCAAACGCGATTTCATTTTGTTTATATTTTTAGACTGGAAGGACTCAGAAAAGTTATTGTATAGGAGTATATTATTACTGGCATACCACGCAGTTGTTGAAATCTTAGGATTCAACATTGAATTCTTTGGATTCATTAAAAGGTATCATTTAATACCTTTAACTAGGTATCATTAAAATTCGGAAAAGTTTTTTTTTTCGTGTTCCTTAATGAATCTGGTAAGAATGATAATTGTCTGAAGACGGTATTTAAAAATGAATAATCGTCAAAATGAATAACAATAATAAGTGAATAATGCAGTTCACTTTAGACTTGATGTGTAACATGAAATCTGCTTCTATGCATTAACCTTTTCCCATTCTTAACGTTACACATCAAACCTAAAGTGAACTGCATTATTCACTGTTATTATTATTCATTTTGATGATGATTTGACAATTCAAGCTATGTGGTAAAACCTGGCACTTCTTACCCAAATACTGCGTAAAACAAAAAGAGACTACGAACCACTGTAGATAGATTTTTGGATATTTTTGAAGGTAATCCATTACTACAAATCATGCATCTTTAAGGAACACGATCCGTCAATTCAGCATCATCTTCAGTCCTTGATATATATTATAAAATAATGTACAGAATACTATGAGAGCCAAAATAATTAAATGCTCATTATCAAACACTTGTTTTGCTAGCCTTTCCTCTCACATTCTGTTTAAGTAATCATACCACTTAAATTAGGTCTGACATTCTTTTATATTAGCTCACAAATTAATGTCACTAGCATTCAGTCGGAGAAAGAGATACTAAAACATTTAAAAATATGTGAGCATCCGTCCACTTCTCTAATTTTTCTCAGAACTTTCATATCTGTATTCTCTACTCTTTGATCAACTGTTATATTCCTAACCCAATTTTCACAAGTAGGTTAAGAATTGCTTTGAACACTGTTTCGCTAGTTTAGTGTTTTGGCTAACTTTTCCAGTATACCATATCAAATTAATTTAATGGATGCCCATCATACCAGCTTCACTTATTGTATTATTGATTTCCGTACTGAATCAACTTCTTCAGAAAACAAATTATACCCAAATATCATAGTTGAAATATTTTTCTTGTTTTATAGATTCACCATTGAGAATGCAATTAATGTTTTCCGTATTTCTGTCTTTTTTCATGTTGAATAATCAGATCAAGAGAAACTCATCACTGATAACTGTGTAATTCTGTAGAAAGACTGTTATAGGTTCAATTCTAGTCGCTGACTAGAGAAACCTTTTCTAAGTCTTTCTAAGTCTATGGCCGGTTTCTGAACCAATGGATCTCTGGGTGGCAAGGATTTTTTTTTTCAGAAACCCTGGTTTTAACCAACCCATCTTAAAAGTCGATTGTAGAAGTTCTACAATCGATTTGTAAAGAAAGAACAGAAAGGACTATTACAGACTAATACTAAGGTTTAGGGCCACGAGATAGCGGCAGTTGTATGTTGTATCCCTTTTTCTCCTCAAAAGCCTTGATTCATTCATTGCCTGGGCTTACTATATGAAGGCTTGAAGGATGGATACTGGCTGCCTACTTGTCTTCGAATAATTAGAGCTAAAGGCTCACTGCCTTTGTTCCCTATGGGAAATAAAAGCAGTTTGATGGTTTTTTAAGCCCATTACTAAAATAGTTGTCCACAATTGAAAATATAGTATAACAGAACTGGTTGAAAAAGAACAAGAAATATCTTTATACTTAACATATTTTCTCTAACATATACGAAGTGTGATGAAACAGAATTTAAGTGACACAAGGGCGCCTGTCAATAAAGGACAGAAATCAATGAAATCAATTATACAGAAATTATCTTCAAAGAAGTTCTAAGTTTACAATAACTTTGCTCTATGTGTAATGATGGACAAAGTCTAACCTTCATAATCGTTGTTGCTACAATCATGACTCTCTATAGAAAATTCTATAAACTGTTTTCCGGTAAAGGAAATTGTGAATTAATGAAGGTATGCGTAAAGTGCATGATCAACATCATGGGAGTCGGTACGCTAGAATGGGAGAAGACATTATAGGTTCAGGTCCTGAACACTGAACAGCGAAACCTTTTTCCTCGATATTTTCAGTTGATTCTCGAGTTAGTGAATCTATAACGCATGTACGTAAAACTCAGTTTTCATCCCAACTCAGAGGAGCCTACCACAGAAAACATTATATTAACACACGATAATGCACTAGTTAGAATTAGGAACATCAGATGTTCACAGTTGTCTGCAGTATTTTCATGCTTTTTCTGTTTGCTCATACTAGAAATCACACTAATCTTCTGGGGATATTATTGCGAGCGATTTTCAGAAAAAAAAAAAAAAAAACACGATAGAGCTGCTGACATTCCCATGACGAAACAAAACAAATAGCATTTTGAACCTTAATTAAAATATGACAAACTTTAACCAGACCTCCAGAAGTGCGATTTCATTGGTGTGCTTTGATTAATTGTATTGTCCTTTCAGCGTTGTTTGAGGAGAAACTGTGTTTCTCTCCAAAAACGAGGCAGAAACCTTACAAAGGGATAAATACCATTTTTCAATAACGTGGCTATTCCATAACAGGGAAAAAAAAAAAAAATATATATATATATATATATACACACATGAGGGGGGGATGAACGGTTCTGATAAACACCTAGAAAAAATGATATGGTTTGTGCAATAAGAAAAATACTTTTTTCTCAGAGGATTGCAAATGATGCAGTAGCGTTTGTGTGTGTGTGTGTGTGCGCGCGCGCGTATATATATATATATATATATATATATATTGGGAGCGCACCTCTCAAAACAGTATTTGCATCCATAGTGCTAAGTTCCTTGAAGAGAGACAATAATAACTTTCATAAGACTCGGTTTGGCCCGTTTCCGAACTAGTCGATGACTGGTATGAGAAAATTCGGATTTTTATCCTGCATCTCAAAATCCGACTGTAGAAATCACATTATTATAGACAGTAATATTAGTTAGAGTTTAGAGTTACGAGATGGTGACAGTTATCTGTTGTATTAATCTCTTTCCTGGAAAGCCTTGATTCATCGATAGCTTGGGCTCACTATCAGTGAAGGCTTGAAGGATGGAGACAGACTCCCAACCTATCTTCCAAAAGGTGATTGGTTAGTTAAGGCTAAAAGTGCTCTACCGACTGTGTGGAATAAAAGGGGTTAGAGAAATTATTTCTTTAGTATTTTTTTAATTTGCATTATTCTATTACTACAATAGATTCTCAATTGAAAAAATGTTTGCTGGATCCACCCACTTCAAGATTGGTGTGACAATGGTTTGAAGAGCACTCTGGTGGTGAAATCGGCCATCTTTCTCAGACGTCATCAGTTCCCAAATTATAACCCAATTAAAAAAAAAAAGTGGCTGATGTGGTTGCTTTCACACCATAGCCTTCAAGCTTGGAAAAAGATTGAAAATCCAGATTCATCTAACAACAGCGCCCTTTCCAATTCCCGATTTCTATTTGAAAAGTGTTTCAGAAATATGACCAACTATACCAGCACCACCTATTTCATATTTCCCTGGTTGGACTGGATATGGATGTTATCTCAGCATTTAAAATATATCTCAGTTTCTGGATAGAAAAGTAGTAATTCACTTTCAAACATTTTCTCCATTTACTCTTGCTTGATAGACTCGGCTGTTTCGTTTTACAATAATTTTGATGAGCTTTTGATATGGAAGCATTTGGCGACTCAGTGATTCCCATAATTCTTGATATAGTAGGGGCGCAATAAGGCTTTCTGAAAATCACTTGTGTAAATAATATACGTTTGTATGTTATATTCATTATTCTTTACATGGTTAGACTGTATTTAACCCACTCAAAGGGGATACACATGATATTTTACTGCAAAATATGATAATGCGAAGGGCCTTAGAACCTATTTAAGCTGTGAGACCAAGCAAATATTCTCAGGAGTTCCATCAATAGTGAGAGGATTATAGTTACACATTATTACTCTCGCAGATAACACGCGACAATTTCAAGTGACTTTCTGATTGTATAATTTCCTTTCAAACACTGATGTAAGACATGTAGGATTTACAGTATTCTAGCCAAGCAATTTATAAGCTAGTTGATGAAGGTATAAAAGAAGAGGAATGACAAAAACGTAATTTCCTGAATATTAGCATTATCCATGAAAAGCGAATTTTTCGTAGATAGAAAGGACGAATCAACACAGCAGGACTTAATGACAGTTATGGAAGAGATTATATAAGTTAGTAGGAAAATTTTTATAAGTAGGTTTACAAACAAAAGCTCTTATGATGATTCATTCTGCTACTAAAAAATTAACCATGGTCCAATATGACTTGGTCACCGTAGAAGTATTTTCAACGTGAAACTTTTTTCTTCAATGCAGTAAGCGAACTTTAAGAACTTCAAACAATTTTGGAGAACAAACGTTGTGCTACTGCTTGAATACTAAAATATTAAGACACCAAATATTTTTCATAAATAAAATATCGATCAGTTTTTTTTAATGATGAGATCATTTTTGGAGGGTAGAAAGCGTATGGGGAATGTTTGGAGTGCAGAGAATATTATAAACCTATGGCTTCCTATGTAGATTCAAGTCTTCTTTTAATGAATCTGTCGTAGATCCGCTGAAGAAGGTACGCTATGGTACCAGCTTTCTTACAACTAACTTACTTATTAGTTAAAATGGTATTTTATCTATAAACTGACAGTTTGCATGATGAAAAGTCCCATAATCTCCTTATGAGATGTTAATTTGGCCTTATCTTAAGAGTCATTCTCGTACGTCTTATGTCTCCATCACTGTAATCGACTCAAAGAGATTTGTGAAGAACAATATTCTCTAATACAAAATTCTTACCATGTTAAAGACCTTCCTAGTCTTAAGAGACATATACCATTGAAAGCAGCTGCTGGAGCTAGACTTGCATCCCTGTGTAACTCCCCAATGTTGAAAAAGGTTCTGCACTCGCATAGGATATATTTTAGCACTTGCGAAAAACTAGATTTCGCATCAGAAGAGTGTAATAAAAGCACAAAACGATGGCTAATTGTCATGTGAATGTTCGATATTACCAAATACTCGGCTAACAAATAACTTTCTTTTTTCATTTGTATTTAATCTGAAGATGTATACACGACATGTACGAAACTAGTAATTATATATATATATATAAACTATATATATATAGTTTCGCCTGCACGTAGTGCAAGTCTAAGTGACCCGCAAAATAGTGCAAGTCTAGGCAACTCGTGGTAAAGGTGGAATAAGCTCTGATCACTATTCTTAATATTTACCCTTAATGCAAAGCCCATCTCCTTGAGATGTATGATGCTATGCATTTGCATTAAGGGTAAATATTAAGAATAGTGATCAGATCTTATTCCACCTTTACCACGACTTGCCTAGACTTGCACTACTTTGCGGGTCACTTAGACTTGCACTACGTGCAGGCGAAAACTTGACTTATTTGTTTGTTTGCTTATTTGGGAAATGGAATAAAACCAAGTTTAAAATAGCTTGGCATCTGTAACATATATTATACCCATGGTAAAAAGCTTTCTACATCTATCTCTCATCATGAGATTTTTATTTAACCCCTTAACGTACCAATTAAAAATCAGAAGGCGGTCGTTTTTCTGCCAATTTTTTGGCGAGGGTGATTTGCTGGATCAAATTCATCATTATTTGAAAAATAATGATGAATTTGATCCAGTTTGCACAAATTCATCATTATTTGAAAAATAATGATGAATTTGTGCAAACGCAAACGAAACAGCCGATACACGCCGTTGGCAACTTTTCTCGGCTGAAAGGAAATAGGCACAAGATTGTCTAGCGTCTATATTCATTTGTATTTATATGTGAAATACAAAAGACGTGTCGCAGACGTCTTTGTATGTTAAGGGGTTAATAAGGTCAAAACACCTTATGGTAACTTGTTTTGGTAAAATACTTAAGCTCTGTATTACTTAACCTTGGTATTTCTAACCTGGCTCCTACTGATGAGACCTCAATAAAGGCCGAAACCGGTCTGGGTAGTGGCCCCTTGCCTTTAATGCATAGCATCATACATCTCCTCGAGGAGATGGGCTTTGCATTAAGGATAAATATTAAAAATAGTGATCAGAGCTTATTCCAACTTGACCACGAGTTGACTAGAGACTTGCACTACGTGCAGGCGCAAACTGGACTTATTTGTCTGTTTGCTTACTTGGGAAATGGAGTAAAATCAAGTTTGAAATGGCTTGGGATCTTTAACATATATTATACCCAAGGTAAATAACTTTCTACACACACACACAGTTGGGTCTCTTTTTATGTGGTAGATACGTTTCACAGAAAACCGCATACAAAAATCGCACCAGAAAGGCCTAACGTACGTTGAAAACTTAGAGATACGTTCCATAATTTTCTCAAACCGCGTAAAACCGAAGCAATGAATTAAAATAAACCTAAAATCGCATAAAAAAAATTTAGGAAAATAAGAATGCCTAAATTTGTTTTAAAGCTTTATTCATTTAATTTTATTGAAAAATAACTTTTTTTTTTCTTTTTTTTTTTACATTTTGTCATCAGAATTATCATCACTATTAGACAATATTCGGCACCGTTTGGGAACTGGTGCAAAATCACCAGAAGAGATAGTCAGAGCATTAGATCTGTATGTAAAGGCAATGATTCTTCACAAACAGAATTAGCTTCACCCTCGTTCTCTGCTGATTTTTTTCTTCTGACAATGTAATCAGTGATTAAACTTTGCGATGATGATTTCATTAATTTTTTATACAGCTCGCGATATCCAGACATACAGTTCTTCAGCTCACGTTGGAATTTAAAGGCTTGTTCCGAATTTGTGTCATTAACAAGAAAATGATTTTCCAATTTATTGCACAGTTCAAGACCTTCTCGAATTATATTTGCAGTGAGGAGGGACAGGTTTTTCTTCCGCTTCACTATCGTTTTCTGGATCTTCGACGATATCTAAAGTTAATCGAAATCCAATATCATCGTCACTTAAGGCATTATCCACATTTAGCCAGAACGATGTATCAAAACCTTCTCCACCAATTTACCGTGCCAAAGTAATGATTTCAGCTGATAATGTAGATGTTTGCACTGTTTGCAACACATCCAGGTCAAGCTGCTTTCCAGCAGGCATTTAAAGTTTGTGGTCTTATTTCAGCGATAGCAGATGCAACATGATTTAAACAGTCCAAAATAAAAAAATAAAAAAATTCCAAACGCCAGTTACTGTTAATGATTCATTTTCTAGTTTATCCAATATAAATTGAAAAGTGTGCTTAACATAATATTTTTTAAAAGTAGCAATTATGCCTTGATCTAATGGCTGAATAACGCTTGTTGTATTGGGTGGAAAAAACACTACCTGCACATTTGGATGTTCTAAATGCGAATGACTTGGTGCGTTGTCAACAATTAATAAAACTTTAAAATCGAGAGCTTTTTTCTTCATATATGTTTCCAATTCTGGTACAAAGCAATTATCGAACCAACCATTCAGTAAATACAGCAGTTGTTACCCGGGCCTTTGTATTAGCGATCCAATATACCGGCAGCTGTTTTAGATCTTTGTCTTTTAGAGTACGTGGTCTTAGAATTCGATTTACTAGGAGGGGTTGCAACATTCGATCTCCTGGTGCATTGCTACACAGTAACAACGTTACTCGATCTTTGCTTGCTTCAAACCCACTTGCTTTTTTCTCAGACTTTGCGATGTAAGTTCGACTAGGCATTTTCTTCCAAAACAATCCTGTTTCGTCAGCGTTAAACACTTGATCGGGACAATATCGATCATCTTCAATAAATTTGGCTAACTTCTCTTGAAAAGTTTTGGCTGCTTCTTCATCTGCTGCTGCAACCTCGCCTGTAATCTTCACGTTATGAAGTGCATTTCTGTTTTAAAACCCGGTTAAACCATCCTTTGCTAGCCGAAAATTCTTTATCAGCCTGGGAAACGGAAGTAGACGACTCCAATTGCTTCATCTATTCATAAAACCGAACAGCTTTTTGTTTAATTAAATAACCACGTATAGGAATTCTTCTTTAAGTTAATTCTTCAATCCAAATTACGAGCGCTCGTTCCATGTTTTCTAATAAATCATCTCTTGAGTACAATAATAATTTGGCACTTAGTTTTGTGCCAGAAATTACAGATTTTCTTATTGTGACTTCATTCTTTTTAATTGCTCTTAAATAGATTCGCCTAAATTAAAATGTTTACCAATCGCCGTAGATCCCCTCCTTTTGCTAAGCGATCTAAAATTGCAATTTACATTTCCAAATAAATTGCTTTTCTTTGGTGCTTTTTTCTCTCCATTAGGTCAAATTTAATTAATGATCAATTATTAATTAATAAAAATCAGATAAAATTTAATTAATGATCAATTATTAATTAATAAAAATCAGCTAAATTAACAATTATTAATTAATACATTACAAAATAACCAAGGTGTTCCATGAAAATTTCAAAATTTGTGGTGTTCCGTCATAGGAAAAGTTTGGGGAACGCTGGATTACCCTATTATCGGAATGAATTATCCTTTTGTTGACATGCGCAGAAGTGTCGAAAGATCTCGTATCTGTGGGCGTACTATACATAAGTTTTGAAGTTATGCACCGCATAACTTCAAATTCGCATAAAAAGAAACCCGAGTGTATTAATAAGTTGTATGTGTGGTGCTAGTCAGACAAATAGCGATGAACAATTCAAGGCACGAAAACCTAAACTGAAATAATGGACATTTTAGAATTTCACTGATTAATCCCGGTGTGATTGTTTGGATGTTTTCATTTCAAAGTTCCTCTAGTTACGATTTACGTATTTTCTCCTTAACGATATCAACATCGCAATTTTCATATTTACTTGCTTCTCGGGATAAATCATACTTATTCATGATTTTTCCACCTGGGGTAATATTTGAACATATGAATTATCACACATATCCCATATGCAATATTTGTACGATAAAAATGACATAAATCGTCTCGCGCCTTTTTATTGCACAGAAATAGTAGACAGAGCTCGTTTAGCTCTAACTTTACGAAATCGGATACAGTAGTCTCTATCCTTATCCATTACCAACAACTGAATCTCATGGCTATCGATGATATTAGAGGCATATGGGCGAGAATATGCGAGCGGCAGCATCTCCTTATATTACACCCTAACATTCGTCCGTATTTGTTTTCTGAAATGACGTAAGTTCTAAAGTCGATTTTTCTGCGATGTTGAGTTTAAAAAAAATTCCAGCATTTTAGAGAGGAAAACTTATTTTCATATTAGACATCGAGAACTCAGGAACGGGCCGGAAAAAATGGGTTAGAAGAAAAAGTTCCTCTAATCAGTGACTAGTATTAAACTCATAACAGTCTTTCTTCTGGCAGGCTCTGGCATAAATACCATACATGTAACCAGTCCTCGACAGATTATGCAAAATAATACTTGCCACGTAAAAAATGTACCCGCCGAAGACGACCCACCCCCCAATATTTTTAATGATGTCTCAATAAGTAAGTAGTTGTTCCATGAACTGATCACCGATGCTAGATCTGTGTTTGTTTGCTTTTAAGTTAAAATATTTTATTCCAAAAGTGATTTTTTCCTAATTAAAAAATACTGTAAATTTTTCCAATCTGCAGCTATCGGCAGCTGAAAAAAATCTACTAGCCACTAGCGAGTGGGTAAGCGTATTTGCCGAGCCCTGCACATAACTATCAAAATATGCAGCCACTGGTTTATACTGTATATAACTATAAAACGAGACTGCTTTTATTTTATTTTTCAAGAGAAATAACACCATGATACAAAATTAAGTGGATACACATTACTGTACGGAATTAGCGAACTATCTTCAATCAAAAAGCTCTAATAGATGGATGAATTTCAAACTGTCTTTCCTACCGATGCACATCGATACCGACTGAGCTGCGACGGCTCTTCGACAAAAAATTCGTTTCCAAATCATAAATAGTCTTTATATGAATGCACTCCTACAGTACCATCAACAGGGTGTAGCATAGAGGCAGCATGCCTCACGACGCGGCATAATACAGGCGCTCGTTCAGCCATATTGCGATAGGCGCCGTGCTACACTAATAGGAATTATTAGCATAGCGAATTGTAGCAACTGTGGAAAGAAGTTTTCCCAAGCTTAAACTGATTAAAAATTATTTGCGAACAGCAATGATCCAAGAAAGATTGGCTGGTCTAACAACTATATCGATAGAGGTGGACAGAGCTTATAAAGTTTTATTGTGCGATATCCCCGTAGAGCAAATATTTATTATTATTATGTAATCGTTTTGTATTAATGTTTCTCTTGTAATAAAAACAAAATAGCAATTGGATATTTTATATTTTTGTCTTATAATCCATCAGGGGCAACATTTAAATGTTTGCCTCAGGGCTCAATATAATCTGGAGACGGCCCTGCACACCTTTTATGATTAATTATTTCTGGTCATAGAAGTAAATAGGAGATAGATCCGGTGTTGTGAAAAAAGCCAGAGAACTTTGGTTAGGTTATTGTTATTTCGAGCACGACTTAAAAATTGATATGGTCAATGTTTCAAATGAGGAAAGCCTTACGTTTATAATTGTGACAAGAGTGTGTCCACACGCTCTGACTACATATCAAAATTCAGAAATCCTTTAAGAATTACACTACTTTCCATAAATTAAGAAACAGCGAAGAAATGGCGATAACTCGGGGAGAAAAGGGAAAAGAAAACATACGAAAGCGATGGAAAAAGTGACGCTGAGTCTGGTAATGCATACAAATGAGTGGCACTGTCAGCAGTATATATGAAAACGAGCACGCCATAAAAGCGGGCGTTTGGAAGTGATTTTTCCATTTCGTCTCTGAGTGAAAACAAGATATTTTGAGGTAGCAAAATTCTTGGATATGGCTGCAAGACATCATTTAAGCGAATTCTGGTGGTGAGCCAGCGTAAGACTCCAGATCGGCCAGAGGCGGAGGTAGCCAGATGGTTGCATGGGAGTTTTTCAGTGGTTCATATACTGAAAGTTTTTCGACAGTCACAAACAGCATCCTGAGGAAAGCGACTGCGGTGGTTGACTAATATATCCGATTATCTGCTCGCCAAAACAGGAGTGCTACCCCAAATCAGCTATGATCTAACCTCGCTGGCTACAGGAATCTTGGTATGTTTCCAATGTATGCAGAAGGCTTCATGAAGGTGGTCTGTATTAGGTGACCAGTAGTCTGCATGCCGTCCCCCACACCAGTGCAGAGAACGTTTGAAATGGGCCGGACTCCACGTCAACCTGGACCCAAGACCGATGTGGGTTGATACTGTTTAGAGATCGTGAGTCCCGTTTGCTCTACAAAGCAATATCAGTTGTGCTCTGATCTTGAGGAAACACACATTAACATCCTTCAAATATCAGTGAAAGGGACATTTATGGCAGCAGCGTAATGGTCTGGAGAGGCATCTTATGCGTGGAAACAGCGACTATATACTGCCTAGTGGAAAGAACCATGAATGCTGCAACTTACAGAGACGAAGTCTTCGATTCCTGTTAGTCCAAATGCCGATGCGATAGGGGAGACATCCTACAAAACGACGATGCGCCTCATCGAGCGAAGCTTGTGGACCAATATCTTCAGAGACTATCGTACATATGGACTGCCTACCAGGTCTTCTGACCTTAATCCTATTGAACCTAGTGCATCCCAAACCATGTCTGGGATGCATTAGGTAGGTATGTTGTTGCTCTCAATTACCTTTCCCCAAGAGGATCTTAGGGGAGCTTTGCAGGAACAATGGTTATTACCAACTGAGCTCCTGGACACCATTATAAATAATATGAAACACCGTTGTGAGCACTGATTTGCTGAGCAGTAACATTTCTTACTGAGGCACCTTAACAAGTTCATTTTGTCCTCTTGTTTTTGACCACTGTCTTCATGTACCGATTTGTTACTGAATTAAGTTATTTATTTACAATTTTTAGGGGTTTCTTTCACATCTCATATATTTTTTTTACCGAACAGCATAAAATGCACTATACAGTTCTTGAGTTATGATTTTTTACCTTTGTTTCTAAGAAACAAAGATAAAAATCATAACTCATAATTTATAGAAATCAGTGTGTTTTAATGCCCTCCCCCTTCACCATAGAGTTGACAGTCCTGTTTTCACACAATATGAATTAGAACAAAATGAATGTGTGGCTTCTTAAAAATATTCCTGAATAAAACTAACGAATTTTGAGAGAGTAGGTCAATAATAATAATGACAATGTTATTTGCAGAAGGAAAAACAATCGATTTCGGTTCAGTATGATTCTAAAGTCTTTTTCATTCAGCTTTTATATAATGAATTAAAACGTTTATTATAAAAAAAATTCTAATACCTTTAATTCAGAGTAGGCAGAGCTCCTATAGCCTTAATTTTCTGAATATATGCGCAGTCAATAACCCTTCAGCCATCACTGATAGTGAGCACAAGGCAATCAATGAATAAAGACTTTCAGGGAAGGCATTAAGTCTGTATTATTATGAATACTGTTCGAAAATGTTAGACAATAATCAAAAATGCAGTAAAAACTGCTACAAAACAAGTTCTAAGGATCTTGGTAATAATGATTTCGTTTTAAAGTGTTAACGTTTACAATTCCCAATCTCCATCTGAATGTTTTAAACTGCATTGAAATATTTGTATAGCGATACTCGCCTGTAAAACAAGGCGTCAAATTATCTTACGCCTGTAATGGCATCACACGCACTCAAATTATGACATAATTTGAGTGCGTGTGATGACATAACCGTTTTCCTCTGATGGTTTTGCACTTACTGAGCGCACACACACATCACGGTGAATAAAATAAATCATTGTAGATTTTTTTTTTCTCGCTTAGTTACAAATTAAATAATGTTTTTTATTTTTTTCCAGAAATTGCATTCTTCTTCAATCTCTTACCAAATGTAAGCAACCAAAGTTTGCGCGTGAAGTATCTTCATGACTGGGATACTTGAATATTAGAAGCTGATGACTTCACATCATTTGCCTAAAATAAAATAAATGTAATCATTAAAAAATATTTCATATGCAAATTAAGTAAAGAAACGACGGAGACGATTATAAAAAAGCGCGCTTCGTAAGAGCATTTTTTATAATGGCATCATTCATGATCACAGTCGAAGCAACAGCCGTTTGGGCTCCAATTGAAACCAAAATTGCAACACTCAACACATTTCACTCGAAATATCAAAATTCAATGATGATATCATTTTCAAATTTTTGTAGTTGTTGCTTATGATGAAATTAATGTTAATGTACAATAGACATATTTTTCTGCTTTTATTTGGTGTGATCCTGAAGAAGTTCTTCATTTCAAAAATAAAACCGTCCGGCTTTAAAAAAAAAAAAAAAACATTTTTATGTGGAAAATACCAAATTACGTTAATGGATATTTTAGTAATGCTTTACCTTTCAGATGATGGTACATGCATTTCTAAGAAGTATGTGTGGGTAACGTTTCGAAATACCGAACTGTGAATTAGGTTGATAACAATCCTAAATAAATAATAAAAATATTTTAAAATAAAAATTAAAAACATTAAATATATATTAAATAAAATGTCTAATATTCTACATATTTTATGCAGAAAAGAACATAGTCACCGATATAGAATCATCGATTGGAGAAAGATAATAAAAGGAAAACTTCGTTTTACAAGAAAATTTTGTATTTTTTTCAGTGTTTGAGTTAGTTTGTGAGCTAGAGTTGCAAATTTTATCAATTTAGAGCATAAAGAACGGATTTCTATTCCCTTATAGGATGTAGGAGAGGCCTTTAAACCCTATCTAGCTTTTGAAGACTGAGTGGGCAGTTCAATCTCCACCTGGTAGCCAATCAGATAGTCGGCCGATGTCTAACAGGATATGTTACTGTCTGAAATAATGTGGGTTCTACGGTCAATTTTCTTGAGTTTACGGGATGAAAAATCCGAGTTTCCAGGAGAAAAACCGTCAAGCAATTTATTTCAATAATGTTATCATTCATGTCACTGAAAAATGATAGTTGGCAAAGTAAAAAAAAAAAAGTATTTACACATTGGCGATATTCGCAAAATGCATACCACTTGTTAAGGTCGTTTGGGGAGTTACTGCAAAACTCCATTTCGACAAAGTTTAGTAGAATTTTAATGGTATTTGGAATCTAAAAATTTAGATTCCAAATACCATTAAATATTGCAATAGCTCCATCATGGTTAAATGCAATTTAATACAATTTGGGATTTAAGTTGTGCATAAGATCATATCCATTTTACTATATGATTTGAAAAAATAATTCCACACTGGAGAAATGGAAATGAATGAAATTAGATAATATAGAATCACCCGTTGTCAAGGGGTAATACTGGATAAAATAATATCCAGAGAATATAATTATATAAAAAAAAAAAATAAAAAAAAATAAAAAAAAAAAAAAAAAAACGTCGGTCAATATCTCAATAAGCTTGATATAACTTCTGAACTCTCTGGATGCACAAGAATGCTATTCATTATAATAGTTCTAGCAAGAACAATAGAAATATCAACAGTCGAAAATGTAAACAATTTCATATTGTGTCGAAGCAATTATAAGAGTATATTAAATCTTGTCCATATGATCTAAGAAATGCCTGTATAGCCATATGGAAATGGTATTTGCACAACACTAGGCTGCTTGAAAAGAATGTTAGATTTAATTCTAATCATGAACTACAGGAACTTTTGGTCGTTTGGTAGAGCCTCTGCTACTAATGGCTCAGGCAAAAAGTTAAGCAAGTTTCAGCGCGGTTAGTAGTTGGAAGGGGTCAATCGTTCGATGCTGTTGCCACACTCTCCCTCGATGAGGCTTTGGATGCGACTTTTATCTATCTAGGCATTTCTTTGGCCCGTTTAAGTTAGTCAATTGTTTGATACAAGAAAATTTTTTGCCCAAAAACCCAGGTTTTTTAATCTAAAAAAAAAAAAAAGACCACAGAACTTACATTATTGCAGACAATAATATGAGTATTGGGATTTAGGCTATGGTATAAGTTATATGCCATTCTCTTTTTCTCCCCACTGAAAAGCCCTGATTCATTGATAGCTTGAGTTCACTATCAGTAAAGACTTAAAGGATGAAGAATGGCTGTCTACTTGAGTCAAAACATTAGTCAAGGCTTAGTAAATTTGGGGAATAAATTTTTTTTGGTTCTGCGAGAGACAATGAATTTCATTAACAAGCTCTGCGTCTGTAAATATTGTATTAATGCTACTACTAAATTTCTGCAATATTTCTATTTTTCTCCCTATAAATGTACTTTTTTTTCTTTTGCCTAAACAACTAAAAATTTCTCCTTAGCTTGATGTGATGAAATAAATCCTCCAACTTTTGGAATTCAATAGATAGGTCTCTGTCCTTAGTTTATGAGTGCAATTATTGATTATAGCTATCAATGAGTTCAAAGATGAGAGCATGATACATAGTAGCCATCATATCATCATCCTACAACTTAACTATCATAATTTTTGAAATAGAGTTCAAAACGTCAATTTTTTTTAGATATTTGATTAATAAATTAAGTTACTGGGTGGGGGGGGAGGGATTCTATTTGTCTGTGTCAAAGATAGATTAACTGGGAAATGGCTGAAATGGCCTAGAAAAATTTTTGTTAATCAGAGACTACAACTTAACTTTAAGAATCTCTTTTAGACAGCGCAGAATTAATACAAATATGTTGTCACAGAGTTACACAGGCTTCATGGAATTTAATGAAATTTTCCATTTAGGATCACTTTCAAAATTTACTATGTCAACTGGGCTATTTCAATGCTCAGGGTAGGGGGGGGGGGGAGACTGTCAGATTCCATCACCTATTCATCATCACAAACATTAAATTTAAACACTTCATCTGATTATCACATATTAATGGGCCTCCCAACACACACACAGCTTCTATGATACAAGATACAGGCATCAGAAATCTTTAAACCAATGCAAACATTTTGAAGCAATTTTAACAATTATCTTCCAACCCCCCCCACTCTATATTCTTGCATCATAAACTAGTGTACAGAAATAACTATTAACAGTTATTATTATAAAGGTATTTCCATGGATTTAGAATACTCACTGCAGGAAACCTTTTATTCACACAAAACCTATCACACTGCTCTGTAAACTCATTCACTAACAAAGTGCTCACAATCATCTCTGGCAACACATTAATCACACTCCAAGCAAAAAAATATCTAGTCCTAACATCCTTGCCAACCACACTCCTAAACAATTCTCAGGAGTAACCTCTTGTTCTTTCCACATACTGAAAAATGTCTTCAGTATCAATCCTATAAAACCCCGTTATATACTTCCATTATGTCCTCAAAAGAGGAGGGTAACCAGACTTTCAATCTATTCTCACAGGGAGCATTCTGTGGACCTTCCACAACCCTTTTCACTAGCAACTGGATCATCTCCATCTGCATGGAATACAGGTATCCAGATGTGGCCTAGTTAAATCCTTATGAAGGGGAATAATGATCTTTCTATCCCTGCTTGTCAGTGTGTTCTTCAAGAACAGCATAATATGACATGTTGTTTTGGACACCTTTGCAATATGCCCTTTAAACTTGAACTCCCCATCAATAATCACTCCCAAATCCCTAGCATCATCAATTTCCTGCAGTTCAGTTCCATCAATATAGTACAACTTGATAATTTCTTCCCAAAGTGCATCACCTTACACTTGTCCACATTTAACTAGCAGTCATTTGTCTTTACACATACTGCCAGTCTATTTAAGTCACCCTGCAGAATCTCTACATCACCTTCATTTACTATCACTTTTTCCATTTTGCATCACCAGCAAATAACTGAATAATTCCCATCAAATCATTTCTGATATGCAATTAACACCAGAGAATCAAGTACTGACCCAAGCGGTACACCACCATTCACATGCCTTCACCTGGACTCAACTCCTCCATACTATGCTTTGACATCTCTCCATTAGCCACCTTCTACTTCAAATCACTAGATTCATATCCATCCCTTTGCTTCCATTTATGCATGAGTTCTAGGTAGAATCCTGTCAAATGTCATTTCGCAAAGTTCAGCAGTATCACTGAGTAGCCATTTTAATTATCCAACTTGTAATTTACAAAAAGTAAATTACTAAGTATCATATTCCTGCTGCCTATTACTAAATTCTTTTACCATTCTTCAATACCTTAACTGCTAGCCCTGAGATACTTACTGGTCTATAATTTGCTACTTCTGCTTGGAACCACCATCATGGGACTATTTTTCCCTCTTTCCACTCCAACTCCACTGGCACATTCCCAGTACTGACTTAAACTAAACAGTGTCAGCAGAGCTGATAATTCACTTGCACATTCTCATAATGCATGAGCCAATATATACCATCTAATCCATGCCATGTTCACATTAAGATTCTGCAGTATTTTAAGTACCTCCAATTTTGCAATATCTATTCTATCATCAGTCAATGTCACATCCAACATTGCCATATCTCTATCTAGATAGTACTCTTGCAAAATAATTACTCAGTAATTCAACTATTTGGTTTACTTCTGTTACCTCCCTACCATCAGCACTTTTTAAAGTCATCCTTCCATAGTCTTGCTACATAGTGGGAAAAAAAATTTGGGGATGATAGCTCATCAGCTAGCTTCATCTTATACTTAGTCTAGCCATAAATACTGTTACAACTTAAACAGTACAAAAACCTTTATTCCATCACTAAATTATTTACAGCTTTCAGAACATACAAACCACATATATAATGGATATACAGCAGCACTCAATGTTCGATATGCCTACCTCCTGTTTTTGCCTTCATGCATGCTCGAAGTCTGCGAGGCCACATATTGCACAACACAGCACACAACACCCAACGGAAATGCTGCCACTGCTCGCTCCAAATCCACCTTTAGGTGATGCTAGGGTGTCATTTCTTGCTGGTTATCCTCTCGAGCTCTGATAATAATTTGAAGTCCAATGGATTCAGATCAGGACTTCCTAGACAGCCTAGGAATCTCCCCCCCCCGATATTTCCTAGATTCGGATCAGGACATCCTAGACAGCCAATCAGATGGTGGTATCAGGCACATTTCCTCCAACCACTGTTGGGTGGTCCTCTCCTTGCATGCAGGGGCTGAGACCTGATGGAATGTTCACTGCCTACTGTAAAACAACCTACTGTTGTCTTTGGGATATATATCACGTTTCAGCACAGTGTCTTGATGAACTTTGGCAGAGGTTTTGATCCCTTTCTTGCAGAAATGCAACTGCATATTCCATAGCAGCCTGAATCCTGGATGCTATGGAATATGCAGTGCAACCATTTAGGACATATATTTGATCGTTTTGGCAGTTAAACAACTCTTCGTGTCTTGATGAACTTTGGCAGAGGTTTTGATCCATTTCTTGCAGAAATGCAACTTGGATAATCCCCCTAATACATTAGCCTCAACAAACCATCACCGACATGGGAGTGATGACCACTCTGAATCCTGGGTGCTATATGTGAGAGATGAAACGTTCATCTCTCACAACATCACTTTTTTGAGTTCTCACAGGATTACAGCAGAGGTGTGCCTTCACAGACCTCACAAGCTGTTGCATCCTAACAAAGCATAAGTCGGCCCATTCTTTGACGGTCAGATACATCTGTTATTATAAAGATTAATTGACCAATACACAAACATCTTATTGATCCTGAGTGTTTTTAGCATGTTGAAAATAACAGGTGGCTGCATTTCCAAATTTGTGAAATGCAATTACAGCCACACAGTTCTCATAATCTCCCCACTGTATACCCATACAGCTAGACATGCGAATGTTGGCTGCATACAAGAGAACCAATATTCTAATGGAATTGGGCTCGCACAATTCTGTGGGAAGCTCATGGGTGTGCAAAAGTTGTAACAGTATTTATGGCAAGACTGCATGGTTAGCTTTGGCCTTACTTATCATACAGGTCACCCTGCTTGTCTGTGCCTTGCACTGATCATGCTAATCATATTTTTCTTTATACTCCTCCACAACTTTTTCTGCAACTCCTGCTTAATGATGGTATTCATCCATCTAACTCCTACTTGATTTATGCTTCTGATTCTGAGAATACATTCTGATACTGCTTTCTTCAAACATCCCTTGACTACTTCCCATGAATCATCACTACCATCTCTCTACTACAAATTCTTATGCTATGGATCTGCTGAAAGCTTACTTCTCAGCTTGTCACAATCACCTGCTTTGTAATTCCACAATATATCCCTTCTTAACAGAAAATTCTGCATATCTTGGTTATTATTATGTTCTCTGATGCTATGATCAGATCCAGCAGTCTTCAACATGTTGAAATAGTTTCTAAGGGATAATTACTGTCTCAAGTAATTATCCCTTCGTAGCTTTATAAAATGCAATTCCTTTCTTCCCCATGACCATTTCTCCTTCCAATTTATGTATCCATAATAATTACTTAAAGTGTACCAATGCACTTCAAGTAATTATTATGGGGACATAGATTGGAATAGGTTGCCATCTGCATCCTCTCTAATATACCCTGGATTATAGCAACAACCAATTATACATTTCATCCTGTTGGCCTCTATCTTACACCAGATAGCACAACCGTTATCACACAAACTCCCTTACCTTATGTAGCTTAACCCATAGAAGTTAACCTGGGAAGCTACATTCAGCATCATGTGATCACTCTCCCACTTACTAAAATCTAGGTTGAATGGACCCTCACTCACTCAATCCCCTCTCTCCCCAAAAAAAGAAGAAGAAAAAAACATTTTTTATGATTTCTTTAACTCTGCACTTCAGAACTCAACTGAACAATACTTTCCCAAGAAACCTGACCAGAGATTCATTCAGATACAAGTGATCCATCTTATATACATGGTGTCCAAAACCTAAGGATGAACTTCATTTTTACCTGTATATGAAAAAATTTTCATGACAACAGCCAAATGTGGACATAAATTTATTGCCACCATGCTAATAAATTATATTACACAAAATATGTGTTATAAATTTCATACAAATTAAATTGCAATATGGCTGTGGCAAAAGTTACAAATTTCATAAGGAAGTAGTTAAAGGATTAATGTACAGTGCTTACAGAAAACTATGTGGAGAGACATTTCAGTATGAAATACGTCCATCCTGAACTGTAATGCAGCTCTCACAATGCCGTACCATGTTTACCACCAAGTGATTCAGCAGTTCTTGAGGTAAACTGGCCACTCCTCCTTCAGACCAAGGACAAGGCCTTGTTTCATTTCTGGTGGGGAATTTTGAGCAGCAATGCATCTCCCTATTGAGTCCCAAACATGTTCTATGGAGTTGACATTTAGGGAGCATGCTGGCCACTTGATTCAATTAATATCTTTGATCTCCAGAAATATTTCCACTGCTCATCTACGATGTGGTATGGCACTGTCATCTATAAAAATGAATTCTTCACCTACAGCACCACAGAACAATTGCATATGAAGTTGAAGAACTCTGTTGCAATATCATTCACCAGTCATAGTCCCTTTTTCCAGCACTTGTAGCCTGGTGCATCCATTAAGCATAATGCCTCCCCACACAATGACCCCCAACACCGCTGTATCTACCCCTATCAAGAACATTCTTGCGATGGTAAGCAGTACCACTCTCATGCCAGATTAAATGTCATCTGGAATCGGAGGAAAGATAAAATGACTTATCTGTAAAGAGTACATTAGCCCATCGGTGTCTTGTCCAATTCTTATGGATACACACCACCACTGAAAATGTGCTCTACAATGAGCTGTGGATAGGGTGTACAAGCCTTCAGGTGTATAGGCCTATTTGTCATAAACAGCTTGCCACAATTTTTTGAGATATCCGTGTACCTGTCCTTGAATTGAACCGACTTGCATGCTGTTCTGCCATAGTGCATTAATTATATTTTGCTGTCATAACCAAAAATCTGTCTTCATACTCCATTGGTTTGAAAAGCTGTCCAGAGCCTGGATATGTTATGTGATATTCCAAACTCTCTGGCAATATTAATTCTTCAGCCTTCAAGCTTTCCAATAATTCTTCCCTGCATAAAATCATCTAGTGATGTCTTTTAGACATTACAAAACATCCAAGTTTGCAACTTTATTCCTTCACAAAAAGAACTTCCTTCAAACACAATTCGCTTAGCACAGTCTTTTATCCTGTTCAGTGCTACCACGTGATCCCTTTTGCATGAGATTCAAAAATTTGAATGTGTTCCAGCTTTGTACTCAAAATTGTCAGTTATACAAATTGCCACAAGCTAATTCATCTGAATTTGTGGCTGTAATCTTCCAAAATGGTGTTCATCCTTAGTTTTTGGACACCAGTGTCAATCCTTCCTTAAATCACACTACAACATTCCATCTGCATACTGACTTATTTGCAATCATAGCTCTCCATCACAGCTCATCCCCTATCAAACACTGGTAACAGGCTACTTTTCTCACTCTTTTTTGCTCATACTAGCAATTCTCTGATGCTTATACTCTTTCTCACCTTGCATCTCCCCCTTCTTTTGCTTCTGTGTCATAGCATCTGCATGGTATTTCTTTCAACTTTTTCTATCTTGTGTGTTGTTCTGTGGAAAACTTCATGTTAGAATGCAATCTTTCTATTTTCCATTACCATCCAGTCATTGTCTTCATTTTCTACCATTTCATTTTTGGTGTCACTCTTACTACATGCAACAGCAACCTTGCCATTCACAGCTGCATTTTCCCTATTCTGACTTTCAACTCACTGCTAACATTCCATTACAATCTAAAAATGTTCTTGTATGTGTTTTGTGTGAATTTACTCTCATTCATCTTGGATCACAGTGTTAGTAATGCCTAGTCATTGTCCTGAACAGAAATCCCATAGGTACTACTATTACTATCTTCACTGGGCATCTACAGATGCCGTATGGTCACTCCGATGCTCAGTGATGTGCCACACCAAGCCTCACCATGTAGTCCTGTTGTTTGCTTTTCTGGCGACCTGAATTCTCTGAAGATCAGTCACTCCACACACATACCATCCATCCATCTCATTGATGGTCTACCCCTGCCTCTTTTTCCAGGAACTTTACCTTCTATTACTGTTCTGAGAAGTCCCCCTTTCATCCTTTCTGTGTCCAAAATATTTTAACTTTCTTCTGTCAATATCCTTAAGAAGTCTTAAAGTTCTGCTGATCTTTACTAATGCCCATTCATTTGACGCCTTTCAGTATATGATATCCTCAACAGCCTTCTGTAACACCACATCTCCAAAGCAGATATTCGTTTCTTATCTGACTTCTTTAGGTTCCAAGTCTCACATCCATAAGTCGCTGTTGGAAAAACAACTGCATCCAAAATCCTCAACTTTGTTTCCATGGAGATAGATCCATCCTTCCAGATTTTAGACAGGTCTCTGACTGTTGTTTTAGCCATTCCTAACCTTTTTTCTGATGCTTCTGAACAGCAATTCTTCACATTAATAATGGATCCCAGGTACTCAAACTTGCTGATATACCATAGGCAATTTAATTATTTTTCCAAATTTTATTGAAACATTTTGATATATCTGGTATTCATTTCCTTCTCTGCTGTAAACAGATTTCCATGAAGAATCAGCTTTTCCATTATGCCAGCTGCACTCTTTAATGACTCAAACATTCCAATATCAATACTAGTGACTGTGAAAAGGATTTATTTAGAGTGTTGGTTATATTAGAAGTTGTTTCATTTATGCTTAGGTATGACCACATTTCAGAAATTATACACAGATCTGCACTATCTAATAAATTCATAACACTGCAGTATTTCTTCTGACAGCTGATACAATGCTTCACTGCTGTTGAGTATTTCATTTTCTTTTCCATCAATACCAAAAGGCAAGAAATTTTACCAATTTTTATAATACTAAATATATATATATGTGTGTTAAAGACACCAAGCTATTTTAAATATACACCTGGTTTTAATCCATTTCCCAAGTAAGCAAACAGACAAGTAAGTCAAGTTTGCACCTGCAAGTAGAGCAAGTCTGTGTGACCTGCACGTAGTGTAAGTCTTAGGCAACTCGTGGTAAAGATGGAATAAGCTCTGATCACTATTCTTAGTATTTACCCTTAATGCAAGGCACATCTCCTGGAGGAGATGTATGATGCTCTGCATTAAAGGCAAGGGGCCACTACCCAGACCGGTTTCGACCTTTATTGAGGTCTCATCAGTGGGAGCTAGGCTTAGAAATACCAAGGTTTAAGCAATTCAGAGCTTATAAATATTTTACCAAAACAAGTTACCATAAGGTGCTTTGACCTGCAGGTCACCCAGGCTTGCACTACTTGCAGGCACAAACTTGACTTACTTGTCGGTTTGCTTACTTGGGAAATGGATTAAAACCAGATTTATATTTAAAATAGCTTGGTATCTTTAACGTATATTATACCCAAGGTAAAAAACTTTCTACATATATCTCTCATCCTGAGATTTTTATTTAATAAGGTCAAAGCACCTTACGGTAACTTGTTTTGGTAAAATATTTATAAGCTCTGTATTACTTAAACCTTGGTATTTCTAAGTCTAGTTTCCACTGATGAGACCTCAATAAAGGTCGAAACCGGTCTGGGTAGTGGCCCCTTGCCTTTAATGCATAGCATCATACATCTCCTCAAGGCGATGTGCCTTGCATTAAGGGTAAATACTAAGAATGGTGATCAGAGCTCATTCCGCATTGAAATTTTATTTTTCACTTGGTTAGAATATAATAAATTTAGTTTGATCCTTTATCCAAGTGTGAGCATACAAAGTCTGCGACTGAAAATAACTTCAGGACTGAGCTAAGGTGGTGCAACACCAGGCAACTTGTTGCAAAGGTGGATGAAGCTATCATCACTACTATCTCATTACTTTTTCCTGGTTAATTAAATGTTTTTACTACTCATTCATACAGTTATTTCCCTTCTGGCTTCTGTAATAATTTATCAATCAAAATCAGTAATTCAGCTATCACTCTCTTTTCCTTAAACAAGCTATGATTTGGGCTGTTCCTAAGTTTAGTCATATTTCTTTCATTCATGAGAGGCTTTGTCTAAATTTGGGATCTTACTTACTTACCCTTAATCTTACCTTCTGAGACAGTCTCCCTGTTAAATACTGAAGAAATTTATATTATGCTGTGCCAGCCAATACAGAGGATAGATGAGACTCTTATCCAAGGTGGCGCTCTCAGAATAATACACAGCAATGGATGTTCTAGCACTAATTCAATTCACCTACTTCACTTTGCCTTTGCATGCAGTCGTGGCCCGTAAATTACTAACTATAATCCTGTGTCCCTCCCGCAAGGTTCTGTAATCTTTTTATGAGTGGCAATTCAAATTCATATGACAGGCTGATTTCAGGCAAATGAAATAAGGCATATTTATTGAGGTCTAAGACTTATACATGAGAAATATATCAAACACATGGTTAAGTTAATCACTATCCTAGCAAAATTTAGATATCATTACTAACACAATAGGACATGAACAATAACTTGCTCCATGGAGTTATCCATTAAATGTGCAAATTACTAGCTTAACATCATTAGATTTTCAATCACTCTCAAGTCACTGATCATATCTCACAATATATTACAGTTAATTCACATACAGATCCCTTCCTGGGAGCTTTCTTCAAATAGGGACAGGTCACTGCCAAATGTGGTAATCTCCAAAGTTCTCTATCAAATGTCCACACATAAATTAACATATAGAGTCCATTCATATCTCTAACTGGAAATAAGACTTAAACATTCTACATTACCATCCCATGGAATGACTTTCTGTTCTATCGGCAGCCTTGTCTAGGCATCAAGGCACTTTTGTAGGCTATTGTTCATGGGGTCACTTACGATGACTGCACGCCTGGTCTCCCTGAGTCGATAAGGCGATATGCCACTCTGGTCTCTCTCTGGTACCGCTGGCATTCATCTGTATTATCGGTCACTCGATATTGCTTAGCTACTCTGCTATGAAGAGTTAGCTAACCTTGACCCGCAAGCTATGGTAGACGACGCATGACTTCTACGGCCGATCCGGAATCACCCCGATGGCGGAAGGATAGCCAACGTCCAGGAGCGCAGGAAACAGGAACCAAAAGACCATGAGAGAGAGGGGGGCAAAATCCTTTTATACCACCTACTTTGGCACCCTCACTTTGCTACCTTTTTTACCGCACGGCACTCACCCATCGCGCATAGCATTCTTCCGAGAATGCAATCGAGCTTCGCTTTCCATATAAATTCTCCTTCCCTTAGGTCATGCTGGATGGCTAAAGCGTGACCGTTGGACCTCAGTCTACATTTAACTTACTCTCATACACTACATAGAATGGGATATTCTAATTTAACTATAATTTTATATAAATTTCCCTTTTTGACTCTGTACAAAATAGGTTAAGTTTCACATTTCTAAATTAAACATTTCTTCAGTTCTACTTTAAAGTTATAATATACATTTTTATTTCCTTGCCAAAGTACAAGTTTCTCTGCCTACAATTAAGAATTGTTAGATCCTGAATGAATTAATCTTTTATCTAAAATTTGATCATTCAGGACACAACAATAGTTTTATCCATCTTTGCAACGAGTTGCCTGGTGTTGCACCACCTTAGCTCAGTCCTGAAGATATTTTCAGGAGATATTTTATCCAAGTGTGAAGATATTCACACTTGGATAAAGGATTAAACTAAATTTATTATAGCTTATTCCACCTTTACCATGAATTGCTTAAGACTTGCACTACTTGCAGGCACAAATTTGACTTACTTGTCTGTTTGCTTACTTGGGAAATGGATTAAAACCAGGTTTATATTTAAAATAGCTTGGTATCTTTAACGTATATTATACCCAAGGTAAAAAACTTTCTACATATCTCTCTCATCCTGAGATTTTTATTTAATAAGGTCAAAGCACCTTACGATAACTTGTTTTGGTAAAATATTTATAAGCTCTGTATTACTTAAACCTTAGTATTTCTAAGCCTAGTTCCCAACGATGAGACCTCGATAAAGGTCGAAACCGTTCTGGGTAGTTGCCCCTTGCCTTTAATGCATAGCATCATACATCTCCTCAAGGAGATGTGCCTTGCATTAAGGGTAAATACTAAGAATAGTGATCAGATCTTATTCCACCTTTACCACGAGTTGCCTAAGACTTGCACTACGTGCAGGTCACCCAGACTTTCACTACTTGCAGGCACAAACTTGACTTACTTGGGAAATGGATTAAAACAGGTTTATATTTAAAATAGCTTGGTATCTCTAACATATATTATACTCAAGGTAAAAAACTGTCTACATATATCTCTCATGCTGAGATTTTTATTTAATAAGGTCAAAGCACTTATGGTAACTTGTTTTGGTAAAATATTTATAAGCTCTGTATTACTTAAACCTTGGTATTTCTAAGCCTGGCTCCCACTGATGAGACCTCAATAAAGGTTGAAACCAGTCTGGGTAGTGGCCCCTTGCCTTTAATGCATAGCAACGTACATCTCCTCCAGGAGATGTGCCTTGCATTAAGGGTAAATACTAAGAATAGTGATCAGGGCTTATTCCACCTTTACCACATGTTGCCTAAGACTTGCACTACTTGCAGGTGCAAACTTGACTTACTTGTCTGTTTGCTTACTTGGGAAATGGATTAAAACCAGGTTTATATTTAAAATAGCTTGGTATCTTTAATGTATATTATACCCAAGGTAAAAAACTTTCCACACACACACACACATATATAGTGATATGGAAGTTACCCTTTTTTTTTTTGCTGCATTGAATTTTCTTATGAAGCATCAAATTGCATGAAAAAGCTCATATTGACAAAATCTTCTAATTTCATTACAAGAAACAAAATGTGTATCGTGAATAAGTACAGCATACTGTTTGTTACATTTAACTTAACCCAAATGAATGATTTCTCTATGATGGTTATAAGGAATATTGCTTTCACCTTGAGTAATGTCTTACATCTCTGATCCTTGCTGCAAGGATCATCACTCATTCTGATCACTTGCATCTCTCTTATAGTGTTAAAGATAAGACAAAATGCATCAGTCAGCTGGATGTCATTAAAAAAATAAAAACCAGAATTACAATTTAATTTTCTTTATAGTCACAAAAGCATTACACATATTACATACAAAGAAAAATATAAAAATTAAAAAATATATATATATACACATAGAATATCATCACACGATATTTAGACTTAAAACATAATCATATCATTATAGTCTTGCTATGATGGGATTTAAGATAGTTCCTAAGTAAAAACATGCAGAACTTGGATATTAATAATAATTTACTTCACTCTAAAAGTAGCTATTTTTAAAGGGTCATGATACTGATTACAAAATATAGACACATCAATAACTCTTTTCTAATGATACACCTTTGATGAGAATAAGTTTGGAGAATAAATTCTTGAATGATTAATAAACATATGCTATGTACTCTCTGAAATGAATGCATTCATCATATTTTCACTTTTTGCTGCTTGAAATCTGCAACCAAATGAAAGAGGATAATTTTTACACTTTGCATTATACTCTATACAGAATTTTCAATCTTAAAGAAGAAAAAACATGGTTTACTTGAATTGTTATTTACAGATATGTGCATGATGATTTTATCAACATAACAAATGCTTTGTTAATATTATGAATGAATTGAAAGGTCCTCTTTAGATTAATGAACTGAAAACAGCACAATGAGATAATTAAACACATGTTTGATAAAAGATGTTAGACTATAAGCCTGCATTAATAAGAGTGAAATCCTCTAGTAAGCCTTGACTGTTGGGTGGAAGTTCTAAGAATTCATGTTTCCAAATCATGATAAGTTTCACACAACCATATAGATTTGGTTGGGTTTTTTTTTTATCTACCAATTGTCTATGCTGTGGTGAAGCATAATTGTTTTTTTTTCATTTGATTCTGTTCGAGATGTCCAAGCCTTCTAACACATAGCAACAGACATATTTCTTGATGAAAAAGTTTATTTTTCACTTGGTTAGAATATAATAAATTTAGTTTAATCCTTTATCCAAGTGTGAGCAAACAAAGTTTGCGCCTGAAAGTATCTTCAGGACTGGGGTAAGGTGGTGCAACACCAGAGCACAACTTGCAAAGGTGGAGCAAGCTACCAACACTCTTATCTTAGTATCTCCCATAATGCAAAGCACATCGTCTTGCAGATATGTCTAATGTTATGCATTAAGTGAAGGGCCACTACCCAGACTAGTTTCGACCTTTATTGAGGTCTCTTCAGTGGGAGCCAGGCCCAAGTGGAGATAACAGTCAGAGCATTAGCAAGGTCATCTCTGCCTATAGGAGTTGCCCATTGGTGTGCCACCTTTTTTAAAAAATTACTCTGGATTTAGAGGAAGATGTTGAAAGTTTATTTTTCACTTGGTTAGAATATAATAAATTTAGTTTAATCCTTTATCCAAGTGTGAGCAAACAAAGTTTGCGCCTGAAAGTATCTTCTGGACTGGGGTAAAGTGGTGCAACACCAGGGCACTCCTTGCAAAGGTGGAGCAAGCTACCAACACTCCTATCTTAGTATCTCCCATAATGCAAAACACATCTCCTTGCGGATATGTCTAATGTTATGCATTAAGGGAAGGGCCACTACCCAGACTAGTTTCGATCTTTATTGAGGTCTCTTCAGTGGGAGCCAGGCCCAAGTGGAGATAACAGTCAGAAGCATTAGCAAGGTCATCTCTGCCTATAGGAGTTGCCCATTGGTGTGCCACTTTTTTAACACGTTCGCTGCCAAGCTACTTCGGCATAGTCTGTTCCCGTACGCCAAGCAATTTCCCTTCTTCAAGGTCAGTACGGTAATCTCGTTGCTGGCGGTAAGCGTCCTACGAGTATACTCGTAGTTGGCTTGTGCAGAGCATATACTCTCTATGAGAATACACAGTTTTGATGCTAGCTCCACAAGCCAAGCATTTTCACTTCTTCAAGGTCAGTAGAGTAATCTCGTTCCCGGCAATAAGCGTCATACAAGTATACTCATAGCTGGCTTGTGTGGCTGGTTTACCAACTACAAGTATACTCGTAGTTGGCAGCGAACGTGTTAATAAATTACTCTGGATTTAGAGGAAGATGTTGAAAGTTTATTTTTCACTTGGTTAGAATATAATAAATTTAGTTTAATCCTTTATCCAAGTGTGAGCAAACAAAGTTTGTGTCTGAAAGTATCTTCAGGACTGGGGTAAGGTGGTACAACACCAGGGCACTCCTTGCAAAGGTGGAGCAAGCTACCAACACTCCTATCTTAGTATCTCCCATAATGCAAAACACATCTCCTTGCAGATATGTCTAATGTTATGCATTAAGGGAAGGGCCACTACCCAGACTAGTTTCGACCTTTATTGAGGTCTCTTCAGTGGGAGCCAGGCCCAAGTTGAGATAACAGTCAGAAGCATTAGCAAGGTCATCTCTACCTATAGGAGTTGCCCATTGGTGTCCCACTGAAGAGACCTCGATAAAGGTCGAAACTAGTCTGGGTAGTGGCCCTTCCCTTAATGCATAACATTAGACATATCCGCAAGGAGATGTGTTTTGCATTATGGGAGATACTAAGATAAGAGTGTTGGTAGCTTGCTCCACCTTTGCAAGTTGTGCTCTGGTGTTGCACCACCTTACCCCAGTCCTGAAGATACTTTCAGGTGCAAACTTTGTTTGCTCATACTTGGATAAAGGATTAAACTAAATTTATTATAGACATATTTCTTGTTTTCTTCAGGTTGGATCTTATCAGATTTCCAAGTTTGTCGATAATATGACAAGATGCAAGAACAATGGACTTGGTGCATAACCGGAACAGAGAGGGGAGGGGAGAGGAAATGATCCCTAGAAGAAGAGATAGATGCAGCAAGCTACATATGATGTTTGAAAGGAATGCAGATATTATATTTCTTTTAAAGTTCTGGGTTATGGCTAATTTTTCTGAGGTGCTCCAGATAGAGGGAACAGCAATAGCATTACTATTATCTGTATACTGAGAGGGATGTGAGGTGACAGGAGAAACAATTATTTTGCTTGTTTTCTTCAGGTTGGATCTTATCAGATTTCCAAGTTTGTCGATAATATGACAAGATGCAAGAACAATGGACTTGGTGCATAACCGGAACAGAGAGGGGAGGGGAGAGGAAATGATCCCTAGAAGAAGAGATAGATGCAGCAAGCTACATATGATGTTTGAAAGGAATGCAGATATTATATTTCTTTTAAAGTTCTGGGTTATGGCTAATTTTTCTGAGGTGCTCCAGATAGAGGGAACAGCAATAGCATTACTATTATCTGTATACTGAGAGGGATGTGAGGTGACAGGAGAAACAATTATTTTGCTAATCTTTTTGGAATTGTAGTCTTTGGATAGGAATATACTGCAAATAAAGGAGAGTTCAGCTGTGAGGGTAGTTGGAGGCTGTAAACAATAATTTTTATAATACCATAAATGTTGATATGGGATGGGGAGAGGGAAGGTTGTGTATAACAGAGAAAAAAAGAGTGCTACTAGGAATATGTGTAATTAGAGCATCTAGAAAAGTCAGACTATAGTTGTTTGGTTTTTCCTTAGTGAAATGGATTTGGTGCTGGTTGTTGAGATGGAGGAGGAAAGAGTAATGAGTTGGAGTTATATGACCCAATAGAGAACATCTCATCAATGTTCCTTAGACAGATGAAAGGTTTGAGAACAGTATCAACAGCATGTTTTTTGAAACTGTTACCTATAGAAATTGGTTACAGGAGAGTGAGGGGGGGGAGCCATGCTGTACCCTCTTATCTGTTTATATATTGACTTTCCAAGTGAAGTAATGCTATGGATGGGAAAATTGAAGAAATTGTTGATGTTTTCGGCTTCAGAAATGTACCTCTCATGACTCACAACTCCATGGAGATTCTTAATTGCTTGGAACTACTTCCAGGAGTTTCCAGTATTATTATTATTGCCATGATAACCAAGATATCATGGTTGATTTTTACATCACTTCTTTATTCCCCATGATCTTTCTTTCTGACACTAACTTAATTCTCCCGTCCCACCACCACTGATTTCTTTAAATATCATACCACTCATTTACTGTCTACATTCTCACAACCCTTTCAGGCAATACATCTACCACTTGTCTTGCAAAAAAAAAAAACTACTTCTCATTCTCTTTTTTGCCACTGCCTTGAACAACTTTCAGGGATGGCCTTTGTCTCATTTTCTTATACTACCATTCGAGAAATCTCCAAGCAGTTGTCCATCAGTTGTGGTCTAACTAGGGCCTACAATGAAGCTATGATTATGTAATTCTGCTGGTCAAAGTCTATTATCCATCTTGGTATTTTAGCATCCTCTCCATCACCTTTGCAATATGTGCACTGACTTTTAACCTTCCCAACCATTATTATCACAAGAGTCTTTGTGTCTTTCAGTATAGAATCACTGTACATCAAATTTCAAAACACTTACTACATTAATCTTCTTGCAATGCAGTGACAATATCAATGATACATGTTGAACCATAATGGTCCTGGTACTTAGCTCAGTAGAGATTAATTCAAACTCTCCTTTTCCCTGATGCTGCTCATCATATAAAATCTAACAGATATCAAAACTGATATCAGATTGCAACATAAATATGTACTTATCATGAGGCAACCTGTCACATGCTTTTGCAAAATATAGAAAAATTACAGGATATAAATTTCCTCTCAACAATCAACCACTCTTATTATTTCATAAAAGACAACCAGTTTACCTGAAATAAGAGTGTTCTCTTTAACAAATCCATGCTGATCTACATACAGTCAACTCTCACTATAACCAAAGCACCATTAATAACAAACTCAATAAATTCTCAAAAAATTCCCAATCAAATCTTCTATAGGTACACTGATATTCTAAAGAAAAATCAGTACTGCAAACTGCCCCCACTGTAACAAATTCCTGCGATCACTATAAGTTGACTGTAAATAACATTCATCTGTCCAAATTCTGTAAGTGAGCTATTTCTTCCTAATCTCCAAAATCTTAGCCACCCCAAAAGATAAACAAAAGAAGTCCTATGGTCTAATGTCTCCATTTTACCATATTTTTATATGGTACATGGTGGTAAAATTTCCTTCCTTCCTTAGTGACTCTTCCAGTTATGAGCTGTTACATCTCAATGGACAAGCTGCAACTCTGAAATAAACAGCAAATTAATCAGAAGATTCTATTCTACTATACCTACCTTTTGAAGAGTTTTAAATTAACAGCAATATGCATTATCCAAAGGTCAGTTAAGAATCTTTTCTGATCACATACTTTCATTGGCACAATTCATACAATGTGAAATATCCAGCTGCAACACCAAAGATTGAAGGCTGATCATGCAATGTCATTAAACTTCAATAACATTACTTTTACCATCCAGTTACTCAAGGTACCAAATTATAACAGTGAAATCACTTTTTTGGGGTGGGGAAGGACATGCATAATTCTAAAAGCATGACTATCAATCTCATAAATCACTGAAGATTCACACAATTTCAAAATTTAAAGGCAGCAAAAGGCTTCCAATCTCATAAATCACTGAAGATTCACACAATTTCAAAATTTAAAGGCAGCAAAAGGCTTCCAAATTTAAGTTTACACAAAATCTTTGTGTTCGCTTGCTCTCTAACAAAAGATTTTCCCACCTCCCATTCTTTTGTTCTCATACACTCATATGCATTGTTAGACTAAGGTTAGATAACACAGAAATCCTATTCGAAAGATCAAACATGACCAGTTTAGGTCTCCTAAAAACAGAGTAGTTGTCTCATATCTAATGATGAATATCATTTACCGCCTAAAGGCAAAATCAAAAAGATTCAGAAGGAAAAAAAGTTATTTCAGTTTCTTGATAAATTTTTTCACAAAGTAATGATTTTCTTCCATCATGTTCATTTTCAACACTGCAAATGTACTGCATTTTCAACATTTGAATATTGCATCCACCTTTCAAAAATAGCCATAAACAGTTTATAAAGGAAATTGATATAATAATCAATCTCACCTTTGCAGAGTTTTAAGAAATAAAGGAATAGCATTATTATTAAAGCCAGCTATCATACCTGTGTGATGTTAAATCTGGAATGAACACTTAAATTGTCTTTGAGTAATTTATTCAGGATTTAACTGAAGTGAAAAGAAATCTCCTAAAAAGAATTACTTGTAAATAGATAATAATAGAAATCCTTGTGTGTATATAGTAATAATAGTCCATTCATGTAATTTTTCTATGTGAATATTTTGTAAATGGTCTTTAAATAACTGACAAGAATTAAGGTAATGTAGAGGTGACATTGTAAGAACAAGGTCAGAGTTTAGAGTAAACTATTGTAATCCAATTATAAACATGACCACAGGCAGTTGCTACATGAACCCAAGGCACGTGCAAGCTTCCCATGTGGAAATGCAATGAAAGGAGAATTAGGTGGCGCCTGCAAATCAATGACATATTGGGGAGAACAGACATGAAGCATATAAAAGTTGAAGCGACGCGAGTTCAGAGTCAGTCTTTATGCCTTTTTCATTCCTAGTTCAGGTTTTGGTGTTTTCTTCCCCCTGCGGTTTTCCGTGTGGTGGGCCATAACCATCGCATGATCTGTCTTAACAGAGGGGTACCGCTGGAGCTATACGAAGTTTCGGCCTACGCTGTTTGTCCCGTCGCATGGTTGGCTAAGCTTGGACAAGCCCGCTAGTTGAGCAGAAGTCGTTCAGCAGCGTTAATATGGTCAAATAGCGGGCTTGTCCAAGCATAGCCAACCATGCGACGGGACAAACAGCGTAGGCCGAAACTTCGTATAGCTCCAGCGGTACCCCTCTGTTAAGACAGATTCTTGGACATAAGGTAAAGAAGTGATCCATGATTGAAATCACCAAGAAGACAAAGCAAGGAACAACAGCTCGATGAATGGGGTAACGACCTGAAAGAGACCTACAATAAGACTCGATGAGAAGTAAACCTAATGAATTCATCTGGTTGGTAACGTAAAACTTTATTTCTTATTTGTATTGTGTAATTCTTAGGTCAGAGTGAGCTACAGTGTATTTCCTGTGGATTGGACTTAAAACAGATTTTAGGACTTTAGTACCTATTCCTCTAACTAGGATTTTTGTAGTTATGGAAGTGTAGAGTTACAAGAATTATCATTAGATTAAGATTAGTTTGAATTCGATGTCTTATCATTAGATTAAGGTTAGTTTGAATTCGATGTGTTGTATGTGCATTAATTGAGGAAGAAGTTAGGCATTCATCTGCATAATTGTGTTAGGTAATCAGATTTTGGACAGTTTGAATTTGTTAATATTACCTAATCAGAGATACCTAATATGAACTAGATCTTGTTTGTTAATTTCTGCATAATTAATTTTAGGGACCTTCATTTAGCTTAGTTTTTGATTAACATGTATTGTATTTTAGAATGAATAAATTTCTTTGTTTCTTAACCCAAAATACGTGTATGATTTTCCAAGCCAATGCACCACCTGCTAAAAATATCGAACCTGTATAAGTAAAAAGTGCAGGAAACGGTTACAACTGCTGTTTAGAAATATTAGTAAGGGCTTGTTTATTAGAAATATTAGTAAGGGCTGATAATTATTGGAATTGTGATAATCTGTAGGTCAAATCTCTTACAAGAAGTTCTCTCTTGTATAGGAATCAAGATGGCGCAGCTAAACAAATAAATTTTCTTGATTCCGAAAAGGACTTGACCCCCAGAATTTATAGATCAGGGCAAATTCTCCTTGTCTGAAGACTTTGCACACGGTTTTAGATTAAAGGAGAGGCCACGAAAGATTATAGCAAAGGCACAGCAGACAAGGGATATAGTTGAGGGTTAAACAAGACTAGATTTATCCTTGAAAATTTTAAGAGGAAGTCAATATAGAAATATAGAGTATTATATATATATGTCAAATAACAACATTAAAAGTATAAAAATAAAAGATAAAGAAATATAATACCTATTCTTGAATTCATTTGCGCTACTTGCATACACAACATCCAAGGGCAATTCATTCCAATCATACACTACTCTATTAAAAAAATCTACCCTCACAATCTTCTTGACAGTATTCATTCTCAACTTCCAAGGATGACTAATTTCCCCACCCTCCATAAAAATAAATATTCCATCTACTGGAATTCTGTACAACCCTTTCAGAAGTTTGCAACTCTCAATCATATCACCCCTTTCTCCTGTTTGCTAGTGTCTACAGCCTACAAATTCGCAACTATCTTCATAATCAGTATTCCCTAATCCTGATATCATTTTTGACACCCTCCTTTGCTCTCTCTCTCTCTCTCTCTCGTGTATCAGAATCACCATGGAAACCAGAAAACTAGACCTGCACACAATAGTCCAAGTGAGGTCTTATCGAGACCTTTTAGAGAGACAAAATGACTTCCTTATCTTTACTTGTCAAGGTTTGTTTCAGCATTGCAATAACTCTCTGAGTTGTATTTACAATTTTTGCTATATGAACACTTGAACTTCAACATCCTGTCTACTAAGACACCAAGAACCCTAGCCTGATCAGTTACTGCATATCAACAGCACTCCTGATTACTTTACCTTTGCATCATCGGCAAATAGCTGTATGTCACATGCCAAATGCCATTAATGAAGAGAACTGAATAACAATCCCCATACACAAACTTTTTGATATCTGTCAGTTAGCCATCCTCTTATCCATGCTAATATTCTGTAATCCAAACCCATATTCTCAAATTTATTCAAGTCTTCCATGCTGTATTCTGTCAAAAGCCTTAGCAAAATCCAGAAGTATCATAGTGTATCCATCCCCCCCCCTTCTCTAACTTAGTGATAACATTATTATAGAATGTGAGCAAATTGCTAAAACATGACCTTCGCTTAGTAAACCCATGCTGTTTGTTGCAAATTAGAGATTCTCTGTCAACCCATTTCTGAATGTGAGTGCTAACCAACTTTTCCAAAATCTTCCCCACCACTTCTGAGATATGGAATGGTTGATAATTGGATACATCAGTCTTCGCACCACCCTTGTGCAATGGGATTACTATATATTCTTTCCATTCCTGTAGAATCTTCCAATTTCTGGGACTCAATTTATACAGCCTGGTCAAAGGAAGAGCCAGTTCAGTTGAACACTCTTTTAGCACAAGTGCTGAAGTCACAAATGTTATACAGAAAGCTAAGTCTGAGTATGAAAAGAAATTGGCTCTGCAAATTAAAGGCAACCTTAAATAATTAAATCGTTGTGTTGCAAGTAAAAGAAAGAATGAATTTGAAAGAATAACTCTATTGAATGCAGATGGGATATTATTATTATTATTTTGTGTCACCTCCAAGGAGTCTTAAAGACTCATCAAGTGACGCATCCACTCTACAACTCTCCATCTCCATCAACTACACCAATGCCATGTGCTACCAACCACCACCACTAGTATTTTTTGTCTGGGAGAAGAAACCTTGCTACATGTGTATAAGATCAGCTAACTTGCCTTCAATTGAAAAAAAAAACAACAACATAAAACTTCCATCATGACGAGAATTGAACTTAGGTGTTTTCCAATTGAAGGGCACAATGTACCGTCGTTCTTCCAATTGCGCTATGGAGGCACTACAAAATTCCTACAATTGGTGACTTAGAATTGAACTTAGAACAGCCTTTCTCTGAGTGGCCTAGTGCTTTGTATGCAAACATCATTTTCAGATGACTACACAGGCTTCTGCACAATATGCTGGTGTGATGCAGAAATGATTGTTTAACTAATGAATAAACATTTTACTATCAAGCTATCAACCTGATATATGTAACATTGAATTCGTTGCTACCTCTTCACTGCATGAGGAAACTCATATGAGGAGGAAGTGCTAGAGCTGTTGGACAAACTGAATAAGAATTTGGCATTAGGGACTGATGGAATATCAGCACTTGTGCTAAAAGAGTGTTTAACTTAGCACTCTTTTAGCACAAGTGCTGATATTAGCCTATAGTAATACTCGCACTATATTACAATAGTATTAGTGCTGTGAGTGATCTAAGAGATAGATAATTTCCTTTTCAAGCCCTTCAAGACTACAAATATGCAAGTTGGTAGTGGTCTCACACTGGGTGATGGAATTCATCTCCCACTTAAAGATTACCATCTTTAAGTGGGAGATGGTAATCACACTAAGTTCCTTTGTGTGATTGTTTTTTGGATGTATAGATGTGTTCACTGATTCACTAATATAAGAATTATAGTTGCTTTCCTAATATCTTGTTCTCATTCCACAATTCATAAAAGGACAATGAGTAGAATCATTTTTTTATGCTAAATCTCACTCAACAAATCTAAGGGATAGGTAAATTAGAAACCTTCCTATAGACTAGCATTGTACTTTTTCAAACACTTCAGGACTCCAAGTAAGCAAGATGGTGATTTCACACTGTTTAAGGGAGGGAGGGAGGATTCTTTTTCCAAACAAGAATGAGACAAAAAAAAATGAATTTCATTTTAAATAAATGAAAATTTATTTAAGATGAAAAAATACTTAGTTGCATTCAGATCACATAAAATTATAAAACATTCATGACTAGAGTTGTCATATCAAGAACTGATTGTTTCACCATCAGATCAGTAATCAGATCACTTTGTAAACCAAGAAATAGATGATCAGAATAAAACAAAATTATTCCTGTGGACAACAAATTGATTGATAGAAAACAGATGGCTCAATATGTTTTATTATCCATGGCACCTCCAATGGAGTGCCAAGACTTATTGTGGAAAGCGCAAATGTCTGTGGTTTGCCAATCTTGTGTTTAAAATTCAAGTTTCTTGGAGTGTTTTTTTTTTAATTCTATCTAATTTTAAATTCTTACTATATCTGAAGATGATACGATGAAAAAGTCAATTTTCTAATCCCACACTACAAATATCTAAATCGATACTGAGATGAAACCATAAATCTCATCATATGAGCCTCTATAGCTCCATAATGTTGATGAAAAGATCCAAATTCATCCTGTTTAGAACAAAAAGAATCTTTATAAGGGATTTCAACTGATAAGCTAATCTCACACAGAGGTGATAGTTTTCATTCCACAAAACAAAGTGGCCTGAGAACATGCACAATTGACAGACTGACAGACAGAACAGATTATGCTGATTCACCATTCTATCAGTGTACCAACTAGGTTTACATAATGCCAAGCTACTTGGCTGTGACAAGCCAATGAATTAAAAAAAAAAAAAAAAAAAGTACCAAACAATCGTTGAACACCATGCCCAGATTTACTTTCAATTCTCACAAATCATTATAAGCTGAGAGCTGTTTCTTAAGCTATAGAATTGACTTCTGTAAATCAGAGTTAAAGATCATTTGTGTAACTCTCTGTATGAAGCACAAATAATGAAGATATTGCAAATTAATTTTCTTGAATTTTTAAATGTACAGAGTAAATCATATGCGATGTGAAAAGATGGGTCAATGACACATGGAAAACAATCAGTAGTTAATTTGCAATATAATAAATTATGGACATTTCATTTCTTTTAATTCTCTCTTTTTTTTTTCTGTAGTTTATTGAGTATGAAAAGTTGATTATGAAAAAAAAAAATATATATATATATATTCAACTGCAAATATATAAACTTTACACCAACATATAGTTACATGCTTGACAATTTTATTTTATATTTCTAGCTTATTTCTTGAAAATTTGAGAATATTACAACATAAATTCAAATTCACAAACCTTTAATGGAGGTACTAAAGATAAAGTATTTGTATGATGAAAGCTCACTTCTTCCAATACAGTAGCATTTAATGGAGGATGCATGTTTAAAAATGATTTCTGAAAATATATTATACCCATTTAAATTAATTAGGAATAGAAGCATTCTAAAACTTTCAGGAATGAACTTTTTTTTAAGATAAAAATTTATCTCTACAAATTACTATTCAACACCACACAAAAAAAAAGAATTTTAATGGAAATATATAGGCATAAATCATGATGGTAATAATTCTGTGAGATAGGCTTATATGTTGGTTACTCATAACTATTATTTTTCAGGAAATAACAATGTATACTAAATTATTAATTATAATAACTTTAATTAATACTTTCTTATATTTCAGCAATGTTACACTGCAATCATCAGGGATCACAAAAACAATGATAGGTGCATGCAGGCACTAACACTAGTCAAATGAGGCTGAAGAAAGGCAACCAAAGTTGAGCCTATCTTCTAAATGCATCCCCAGTGCTTCCCAAACTTCTGGATGTCAGGGTCCCCTTTGGAAAAATTAAAATATTTCACGCCCCCCTTCGAAAAAAAATCGTAATATAGATATATATTATTATAATATTTATTGTATTTATATTCAATACAAAACACACAGCGAATATTGCAAAAATCAAATGCAAATATTTTACATTTTTAAGATGCTAAAATTATGTGTATGTAAGATGCTAAACATTACAGTTTTAGCGTCTTACGTACACATTATACATGCCACATTATCTCATATTTTTATATAGATAGATATATTGTTACTAAATGTACAAGCACACTTTCATGTGCTTGTACATTTGCAGTACAAGCACATGAAACGTAAAACGATTAGTAATAAAGAAAGAATTAAAAACATAAAAGAAGTTTAACAATTTAATGTGATGGATGTGTTTCAATACTGCTATACAAAAAGTCAATATCAGGTGAAATATTTGAAACTGCAATTCTTAGATTTCTACTTTGAAATGAAACTTGTATGAATAAGCATATATTTACTAATATTCATTAAGCGCCGAAATACGCAGGAAGCAAAATTTGTGATCCAGCACCAATGCGCGATTTTTTCCCCATTAAAATATAAAAAATAACAAATTTCATGATTGTTTTTTCAACAATCATGAAAAAAGAAATAATAAATAATAAAAATTAAATATGTTTCTTTTAAGATAAAAAAAATCTATTTAGTCTTAAAACATTTTAATTTGTTTTCATTATTTCACAGCCCCCCCTCAACTAAACCTACGGCTCCAAGGGGGAAGTGGCCCACAGTTTGGGACATGCTGCCCTAGTGAACTCAATTGGGTGGTCTTGGCCATTGGACTGAATATATGAGAATGACTGCTTCCAAAATTTTGGGCAGACTCATTCACCCAGTACCAGTGACAGGGTGTAGCATAGAGGCAGCTTACCTCACGGCGCGGCTTAATAAGGGCATTCGTTCAGCCATATTGTGGTAGGCACCGTCGCTACTCTAACAATTCCTGTTAGTGTAGCAAGTGCGGAAAGAAGTTTTTCCAAGCTTAAACTGATTAAAAATTATTTGCGAACAGCAATCACCCAAGAAAGATTGGTTGGTCTAGCAACTATATCGATAGAGGCGAACATAGCTTATAATTTAAATTTAGAAGAGCTTATAAACAGTTTCATTGTGCAATATCCCGTAGAGCAAGCCTTTAATTAATATTATTATGTAATTGTTTTGCATTAATGTTTCTCTTGTAATAAAAACAAAATAGCAATTGGAGATGTTCTTATATTTTTGTCTTATAATCCATCAGGGGTGATATTTAATTCTTTGCCTCAGGGCTCAATCTAATCTGGCGACGGCCCTACATTCACCCAAATTTGTTGAGGTTTGGAAAGTTTTTTTTTTTTTTTAAGGCTGAGGCAGATTCTAGGAATAGCTTCTCATATTTGTGGTGTTGATCTTTGGTGGAGCAGATAAGGTATGGAAATTTTTTTATGTGGTGTGTAAGGTTGTATTTCCTTATGATTTTTGTCACTTTTTTTGAATATGTTCCAGATATAAGAATGGTGATAGATCTTGGGTAATCTCTGCCCTGAAGGGGAAGGGGATTGCAGTTATAGTGTTTTAATATTTTTTGGGGATTGTATCCACTGGCTAAGAAAGCATGAAGAATATGGAAACACTGAGTAGTTAGAGCACTGTTATCAGAACTGATTAATTCAGTCCTGTTATACGAGGGTGGTCTGAAACATTCTTGGCCTCGACAATAGATGGCAACACTATCAGCGAGATTTTTTTTTTTCTAAATTGGTATATCTGTTATAAGCATCCATGTGAAATTGCAAGTCATTCTATCAAGTAGTTTGTTTTATACAGCTGTCTGAAGCAAAAGTGTTGTCTGTATCCCTTGAAATGGATAAAATTGAGTCTCATGCAGTTATAAAATTCTTTGTAAAAGAAGGTTTAATGCCAAAAGAAATTCATTCGAAGTTCATAAAAGTTTATGAGCACTCTTCCCCTTCATATTCGACAATTAAGAAATGGGCTGTAAAGTTTAAATGTGGCTGTACCAGCCTTTTAGATGATCCACGTGAAGGATGTCCAAAAAGTGTAACACTGACAGCAATCCTTGATCACGTACATGATATGGTATTGGATGACCAGCGAGTCAAAGTGCATGAAATTGCTGAGACTATAGAAATTGCAGAAGAATATGTAGGATATATTTTGCATGAAGAATTGCAAATGGAAAAGTTACTGCGCAATGGGTGCTGCGCTTGCTCACAAGAGATCAAAAATGCACTCACATGAAAATCTCTGAACAGTGCTTAGAGCATTTTAACAAGAATAAAACTGATTTTGTGCATTGATTTATTAATATGGGTGAGACTTGGATTCACCATTACATACCAGAATCAAAACAGTGGACAGAAGCCAGTTGTTCAGCGTCAAAGAATACAAAGTCTTCTCATCGGTGTTTTGGGATGCTAAAGGCATTTTGTTTATTAATATCTTGAAAAGGGTAAAAAACAATAACTTGAAAACAATAACTGGGGACTATTATTCTGATCTTTTAACCAGACTAGATGAAAAAATTCGTGAGAAAAGACCCGGTTTGCAGAAGAAAAATTATCTTTTATCAAGACCCACAAAGGTATTTTGGCAATGGGAAAATTAAGGGATCTGCACTATGAATTGTTGGAACATTGACTCTATTCCCCAGATTTAGCTCCCTCTGACTTTTATCTCTTTCCAAAACTAAAACTCTTCCTCGCTGGTCAGCGTTTTTCTTCAAATCAAGAGATGATTACAGCTGTAGAGGAGTATTTTGCAGATCTTACTGAGAACCACTACAGGGACTGAATAATAGTGCTGGAGCATCGCAGAAATAAATGTATTAGTCTTAAGGGAGATTATCTTGAAAAATAAATATAATTTTGAAATTATAAGTTTGTTTTTTCATTGTAGGCCAAGAACTTTTGAGACCACCCTCATATAGAGTTGTAATAATCCCATATTGTTATGAGAGGAGGGAGGGGATGACTCCTGGTGAATATATCTGTATATATGAGTTTTCTGCAAACAGGGAATGCCAGGGATCCATCAGGCTGGCGTGCAATCAGAGTGCCTAAGAATGGGAGACTATTGTCCTTTTCTAAGATATACTGGATCCTGGGGGTGTTGATTGTTTAGATGTATTAAGAAAATATGGAATGTATCCTGGCCATGTGACCAAATGGAGAACACATCATCTATGCAACATAGCAAGAAAGGGGGATTATGTGGAGCAGAGCTTAAGGCATTTTTCTTCAAAGGTCTCCATGAAGGACTTGGCTAAGAGTGGAGAAAATGTATAACCCATGGCTGTTCCCTCTATCTGTTTGTAGAATTTTCCTTGCCAAATGAAACAGTCTGAGTTCATGGTGACTGAAACAAGGCTGAGATATCAGGAAATATGGCTTGGATGAGGACTAAGGTGTCTTTGAGTGGGGCATTAGTAAATAAAGAGGAGATATCAAAACTAACCATTAAGTCAGTGTGAGGTTTTCTATACTGGCTTAAAGTGGACTGAGTTTTTTTGTGTGTGTGAAGGGATGTTGCCAATATATTGTGTGAGCACTATAGATAAATGTTTGGCTAATTTTTATGTTGATGAATCAATGCCATCCACAATGGGACATAATGGCACATTTTGTTCATGGAATTTTGGAAGTCCATACATCTGGAAGTAGAGTTATACAGTTTTAGTTTGTGACTCCACAACTCAGAATGTTACTGGCTGGATGGGTGAAGCATACATGCTTTTCATATTCCCCTTTGTTTGTAGAGGAAAAACTATGGGTGAGGTGTTATTGAGTTTTATGCTTGCCCTGTGAGGGCGGTGAGATAACTGTGTTCAGCTAGACGTAGGATTGACTTGGGGCTTTTGTATTTGCAGTATTCTGCTTCAATGTAGTCAGTAGCTTGCTTGATCAGTGGGTTTGGGTGATTGCTTGTCTTGGTGAAGAACTTTCTCTGCTAGATCATGGAGAAGGGAAGAAATGTAAGGAATGTTGACTTCTCTATGGATCTGGGAGTTTCTGATAAACCATGGAGCGTCCAGAATCATTCTCAGACATTTGTTCTGGATTCTCTGCAATTTGAGAATATTTGTTTCAGAGGTATGGCTCCATAAAGGGGAAGAGTAGGTCAGGACCAGTTGTATTACCATCTTGTAGATAAGTAACTTGGTTTGTATATCTAGTTTGCTTCTGCGGTTGATCATGGAGTAAAGTTGAGCAATTACGTTGGATGTCTTCGAGTTTGATATGTTTGCTGAATTGGAGTTTTTTTTATCTAGTTGCACTCTGAGTATTTGACTTCTGAATGCCATGGAATCTTAACTTCCTAACAGATGAATGTCCTCCTTGCTAAGGACCTTCTTTCTGGAAAATAGTATGGCAGAACTTTTTTGGGGGTTTACTTGGATCCTCCAGTCAGCCAACCACTTCTCCAGTGTATTGATATTACTTTGAAGTCTTAGTTGGCGGCTGAGAGACCTTGCTAGTATTGCAGTGTCATCTGCATATAGTGCAGTGATAGTTGTTCTTGGGTTTTGTGGGATGTCAGCTATGTAGATTAAAAATAGAAGCGGGGGCCAGAAGAGAATCCTGAGGTACCCCTGCCAGGATTTCACATCTGGTTGATACTATTCCATTTATTTTAATTTGCATAGATTATTTTTGTTAACTTTGTTGGCATGTGAAATTCTATAAGTTTATAAAGAAGGCCCTGATGCCACACCTTATCAAATGCCTTCACAGCATCAATGTAAACCGCAGTTGTATGAAGATTCCAGTTGAAGCCTTTTGTGATATGCTCCACTAGTCGGTGTATTTGTTGCACAATGCTATGACCTTTCCAGAATCTGAATTGCGCATTAGGGATAATTCCAAGCTTATCTGTTTCTACTTGAAGGATAACTTTCCTGGTAACCTTTCTGAGGTTGAATAAAAGACTTGGGTCTGTAGCTTTCGGGGAGTTGAGGGTTCTTTCATGGCTTCTTTAAAAGGTATGATATCTCCAGTTTTCCAAGCTATGGGAAAATGCTGGAATCTAAAAATGGCATCAGTTATGTTGACTAGATGAACTATAGCTTTTCTTGGAAGCAAGTTTATTATTCTGTTGGTTATGCCATCTGGGCCTGGAGCCTTTTTGTTGTTCAGATGAGTTATGATTATTATTATTTCTGCTGAAGTAGTGGAGATGATAGATTCCGAATTATTCTTATGCTGCTGTCAAGCTTTCTTGACTTGGCAATGAATCTTGTAGATGAGGTTGATGTTTAGGTTTACATAAGATGGATTACATTGTGTTTCCAGGTTTTTTTATTAGAGCTTCTGCTTTTTCTTTGTCTGTATGAGCAATTCCTTTCTTGGTCTGCATGGGGGGGGGTATGAGTTTTCTTTTGGTGTGGGGGGCTCTCAAGAATTTCCAGATGGAGCAGTCCTCTGGGTTCACGGGAGCTAATTTGGTTTCTCATTCATGATTGCAGTGTTTTTGAAGAGCCTCACGGACTTGTCCATTTAAATTGTTCAATATTGTTTTGTCGTGTGGGGCTATTGTGTTGTGGAATCTCTTCCTAGCTGTTTTTTGCTCTGATTAAGTCCATGATTTCCTTAGGGATCTGACTGTTCGGGTGGAGGACAGTGGTTTGCATAACTGATGCTATTGCTTTCTTGATCTGGTTTGTCAGGTTATTCACAGCTATGTCTATCTCTTCCTTTTTTAAGATGATAGGCACAGGGCCAATATACTCAGGAAGAGCTTTGGCCAGCTTATTCCATGCTATGAATGAGTGCATGGAGGAGAGTTGCTCTTACGTCCCAAGTTGGAGCAAGATGGGGGTTATTATCAGAAGATAGTTCATTGACCATTTCTAACTGGTATTGATATCTGATGGTTTTGAGAATAGCAATGTCTAGTACATCCGATCTTCCAATAGGGCTGTAATGGGTGGGCTTGACCAGAGCAACAACTATGGCTGCATTGAAAACTGTGTAACTGTGAAGAGTACGGCCACTTGTATTGACTGTGGGGGGGGGGGGGGACTAAACCAAGCAGTATGTTCAGCATTCGGATCCCCTGCTATGATAATGGAGTGTATAGAGCTGAGGATGGAGTCCAGATCTGATATTAATAGGGTTGCTTGGATATATAGCATTGCAAGATATATAATATAATATATAATAGAATTGTAAGATGCATAGATTTTGAGACTGCCGCCGCTGGTGTGCAACTCCATGCTAGTCACCTCCAAGTTCATAGTTTGCAGTTTGGTTATTACATTATGGTTCAGGTGGCTTTTAATATAGATGGCTATGCCTCCTCCTCTGGCATCGAGTCTGTCAGTTCTATACATAACATAGCCTCTAAGTCTCAGGTTATTTGATGGTTTGAGGTGTGTTTCATTAACTAGAATTATGTCTGGATTATATCTAAACGAGAATTCTTGAATGTCCAGAATTCTGTTTGTCAGTCCATTAGCATTCCATGCTGTGATCATGAGGGAGTTTGGTTTGTATTTGTTTCTATTCATGACTTAGGGCTGTTAGTATTGATCGAGTTACTTGCAGGAATCTCTTGATAGAGGATGGCGAGGGACTATTTTTGCTGAATTCATGTAGCATGGTAGCTAGTGAGGCAGTCAATGCTGATGTTAGATTGGAGCTTGCTTGCTCTTGAGATGTTGTAGTCTTAGTTTGCACAGTCTCAGAACAAGATCTGGTTTTAGTTGTGAATTGCTTTCTTTCCTGATCTGTCTGAGCTGACTTTATCTGAGTTGGAGGGCGACTTTCTTAGTTGTTTTGAGTGTTATTATTGGGGGAGGGGGGTTGGAAGGGAAGTTCTCCGATTTTTTGGATAGATAATGCACTCTTTGTAATTGGCAGGGCGAGGTCCCCCGCAGTTAGAGCAAGAGGCCGGCGTGGTTCTTGGCTTGGAGCAGGTGTCCTTCGCTGCCATTTCAAGCACCTGTAGGCTGCTTTACATAATTTCTGGGCGTGCCCAAACTTCTGGCATTTGTGGCACTGCCCTGCTGATGCCTTCTTTCTAATTCACTCAAGTAGTAATTCTAAGGCAGCAAATGGCCGTCAGTTCATAGACTCTTCTTCTTTTGTATGTTTGTCAATTTCTATTAGTACAAGTGGCATTGGTCTTTTATCTGATCTGAGCATCCTGCTCACTTTGACTGGGGTGAGGCCCTGATTAATGAAATCAGCACTGATTTCTTCATGCCTTCAGCAACCCCACAGATTACCACTTTTAGATTCTTTTCGCTGGGCAAAGCGCATGTATGATAGGGAAGCTTTGTATTATCCAACAATTTTGTCAGTTGCCTATAATCATTGACAGTGGCAGGTTGGATTTTGACTCCCTCATCAACATTTTTAGCCCAGGAATATGTAATGTTATTGTCCCTAAGTGCTAGTGAGACAGAGGTCCATTTTTCCTTGTCCCGCAATATGACATGGGGGGGGGGGAACCTTTTCCTTAATCCTCGGGATGTCTTACAGTGGTGAGTGAGTCCTCCTCCATTTGATCTTCTGTTGTTCTCCACCGTTTATTTGAGTGCTCCCCTTGCAAGTTATTTTGTTGGGGAGTTTTTGGTGACAAAACAGTTGTGAAATTGCCTTCAATGTCTTCTTCCTCACCATCAGGATCATTTGTTTGTGCATACAGGTTTAAGAAACCCAGCCAATCAGTTTCAAACATTTTCATCTTCAGCAGCTCGAGTGCCTGCTCCCTATTTAGCTTCAGGATTTGATCTTTGATATTCTCCATACCGATCTAACCTCTCCTGCCAGTTGTACAGGCTATCAAAAGTGTGGGATTTCTCAATAATGCAAGCATGAGAGCCTACCAATAAGATCCAGCCAGTCCAAGGACCTGCCAGCACAATCCTGTAGACTGGGGAAGTCTACCAGAAATCAAGAAATGTTGTAGTGTGTGTATGTGTGTGTGGGGGGGGTGATGTAATCTTACTTGGCTCAGCACAAATTTCCTACCTCCCTAGAAACCAAAAAACCACCACAGGTCCTTGTATTGCGTGGGGCCTACACAGCCATAGACATACACTTTTCGTGTAGAGGAGGAGACAGTAGGAATTTGGGCTAGGTTTGGAGCCAGTGCAATGCAAGAATCATGAAACACCTCTTATAATAAAATGAAACCTAAAAGAATGCAGTTATCTAGTAGAGAGAAATGAACACATCCGTTCTCAATTCAGTCAATCACCAGAATTTTTTTACCAATATCTCGTTTGAGGAGGCAAAGTACACAATGGACAATATAGAGAGCACTGTTCAATGAAAGCACGTGCACCTTTCTTGTGATCACTCGACTCTACAACAGGTAAACTTTTTGAAGAGTCTATGGAATGTTTTGATCTGTGTATTGGTGGGATCATGATGGCTGACATGAATGAAGCTATCCATGTATTAGAAGAGGAGCTTGCCACAACACTGAACATCAACCTTTGGACAATCCTTTCTGATGTCTCAAATGCTTCAGCAGACAAAAAAATTTCAAGAAATAAGATGTCGGTACATCAATGACTCTAGGACTGACTTTTGTTGCCTTTCTTCAGCCATATTTACTCAATGTTAGTGCATGCATGCACATATCAATGATTTTATGATCCCTGATAATGGCAAGGTAACGTTGCTGAAATATAGGAAAGTATTAAGAGGACAGCCATGGGTCCTCCACTCCTGGCCAACTTCTTCATGGAGACCTTTGAAGAAAAAGCCTTCAACTATGCCCCACATAAACCCACTACCTAGGTACACTATGTAGATGATGTGTTCTCCATTTAGCCACATGGCCTGATTATGCTCCACATCTTCTTAATGCATTTAAATAATTAACACCTCAGAATCCAGTTTACCTTAGAAAAGGAAATCAACAAGTCTCCCATTCCTAGACACTCTAATTACACACCAACCTGATGGATCCCTGAAATTCTTTGTTTGCAAGAAAACCCACAGAGACAGATAGATTCATCAGCACTCACTCCCTTCCAACAATATGAGATTATAAAAACCCTACATAACAGGGCAAAATTAATCAGTTCTGATAACAGTGCCCTAACTACTTAACTTGACCATATTCTCAACACTTTCTTAGCCAATGGCTACAATCCCCCAAAAATATTAAAACCCTGTACTGCAACACCCCCCCCTCACCCTTCAGAGCAGAGATTACTCAAGATCTATCAAAATTCCATATATCCGAAAATTGTCAAAAATCCTAAGGATTCACAACCTCACAACCACTTACAGACCACATAAAAAATTGCCATCTTTTATCCACTCCAGCAAAGTCCAGCCACAAATGTGAGAGGCTATTCCTCAAATCTGCTTTAGCCATAAAAACTTTTCAAACCTCAACAATTTTTGGGTGCATGAGGCTGCCTTAAATTTGGGAAGCAATCACCCTCAGATTTTCAGTCCAACAGCCAAGACCACCCAATCTAGGCCCGATTTTGGTTGCTTTCTCCAGCCTCATTTGCCCAATGTTCATGCACATATCATTGTTTTTGTGATCCCTGATGATGGCAATGTAATGTTGCCAAAATATAGTCATCATCTTCATCATCAAATTCCTGATATATACCCTCAAGAGGTGTACAAGAGCCAAAATATAGGAAAATATTAAAGTTATTATAATTATTATTAATTAATATATATTATATTATTTAATTTATTAATTAATAATATATTATATTAATTAATATTGATTTTAGAATATGTTGTTATTTCCTGTAAAATAACAGTTACAGTACGCCCACAGATGCGAGAATCTTTGACACTTCTGCACACGTCAGAAGAAGGAGAATCCATTCCAATATCAGGGTAATTAATGTGTTTCGTGGGATGGGTGTTTATTATTATATGTCGGAAAATTAACTTTTGTTTTATGAACATTGTACTTTTTAAAGTGATAACTATTTTGTTTGTATAACAGTTGGAAAATTTTATGTATAAAGCATGTGATATCGCATATTGGTGACAATTCATACATCCTTTATTTATTTCTCCCCTTCAGCATGAATTGACTATTCTTGGCACATTGCCAGCCGCAGTTCTATGAAGTGTGGACATACAATATGATGGTCATAACTCTCTAAAACAATCAATAACGTAACAGATGTCCATACTTTTTTTTTTCCAATAGCAATCCTGCCCATGATGTACCTAAGTGGTTAACTATAGTTCACTAAAATGAAGATTACTAATATGCTTCAATTTTTGCACATTGTTAAGTTTCTTGGAAATACATATATTGCTGAACATGGTTTACTCTGTTGAGCAGAAGAGCAGGGATGGTGTTAGATAATGTCATTTACACTGTTTAACAGTATTTCAGAAATTTTTTTTTCTCTGCTTTATTTGGCTTTGAGACTCTTCAATACCATCAGAATGGTGAGTAATGACAACTGTTCAATACATTTTAGGAGAGTGTAAAAGGAAACAGGGTTGAATTGTAATCATGAAAAATCAGACAACTGAGAAAATATCAAATATTGTCAGATAAAGATGAATTCTAAAATGAACAAAGAAACAGTATTGACACCGTTTTAAAGAGCAAATACATAATGAAATATAACCAGGGAAATGCAACCATTATAGTAATGCTTTAAGATACTCTGATCCTTTCTCTCTTCTGCTTAAACTCTTCTAGAAATCTGAATTTCAATTATCAAAAAGAAAATTTTATTTTATAAAAAAAATGTTCCATACATTCCTGCTGCTGCTACCTATGAGAGAGAGAGAAGATCTATTTCATATTCACCAAATTATATATGGAATTAATACACAAATCATTTCCTCGCAATCCCCCCCACCTCTTCCACACACACACAATTCTGTTCTTTAGCTCACATGTGAAATTTTAGAACCTACAGCAAATTAGTGCCATGTGTATGCAAGGATTAAGAGAGGCCTTTTTTTTTTTTTTTTTTATAGCTAAAGATTGTAAACCTTGGGGGAATGCTTCGTGTAGAAGGTGAAACAGTGGCTAGAGTAAGTCTGTGAAGATGGATTACTGATTAGTTGAACTGAAGTGCACCACTCTCCCACAGAGCTTAGAATCAAAAAACACAAATCATTTCCTTGCAGCTCCACCACCACACCTCTTCCACACACACACACACACAATTCTGTTCTTTAGCTCACATGTGAAATTTTAGAACCTACAGCAAATTAGTGCCATGTGTATGCAAGGATTAAGAGAGTCATTTTTTTTTTTATAGCTAAAGGTTGTAAACCTCGGGAAGAATGCTTCATGTAGAAGGTTATTCCCATTCCCATTCATGTGCTGTCTCCTATCCAGGAGGTTGACTACCATGATGTGACTCATGGTTAACTACGAACGCCATGGGATGTGGTGAGGACCCTATCTCTTTCACATATTGTTGTAAGTATTCATTGCTGAAAATCCATGTGTGTGTGTTCACGGAGCCGTTTGCCTATTCTGAGGGACAAAAAAACCGAGTTTTCGGGTGAAAAAACCCTCCACCTCCATATGAGACTGGCTAACTCACCTTTAGTCAAAATATCAAGATAAAGTTTCCTCACGTCATTGACAGGAATCAAACCAAGGTTTTTCTGACCAAAGGGCTTCATCTATACTGAGTGAGCTATGGAAGCTCTGGAGAAGGCTATATCCACAACAAAAGAAAATTGAAAAGAAGAGTGGGAGAAGCAGTTTTTTACTTAACACATGAGCTGTAAAAAAAAAACTTAACACATGGATGTTGTGCAGCTGCTGCTGGGTTGCTGTTAGGGTTTAGCAGAAATGGACCATAGGTGAAACAGTGGCTAGAGTAAGTCTGTGAAGATGGATTACTGATTAGTTGAACTGAAGTGCACCACTCCCCCACAGAGCTTAGAACAGTGATACACCAAAATTTTGGTACACTACTATTCTGCGATTAAATGGATCTGATATTTGTATAGCATTGGAAGCTGGACAGGTAAAAAGTAATAACATGAAGTGAGAATGATACATGATACCAATATGGGAGGCTCAGAAAGATACAAATGTGATGCACTTAAGCAAGGAAAGGCTACATGTAAATCTCAGCACAAGAAGAAAGATCTAGTCTTTTCTGGTGAGCTAAGATCTATTTTTTGAAGAAAAAAGATGAGACTGTGCTTTAGTGACATTAAAGATGACTAGAGGTTCACTCCATTCATTATCCATTAAAGATTTATGGAAAATGACCTTTTATTTATTATTTATTTTTTTTGAATAGAGATTACTTTTCAATTTCGATTTTCAAAGAGATTATTCTCAGATATTATGGCCACTTAAACAAAACGGGAGAGGAAAGGTTAGTAAAACAACCAAAAATTGATACAATAAAAAGTGCTTTAGAAGAGAGAGAGACCATCAGATAATATTGAAGTCTTGACAGATAAGAGTTATTTGGAGGAAAATTGTTGATAGGTAGTTAGTAAAGATGTACTTTTTTCATAATATCCTATACATTCCGTGAGAATACACGTCAGGAATTTGATGATGATTACACTATAATATGCATAATTGAAAATATTTCTATATTTTAAAATTTAAACAGATAAAAAAAAAGTAATGGGCAGATATTGTTATGTCACAATAATAACCACACATCTTGGCTGAAAAAAGAAACTGAAACTCGAATTCACCTATCATGAGAAGTTATCTGACATCATCTGATATCAGATAACTTGGGAGCCTTTTTTCTCTCAGAAATTTTCCTTCAGCATCCAAAAATATGCAGATTTATGGACAGAATATATAAAAATGGCTGCAAAATTACTTATAATAAATGCCTACCGAACAGATAAAGATTGAAGTGAAATGAAAATCAGACAATCTGTCTTTTAAATTTAAATTAATTTAAAGGAGAATCATTATCAGAGTCCTTTATCCATCAACCTGAACACAATAATTCATGACTTTCACTAGGTGTGTCACTTGACTTCAGACAAATGAATCAGTCATTTGCATGCATATAAAAAAATTAATTTCAGCATAAAATAAGGGATACTTACATCAGATTCTATGTAGTCCAAATTTTTCATAGTTTTGCTTGGACCTGTAAATAATAGCATATTTTATTCTATGGAGCGATTTTTACTATCACTGTTTATAAATCTGTATGTGATTTGAATTTTCAATAACTTAAGGATAAAACTTCTTAAACTGAAATCTTAATGATAAGAACAATTTTTCTGTTAGGTATATTAAAAACTATATCTAACATGTCCACCTTAATTAAAATAGCTATATTATGCAAGTGTTCTTAATCTGATTATTAAGTTTTTAAATATGAAGTTTTTAGAAGATAATTTTACTGATTAGATTCAATGTTTTATCAATCATTAACTAACCCACTATATAGTGTGAGAGAAATGGAGTAGCAAATCCTGTTGGTTTCATGGTGCAGAGTATGAAAACTGCTATGACCAATAAGTCATTCAGTAGTAATCCAGATGCAAAAACACCAAGGATGATATAAAATTCCCAAATTATCACAATAAATCATGACTTCATTAAAAAAGATCATTAGCAGATTATAAAAACATATCTATCATCTAAAAAACTAAATACAGCACAATACAATAGAAAAGAGAATATTTAAAGAGGTCACTTTCTCCCATTTAGCACTCTAAGCAAAAGTCTGAGTACCTGGTGGATACTGAGTTATGATAAGTTTTCAGAATCAAAACCCTTCACCTCTGATAGGAACAGCTAATTCACCCCCAAATTAAATCAAGAAGTTTAAGTTTATTCTAAATTAAATCAATTTAGAAGTTTAAATCAAGATTTTTAATCTTATCAAGAAGTCTTTATATAAAGACTTCTTGATAAGATTAAAAGACACATTTTTCCAACCCAAGGACACATAATGCAACAATTGCAACTTTTTTTTTTTTTACTGAATTAGAAAGTACAGTGGAACCTCAGTTGTCGAACGCCTCTTTTCTTGAACAATTCGGTTCCCGAACAGGCAAACGGCAACTGTATGCTGAGCTGTAAGGCGGGAAAGCGTCATTTACGTGGCAGCCTTCGTTTAGTGCAGACACTTGCTCGAATGTGCAGTGCATTTTCTCGATTTTCTTTGCGTTTTGTTGGTTTTTTTTCATAAATTATTATTAATTAAGCCACCATGGGGCCAGAGAAGAATAGTGATAGCAGCAAAGTGAAAAGAAAAGTTGTTAGAACCATGATAGAGATGAAAAAAGAAATCATATCCAAACATGAAAATGGCGTTCGTGTCTCGAATCTTGCTATGCAGTTCGGTATGGCAAAATCAATGATATGCACAATACTCAAAAATAAAGATGCGATCAAGAGAGCTGATGTTGCAAGAGGAGTGACAGTTCTTACTAAACAAAGATCGCAGACGACTGAAGAAGTGGAAAAATTGTTGCTGATTTGGATAAACGAGAAACAGCTGGTGATAGTATTTCTGAGGCTATAATTTGTGAAAAAGCAAGGCAATTACATGATGACCTGTTAAAGAAAAACCTTGGTACGAGTGCTGATACTGATGTGTTCAAAGCTAGTAGAGGGTGGTGCGAGAAATTTAAGAGGAGAAGCAGCATACATAGTGTGGTTAGGCATGGGGAGGCTGCAAGTTCGAACTAAGAAGCTGCTGAGAAATATGTGCAAGAATTTAGTGACTATAAAGGCTGAGGGTTTCTTATCCAACAAGTGTTCGACTGTGATGAAACCGGCCTATTTTGGAAAAAATTGCCAAAGAGGACCTACATCACTCAGGAGGAAAAAGCACTGCCAAGACACAAGCCAATGAAGGACAGGCTGATTCTTTTGCTATGTGGAAACATAGCAAAAGAGTCAGCCTAAATGTTTTTCTAAATTTTCTAAATGTTTAAGAAAAATAATGTAATGAAAGGCAAATTGCCTGTTAGGTGGAGAGCTAATAGTAAGGCTTGGGTAACCAGGCAATTGTTTATTGATTCATGAAGTCCCAAGTGTGAGAAAATACCTTCAAGAAAAATATTTGCCAATTAGATGGCTTCTTGTGATGGACAATGCTCCTACTCACCCTCCAGGCATGGAGGACGAGATAGTGGAGGAGTCTCATTTTATCACAGTGAAGTTCCTGCCCCACTAACACAACTTCTCTAATTCAGCCCATGGACCAACAGGTCATTTTGAACTTTAAGAAACTCTACACCAAAGCACTGATTCAAAGGTGTTTTGAAGTGACCGCTGACACACAGAATTAACACTCAGAGAATTCTGGAAAAATCACTTCAACATCTTCCATTGCTTTAGTATCCTTGACAAAGCTTGGGCGCAAGTGATTTACAGGACCATGAACTTGGCCTGGAGGAAATTGTGGCCAGACTGTGTAGCAGACAGAGACATCGATGCTGAGCATGTTGCTCTTGTCGATGATATTGTGTCTCTGGGGAAAAGCATGGGCTTGGAAGTTGACAATGCTGATGTGGAGGAGTTAGTGGAGGATCACAGGAATGAGCTCACCATGGAAGAACTGGAACACCCTCAGAAGGAGCTGTCATATTAAATATCAACTGAAGACATTTCTTCCACAGAGGTGGAAGAAATGTCTTCAGACATAGAGGAAGGGATTGAGGATGTTCCTAGTTCTTTGATCAAAGAAATGTGTGTGAAATGGGGTGAGGTGCAAAGTTTTGTGGAAAGATATCACCTCACAAAGCTGTAACAAACCGCATCATAAACCTTTTCAATAACAGTGCCATGTCTCACTTCAGAAACATTTTAAAACACAGGCAAAATCTCATTGGACAGGTTTTTAGTGAGACAGAGGCAATGTGTTCTCAAGCAGAATGTGTTCTCAATCAGAGTCGAGTGGTGCCAAGAGACAGAAAAGAGAAAGAGAAAAACTCCCAGAAGGACAGTAACCTGATGTTTTTATGGAAGGGGACTCCCCTTACTCACTTCCTTCCGGTGAGTAAGATATAGACAAAGTTAAATTTTCATCTATATTTTATCTATTTATTGTGTTTATTCTTTTTATGTAAGATTTTATGCATTTTCATTATGTTTGTATACAATCTTATGCATGAAGTACTGTTGTAAAGGTTTAAATAAACAATCACCTGGGGTTCGGGAACGGATTAATCCATTTTACATTAATTCTTACGGGAAAATGGTTTCGGTTTTTGAAAAGCCTTTAGGAATGAATTATATTCGACAACCGAGGTTCCACTGTATATTTATGTATATTTGCCAAGAAATTATATTGTTTTCATAATTACTCAAGCATGACATGTGAAATTTCTTCATAATTAGGCTACTTGTATATAGGGGGAGCTGACTTCACATCAAACTATAGTGGTGTAACATAAGGCGCAATGCTTCCTTATGGATATCTGCGGAACAGCCTCCATAGTACAATTGCTTATTGTGGATGTCTGGCTGGCTGGAACCACAATTTTGAAAACAGCAGCTGACTGGTTTCTCAAAAGGTGAGATATCCCTGGTGTTTAATCAATGAAAAAATAATCCGTATTGCTTGTCTACGAGGTGTAACTGTGATCCTTAATCTGTCAGGAACGAGATTGTCGTCATTTGAGAAGGCCTGTTATGGACAAACAGAACTTCCTGTGTACAGCAAATTGACTGAAGCATTTACTGAAGGCAGTTCCTGACCCATACTCACCAAAATATGTGCAGGGAATTGAAGGGGGAGGGTGTTGGCAGCTGCAAGTCTATACATAAAATAAAAGTTTCTAATTCAGTGGTTAGTATGTGCAGTAGACAACATCTTTGCTCCATTCCCTACCCCCCCCCTTCTTTAACTACCAAAACTGTTTAGTACTGTAATATTATTAAAGTAGTTACAAATATGTTTAACCACCCAGATGTTCCGTTCCATGTGAATATAATATATCCATCATCTTAAAACTTCGCATCTGTGGTATTCAATGAAATATCAACTGTATTGCAATCTTAATGGGTGCTTCACGAGATTATGTAGCTCAGTGGGTATAGATGAAGCCCTTTGGTCGGAAAGACCTGGGTTCGATCCCAGTCACTGAAGTGAGGAGCCTTTATCTGGTCTCTTTCGACGAAAGGTGAGTTAGTTGGTCTCATAAGAAGGTGGGGATTTTTTTTCACCAGGAAACTCTGGTTTTTCAAACCCAAAACAGGAAAACCGGCCCCGTTAACGGACATGGATTGCAGTCAGGAATACTTAAGATGGTCCCTCCAGCCACAGGTCTGATTTGTTAGCTATGCCGGTCCTGAGCCCAGATAAAAATGGGGGGGGGGGGGTGATGAGATGGTGCCGTACCTCCCCGTAAAAGGAGCTCACGGCCATTGTATCATCATATGAAATAAAAATAAACGGGTGCTTCATATCCATGGCTACCTTGACACGTATATGTTACTGTTAAAGTACCGTCAAGTGTTCAGAGCCCTCTAGCAAGTAATGTATTGGACGAAACACACCAATATTCAGTAGATGCACACAGTGGAACATGGGGATTCCATTTAATGAAAAATAAAGTATCAAAAGTTGCCAACAGGGGAAATTTTGGCGCTGTTTACCGAGTAAAATGCATTAATCTGCATTATCGCGTTTCTTGTGAGCGATCATGCAATAAAAGGAAAGCCTGTGAGATTTCTTATCATTCGTAGACAAACTGCTTTTCGATGCCTCTTACTTTATGTGAGTGTGCTTTTGTTAGTCAAACTCTATTATCAGCGGAACAATAATGCCAATGCTTGTCTTCGTAATTTTTGGTGTATGAAAAATTTACAAAAAGAACCGATTAGCGTAACAAACTTACGAAAACTGATTCAGCGATTTGAAACTACTGGAACTCTAGCAGTATACAGGTAGGCAGGGGACGTAAACCAATCAATCACCAACAAGTTGAACTTGCAACTGTTATTGTGGAACAGGAGATAACGAATGTGCAGGGTACCAGCAGTGCACAAGCAATATCCCGGCAAACAGATATCGCATACACAATGGTGTGGAAAATTCTACATCAGATGATGAAGTTTTACCCTATAAAATCAGTCATGTTCAAGAATTGCACCGTGGTGATGCGACCACACTAATCGACTTATCTTTGAAATTCTTAGCGTGCATGGAAGTGGATGATGCATAGCCGTGGCAGATTTTATGGAGTGACGAAGCGCACTTTTATTTGAACGGCGATATTAACACACGTAACTGTCGCATTTGGGCTGCAACTAATCCGCACGTGTGTCTGCAGATGCCTATTCCACTCACCTAAAGTCATAGTGTGGTGCAGATTTATGGCATCTTTTATCATCGGTCCATACTTTTATGAGGAAAATTGCCAAAATGGACCAGTGACCTGTTCTGTCAATGCCAACAGGCCACAGAACTTTGTGGTTCCACAACTGCAGCAAAGAGGATGTCTCGATTTGACCATCTTCATGCAGGATGGTGCACTACCCCACATCGGACTTCAGGCACAGCGTGTTTTGCGACAACAATTCTCTGACAGAAGAATCATTAGTCGTGAATTTCCCACGCCATGGCCACCTAGATCACCTGATCTCAATCCTTGTGACTTTTGGCTGTGGGGATTTCTTAAAAGCATTGTGTATCAAGGACATGTACACGATATTCCAACTTTGAAAGATCGAATAACGTTACACGTGTGACAAATCAATTCCGATATGTTGCAAGCCACTGTGGAAAATGTTGTGCACCATATCATATGCAGTTCATGGAGCATCAGAATGGTGGTCATATTGAACCTCATTTGTAATTAACAATAAACATCATGAAATTTATGTGTGCTGTCTCTCATTTGCCATTTAGTCATTCACTAGTCACACCTACCAAAATTAATTTGGCAGCGCCAAAATTTCCCCTGTTGGCGACTTTTGGTAGTTTTTTTTTTCATTAAATCGAATCCCCATGTTCCACTGCGTACATCTACCAAATATTGGTGTGCTTCGTCCAATACATTACTTGCTAGAGGGATCTGAACACTTGACGTTATTTTATAATCACCCGGTATATAATTCAGTTATTCCACAGAATATCTAAGTATTCTATAGAATAACAGGTCACTTTAGTTAAAATATAAAATAAGAATCTTATGTCATACTTTGAAGTATGAAATAAGAATTTTATTTATACTTTATGTGGGTAATTTAAGAAACACCTCTCATATGCGTTTCCAAATGGTCGAATGTTGAAAATTTGTCTACAAAAGCCACATTATATGTTGGAGAGGAGATCACTGCTTTTCTAAATACCAGAAAAGTCTGGCATTAACCATTTTTTCCAATATCTTACATAGGCAAAGCAACAGATCAGTAATTATTTGCTTGTGTTGGATCCTTTCCTGGGTTTGGGATGACAATGACAACTGACTTATACAAAGAATCTGGAAACTCTTCCTCTAAAGTATTCTGTGGTATAGTAAGAGAAGAAGATCCATGAGAGATGTTTCATCATCTCATAATGGATACCATCAAGGCCTACTGCATTCACTTCATAGAGTAGAAGTATTCTTTTTAGTTCCTCCTCAACAAATGGTTGATTGTATGTCTCTGGCACATTGATAGAGAAGTTTAGCCATTGTTTCTCTTGCTCTTTCAATACTAAATATTCAGGAGGATATGAAGCTGCTGTTGAGATTCTAACAAAATTTTCTTCCAAAATGTCTGCAATAGCTTCAGGATCAGCGACAACACATCTACTATGTTCCAAGGAAGAAAAATGGTATGTTTTGTATCTACATTTCATTCTCTGGATTTTATCCCATACAATTTTTGCACTGGTTGTTTAATTAATTGATGATGTAAATTGGATCCAAAATTGTTTTTGAGTAACATTTCACATAATGTGCTTTTATCCACATTATGTGAATAATGTGGATAAAATGAGCACATTTGAATGCTATTAAATTTGATGTGGTAGGGTTTCTACAAAACATACCACATGCTGTCTTGATCTCTCTTTTTTTTTTTTTTTTTAAATGCTTTAATCCTTGTGGCAACTTGTTTAGGTAAAATTTATAAGCTCTGCATTACTTCAACCTTGGTATTTTTAGGTCTGGCACCCACTGACGAGACCTCAATAAACGTCGAAACCGGTCTGGGTAGTGGCCCTTGCCTTTAATGCATAGCAGCATACATCTCTACAAGGGAATGTGCTTTGCATTAGGGGAAAATACTAAGGAAGGTGATCAGAGCTCACTCCACCTTTACCACGAGTTGCCTCAGACTTGCACTACGTGCAGGCGCAAACTTCACTTACTTGTCTGTTTGCTTACTTGGGGAAAAAATAAAGGATATTAAAACCTAGCTTATAAAATTGCTTGGTATCTTTAACATAGTATATACCCAAGGTAAAAAAACTTTCTACATCTTACTCTCATCCTGAGATTTTTATTTAATAAGGTCAAAGCACCTTGTGGCAACTTGTTTAGGTAAAATTTATAAGCTCCGCATTACCTCAACCTTGGCATTTTTAGGTCTGGCTCCCACTGACAAGACCTCAATAAACGTCGAAACCGGTCTGGGTAGTGGTCCTTGCCTTTAATGCATAGCATCATACATCTCTGCAAGGGGATGTGCTTTGCATTAGGGGAAAATACTAAGGAAAGTGATCAGAGCTTACTCCACCTTTACCATGAGTTGCCTCAGACTTGCACTATGTGCAGGTGCAAACTTGAGGAAAAAATAAAGGATTAAAACCTTATAAAATTGCTTGGTATCTTTAACATAGTATATATATCCAAGGTAAAAAAACTTTCTACATCTTACTCTCATCCTGAGATTTTTATTTAATAAGGTCAAAGCACCTTGTGACAACTTGTTTAGGTAAAATTTATAAGCTCTGCATTACTGCAACCTTGGCATTTTTAGGTCTGGCTCCCACTGACGAGACCTCAATAAAGGTCGAAACCGGTCTGGGTAGTGGCCCTTGCCTTTAATGCATAGCATCATACATCTCCACAAGAGGATGTGCTTTGCATTAGGGGAAAATACTAAGGAAAGTGATCACAGCTTACTCCCCCTTTACCACGAGTTGCCTCAGACTTGCACTACGTGCAGGCGCAAACTTGACTTACTTGTCTGTTTGCTTACTTGAGAAAAAAAAAGGATTAAAACCTAGCTTATAAAATTGCTTAGTATCTTTAACACAGTATATACCCAAGGTAAAAAAAACCTTTCTACTTCTGGAAAAACGTTTAATACATCATCTGATGAGTCAGGATAATTTGGTGAGTTGAGATTCTTTCCGTAATTTTCTTGGCAAGTGGGTTCCCATTGAATGTAATGATATTTGGAGTTGAAAAGCCAAACGGCTATTTTTTTCTGGCGAGGTTGATAAGTTAAGGGGATAAAAAAGCCGTTTGGCTTTTCATCTTAGTTATAATATGTTATAATATAATATAGTGACACACCTTTCTGGCAATCGTACAGCAAAAGTATGTAAGTTCTTTTCACTTAAACTCTGATATTCTAGGTCTAGCTACTCACTGATGAGACCTCAAAAAAGGTTGAAACTGGTCTGGGTAGTGAACTCTCCTCATAATGAAAAACAGTACTACATCTCCTAAGAGCTGTGTGTTTTTACATTATGAGAAAATATCAAGAATAGTGAGGGATCTTGCTCCACCTTTGCAACGAGTTGCCGTGGTGTGGCACTACCAAGTGGTCACTTACACTTGGATCCGCCGACAGTTCGTCGGCATGAAACGTTTAGATCGTAGTTTTTGATCTTAGTTTCGCTTACTGGCTGAAAAACAATAAGGGATATTTGGAGTTGTTTCAGGAATATGACCATAGGTGGTACAACTGATGTATTCCACAAGGAAGCACTCATAATCATAAAGTTACTAAAATGGAAATTCTTTGAAGTAGTTCAAATAAAAATTGTTTCATTAGCAAACACTCATCTTTGCAATTGTAGGAGAATAGGAAAGTGTAGGTCAAAAAGAACAAAGATATTTTTCACCGCATTTAGCAACAAAATGTTACTTAGTATTAGTTTTTAAAATTTAGTAATGTAAGTAATACAATCTAATGTTTTAATGCTTATTTCCATTAAAGATAAGAACCAAGATATTCATAAAAACTGTAATTCATGTTCCCAAATTGAGGTAAAAGAAAGAAAGAATTATAGTTACTTCTTCACTTAAGTAGTAGTTTTGGACTGACAAGTAAACTAGAAAATAAACAATACATACCTCTGTGCTTTACAATTACAGGAGGACAGGGGAGCATAGGTTGAGTAAAGTACTTCTGTACTTTCTTTCTATTATGCACACCTTCCTTGGTTAAATCTATTTCAGAGTGCTATTTATAAAAAATAAAACAGAATTTCACTTAACAATAAGCAGTCAACAAATGTCTGCCAATAATAAAGCATTAACATCCTAGTTAGACATACCACATGTGTAAAAAAAAAGCATAGAAAACCACTGCATGAGAAAGCTAATATATATATTTTTAATTCATATTTAGAAATATTGCTAATTATTAATTTGTATTCTGATTTGGCCATCAATTGAATGTTTTTTTTTTGTTTACTTGAAAGATGATTTTGACAACTGCTGTATATATGTGTGTAATAATTGTCTATACTGACTAAAAGTTAATAGAAGTTCTGAGAAAAATGGGAGGTGGGGGGGGAGGCAGATTGCATCAATGACAGAACTAAATAAAAACACAAAAATATAAGAAATTACTATTAGATATATAATCAGGATTGTGAAAGCAGAGCTTGTCTAAGATGGCTTGATCATTTAAACAAAATTGGAGATGAAAGATTTATCAAAATAAGTGACTAAAGTAAATATCAAAAGGAGAAGGAACCTTGGACAGAACAAATATAAGTGGGCTGAGTTGCAAATGCTTGAGAAGAATGTTAAGTAAAAGCTGATTAGATGAGGCCTGAAAAATGATAGATCATGCTTCAAAACAAATAACACCAGCCAAAAATTAAAACGTTTTGTAGCAGAAATTAATTGAAGTAATGTATTTTGAAGTGGTGAAGCCAATCTACAAAACAAAAAATTGCATTATGTTAGAATGTTTTTCTTCAAGATATGTATGCTGTTCATAGGTCATAATATTAAAATTTTAATATTATGACCTAGTTCACCATCAAAAACAGTAAAAGCACAAAATCGTCTTGACAGCAAACTGAACTTCTTCACAAATGATGATGGTCATTGCACAAAATGCAGCCATTACGAATAATCCTGTAGAAATACTGCATAAAATTTATTAATATTATGTGTTAAAACTGGAAAATAAAAGAAACAACTGTAAATGTCAGTAAACAAAAAAATGGGAAGTAAAACAGGAAATCATACATACAACAGAACACAAAGAATTTGTAAGAACAGGACATAAAGCACAGTAAACAACAACAACAACATGAAAAAGTACAAATGCAACAATAAAGGGAGACAAAAGAAAGAAAAGAACAAGAAGAGTAGGAAATTACAAAAAAAAACAGACTTACCCAGAATTAGCATTTAAATTTCAAAGTGTTACTTGCACATTAGCTTAAATTAATGTCATTTACCTGAATCATAATAAACTAAATGTGCAGTCAGTATCATTAAAATAAAAATAATAAAAAATAAAAACCCTGAAAACTTAGAAAGTCAATGAACTTAATAGTTGGTTATCTCCAATTACAAAGATGGAAGAGAAATGAGTGATGAAAACAGTCAGCCTAAAGTTAATCAACCAAAGAGGAAGAATTGCATGAGTGGTGCAAACAAGTCAGCTTCCTAAGTGGATAGAGACCTTAGGTCCATCATTAAGTCAGTCAATCCTTCATTGACTGTCAGATGCTGTAATCCATTTGTTGCTTTACAGATACTCCTTTTTTGCAATTCAAAAGTTTTTTTTTTCAAGGAGCCTGTGTAGCTCGGTGGAAGTGGCATGTGCATCCACAGTGTTATACCCTGATAAGTTTGGAATATTAAGATTCCATTTATCATTGTCTAACAGAGCAAACACCCTATAAGAAACATAAAAATATGCTTGTCATCTAGGTATATGTAGTTATGTATGTTTAATATCGAATACATTAGTAAGAAAAAGAAAGGAAAGAATTGTAAAATATCTCAATGAGATATTGTTGTGTCCCTATCTACGATTTTTATACTTTCAATTATCTTTACAAGTGAATCTCTACTTATCTTTATCCAAAACTCTTCTATGTATGAGATATCACCCAAATACAAATACTTAAGCTTTTTCTCCCCTTAGTGTCCCTAATATTTATATTATACTGTGCCTTTCAGGACATTTAGTTTAAGATATATAATCCATAAACAAAGAGCAATTACCAAAATATGTCTGAGTGTAAAACTAATATGCAGTCGTGACCCTTATCTCGTAGCTTAACAATATATATACCCCCCCCCCACGTGATTAGGTTCGTACGTTTTTCAAGTGGTGCATTGTGCAGCAAATTTCAGACTACTGTAATTTCAATGAACAAAAGTTTATTAAAATCTTAAACATGGTACAATTCAATTTTCTATTATATAAAATCACTTCAATACTAAGAAAAATAATTACAAATTAACATTAGCAACATACAAGTATTAGGCTAAGATCCTATATGGGATTTGCAATCATACCACCATAACAGATTCTATGCTTACAACAAAATCTATATAATCCCAGAACAAATCAGCACTTTAGTTAACCCTAAGCTAGTCTGAATTCTCTATAGTACAGGATTACCATGGACATATATTATCAGATTACTCTAATTAACTTACTAAAACAATATAGGTTAAACTATCCTTTCACTGTGCTAACACATACCTTTGACCCTCAAAACTCTCATATACAAATACAATACACATACATAAATCCCTAGGCACATGAATACTTATTAAATAATATTATCAAGCTTAGTCTCATTCTAATCTGATATATACTAAAGTCCTAGCTTAATTATTCTTAAATTTCTTCAACTGTCCAATAATTGAATAATGATTACAAATACATATGATTTCAATTAACATTATATTTTTACAGTACCTCTTTTGACATGGGTTTTCAACACTAGTTTCTACCTCTTTTTTCGATTGTTCTATCCTGGGATGAACTCTTCTATAATTTGTCACTTCTAAGTTCATTTGGCATTAAACTGGGCTTTCGCAATCTTAACTTTTCGTACTTGAATTGAGGACACACTTAGAATCATCTATACAATGACTGTGAAACTCACCAAGTGGGCACTGACTTCTTTATAGATTTCCTTTTTTGTTGTTGTCACTGGATAATGAAACACATAAACAATACCTTCTTTCCTTTAGCTATAACGCATTCCTCATTTCTTACCATAGGAATATGGAATCGAAATCCCACTTGCTTTTGTTTCCTTGTTGTGTCGGATGGAGATAACTCCTAACCGCCACTCCGGAAAACAGTGTGAAAACCCTATCCAAGAGCACGTGAAGAAACTATCCGGGAAAAAAAAGCCTAGTGGGGGGGGGGTCCTAACCCTTTTATACCTTGACCCCTACCGGCTCGATCTTCAATTTCTTTTCTCCGCCCACTTACTGGAGTCGACTTCACCGACCAATTAGGGTGGCGTCTTTCTGCCAAACATCCTGAGGTCAGCGAGATGTTTGGCAGAAAGCGAGTCGTCAGCGTGACGACGTCTCAATCCAGGAATTGACCCTGAGCAACAGTCTTTTGCTTTTGCTAGCCTCAAATTAATCCCACTTCCAAAATTTTCTAAGAATTTACTTAATATTTTAATCTCTCATTTCAAGTGAAACTAGCCTCTCAAATACAATTTCTTATGACTAATCTTTACTGTCTTACTTAACTGATTTTTTTCATATCACAACTAATATATTCCCTCTTTTATTATTTAGTTCAACAAACACTTTCTGTTATATATTTCACTTGGATGCAAGAATATTTTTCTTTCTTTAAATATTTTATGTATTAGCTCTTATATAGGGGTTTTATTTTATTTTCTCTTCATGTTACACCATGATAACTGAAAATTCCACATAGTGAAGGTATCAGGGTGTAACAATATTATTTACTTGGTAAGAGAAAAGAATATGTAAGAAAAATGTGCCATTGTTAAGTGTATAATATTAATACTGATTTAAAAGTGATATTACCTTTAATGTGAAATAACGTGCAAGAAAATGACCAACATAATCTGTGTAAACTTAAGATCAAAGACAGCTGCCCCAAGCAGTCTCGTGCTTGCGGGACGTGAAAGGAAGTGGCGGGAAGAATTGGACATTATGAGGTCAGACACATGTGACGGAGAATTCTACGTGTCGTGTGAACGGCCAAAGTTACGGTGATGGCTGGTAGGGAGGAGGTATAAAAGGGTTGGAAACCCCCCCCTCTTGTTTTCTTAGTTTCACCTCATGGCCGACTGCAGCTCTGGGTCTAGGTCCATCGCTGGCATGCGATAGGACAGTTTTCAGCAGTAAATCTAGTCCCGAGATACAGCAGCAGGCTATGCCGCATGGAACATCGAAGAAAGTACGTGTCCGGAATGCTGTAACAAAAGAAGTCAAGGAGAGGATCATGTTAGCATATCGATGATCGGAAACCTTAACCGTAATATGGAACCAAGTGCATCGAAGAAGGTGTTTGGTGCAACAAGAGAGCAGAACCATCATGTATAGATAAGTAGACATTTTGTTCTTTGATTTGTGTGTTACCCAAGAAATTAATGTTATGTAAAAATTTAATAACGAAGGACCTCAGAGATAATCATTAGAAAGGACTTTAGGAAAGAGATTTATTATGTAGAAGATTATGAGTGGATAGGCACCATACGAATCTGAATATTGAGTATGTCTAAGAATGTTTAAGAGGATTTAACCTAAAGAATGAATGTTAACAGAGATTGTTAATTCTAAGATTATAGTGTGAGACTTATGTTTTATGTGAGGAAATTAAGGTTGATTGAATTTTTGATGGGCTTTTCTGTGGAAAATATTAGAGTTAACAGATTTGATTTATTCTTTAGCTAGATTTTGAATGGAAGCTTTTTATTTATATCATTAGCAGTATGTACTTTTATGCTTAATAAACCTTGCTATTCTTTAACCAAATTTTTCTCTTTATGGAATTCGATGCACCGCTTGTAAAAATAGTTACAAATCTGGGCGGGAGATTTATAGAATATATTTTACGGTCACCATTGCATATCTTGTGTTATCTTTATAAATCTTCTTGATTAATATTATAATTAAAGATCCTAAGTGCCACAGCAGAAAAAAATAAATTTTCTTAGGACTTAACGAGAAATTGGTAACAAAGAGTCTGCCACATAGGTTTTGGCTCGACCCTCGAGCTATTCTTTGTGACCCAGAGATACCACGTGCCACACACATAGGCAAGGCCTTAAGGAAACTCTTAAAAATATACTATTTAAAGGAAAAGGGACACAACACAGCGATAGACAGCCTGAAGAATGATGACCTAAGTCACCGAGTAGAGGAACTTTTCTAAGCTTTTTTCCGACCAGTTCCTGAGTTAGAAGATTTTTGGCATGGGCAAGCATGTTTTTAATCCCAGAAACTCAAGTTCTTTATCCTATAAACTCAAGAAAATTGATCCTAAAACCCACACTATATCAAAATCTTAATACTATGTGTCAGGATTAGGGGCCATGAGATGATGGTAGTTGTCACTTGTCTCTCTTCACCAGATATAGTGTATAATTAGTGATAGTCTTGGGTCAGCTATCTCTGAATGCCCCCCCCCCCATGCTCGGTCTCCTAAAGTCAGAAAACTAAAAATCACCTCGCTTATTATATTAAGAGTACTTCCACTACCTTTTATTTCCACTATCCAGTATGCAGTGGAAATAAAAGGTGGAAGTATTTGTCCATTTTTAATGCCCAGCATAATACAACTGAAATGCAACTGATGATATAAAGATAGGTGATTAGTAAAGTGCTTCATTCCTTTCTTCTAGAATGGTTTCAACGTTATGAATAACCACAGACTATTTATCTATACGTATAGGAAGGCGATTATTCAAGACTTCATTCAGTTGATGAAATCTTGAATATTTTTGCAATAAAAAATTCTCCTTATGATTATACTGTGAAAGTCAAATGTGACTTAAAGATGTGGTTTGTGCAGTACAATTATACAATACATACAAAGGAATAATAAATCATACAAAGGAAGTCAACCAACATTCGGTTCATGCTTGAATCAGTTTAAGAATTAGTGCACACTTAGAATCCTTTCTGTAATTATTATTATTACTGCAGCCTCCATGGAGCCGGCAGACTCATCGTGGGAGGTTCATTCAACTGACAACATATTTAGTAATAATATTTTTGGTTTACAGATGAAGTGTTGATCAATTTTATTAATTTAACCAACTAGTTTTTGCCAAACTTTAACTGTTGGCGTCTTCAGGGCACTTACATATAGGCTGAAACAATCTCACAATTATGTGAACTATAAAACTGACGAGAATAACTAAAAAACTGACTAGAATAATTACAAATAAAATAGTATCGAACATGTGTGAAACAAGTGTGTACAAGATTAGCTAGCTGTTGCTAAAGAACTTTCTGTAGTTTCTATTAAAGTTCATTTCTTTTGTTTTTAAAGATTTCATTAGGGTTTTCCATATCTCTGGGAGTATTAGGCCTTGATTTCTGTTAAGGTTGACAGTAGAACGAGCGACTGTGGCTGCTTCTTTGAAAATTCTTGAATGGTAATCTTACTCTAAGGAGAACAACTTCTGTCCCACTCGATGACATGGTTAGTTGTAGAGAAATGAGACGATAGGCCAGAAATGTCCTGTCTGTTGTTTTTGACATAGCCAATGTGCTCTTTTTGCCAGATTTCAAGGCTTCTCGAAGTCTGTCCGACGTAACTAGAGCCACATAAGCATGGTATATTATAAACTCCAGCATATTTATTAAAAGGGTGGTTGTCTTTTGGAGATCTTAGTAGTTTACAAATAGATTCTATTGGTTTAAATCTTACTCTTATTTTGTGTTGTTTGAGAAGGCTGGCGAGCTTGTAGGAGATGCCACTTACAAACGGAATTGCAATAGTTTTTATATATTGAATATCTTCTTGTACTTTTTGTGGTAGTTCAGAGAAAAGGACTTTATTGACTAGTCTTCTTGGATAGCTGTTCAAGTAAAGATTATTGGAAATTAATGTTAACTCATCTTGAAGAGTCTCGTTGGCTGTTGTGATGGACATAGCATAAAGAAGATCGCTCTCTTCTTTAACATGTGTACAATGCTGAGTTTATGTGAGATGTGGTGAGAGGAGCTGAAATGTAGGTAGCGACTGTATTGGTCGGTTTTCTGTACACTGATAGATTTATACTGCCATCAATTTGTTTTTTGATTAAAATGTCTAAAAACGGTAGTTGTTTTTCTCTTTCAAGTTCCAGAGTATACTACTATCATTATCAACTTATCATGTGATAATGTATCAAACACTTTTGCAAAGTCCAAGAATATCACTGTATATGATTCTCCTCTTATCTAACACACTCATTACCTTATCATAAAATGCAAATGCTGACCATCATAAAGAATGCTATGTCCATCAACCTAATCCTGTATTCTATTCCTAACCAATCTCTCCAACACCTTAACTAGTTATCCAGACTGGCCTATAACTGAAAACTTCTGTTCTAGAACCATGCTTGTGGAGTGGGACTATTTTGCCTTCTTTCCACTCCTTAGAAACCCTACCTACTGGAATACTTTCATTAAACAACTAGGTCAAGGGCATAGCTAACTGTTGTGCACATTTGTTAAGAATATGTGGTGATGTGTCATCTATTCCCACAGCATTATTAACATCTAACCCAATCAACACCTGATTCTTGCCTCTGTCTATATATTGCACCGCATCATTTACACCAGTCATATACACTAATACACATCATATACACTGATAAAGTGCTCATTCAATAATTCCACTATATCCTTTGTAACTGTCATTCTACTGTCAGGAATATCCACCAGTGTCAACTGCCATAATTATTCTTTGTCTTGCTTGCCATATAGCAGAAAAATTCCCTTGAGTTAAGCTTTGGCCTGACCAGCCAATCTCTTCTCATACTGCACCTTTTCTTTCTTTACCATACTCATCACTTTCCTAGCCTGCACTTTATATTCTTCATGGATTCGATCACCACCAACTGTCTTGTACGTCCTCCATAGCATTTTCTTTTCCAACAGAACTTGCTTGATTTCACTGTTCATCTATTTCACTCCTATTCTATTTGCTCGCTTAACCTTTGATATGCAGTTATACATTGCTTGTGTCAGATACTGCCATGTGAATTTCCATGCACTGTCAATATCTTTTCTGCTCAGCTCATATACCCATGATGCTAACTGACTACAGAGCTTCCCATAATCACCTCCTTTATACTTCCACATATATCCGTTTTTGGAAGTACCCTTTTCTTTTTCACCACTTCCCAAATAAGTACCTCATGATCACTCTCACCGACCGGTGGCAGTGTCAACAACTACATCTTGTGATGTTATCACCAAATCCAAAACATTAAAGCCTCTAGTTGCTTCAGTCACATGCTGCTAAAGATGTTTATCTCTCAGAAATCCAACAAACTCGATCTCCTTGTTCTCATACACTATCTCCTCTTTCCATTCTATATTCCTGATTCTATCAGATTAATACAGAAGAAATTATAAAAAGAGTGGATGTTAAGATGGGAAGAACGAGGGGCCATCCCTGGAAGCTGAACATGAGGAGTACATTTTTTACTTGGAGAGTTATTAGTGAGTGGAATGCATTGTCTGAATGCGTTGTAAGTGCATGCAGCATAAATAACTTCAAAGCTCATTATGATAGATATGTTGCTGATTGAGTGGGCCTCCCGCAATGAGTCTGTTGACTCCATGGAAGTTACCAAATAATAATAATATACTAGCCTGTTATTTCAACTTCACACCATACAGATACAAAAATATGTGCTTGTACTATCAACTTCCACACTTTGTGGACATAATTCCTCTGCAATCGTTAAAAGTACTCCCCTTTCTCTTTTCACATTCCTATTCTTCCAGAAAATTATATATCCTTCTATTTCTATTCCCAACATCACATCCTCCTCAAGCAATCAAGGTTCACTTACTCCAATTATCTTTGGACATACTGACTCAATCAATGCAACAAACTCAGCTCCCTTGTTTCGAATTCTCCTTACATTTGCGTACAAACATAACAATCCCTGTGTCTTTGAGGCCATTCTACCAGCACCAACATTCTCTATTCTAGCTGCTATGCCACACCTCTCTCTCTATCTCTTTGGTCTGACCACTCTGGTATCCCCTGATCCTGACTGTGATTTCTATTCCTACCTGTCTCACCCTCACTTTTATGCATTCCATGACCTTGTGCTGCTGCTGCAATCTTTAACTCTGTATCCATCTTCCACCTGTCATATAATCCGTTTAATTGTGCTATCCTGCTTCACAAGTAGACGCTTATCATTTACTATGTTAACTTTTTGACTCTGTGCCTGCTCAGAAATCAATAGCCTTTCTAAATGCCTAACACCAAACCCATTCAAATAACAATTCATCAACTTTAAACCATTCTAACTTTCCATCAAATTTACTCCATGGATTTACAAACTGAATCCCCCTTTGCCTAACATAACTCAGCCATCTTACTATCATTATCTCCACTCTCCTTCTCAATTCACTATTGTCATTGTGTTGCCCAGATATGACAACTTTTCCAACTTTCCAACAACACTATTATCCTTTAACTGCTGCAACAATTCCTCAAGTCTATTGAGGAATTGTTGCAGCAGTTAAAGGATACAACTAAATCATTTGTGCCCATGACCATCTCTAATTTTGATGCCTGTTCTTTCCTTTTCTGCAATGCATTAGTAATTTGTTTCTTTGTTCCACCAGGAAAGTATGTTTTGTGTACTTTATTAGCCATCACACCTCTAATGATCGAATCCCCATCCAATGATATATATGAATATCCTTGGACTTTTTCTTCACTTTTCATTTTCACTAATTCTTGCCTAAGCTCTTCTACTACAGTCCCAACTCTTGCTCTCATCCCTTGAATCTATCAACACACTTTTGCATACGTTAATGCTTCCTTCTTTTCATTTATCCAAACAGTCCAAAAATCTTTTGCATTTTTCGGTGCATACATGTAGCAATTTTTGCAACACACCCACTAGGAAAAATCCAAGGCAGAACTTGATCTTTCATACCGATGCTTTCGTGCCACCAACGTGCACCATTTTCAGAAGCAGAAACAGTAAGAATGAACAAGTAGCAAAACACAATATAAAAAACAAAAATTCAAACAACAACAATAACAAAGGACACCTGTATCCAGACTGAAAAAAAAAAATAGCACAATTTGTGATAAAAAGCCACACTATTTAAAAACACTTTTTTTAGTACAGCTCAAATCTAACTACTCCATTCACTCAACAACACTAGCACCATTCTGATTTACTATAAAAAAAGTGGCAACCAAATATCACACATCCTCTTTACGTTGATAAATGAGGATCTGAAAGAGCTATCCCAGTCAGAAATGTCAGAAGATAAAATCAACAAGGATGATGATGTCATAGAAGTGAAGTATCAAAAACAAATGATTTTAATATCAAAGAAATAAGATAGGTGATTAGTAAAGTGCTTCATTCCTTATTCCTTTCTTCTAGAATGGTTTCAATGTTATGAATAACCACAGACTATTTATCTATATGCATAGGAAGGTGATTATTCAAGACTTCATTCAGTTAATGAAATCTTGAATATTTTTGCATTAAAAAATTCTCCTTATGATTATACTGTGAAAGTCAAATGTGAACTTAAAGATGTGGTATTTGTGCAGACATACAATTATACAATACATACAAAGGAATAATAAATCATACAAAGGAAGTCAACCAACTCGGTTCATGCTTGAATCAGTTTAAGAATTAGTGCACACTAAGAATCTATAGCCTATACAGGTATCCCTCGATTAACGTGGTTAATTAATCCCTCGATGTTACAGCATATATCAAAATCAGTTAATCAAATCTAATAATCAAAGGTAAAAATTACAATTCGTCCATGATCGATAACTGTATTAATAATTCATTTTATATGGTACTCTTTTAGGGAAAATAAAAAATTAATTCAAAGTAAATGTTTAATAAATACTTGTACCTACATTATTTACTGCAATTTTTTAATCAAAAGAAGTTATCAAAAGTTGTTTGAACAGTTTTAGTTTTTTTCTTATCAGCATAAATTCTATGATAACAAGCAAAATGACTCTCCAGACCTTGGCAAACAAGCAATAAAACATAAAGAAAAAGCACTGCAAATATAATGCAATGTGGTACAAATTAAGTCGATATTGAATCCAACATTATTTCATAGCCGAATATAGAAACTACAAGAGTTTCGTGCCAAACATATAGAAACTAAAAGTTTCGGCAAATGCAAGCATAAGCAACCTTATGGGCAGGGACACACCAAGGGTATTTGCCACCCAAGTGCAAACTTTAATGGCTGCCCCTAATACTGTATTGTATAATCCAAATTAGATATTAGCTACATAAAATGCCGCCCTATCAATGTTGTCACCCGGGTGCGGTGCATCCCTTGCACCCTCGGGTTGGTGCGGCCCTGCTTATGGGCAACTCGTAGTAAAGGTGGAGTAAGCACCAGATCACTTTCCTTAGTATTTTCCATAATGTAAAGCACATCTCCTAGAGCAGTGCTTCCCAAACTGTGAGCCGTGGCCCCTTGGGGGACGTAGGTTTTGTTGAGGGGGGCCGTGAAATAATGAAAACAAATTGAAAATGTTTTAAGAGTAAGTAGATTTTTTTATCTTAAAAGAAACGTATTTCATTTTTATTATTTTTTATATTTGAATGGGAAAAAAATCACACGTTAGTGCATGTTCACAAATTTTTCTCCTTGCGTATTTCGGTGCTTAACGAATATTAGTAAATATATGCTTATTCATATAAGTTTCATTTCAAAGTAGAAATCTAAGAATTGCAGTTTCAAATATTTCACTTGATATTGACTTTTTGTATAGCAATATTGAAACACATCCATCACATTAAATTGTTATTAAAATTCTTTTATGTTTTTAATTCTTTCTTTATTACTAATCGTTTTATGTTTCATGTGCTTTTACTGCAAATGTACAATAACAATATATCTATCTATATAAAAATATGAGATAATGTGCCATGTCAAATGTGTATGTAAGATGCTAATATTGAATATTGCATTTGATGTATGCAATATTCGCTGTGTATTGAATATAAATACAATAAATATTTTAATAATATATGTTCTATATTACAATTTTTTTTGAGGGAGCCGTGAAATATTTTAATTTTTACAAAGGGGGCCCTGACATCCAGAAGTTTGGGAAGCACTATCCTAGAGGACATGTATGATAAATAAGCCTTTGGTTCTCTATTTCAGTAATACATGATGGTTTATTTATTTTCAGTTACAATCTAGAAATTATTGAACAAAGAATAAAAAAAAAAAAAAAAAACTAAACCATACTATACTAACATCGGAGGTCGTGGTATCTCTCAGATACAATTTACTGTAAAATATCATAAACCTTTACATACCACGTGTTAAACCAAACTGACAGCAAAAAACAGTGCAGAATATCACTCGTAACATATGAATGCACAGCTACTCATGACCTCCAAGCTATACACTGAATTGTGTAAGGATATTTATATTAAACATTTTGCATGTATCTGTCAGATCAGCTGCGAGCTCTGCATGGTTAAAGGCATATTAATCAAACTCTTGCCACGTATATCAAGGGATTGCCGCGTTAAGCAAGGGATACCTGTACTTTGTTAAATATAAGAAAAAATAAATTTATTTTTTATAAGTTTTTTTATTTTTCCAAGATATTTTCATCTTTCATGTCCCAATCAACCCCCTTCTTTTTTTGCTATTTGTTATGAATTTTTCATCCCTTTTCAAATTATTCACTCTTGGTGGCCTCATTCTGGTACCAATTATCATCCGATAAGTGACTCTCTTGCACTGTACAAGGTAGGAGGGATTCAAGTACTGAAAATATTTCACTCACTGTGACTTTTTAAATCCTGGTGCAATAACAACAAGGAAAACAGCTCTATCAGGACATAATGAAGCAACTATACAGGGAAAAATAGATATTAATAGTGTGATTGGAGACAAATTATGTTAGATGCTGTAATCCATTTGTTGTTTTCAAACAATAAATGTAAGTTGTTTCCATTAGTAAGTCTTGTTTAAGACTTACTAATGGAAAGAGCATTTTTAAATTTGTGAATTTTTAACAATTCCACTTATTTATTGATGTATTATATTTCCATAAAATATAATATGCAGATACTCTACTTGAAAATTTTGAATGCTTATATTCATTTCCCAAAATAAATTTTTTCTTTAACTTACACATTTTTAAAAATGAACAATACTTAGCCGAGACTATGTTTTGGATGGGTGTAACAAACAACCCTTACAGGCTGGAAATAAAATCACAAGTTCCATATATAAATTCCATTTAAGAACTGGTCCTAGTCACACAAACTCCTTGTCATCCAGTGCTATAAATAGCAGTGAGATAGCATACAACCCTGCCATACACCTAATTCAACATCAAACCTTTCCTTTACATCCTTGAATTCAAGCAGCAGATTTGCAACTTACATACACACTATATACTGTTCTGTGTAAAATTTACATTTATACCATACAGATTTAATGTTTTGAACAGTTTTTATCTTGATGAAGTTAGTAGTGAGCAAAATATAAAAACTGACAAAATTGGACACGTGACTAATAACAGATTAATTTGGGAGAAAACTGTTGATAGGAAGCAAGTACTAATGCAAACTCAATTATGTAGTACTATTATAGTATTTGGTACACTGCATGAGAATACTTATTGAGTATTGATGATTTTTAAACTAGATTTTCTTTTACTTAATTTTTAACTTATACTGCATCACTGTATAAAAAAAAGTTTCCAACAGGTTATACATTTGATTGCACATTAGGTGAAGCTGGAAAGAAAAAAAGAAAGAAACTATGTATTGTATGCAATATAAAGATAATGTTTTGTAGCATCTAGAATTTTTTTGGGGGGGCATATTTGTGGTTGCTTTTAATCACTGGTAATTTATTTAATTTCTAATGAAAATTAATTTGTTTATGCCAGATCATTAGAGAAATAAATTTGTGCTGGGTTTTAAAACACTGCATGCAAAGAACAATCAGATTGCTTTTATGACTTTAGATTGTTTTTAAGAAAAATTATTCAATTTTGAAAGTAAATATGATATTTCAAAATGACATAATGTCTAATTGTAAAATTGAATAATCATCTATAATAGGACAATATCAAAATCATACGATAAGATTTGGTAAAAACAACTAACATAATTGACACTGATTTCCAACAAAAGACAATAACATGGATTTCAGATTACATTCACTGGTAACAATATCACTCAGTGCCCAAGAGTAATTTTTCACTTGATTTAACTTGGCTAATGAAAGACATTATACAAAATATTGGGTAAATTTGGATTAATATTGCTTTAATTTGATGCTTCATTTTCATTTTTATGTAAAATCTCTCACGGGAAATTGTTATACAAATTCCCGAGATCGCTTTTACACAGGTTCTAAATTATGTAGAAATCAGAATTGTAAAGTTTTAAAACTATAGAAATCATTCTACTGTTAAGTTGAAATAAAAAAAAAGATGTATATTGTAAGTGTGTGTGTAATGGAAAATAAGGGATTAGCCCAGATTATGTTTAACCCAGTAAGAATAAAAGTTCAAAAGATCATACGAATGTAAAAAAACTGCCGCCAAAAACGAAGGTAGCCCAAGTGATGTTATCATGTACACAGAAGATCCAGGAAGTTACAGCTAAAGAACAAAAAATTAACAGAGCTATAAAAGGGCTCTAGGCGTGCGCACACACACACTCTTCTTGCTCAAGTTTGTTCGCGTCGAGGCGTGACCCAAGGTGTGTGTGTGGGGGGGGGGGGGGATCCAGGTGAGGCCGTTACCGTCTGATGTATTTCCAGTAGCCACCAGACGTGCTATGTACATGTGGAATTCAAGGCGTCAACGGTGGTTCGAATTTACTGACAGAGATTCAGTCTACATTGTCCCAGAAAACTGCCACTGAAAGACTGCCAAGGGCTATCCAAATTATAGCCAGCACCCAGGAAGAAAGGCAAAGTGTAGCAGAACTTATGGAAGTATAGTCCAAGTTGTTAGGACTGTATGTGAAACGAAAATGTAGGTTCTGATATGTTAATATTACCGTAGTTGTACTTGAGATTATATGTATGCTTACTGAGGTTAAATTGTAATTAGTCAACTATTAAGTAATGGGAATAGAGAGAGAGAGAGAGAAGCTAAATGTTAATCTATATATGCCTAAATAGAGTGTTTAGCTAAGTATAACGTAAGAGGAAGCCCAAGATGGCAAAGTGTTGTAAATCAGTTGGTTAAGTATTAAATATGTTATGTCTAAACATAAATGTTGCATGCTAAGTAAGTGATAGGCCTTTAAGAGCTTTTGTTTGGAATTTGTCTAAATGTATTGTACAATTGACTTGCCTTAAAATAAACATGTTTTGTATATGTAAATCTCCTGTCTGATCTATTAGTCAATGCACTGTTTCCAAATAAATATCGAACCCGTGAGCCTGATTAAAGTAAGAATTGCCATGACTAGCTTTTAAGGAATTAATTAAGATTCAGATCTTATATATGTTCAAACTTAAATTCTCATGCTGTATATATAATTTAGAGTGGCACAGTCGAAAACAAATAAATTTCTGTAAATTACACAGTGTGTTGGTAACCTGTTATAGTGGACAGACTAAAACCAAGGGTCCTTCACTAACAGAGCGAATATATACGTAAGATTAGAAAGCATTAATTGTGGGGCCTAAGATAAGCTGATTATTGTTAAGTTGAGTAAAGTATTAAATGCACACATATATGAGAAATGAGTAAAACTTAAGGAAAATTTTAGTGGATAAAGAAATAAATCAAATTCAAGAAAAACAGAGCAAAAAAAATTAAAGTAGAGACCAAATATTTTACAATCTATGCAATCGATGTTATTTTTACAATTAGCAGTTTAATTCAGTGAATTTTTCATGAAAGTAACTGTCAGAGAAAGAAATCAAAACTTAGTAAAATCAGGTGGAGGGGAGACATGGTATCTCACTTGGCATATTTCTATTTAATTCACTTTGAGGTACAACCTTTTCCAAATTTATTTCATCGTGTTTGGTAACTTCTATTGACCGTGTTGTAGATATCTTGCCTAGCTTTAAAAATGAACTTCAAATTTTCTTTAATAAGATGAACAGTAACCATTAACACTCCAAATTTACAGTGGAAATAGGCAGATTTTTCTGCAATGTCTCATGTATCATATTCCTAATGGATCATTAAGTTTTATACTGTCCACTTTTATGAAGATATATAGACTCCTGTCTGCCAAAAATGTGGTATGATTAAAATCCTTGCCTATAGAGCCTGTGTTCTTTGCTTAAACAAAAATCTCTTGGCATTATAAATGTAACTGTACATACTGATCTTTCCTTAAATGCCTGCAATGTAGCCATTAGTAAAGATATGCTAAATAACCTTCCACCTAGACTTTTCTGAGAATGACTGTTTGGAATTATGGGTGAAGCAACTACAGTACTGAGACCAATGTATATCTATTCATTAAGTGTGTTCTCTTGTTTTGTGCGATGAAACACTCAAATTTCTGAGAAAGAAAAACCAAAAAGTTAAGAAGATGCAATTTACAGTCTAGTGGATAGGAGGAAGAGGGTGATGTGTACAAGTTGGTAAGGGGTTGTTATAGGATTAACATTGAAGCGGTCATCCCTAGAAGCTGTATGAGGAAGATGTGAACAAGGAAGTGAAAAGAAGGTTTTTTGTATAGAGTTGTGAATGATTGGAATGCACTGCCTGAGAGTGTGTTTGCAGAGAATCTGAATGTATTTAATGGTATGATGAGCTGTGTTCATGACAAAGGTACCTGCAATGAGTCTCTAACTCCATGAGGGTCTTTGGATGATGATAATAATAATAATATAGCTTGATTCCTAGATATACTACTACTTTCACTATTTTCTACCAGCCACATCCAAGCAAAGTAAATGGGCAATGATTATACTACATATGTGATTAGTAGCACTCCAAACTAAAATAAGGTCCATATTTGTAAATTAATACTGGAAAAAGAACAGTAAAACAGTAAAGTAATTTAATACAATGACTAGTTTCATACATCACTATTATGTACTTCTTCAGATTGATACAAACATAAAAACACAAATATAAACAGGTATTAAGAAGGATGTGCATTACAAACGGTCAATTTTTAATTCATCACATTACAGATGTAGAATGTAGGAATGAGATATCATAAGCATTGGTCACTGATGCATACCCTAATTCATCAATGTATAGATCACTTATGTATGTAGGCCAGAGTTATAGATCCAGAGTTTAGGATCAGGCCTTGGTTTTTATTACACTGGGTCAGACATCGTATCATTTCGCTAGCCTCCTTAAATTTATGTATAAGCATTAAATTCTATGTATGGCATTTTACTGAGTTGCCAATTAACTTGATTTTCATTAATGATGTGAAAAGCCAATCGAGATTTGTATACCTGTTTTTCTCCACATCTCTGACGTGTACTTTTTGATGAATTTCTTCAGACCATCCTGTATGTCCAATGTAAAAATTCCATTAGATTAAGACCCCTTATAAAAATAAAAAGGATGTCACATGAGAAGAACTCAAAATACCCTTGAAATTGCTTCAGCTTAGCTGATAAAAGTCACTGCTTGTTTACTGCAGATTCTTTACTGAAAGACTGAATCTGAATTCCACAAAAGGCATAGATATTTGTAAAATCATATTCTGGAAGAGTTTATATAACTCCTTGAATTTATAATGCTTGTCCTTTTAAATATAATTTTGCTTATACTGCCAGTGGCACTCAAATCATGGTGAAAGCTAGTACACGACACTAGAGGTGTGTGACATACAGCTCATTCTAAGTTGTTGATAGACATGGGCAGGATGCTGGCTGAGGACAGTATTCAGGCTACCAATACTACAGGCTGTTCACAGCCTATAATATTGGCCGAGTGGCTGAGTGAAAGGATATCGGGCAGAACAGTTGCAGAGCCAATGGTGGATTATCTACATCTTATCGACATTCATGATGAACGTAGATCATCCTGCTTTGCACGGACATAGACAAAAAAAAAACTATGGAATGGCTGGTTGTGGATTTTAACCAATGAACAAACAGCTGTGTTTCCAAGGCCACCATATGCAGGGGGGGGGGGTACCAAGTCAAGGTATCATGCATATGTCCAATCATCAATGACTACATCTACAGTTTGTATCTGAGAAATGTCATCAGCTCATTAAAGACTAAAACAGTTGCCTTCTCAGATGAATCTTGTTTCCAGCTATGGTTGGGGGGGGGGGGGATGTTCCACGGGAATCTTTTGGAGTCCTAATTATGAATGCTATAAAGTATCTATCCATTGTGGTTGATCAGGTAACTAATTCTTTCATGGTAAGTCCAGGAGAATAACGCCATGCCCACTGCTGGTATCATTTGAGTGGTTTGCTGAATATGAAAGTGACTATAAGGTGTTACCATTACCATGGCAACTGAATTATACTAGATTTAAAATCCATAAAACAACTTTGGGGATTACATGAATCCCCATCTTGAACACACACAGATCTATAGGAAACAATCCTGATGACATAATATATCATGCCTCCTACCATGTTCCAAGTCTTATAGAGTTTATACCATTCCATGCAGTAGTGACTGCTATGATAGTCCACGAATGTACATTATGATTGTGGTCATAATATTTTGAGTAGATATGTACACACACACACACACACACACACACACACACACACACACACACACACACACACACACATAAACACACACAAAAATTACACTTAAAACTTACTAAATTTCCTAATGGTACTGATGGTTGATATGTCGCAGCAGGCAGGACTGGATAAGGAGGACCAGTTGAAATACTAAATGGAGAGTTACATTCCAGATGTTTGGGAGATGACAGGTAAGCCTTAATACATAAAGAGTAATACATAGATTAAAATATTTAATGACATTTTTTCATGCTCTTTTGTATGTTATAAAAAATATCTAAGAATTTGAAAATAAAGAACTCTTCAATGGCCTATGATTTTCAACTCATGTCCTGTAATATTATATAAATGAATGCTGATTACTATAATACATTATTATTGTCATTATCATCATTAATCATTACAATATTACAGATATAAATATTATACTAAGGCAATTTCTTTTTTTTTTCATTGCCAGATTCTTTTTTTATCTAAAAAACATAAGTTAACATTTAAGATTATATGTGATTTCCACAGACCAAAATGTGAATTTTTTTTAAGAAGACTGCAGAGGTTTCTGATCTGTGTTAGTAAGAGCATACTCCAAAGGGTAATATGTTGAGTGATTCTTAAGCAGACAAGAAATTTTGCGTTTGCAAATTTTTTGGTTAAGAACTACTGTGGCATTTTCCTTATTTGCTTTAGTAATTATAATTCTTTTGTTGTTCTTCAATCTCTATGCTTGGCAGAAGAGGAATTAGAAGCACTTCAGTATATGGAACAACATCCAGTCTGATGCTGTTTGCAATACGGGTAGGATGCGTTAGGTGTGGATCACTCTTTTGACCTATAATCATAATTTCTTCAGTAGGTACTTTTTTTAGGTGTGAAAACATAATTGTAGTGCTGACTAAGTGCACTGATATCTTCTGGCTTGAGCAGGAAGGACAACAGGTTTATCATTTTTTTTTTTCAATGGATGTTGAGGCTTGGAAGTTTTTTTGTTTTTTTTTCAATTAGATTTGCATTTTAATGATATTTCCCCTAGCAAACAACTTCATGAAGACTGGAGAAATAAACTTAACCTTTGCTCCACAAAGATTTGAAATCCATAAAACACCTTCCTAATTAACACACTCTTAACACCTTCCTAACACATCTTAATAACCAGCACCCTAGGATCCAGTGCACCTTGGGAAAAATGAAAAGTAAAAATCTCCCCTTCCTACATACCCTGATTGCATGCTAACCTGATGGATTTTTTGCCAACATTCTCAGTTGGCAAAAAATCCACCCACAGAAAGATGCATTCACCAAAAATCACACCCCCTACCAACAGTATAGGATTGTTAAAATCCTGTACAACAGGGCAAAGTTGATCAGCTTCAATAATAATGCCCTCACCACTGAATCTGAACACATTCACACCACTTCTTTAGTCAATGGCTGCAATCCACACTATGTGGAACTTCAGAAAAACTAACAGAAATCCCCAAAAGATACAACCTTGTAACCAATTACAGACCATATAAAAAATTGACATTCCTTATCTGTTCTCCCAAAGTCCAGCCACAGTCCCTAGACCTTCCTAGATCTACCAGGTACCATGCAGCTAAAAGCTATCCTTTTATGGCCAAACAGACAAGAAAGCCAATATAAGAATTTTCGAACACAAAAGGCTACATCTGTTCCACCACTACAATCACTCAGAGCTTGCAGACCATATCTTGAACATTCACCATAAGATACTATTGGAAACAGCCACCTTACTCCATGGGAGCCAATTTAATAAAAGACTTTTCTTAGAATCTGCCTCAGGTTTTTTGTTCCCTTCCTTAAGTAATACCATTATAATAATCTTTGAAATTAGCTTAGGACAGCTCCATAAATGGAAGATTTGAAAAGGAGAAATATCAGCAGTATATGCAAGATAGTAAGAAATATTTATCAGCAGCAATGAAAAATTGCATACCTCAGTGAAAAAGATAACACAATTTAGTGTAAAGTGGGTGACTAATGAAATGAAAATCAAACATGAACTGCAGATGAAAAGATTGCCAAAAATGTATAGAGGGGTGGGAGAATTATATGAAACTCAAGCCAGATAGCAACTAGTACAAGGAAAGAAGGAAGGAAGGAAGGAAGGAAGGAAGGAAGACAAAAAGGGAATACACAGAGACTAGAACTACAATCCAAGGAAATCCTAAAGAAATTACATTATATGGTCAGTTAAAAAAGAAATGACTGTGGATGAATGGAACAAAGTCATTTCTGAGAAAATGCAGATGACAGTGGAGTCGTTTAATGATGACTTTACTGGATATTTCATCCTGAGTAAAAGCAAATTTTATTCCTCTGGGGATGGGGAGAAATGAAAGCTTAGAAGCACCTGAGGAGAATGTATTTAAAAACAAAACTCTGGAAGTTAATAATGCTGTGGGATTAGATGGGATTATGCCATGTGTTTTAAGAGAGTGTATACTAGGAACTGCGAGTTTTGTTAACCTGGCTGTTCAATGAAAGCCTAACTATAAAAAAAGTGCCAAAGGAGTGGAAGGAAGTTAATATAATGCCATTTGAGGCATCGAATTATAGACCATTTTGTGTTTCTTCTGTATTTGATTCAGAATTCAGAACACAAATTAGTGAGATATTATATACAAAATTGGGCACATGATGGTAACATTATCTATTATAAGAATCAGCAGGGATATATTAAGGGATGCTCTTGTTTCAGTAATTTGCTACCTTTCAAAATAAAGAGGAGCAGTTGATGAGGGAACAGCATGTACTTCCTCCCCCGCCCCTTTTTTTTTTTTTTTTTTTTTGTGTGTGTAAAGGCATTTGAAACTGTGCCACATACAGTAAGTTTATATTTAGGTTCCAGTGCATTGGTTTAGAGGAAAATGAAGGTTCCTGGTGGGGTTTCATGTATGGTACTGGTTTCTGATGTTGTGGGCCCTTCAGGAAGAGTTGAATAAACTCGAGTGGGGTGGGGAGTGAACAAATGAATGGGTATGTCAGTTTAATGCATCTAAATGTAAATTCTAGGAATATGGCATCCAACAATGGGAGGATGCACACTCCACTAGTAGAACTATACTGGAGGAAATGGATCTTAGGATGATAGTTAACTGCAGTTTGAAGGGGGGGGGCATCGCAATGGCAGTGAAGGTAACCCACGGGATTGCTGCAATACTGAAAAGGACATTGACAAGCAGAGATAATATCCGGTTATTCCACTGTATAAACCCCAGATCAGACCACATCTGGATTTGAAGGGAATGGAGTATTCATGAAAACAGTATGGAGGTGGATAACAAAGATAACCAAACTGTACAACACTGGTGATGAGGACAAACTAAGGGTATGCAAACTGTAGGTGGATGAGAACAGAAAAGACAGAAGATGAAAATGTGACATAATTCAGACTTTTAAACCATTGAGAGGTATTTACAGGATTGACACTGGGGAGATTTTTTTGTATGGCAGAATAAGAAGAACAAGGTTTTGGTTTAGTTAAGGGTTTAATGGTGCCAGGATGGCTCAGATCATAACCAATACAGATCACAATAGCATGCCAGGTAATAACTATTTAAATAAAGGGAGATAATGGGGATAATGATAAGTATAGAAGCAGTGACATTTTTATGCTTTATACTAATGCCAGGAATATCTGGAATAAAGGAGATGAATTGGTGGCACTGATAGCATCAGCCTGTCCAAAGATTATTGGGATTACTGAGACGTGGTTGATGGAAGATGATTTAATAACAGGAATAGAAGTAGCAGGGTACAGCATTTTTCGGCAGGATAGGAGGAGAAAACATGGTGATGGAGTACTGCTTATGATAAGCGATGACTTATGTCCTCTAAGAGTGGAGACTTTGCAGGGCAGTGACACTAATGGTTTTGAAAGCATATGGTGTGAGGCAAGATAGGATATTTAGTGGGGTGTTGCTACAAGCCAAGGAGTACAGAGGGTGGAGAGCAGGAGATGTTTAGGCAGTTAAGCTTGGCAAGTGCAAGAAAAATGATTGTTATGGGAGATTTTAACTACAGCAGTATAAGCTGGGAAGAGGAAAATGTATGTAGTAATAAGGGAATAAATAGAATTTCTGGAATTCTTGAGGGACATCTTAGGCAACATGTAATACAGGGAACAAGAGGTTCAAGAGTTTTGGATTTGGTCATAGCATCAGAAGAGCTGATAACTGAGATGAGATCTCTCCCCCAGTTGGAGAGAGTGACCATGTGGTTTTGACTTGGAAGATGAATAGACATGCAGGAGTATCAAAGGAAAGGGAACATATGTGGAATTATAAGGCAGGTGATTATAGTAGTCTTAGATATCAACTTGGGGCAGTTCCATGGAGGGTGGAATTGGAAGGTCAGGATATCATTAATGCTTGGGAAATTGTGAAGGAATACTTGTTAGCAGCAATAGTAAGCTGTATTCCACAAGTGAAGCGGACATAATTTGGTGTAAAGTGGATGACAAACAATATCAAACAGAAACTGCAGGTGAAAAAGAGATTATGGAAGAGATATAAGGAGAGGGGAGTGGAGAGCAGATGCATGAAAAATATAAGGCTCATGCTAGGAGAGTGACTAGTATGGTGAGGAAGGCAAAAGTGAGATATGAGAAGAGATTGGCACTAAGATCCAAAGAAAATCCTAGGGAATTTTTTAGTTGTGGCGAATAGGAGGAGAAATGATTGTGGAAGAATGACATTGTGGGATAAAAATCGGAATAGAATGACTGATACAGAGCACATAGTGGAGATGTTCAATGAGCACTTTATTGGAGTATTTCATCCTGGAGAAGAAGGTTTTTAATACTAGAGGGGGTAGGGCAGGTTTGATGTTTAGAGGTGCAAGAGGAGAGTGTGTTCGAAATACTGAGTACTCTGGATGTCAGTAAAGCTGTGGGACTGGATTGTATTTCACCACAGGTTTTGAGAGAATGTGCTAAAGATCTGACAGCTCCTTTGACCTGGCTTTTCAATGAAAGTCTGACTATGGGAAAGGTACCCAAGGAATGGAAGGAAGATACGATATTGCCATTGCATAAGGGCGGTAGCAGACTAGAAGTGTCTAATTATAGGCCAGTTTGTGTCATCAGTAGTTGTTAAGGTCTTGGAGAAATTAGTGAGGGACAATATACAGCGTTGGGCAGATGAGGGTAATGTTATCTGTGAGAATCAACATGGATTTGTTAAGGGGCGTTCTTATTTTAATAATATGCTAGCCTTTTATAATAAAGTTACAAGAGCAGTAGATGAGGGAAAAGCATATACTACCATTTTCTTGGACTTAGCAAAGGCATTTGACAGGGTGTCACATGATAAACTGATATTTAAGTTGCAGCACATAGGTTTGGACGTCGGGTTGGTCAATTGGATTCAGGATTGGCTATCTGACAGGTATCAGAGTTGTGTATGGTGAGCCCAATATCAAGGAAGCAGAAGGTTACATGTGGGGTTCCACAGGGCTAGGTACTGGGACCTATATTGTTTAACCTTTATATCAATGACATTGTCAATGGATTGCAAGGGGATATTCAGTTGTTTGCAGATGATGTAAAGCTGGGAAGGGTTATTAGTAATAGTGCAGATGGGGGTGGCCCTGCAAGAGGATTTGAATAAACTAGAGAGATGGCATGGGCAAATGAATGGGGATATCAGTTTAATGCAGCAAAATGTAAAGTCGTGAAGTTTGGGATACATCGATGGGAGGCTGCATACTCAATTGAAGGAGCTGTACTGGAGGAAGTAGGGGAGACAAGAGATCTGGGGGTGATGATTGATAAAAAACTGAAATTCAGGGGGCATATTGTAAAGGCAGTGAAGGTAACCCAGAGGACTGCTGCAATACTGAGAAGGATGCTGACCTGCAGAGATAGATGAGTTATCATTCTGTTGTATAAGACCCTGATCAGACCACACTTAAACTATTGTTCTCAAATTTGGTCCTCAGGATTTGAAGGGGATAAATTAATTGTGGAAAGGGTGCAGAGGCAGATAACAAAAATGGTTTCAGGACTGTACAATGTTAGTTATGAGGATCAGCTGGGGGGAATGTGAACTGCAGAGTTCGGTGGATAGAAGAAGGAGAGGTGATATGATCAAGACTTGTAAACTGTTGAGAGGTAGTTACAGGGTGGACACTGGGGAGTTCTTTCACTTGGTGGAGCAGCAGGAAGGAGCAATGACAAAGGGCCATCCCTGGAAAGTATGAAAGGAAGCTGTGAGCAAGAAGGTGAGGAGTGGTTTCTTTGTGTGGAGGGTGGTGGAACTGTTGAAGGCATTGCCTGATAGAGTGGTGAGCGCAAGAATGGTCAATGAGTGCAAGGATTCGTGTTTCCCAGGAAGGACCTCCTGCGATGAGTCTCTTGACACCATGGAAGCCTGAATAATAATAATAAATAAAGCAACAGCATAAACAGGTATAGAAAAAAAAAATGTATAAGGTAAAAAAGTGTACCAAAAAAAAGCATATAAAAGCAAGTGTAAAGAAGTTCATAAAAAAACAGATAAAGCAAATCAAGTATTAAAAATGATTGCACAATAACTACATTCTATAAAGAAAAATAATATAAAATACAGTGATAATACTAATGTTCTGCAAAAATTTATAAAACGTGACTGAGCGGGTGTCAACTAATTTGCTCTGATATGCATTAGAGAAAACTTATTTTGTCCTGATCCTTCTAGCTTATAGCATCTCCTGTTATTAGTTAATTGAATGCTGTATTTAGTTGGTTTACCTTGTCTTCTGTCTCTTAATTGTTTGTTCCACACACTGATGACAATTTTAATTTCAGCATGAAAAATAAATTTCATAATGGATTATGAAATAATTCATTTCATAAAAAGGTTTCTCGCATTCTAAACAGGATTCCAAAAGGCTAGCGTCCTGAAACGATTTCATGCTGATTCCTTTTGATACCCTATCATTATTCTCAGAGTGTTTGTGCATTTTCTTTATTATTCTTGCTAGGTGTTAGGATAAGAGCATGTGTCAGTTTAGTCAAAACAACTAGGTCCATTATGTTCCACTATTGCTGAGGATAACTATAATATACGATAGTCACAACACTGAGTTGAGTGAAATTGCATAAGGACCCATAAATCAATTACTATGGAAATATTTTCCATTTATTTTTGAACTAGTACTATCTCTAGTCCTTAAACACAGTTTATAACTTTTATAAAGTTTATAACTTTAGGATCACTGTGTGTCGGGGAAAGGATCAATTACTGCCTTGGTTTCCATTTAATTAATGCCAAAGCACAGAAGAGGTAAATGTGAGTCATCAAGATAGTGTTATTGTTCAAAATGAATAATGCACAGATCTCTAACAACTTTTAAAAAATATTTATATACTATATCACTATAAATATGTAATAATATTTATATCTCACATCTTTAGTTGTAGCACATGCATCCAGCTGTTTAGCAGGTCGTACTGTTCTTATAAGAGGTGCAGTTGGTTGTTCTTTGATATACTGAAATATATGCAAATATAGTTAATAAATAAATTAACAAGTATATTTAGTATATGCAGTATACTAAATATATAATACAAACAGCTTTAATTATACCCCACCCCACCCCACCCCCCAAAAAATTCAGAATTGATTATATTTCTAGAAAGCTTTTTTACCTTGGGTATAATATACGTTAAAGATGCCAAGCTATTTTATATGTATATAAAAATAAACTTGGTTTTAATCCATGTTGGAGGTTTAATGCAATATTAACAGCACTGAGAAAGGATTAAAACTAATTTTAATACTTCCAATATTTCGTCTCTGTCACAGAGACATCTTCGGGGATTACAAAACCTTTTTAACAACACACACACAAATACAATACAAAGTGAAACTAAAGTCCTATCTAGGTGGTGTGCCCTCTATGGACATTTGTAGGTGACTTGGGATATAAAGAGGGATCTCTGATAATTAAAGTTTCCCAAATTTTGGGAAGTTTAATGCAACCGTATTTGCTTAAATTAGGTTGATTCCTGAGTGCAGACAAATTCAAAGAATAGTCTCTCTTTTTTGAATTTGGATCAAGGTGGATCAAGCTCTCATCACTCCTTGTCTCAGTATCTCCCACCATGCAAAGCACATCTCCTTGCAGACATGTATAATGCTATGCATTAAGGGAAGGGCCCCTACCCAGACCGGTTTCGACCTTTATTGAGGTCTCGTCGGTGGGAGACAGACCCAGAGTGGTGACACTAAGGCAGAAGCAATGGAGAGGTCATATTTACCTATATGAGTTGCCAACCGGTGTACCACCTTATTATTAAATTACTCTGGATTTAGAGAAAGATGTTGGAAGTTTATTTTTCACTTGGTTAGACTATAATAAATTTAGTTTAATCCTTTATCCAAGTGTGAGCAAACAAAGCTTGCGCCTGAAAATATCTTAAGGACTGAGGCAAGGTGGTGCAACTGTTGGCAACTCGTAGCAAAGGTGGACCAAGATCTCATCACTCCTTGTCTCAGTATCTCCCACCATGTAAAGCACATCTCCTTGCAAACATGTATAATGCTATGCAATAAGGGCAAGGCAATCCCCTTAATGAATAGCATACGATTTTAAGTGAGATGGCAAATTAAATAAGAAAACAGACACTGTAATCAGCAAACCTGATATGACAAGTCAAACAAATAAATTTATATAGAATAAGAAAAAAAGTTTGCAAAACTAGCTGTATACAACAGGATTCAAAAAATTTTAAATTACTTCAGAGAAAGATTTGGGGGAATGAATGGGTGGATCAATGGCAGAATCATAGTAAAAACAAGGATATTATGAAAGAACTTGACATTTTTAGCATGCAGGAATAGCATTCGGTAATTCTCAGGTAAACCTTTATTACCTTTTGTGTAGAGCCCTCGCAGTCATCTGGAATTCAACCTTCTCAATTATGAAGTGTATTCACTGCAAAACTTTTATAACTCCATATTTGAGCACTTCTGGTTGAATATCATCTACTCCAGCTACCTTTCCTCATTTTTCAAGTTTTTGATGGTGTTTTCTACCTTAAGTAATGATATGTACTCCTGTTCACATTCCTCTTGAAAACTTTCTAGCACTGTTTTATCACTGCTTGTTTTGTTTAACAGTCTTTCAAAGTAATTACTTCAGAGATCTAAGATATCCTTATCTTCAGTTTTCATGTCCCCTTTATCATCCTTGATTCCTTTTACAGTACTCTTTTTTCGATTTCTGAGCTTTTTCAATAGTCTCTAGAATATTTTGCCACCTTCCTGATATTTATTTTCTATATTCTTATCAGTCTTCCCATGACTTTCGTTTAGCTATTTTTACACATTGCTTAGCTTTCTTATATTTCTCTGTATTATTTTCGGTCATCTGCTGACTTATCTGCTAGGTACTTTTAATTTTTATTCTGCTTTTAACTTCTTGTGTTCACCATGGTGTTCTTATTTTGCTATCTTTGCAAACTGCTTCCCCACATGTTTTCTTCAGAGCTTACCACTGACTGATTCTTGTTTTCAGACTATTTTCATTTTTTCTTCAATAACATTTGTATAGTTGAGTCCATAGTTTACTTGTAAAATCTGCTCAACTTTAATTATTTTTAAAAACTTTCTTACGTACTGTTCTTTTCAATGTGATATTCATTTTTAGCATACTTGAATTAAGTGATGGTCACTTCCAATTTCAAATCCTCTGTACACTTTTGTATCCTGAACTAGCATGAAGATATCACTATCAACAATGACACAGTTAATGAATCTTTTCTTATTTCTTGCATCTTCTCTTAACGTGAACATCTTTATGTTGAAACATGGTGTTATGTAATGACTAGTCTGTGTCCTGAGCAGACACTTACCATTATTATTAGCCTTGCCCTTTTCTCCAAATTTTCCCAAAACATTCCTATATGTCTGATGGGATTCATTTCCTACTCTGCTGTTTAGATCTCCAATAAGGACTACTTTTAGCATTTTCTTTGTCAGCTACTACTACTCTAACGACTACCTGCCCAAAAAATTCCTCTACTTCTTGCTTAGAAGAACCTTCTGAGGGACAATGGGCACAGGTAAGTTTCATTGTTAATTTCCATATTTTAAATTTACTCATAACACTATTTGAAACTGTCTTCTATTCAAAAAGATTATCTTCATGTTTGGTTTTGAATACAACAAGGTTCAAAAAATTTTAAATTAGTTCAGAGAAAGATTTGGGGAGTGAATATTATTGCCTGAATTTAACATCCTATATAGGTATCCCTTGCTTAATGCAGGATTTGATTAACGCGGCTAAATTAATTGCGGCAATCCCTTGATATACGTGGCAAGAGTTTTGATTAACGCGCCTTGAAATTTACCGTGCAAAAACATGCAAGCCTTGTGGCGTGAGCATGATGGCGTCATTGCTCTCACACAGCCATGTTCCCAGAACCTGAGTGCCAGCCAGTTACTTGGCTAAGTGAAAAAAGAAGGGGAAAGTAATTACCTTAGATATAAAACTTGATATAATTAAAAGATTTAAACGTGGTGAAAGTAAAAGTAAGATTGGAAGTGAATTTGGTTTTAACGAGTCTACAATACAGACTATTTTCCAAAGCTGATGAGTATTGCGAGCAAGTTAAAGTTGCATCTATATCTGCAAGTATGCAATGCACACGTAACTGGAGTGCTATAATGGTTGAAATGGAAGATCTGTTGATTATTTGGCTGGAAGACTGCAATCAAAAGAGAATTCCAATTAGTGCCTATAATAACACTGCCAAAGCTCTAAGCCTTCAAGACTTAAAGAGACTAAATATAAAGAACGCAATTCAAAATTCACAGCTAGCAAAGGCTGGCTTGAAAATTTTAAATCTAGGGCTGGACTAGAGAATGTGAAAATAATAGGTGGAGCTGCAAGTGCCGATGAAGATGCTGTATCCACATTTCCTGCTAAGCTGCAGAAAACTATCAAAGAAAATGATTACGATTACCGCCAAATTTTCAACGTAGATGAAACTGGCCTCTATCGGAAAAAAATGTCATCTAGAACTTTTATATCAAAAAAAAAAAAAAAAAAAGCAGCAGCAGCGCAGCCTGGCTATAAAATATAAAGCAGGGGCAAATGCTGGTCTTGAAATTCACGCTTGCTCTTGTTATCATTCAGGGAGTGAGAGGTGTGATTGAAGTCTGATTAGCAGAATAATGAATTACTGACCATTTAAAACTGTATATTTAGAAATTTATGTACATTTAATTATACAACTACAACATTTATTTTACACATGATTTTTTTGATTTCAATTTATCTATTTGAATACAAATTCTACCCTACGGTTCTTCTTTATGAACTAGTCAATAACATCGTTTCATAAAAAGTTGGTTGTAACCTAATTTTCCCAAGCAACATGCACACTTGTAAAGGCTAGCTGAAGCTCACTGGCTAGAGCTACTTTCATTGCATATGGCCTATGTTTAAGATGACGTGAAAGGAGCAGAAATGGCTATGCGCACGCATGAAATCACAGTGCTGTAGCGAGGACCTGGAAGCTCCCACAACCGAGCAAGCCAAGGTAGCTTTGACTAGACAAGCACCGACGTTCGATACAATGCAAAATCTCAATTATTGCCACGCAAGCTTAAGATATCTTCTGTCTACAAAAATAAAGGCCTAAATGGAATGCTTATAAATGAATGCATTTATTAACAAATAAATATTACTTCTTTCTCAAGTAATGAGCTTGTGCAGCAAGCATGGAAAATTCACCACTGCTTAAAGTATCAAAAGATCGCTTAACTGCTTGGAGGGAATGCTAATGGAGATTTTAAATTGAAGCTGCTGCTTGTCTATCAAACTCAGAACCCAAGAGCTTTAAAAGGATGTAACAATAACTCTTTACCTGTAATTTGGTGGGCAAATCAGAAGGTTTGGGTTACCCAAAGTCTATTCAAAGATTGGTTTAAGTCTTATTCTTGCCCAGCAGTTGAAGCTTATTGCAAGAGAAATAACTTAGCTTTCAAAACTCTACTGCTTTTAGATAACGCACCTGATCATCCAAATTCTCTTAATGATCTGTGTGAGAATATGAAAGTTTTATTTTTCCCACCAAATACGACATCATTGGTACAACCTATGGAAATGACCGTCATTGCAACTTTCAAAGGCTGTTTTCTTAAAAAGGCATTCTAAAGGCAGTAGAAACAACAACGGGAGAAAACGTAATTATGCTCCAAGAATTTTGGAAAAAAATTAACATTAAACATGCAATTGAAAACATTCATGACTCGTGGGAGCAAGTGTTTTCTAGCTGCATGAGAGCTGTTTGGAAAAACCTTTTGCCAGAATGCGCTAATGACTTTTGTGGTTTTCAAAATCCTGTGAACAACGTGGTCGAAGAAATCGTTGATGGTGTTGATGCAGATGATGTTAAAGAATTATTGGATTCAAATTCAAAAGATTTCAGTATCTTCTTGAAACTGAACAACAAAGCACACATGAAGACAATGAACAAATGGAATGTGAAGATGAGGTTCCAAAGGAGATAACAGTCCAAGAACTCGATGGAATATTTCGCAGTTTAGAATCACTTAAGCAGCAAGTAATGGATATGGATCCAGATATTAATCAAAGAATGCTTGTTTGCTGTCTGGAGAGTTATTTTGCTTGTTATCGTAGAATTTATGCTGATAAGAAAAAAACTAAAACTGTTCAAACGACTCTTGATAACTTCTTTTGATAAAAAAATTGCAGTAACTAATGTAGGTACAAGCATTTATTAAACATTTATTTTGCATTCATTTTTTATCTTTCCTAAAAGAGTACCATATAAAACGAACTATTAGTACAGTAATCGATCATGGACGAATTGTACTTTTTACCATTGATTATTATATTTTATTTGATTAACGTGATTTTGATATACGCGGTAACATCGAGGGATACCTGTAGTTACTATTATTAAGATCTCTCCTGTTATTATCTTCTTTGTCTCAGTAATGCCAATTATGTCCACGTAGTATTTTTCCAGTTCTGCAAGTTAGATTTCCTTTCCATTAAGAAAACTTGTTTAACTAGATGATGCCCAAGTCGCATAAAATTTCATCATGTTCTACTATATGAATTTGTGGTTTAAGTCAAAGAGAGAGTACAATTTGTCAGCTAAGTCCCAAATTCCAAAATTGCCAGCCCATCCTTATTCATTCCCCAGGAGATATCTTCTTACAGGGCACACAAACTGAAGGTGAGATTGGACATTAGGTCAGAAGCTCCAGCAGTGGCGGCTTGTACATAAGCACTGGGACACTGCAGCATCCCGAAGGAAAAAATGAAAAAATTAAATTTTGTTTGTGTTTATAAATAATAGCAATGCTTACAACATTATATAAATGCAATACAACGTGTTAAAGGTTACAGCTTATGTTTCGACATTGATTGAATAGTTAATAATTGGAATTGTTCGATTAACGCTTTAGATTACGAAACATATGCACTGTAATCTAACGCAGTGTCAGAATTATTGCATTTGGCCAATTGCAGCTAGACTCGCTGATATTCGTTTGCTTGTCACTGTACGTAACAAGTGAATCCAATACTGCTCAACAAGCAGTGTCGCTACAGATAAATGGTATGCTTGTGCACGTTATTTCTGTGAGATACAAAACTTTTATTATTGGTGTGTGTTCGTGGTGAGGGTGTAATATTTTTAATAAAGCAATTTTTTAATATGTAAATTTATTTATTAATAAATTGGTTACAGATTAGGAAAAAATGAATTTTTTTTCTTATTTTGTATATGCAGCACCCCCACTTAAAATTTTCACCAGCTGCTGCTGAGCTCCAGTCAGTTCTCCACATTCCTTAAAGGTGATGTGGCAGTCTCCTCCCAGTTATTTGGCTTTGGCCCTTAAAGATATTAACTTCTGACTAATTTTATAGAAACCAAGATTATGTGTGAAAGGCTGATGCACTTTTTGAATCTGTTCTTGGTGTGCCTCTGACTGAGAAATTAATGAGAAGATGAGTACATACATAATTTGATGTGACGACACAATGCCTTAAACAGACATTTATTAAACTCTGAAAGCTCAGATAATGATCCCAACAAATTCATAGTACAGTACTATGAATGTCAGAGAATGATTATGTTGTTAAATGAAACTGAATCTGGTATGAAAATACCTGGAAAAAACAATCTTTCATGCATGCTCTTAATAAGCTAACAAATATTCGGTATTCTAGCTTTACCCACTAAATATTTAATCACAAAACATGAACTGCGTGCATTTATATGCACTTGTGTTGAAAGGCTGGTGTTGCACACTTGTACAACACCAGCCTTTCAACACAAGACTGTTTGAACTGGACACATGAAGTTAAAAAAATAATCCATGAAAATAGGGCATCATATGGAAAGTACATAGTTAATAAATCAGCATGTGTTTTTAGTGAATAATAGAGAAAAATGTTAGAATACTATGCTATGTGTAAAAGAGAATCCATAAAAAGATTTTGAAAAGACTGTAAAATATAGATGTGAAAGTAGCAATAAGTTATGGAGACTACTAATAGTTAATAAACAGACAAAAGAGTAATGATATAATAAAAAGGAACCAAAGGCCATGATGAAAATAATAATATTCTAAATGTTGAGAGTAATTATTATTATTATTACCACGGGCTACTCCAGGAGTCCTTAGACTCATCGAGGGAGGCTCTAAACATCATGTTCACACAGCTGTTCAACATTCTCACAGTATCTATCATACCTTGCCTTGAACTCGCTCACTGTCATAGCACCCACAACAGACTCTGGCAGCTTATTCCACTCATTTACCACTCTAAAAGTAAAGAACCCAGCTCTAACACCCCTGCTAACCACGCCCTTGCCCAGCTTCCATGGGTGTCCCCTAGTTCTCCCACCACCAGTCCTGATCTCAAAAATATCATCTGAATTAATCCTATAGAATCCTTTTAGCAATTTGAATGTCTCAATCATATCTCCCCTTTTCTGCCTATCAACTAGTTTCTGCAACCCACAAATCTTCAACCTGTTCTCATATGGTTCATTCCATAGACCTGCTATCATCTTAGTCACTCGCCTCTGGATCCTCTCAACCTCCTCCCCATCAAGAAGGAACTGATGTGACCAAATCTGGGCACAGTAGTCGAGATGAGGTCTTATCAGGGCTCGGTACAGAGGTACAATAACTTGTTTTTCTCTGCTCGTCAAGGTATTTTTCAACAACCAAGTGAGTTGATGAGCTGATTTAGCTACTTTCGCAATGTGCCCCCTAAACTTCATCTCCCTATCCACCAACACTCCCAAGTCCCTGGCCTCATCAATCTCTTGGAGTACAGGTCCACCAATGTGGTATATTGCTGCTAATCTTTTCACTCCGAAATGCATAACCTTACATTTTGTCACATTAAATTGACATCCATTCTCCTTAGTCCAGAACACCATTCTATCTAAGTCATCTTGCAAGACTTTGACATCTTCTGCATTCACTATCGCCCTACCCAACTTTGCATCATCAGCGAACAAATGAACTGTCCCACTTAGACACTTCCCTATATCGTTAATGAACAGATTAAACAGCAGTGGTCCAAGAACAGAACCCTGTGGCACACCACTAGTCACAGGCCGTTTTTTGGACTCTACTCCTGAATAAACTACTCTTTGATATCTCTCCATCAACCACCTAGCTATCCATCTCACCAACCCTATATCCATTCCCATATGTTGTAGTTTACGGATTAGAATTCCATGTGATATCCTGTCAAACGCCTTTGCCAGGTCCAGCAGTATCACTGTAAACCCATTTCCCTTATCCAGTTAAGCCGTCACCTTGTTATAAAACTTGAGCAAGTTACTGAGGCATGATCTACCCCTCACAAAGCCATGCTGTCCTCTCTACAGTATCTCATTTTCATCAATCCATTCCTGTATTTTTCCCTTGACTACTTTCTCCAAGACCCTGACAACGACTCCTGATATGCTGATCGGTCGGTAATTTGCAACCATAGTCTTGGATCCTCCTTTATGCAGTGAAACTATTTTCCCCTCTTTCCACGCCTTCGGGACTAAGCCAGACCTGAGACTCAGATTAAACAACATGGTCAAGGGCACTGATAATTCATTAGCCGCTTCATGCAAGACCTGTGCCGGTATACCATCCAATCCCACAGATGTATTCACATTAAGGTTCTGTAATAGACTATTCACCTCCACTTCATTCATCACAATTCCCATATAAACTAATGGTTCCTTCATTTTTTCAACGTCACCACCTGGATGATATACTTTTGCAAAAGTGCGCGCTCAGTAACTCCACTATATCGACTGGTTCAGTGAATTCTTTACCATCGTCATTCCTTAAAATCATTTTGCCATGTACAGTTTTTTTCTTGCTTGCAGCATATTGAAAGAACTGTTTGGGATTCTCTTTTGCTTGCATAGCTAGTTTCCTTTCATAATCGGCTTTTGCTGTTTTTACCACACTCGTTACCCTTCTGGCCTGTACTTTATACCGTTCGTGTGCCTGCAGGTCACCCCTTTCTTTAAATTCCCTCCATAGTTGTTTCTTTTTTTGCAGCTCAAGCTCAATGGTGTTATTCATCCATTTAACCCCTCCTTGTTTCACTATTCGGACCTTAGGTATACAATCAGCCATAACCTCCTGTAAATGCTCTTTGATCACTTCCCATGCTCTATCGACGTCCAGCCCTTGCAGTTGTACATGCCATGGCACTGATCCAAGCAATCTCCTAAGCTTGTCATACTTGCCAGCACGGTAATTCCACATATACCCTGTCTTAATCACAAATTTCACACCTTTAGCCACCTCCCAGGTCAAGACCTTATGATCACTCTCACCAATAGGTGGCAACATGGTCATATTCATTACAGTCAAATTCTCAGATACTATTACCAGTAGAGCCTGTGTAGCTCAGTGGATGTGGCGTTTGCACACCACCGCGTTAGGCCGGACGAAGGAAGTCTTGGTTTCGAGTCTAGTCGGCGACTAGAGGAAATTTTTCTAAGCCTTTTTTCGACCGGTTCCCGAGTTAGTCGATCTCTGGCACGGGCAAGCAGGTTTTTCCTCCCGGAAACTCGGGTTTTTCGTCCTGTAAACTCAAGAAAATCGACCATAGAACCCACATTATTTCAGACATTAAATATATTGTGTTAGGGTTAGAGACCACGAGATGGCGGCACATTTGAGCCGTCTCTCTTCACTGCGTACCGCTTAATTAGTGATAGCCTTGGGCCATCTGTCTCTGATTGGGTACCAGTGGAGATTGAACTGCCCACTCAGTCTCCAAAAGTTAGATAGGGCTAAATGGCCTCGCCTACTCCTGTATATACGGGAATAAAAAGGCGTTAGCTGATTTTTTTTTTTTTTTTATTACCAGGTCAAGCACTCTCACACCCCCAGTATTTTCAATTACATGCTGTTTCAGATAGTTATCCCTTAATAATTGAATAAAATCCATTTCCTTCCTCACATGTGTCCTCTCCTCCTTCCAGTCAATGTTGCCATAGTTGAAATCCCCCATAATAATTACCCTCCTTCCACTCATTTCATCAATTTGTTTATGCATACCATCTCCACCATCTATTCCATCACCTGGTCTATAGCAGCACCCAACTGTATATTTTATTCTGCCAGTATCAATCTCACATCAAATAGCCTCAAATGAGCTCCTTTCACTATCCTGCAATACTTCAATTCTCCTTGGCTGCAGTTCATCAGCTATCATCAATAACACCCCTCCCCCAATTTTATTCTCTCTGTCCCTCCTAAACATACTATAACCTACACATTCTATCCCACTAACTATATCATCTTCCGTCAGCCATGTTTCACTAATGCCAATAACCTGTGGCCAGGAAGAGCCAATCAAGGCCAAAAATTCTTCCTTCTTGTTCCTAATACTCCTGGCATTAGTATATGAATTGCAGAGTTCCCTTTGTCCCACCCCTATCTTGATGCGTTATTCTAAATATCCCATTCCCATTTTTTGTCCTTATTGCTGGTTCAGGTACATTATATACATTTTTACACTCAACTGTCTCACTGATGTCTGGATATCCACTTCCCCCCCTCCTTGGTAGTTCTAGTTTTCCTGGTTCTGCACATCCATTTTCACTTCATTCAGCAACACTTTTTCCAGTCTCCGCACACCAAGTCCATTCAAATGCAGGCCATCCATCTTGTATAAGTCCTTTCGCCCATCAAACTCATTCCACACGTCCACAAATTCCACACCACACCATCCACATAACCTGCGCATAATATCATTTGCGATTATGGCCCTCCTTCTAAAATCCTCTCTGTCATACCGCGGTAATAGACTCACCATTCTAACTCTGTCACTCTTTTCTTTCGCTACCTTTAACAATACTTTCAAGTCCTCTCTCATAAAAAATTTATCACCTTTCAATTCATTCGTACCAGCCACAATTGTTATTTCTTTCACCCTCTGTTTTTGCACTCTAATGCTCTCACTTACATCCTTAAATTTCGCACCCGGTAAGTACAATTTAGTTACACTCCCATCTATTACTCCTCTTAATAACGAGTCACCATACAACACTCTCTCCTTCATTTCGGAAACTCGCCCACGCTGTTTATTTACGTTAGCCGAATCACTCTGGAAAGAGTTTTGCAGGTGCTCTAATTGCCGCTGCGCATCTTGTATCACTGCGCGCAGCCTAGCGATCTCACTTCCTACAAATAATTCCTCATTTTTTTTATCATTCAAACCATTTTCTCTTTCTGTATAATTGCCCTCACTCTTTCTTAGATCACCGCTCACATTGCCATCTTGTACACCGCAATTCCCTATCGAGCCGCTATTTTCACTCGCATTCTGGCTTTCTTCAACCATAACTGTCTCACAACCTGACACATACTTCGACTCCTCACTTTGCATACACTTTCTACACATTCTCCCACCACTATCACTTTCAATCCATACTCCAGCCTCATTCGGGAATGCATACATTCCACACACATCACATTGGACAAATTCTCTCACATTATAGTTTTTGATATAATTACTATGAAAATTAATCAATGAGGTATCCAGAAATAGATGTGTGCGATAGAAAATATTGTGTAAACAATGATGAGTACATTTCAGTACTGAAGGACAGAAAAAGTTATTAGAAACTGAAATGTGTAAAGCAAGAGTAGATGATACTGAACCTAAAATGCTTAAATCAATGACTACACCATAATGTTTCATTCTTGTCAGAAGTTTTAATCCCAAATATATGTGTTAGGACACTCTTGTTTCACCAATTTATACAAAGCGAAATAAAGCTGGATTTGATAATTATAGAGGAATTTTCCTACATGTGTGTGTATTAAGAGAAGTATGATAGTTATATACCTCTCCTGGCACAATATAACTATCTGTTAGTATGATATAACTAGAAAGATGCATGAAAGTATGCTTGAGAAAATATTAAGAAAACTCATGAAATGAAAAAAATGGTGAAGAACAGGCTTTGTTTAGGTCAAATAGGAGTTACCAAGACCAGACATTTATCTTATAATGATTTCCATTTATGTTTTGTTGACCCTGGGGATAAGGGATAAGGTAAGAGGGGAAAACTATTCAAAACATAAAACTGTATGGAACCCTTAAGTTTCAAATCAGCAATTGGAATCAAAGCAAATACAGGAAGAGGAGATGGTTTGATGTTAACTTAGACGTAAAGCATGGATGTAGTCTATCCCTACTGTTATTTATAAAATATAGACTACATTATAAGAAAAGTGACTCAATCTATAAAAAAATGATATCAAGACAGTTCATGTTCTCCTCTTAATTAAATCAGCTACAAGTCTCTTCAAGAATCTTTAACCAAATTAAATAACTGCTGTGATAAATTTGGTGAGCAAATCAGCAATATAAAGATATACAAACAAGCAAGGAAACAGAAAATATCAACTGTATTAACAGTGAACCTGTAGAACAGGCTACACACTTGAGCTATTTAGAAAAGTTTAATAACAGTAGCAATTAAAACCCTTTCTGACCTGAATTTTTTTTTCCAAGTGAAAAAATTTTATCTTTCTATTTATTTTGTCTTTAGGTCTATAAAAGCAAGAGTATCAAGTATTTTGATGAAAAATACATTTCAGGATAGGAATTCTGACCGACTGATTCCATATGGAATCATTATATTCTGGTAACAAAAAATATTCAACTTCTGAGTTTATACTCTATAATCCAATATATGCATATTATTCTACTAAGTCATTAAAAACTGATATTGGTAAGATTTATACGTATAATACATCTGCTTCTTCTCCCATAGTCCTAAATGAACCGTTGGGTCATTCATGGCTGGCAGGTGATACTCTTTGCTAGCCTCCTCCAGTCATCTCGGTCTCTTGTTCTTGATGTCAGTTGAGAAAGGGAGGAATTTGTCCATTTTTTTTGATGTTATCAGTCCATTTTAATCGAGGTCGGCCCCTAACCCTTGATCCCGGAACAATTCCTTCTAGGGTTTGCTTTGGAATGCCATTAGCCCTCTCCACATGTCTGAACCATTTCATCTGTCTTCTTCTGATGACTGTCAGAATATTTTCCGTTTTTCTCCCATCTATTGAGTCAATCAGTTTTCGGACATTTTCATTGGTTTCGTGAGCGGTATAGGGAATTCTCAAAAGTCTTCTGTAAGTGTTTTCATTTCGAAAGACAGGAGTCTCCTCTCATCTTCCTTCAATAAAGTCTAGGCCTCACAACCATACAAAAGGACAGAATTCACCAAGGTGTCAATTAGTCTTAGTCTGGTTGTGATTGCTATTCTGTTATCTCCCCACAATGGTTTTAACTTCTGTACGGCCACGGGTGCCTTAGCAATTCGGTATTTAATGTCGGTTTTTGAATGACCATCTTGACTCAACGTGCTTCCTAGATAAGTGAACTTCTTTACATTCTCAATTTGCTTATTGCCAATTTGTATCTTTAAGAATTCAATGTCTGATTTTGAGGTTATCATTGTTTTTTTTTTTTGTAGGTTTATGTATAATCCATTTTTTAATGTTCCGAAAACATGGCTGGTTATCTCTTGTAATTCTTCTTCACTTTCTGCCAGAAGATCGATATCGTCAGCAAAACTCAAGTTATTTATTCTTAGTCCGCCAACTACTATTCCAGTGTCATATTCATAAACAGCGTCATCTATGACATATTCCAGAAAACAATTAAAAAGAAGAGGGGACAAGATGCATCCCTGTCTTACCCCCCCCCGTTCTGCCGGAACGGTTCACTGCTGTAATTTTTAATTTCAATTCTCATATCAGATGAGGAATAAAGAGATTTAATAATCCTAATGATTTTGTTGTCAATACCATAATGTTCTAAACTTTTCCATAATGCCTCGTTCCATATTGAGTCAAAAGCTTTTTGAAGGTCTAAGAAGTTGTGACAGATTATTTTGTTATGTTCTATGTATTTTTCGCCTAGTATGTGTATTGTAAAAATATAGTCGATTGTACTTCTGGACTTCCGTAAACCTGCTTGTTCATCTGATAGTCTGCTTTCTATTTTCTTTTCGATTCTTGACAATAGTATTTTTAACAAGATTTTGCTTGGATGACTAATAAGGCTTATTGTTCTATAGTTGCTACATTTATTGCTGTTTCCCTTTTTAGGGATAGGCACAAGGACAGAAGTCCGCCAATCAGAAGGCCAAGTCTCTGTGTTCCATACGTCATGGAATAAATTTAGCAAGGTGTCTATGATGATGTCACCTCCTTCGCGTATCAGTTCCACTGTGACACCACCACTTCCCGGTGATTTTCCAATTTTTGAGGAGCTAACTGCTGCAATAACTTCTTCTTTTAATATCGGGTAATCTCCTTCCTCTGAACCTCCTGGCAAAATTCCGTCCAAAATATCATCGGTCAGTTGAGGGTCCTTTTGAAAAAGCTTGGTTGCATAACATTTCCATCTATCAATTATTTTCTGGTTATCCGTGATATTAGTTCCATCTTCATCTTCTATGCTCCAATTAATTGCGGTAAAAGGTTTGGTTAGCTTATTGATAATTTGAAAAGCACTTTTAGAATTATTTTTATTTAAATCCTCTTCTATATTTTTGCATTCATCCAATATACATAAGTTTCTAGCATGTTTGATTTCTTTTTTAATAATCTTAGTAATATGTTTATACTGTTCTCTATTATCACCACTATTAATATGAGATTTCAAATATCTTCTTTCGTCGCATAGTTCCAAAATATTGTTGGTTATCCATGGTTTATTTATTTTCCTTTTGTATCCAAGGATTTCTTCAGCTGTCTCAGTTATCTTTTGTGAGAAGTATTTGGTTTTAGATTCAATACTATTATGTTTCTTGAAGCTTCTGTCAAAAATTTGTTTTATTTGTATTTATATAGTGTATTTATTTGGGGATCTTTTAATTTTTCTATATTATATCTTTTACGAGTTGATTTTGTAAGTAATCTTTCCCTCATTTTCATATTCACAGTAGGGAGGACCATATTGTGGTCGCTGCCAATATTGGCTCCAGGAAATGATCTGGTTCTAGTGAGGTTGATGGAGTTTTTAAATCTTGTGCTTACAAGGATAAAGTCAATTTGGTTGTGTGTTGTGCCATCAGGGGAAGTCCATGTCCATCTTCTGGAAGGTTTATGGGGAAATAGAGTGTTAGTAATGGTAAGTTCATTTTGTGAGGCAAAATTGATCAATTCAAAACCTCTTTTGTTTGTCACCCCATATGGTCCGACAAATGGGAGATAATCCTTGCTGATGTCTGTTCCAATTTTGGCATTCCAATCGCCCTGTACAATCAAAAGGTCTTTTCTATTCACTCTGGTGATTGTTGCATTAAGTTGACCATAAAACTCCTCTACTTCGGAGTCCTCGTGATCTGTGGTTGGGGCACAGACCTGTATGATGGTGATGTTGAATGGTTTTCCTCTCAGGCGGACTAGAGCAATTCTGCTATTGATAGGGTTGAATTCCATGACAGAATTTCGTGATGATTTGTGTATCAAATCCCCGACACCTTCCTTTCCGCTGCAGTCACATCCAGAGTAAAAAAGCAACTGTCCTTCATCTGTTGTTAGCTCTCCTGTTTTGGGGCATTGAATTTCACAAAGTCCCATAACAGTCCATTTATATCTTTTTAGTTCGTGTTGTAGTAATTTGAGTTGACCTGATTGTAGCAGTCCTAATATTCCAAGTTCCAGTCATTAAATGGTTGCAGAGTCTGAATATGAATCCAGTTTTTCCATTATTTTTGTCAGTGATAGTGGTAGTGCCAGTCGCTAATTTCGCATTGCCACTCCTGGAGCTGCTACCAAATGGCAACGCGGACCTTGTTGAACCGGCATGGTGTGCTGTGTTAAATCCTTCGCCATGAATGTCTAATGGGCATTAAATTAAGACAGATGGTGCCAATCTCCTCTTCTGTCTTCGCCTGCTAGCATTTAGCTGGGCATAGTGGGATCGCCTTCACGCCTTGGGAGGACCTACCAGGAGTAATGATACTCCCGACGTGCTTTGCCCATCCCGCCCAGGGCCCCCCCCTCGCCACGGTGAGGCAGCATAGCAGGACTTGGGGGGGGTATAATACATACCTGTTATTATATTAAAGAAATGGAACTACGATGTACGATACCAATTGGAATCATTCGCCACATAATATGGGCTACGAAAGCCAAGACAGTTAGTGATTCCAATTGGAATCACTAGGGCAGAAAGGGATACAGAACTAGATAATAGAATAAATAACACCACTGTGTGAATTAAATTTATATGGAACAAGAGAAAAATCAGCCAAAACATAAGGAGTGTCCAAATGAAATTTAATGCGATTCTGACTGAGAGTTCATTTAGAAATAAGATACTTGCCACACTAGAAACCATACATAACGGCCTACTGAGAAAAATAAGGGAATGAAGATATTAGAAAAGAAAGAAATATTAAAACATATTTAGGAAAAATGATCATCATCATTATTATTGATACTTCCAAGGAGTTTGTTGTGAGAGTTAATCTGAGATGATATTATTGCTTAAACAGAATGATAGAAAAAGGAAGTGTTTGAATAAAACATGGCAGGAAAGACACAGACAATGACTATGATATAGATGGAATAATGCAGTACTGCTCTAGGAATGAGTAATAGCCTGATCAAATCAGAGATAAATGGTGATTGCCAGCAGTGTTAGGACCTCTGTGAGAATAGGGTATATGTGGAACTATAAGGCTGGTGATTATGAAGAGCTCAGGAGACAAACTAACTCCTCATTCCATGCAGGTGTAGCATGGAATGAAGAGTTAGTTGGAAAAGAGATCAATGCAGTTTGGGAGATATTCAAGAACTATCTAGTAGAAGCAATGTCTAAATGTATTTCAAGGATCAGAAGGTAAAAATAAGGTAGGTGTGAAATGGAACAAATGACGAGATTAAGCATGTGATACAGAAAAAAAAAAGGCATTATGGAGGCAGCATAAGGGAAGTGGTAATAACCAATTCCATGAGGATTACAAAGACCAGGCAAGAAGGGTGACTTGGTTGGTAAGGGTAGCAAAAGTGAAATATGAGCAGCAGTTAGCTAATGAAGCCAAAAAAGAATCCTAGGGAGTTCTTTCGATATGTAGCCAGCAAAAAAAAGAATGATCATGGAAATATGACAATGATTGGAGAAAATGGTATAAGAACAGCTGTTGCAGACGATATAATGGATACTTAATGAGCAGTTCATAAAGGTCTTTCACTATTGTGAATGTGACATCATAGAGAGATTGAGAGCAATTGATGATGGGGAGGAGAGATTGACTGCAAGTAAGCAACAGGTGTATGGGAGAATTGAGCAAACTTGATGTTAATAAGGTTATGGGACTTGATAATATATCACCACGTATTCTGAAGGAATGTGCCAGGGAGTTGACGTCTGGCTTGACATCTAACTGATAAGCTTAGGCGTTGCTGGTTATTCATTAATTTTTTTTTATTTTTTTTTTTTTTCACGGTATTAACAACACCACAAACACTTTTATCAACAAGGATGTTTTATTAACGCTAATATTTCGCTGATTTTCAAATCAGCATCATCAGAGCACAACACACATGTAAACGCGACAGTGAGTGAAACAATATAATTGCAGAAAGACAAAAGATCTAAAGTCCTAGTTTTGGCACCCTCTAATGAAAAAAAAAAAAAAAAAAAAAGCAGCAGCAGTTATCCAGGAGTTTTTCTTAGGATAACTGTCTCCCAAATTTTTGGCAAATTAATGCAACCATATTTGTTAAGGTTGGGAGAATTCTTCAAAGCCATTGCTGACTCAAAAAATAGTCTTTCAGATCTATAACGACTCCTAAATAGCACATTCGTTTTTCTCCATCTAATCCTGTGTGAAGGAGTGTCCAAAGCGTGGTCTGCCAGTCCCGACTTGCCATAGTAATAGTAGCGAATGTATCTTTCATGTTCTTCCAGGCGGATGTTCACTGATCTTCCTGTTTGCCCATAATAGGCCAAGTCACAGTCACATGGAACTTCATACACTCCTGGGTGTGCTAAAGGGTGAAGTTTATCCTTTGGTGAGCGGATCAGAGTTGCCAGCTTGACATGAGGCTTGAAGGTGGTGCGAAGGCCATGTTTCACCAATACTTTGGCTATCTTTTCCGATGTACCTCTGATGTAGGGAATAGAAATGGTCATGTTGTATTCTTGTGTATTAGGGGGGGGCAAAGTAATGGGCCTATGTAGTATTTTTTCTATTTTGTAGGGATTGTAGCCGTTGGCTAAGAACGTATGGCGCAGGTACTGGAGTTCAGTGGTCAGAGCTGTATCGTTAGAACAAATGGCTCTGGCTCTGTGTGTCAGTGTTTTTAAAATGCCGTACTGTTGGACTGGATGATGATGTGATTGTTTATGTAGGTATCTTCCTGTGTGTGTAGGCTTCCTGTAAATAGAAAAAGATAGTGATCCATCTGAAAGGCGGGTGACTAATGTGTCAAGAAATGGTAAACAGTTATTTGATTCTTTTTCTACTGTGAAGTGAATTTTGGGGTGTTGGCTGTTTAGGTAGGTGACAAAAGCATCCAAAGTGTCTTGTCCATGGGGCCAGATGGCAAACACATCATCTACATAGCGCAACCACACTAGTGGCTTGTATGTAGCTGTGGTAAGTACTTTGTTTTCAAAGTGTTCCATGTAAAAATTTGCTAACGGGGGGGAGAGGGGGGAACCCATAGCAGTACCATTAATCTGTTTGTAGAATTTCCCCCCCCCATGTAAAGTAACCTGCATTCATGGTAAATTGAAATAATTCAAAAATATCTGGGGGAAATTTAGACTTGATTAATTCAAGAGTGTCTATAAGTGGTACATTGGTAAATAGGGAGGTGACATCGAAACTAACCATTATGTCTGAATTTTTTAGGATTAGATTTTTAACCAATGTTTTGAAATGGATAGAATTTTTTACAAAAGTAGAGGAGTTGCCAGTAAGAGGGGCAAGCGACTTAGCTAAATGCCGGGCCAGTTTATATGTGGGACTATCTATGCTATCAACTATGGGGCGTAGGGGAACATTAGTTTTGTGGATTTTTGGTAATCCATAAATGCGGGGTGTTTTAACATGAATTGGTTTTATTTTCCTGATGATTTCTTTGGGCCATGATGTCACTTTTTTTAGTAATTTTCGGACTTTTTTCTTTTGCGCCATTGTAGGGTCTCGATGTATACTTTGATACGTAGAACTGTCACATATGAGATCTTGCATTTTTTTGTTATACTCTTCTTTATTCATGATAACTGTTGCATTTCCTTTATCGGCTTTTGTAATAATAATATTTTTATTATTGTATAACTTTTTTAGGGCAGTTATTTGCTTATGTGGTATATTACTTTTTGGAGGCTTAGCTTTGTTTATAATACTTGCTATGTCTAGTCGCACGTTGTTGGCCATTGCTGGCGGAAGATCGTGGATACCCCGTTCTACTTTCATCATAATTTCGAGTTTAGGAATTTGTTTGGGCGCGACGGCAAAGTTATGTCCTAAACTGAGGGCGTTCTTGGCTTCTTCAGTGAGTGTTTCCGACGATAGGTTTACGACCACGTGGTCTCGTCGAAGTTGCGGTCGGGACTTCGTATGTTGGCGCTGTTGTAGTAGTTCAAATTTTTTTAGGTGCTTGCTTTTAACTTTTGTGAATTATTTTTTTGCTGCAACTTCGGAGATCTGCTGTAGGACCGTCCATATTTCAAGATTTAACACGTTAGTTAGTTCTTGTTGTAGAGCTGTGATAGCGCTGTTTAGCTTACTAAGCTCCATGCGAGTAGCGGCGATTTGTTCTCGAAGAAGCGCTAAACTCGCCTGGATAACTGCTGGTTTTTTTTTTTTTTTTTTTTTTTTTTTTTCCGTTAGAGGGCGCCAAAACTAGGACTTTAGATCTTTTGTCTTTCTGCAATTATATTGTTTCACTCACTGTCGCGTTTACATGTGTGTTGTGCTCTGATGATGCTGATTGGAAAATCAGCGAAATATTAACGTTAATAAAACATCCTTGTTGATAAAAGTGTTTGTGGTCTGGCTTGACATATTTTTTTGATATGAGTCTTGCATTGGGTCGAGTTCCAAAGGAGTGGAAAGAAGGCAAGATTGTGCCGCTTCATAAGGGAGGTGATAGAACTCAGGCATCGAATTATAAGCCTATCTGTGTGTCAGGTGTTGTGGTTAAGTTGTTGGAGAAGCTGGTGAGAACTAGGATTCAGAAGTGAGTTGACAACAATGGAATTATCTTTGATGGACAGCATGGATATGCTAAAGGGAGGTCATGTTTTAGTAATCTACTTACTTATTACAATAAGGTGATGGCTTCCTTGGACAGAGGAGAGGGATACACAGTAGTATACTTAGATTTCACAAAGGCTTTTGACAGATTACTGCATGATTAGTTGATAGTCAAACTAGAGCATATGGAGTTGGATATTAGATTAGTGCACTGGATCAGAGACTGGCTATTTGATAGGTATCAGAAAGTTGTGTATGGGGGAACAATATCCAGGAAGAGGAAAGGCACTAGTGATGTGCCTCAGGGGTCTGTTTTAGGGCCATTGCTGTTTAACCTGTAAGTTAATGATATTGGCGAAGATTTGGATGAGGATATTCAGTTGTTTGCAGATGATGCAAAGTTGGAACAAAGTATGAAAACAGAGATGTTTGTGGCCTTACAAGAAGACTTGAATAAGTTGAGTGAATGGGTGCGGAAATAGGGATGCGAGTTCAATGTTGCAAAATGTAAGGTTTTAAAATTTGGGAAACAAAGATGGGATGTAGAATTTATGCTCGGTGTGATATATTGTTGGAGGTGGGGGAAATTAGAGATCTTGGGGTGATAGTGGATAAGGGTCTGAAATTTAGGGGACACATTGCCAAAATTGTGAGGACAATACAAAGAATTCTGGAAATGATGCAGAGGACACTGACTTGTAAAAGTAAAGAGATTCTTGTTACATTGTATAAGGCTTTGATTAGGCCACATGTGGACTTCTGTCCACAGATTTGGTCACCTGGTTTTCAAAAGAACGAAGAGATGTTGGAAAGGGTCCAGAGATGACTTACTAGGGTAGTTTCTGATCTCTGGAATGTCGAATATGAGGAAAGGTTGAGAAGATGCAATTTACAGAGTCTAGTGGGTAGGAGGAAGAGGGGGTAATATGATAGAGAACTACAAGTTAGTAAGGGATTGTTATAGGATCAATGTTGGAGAGATTTTACAGCAAATGGTGGGAGATCGGGGGGAGAACCAGAGGATATCCCTGGAAGCTGTATAAGAAGGGTGTGAGCAGGGGAAGTAGGATTTTTGCATGCAGAGTTGTGAATGATCGGAATGTCTGCAGAGAATTTGAGTGTGTTTCAGGTGCAGTATGATGAGCTGTGTGTATGACAAAAGGACCTCCTAGATGAGTCTTTGACTCCATGGGGTCTTGGGATGATGATGATGATAATAATAAACAACAGATCAATTTTGGAAGAAAACTGTTGACAGAATACTAATAATAAAATAGAAATTGCTTTAGATTATTATTAATGTTTGGTATATCCCTTGAGGATATATACCAAAATATTAACAAATTCCCTAACATTAATTCTTGTCTTATCATTAGGTCTGTGACTAGAATTAGTATATCTTCATAATCCTAGCTATGCTTTTAGTGTAGTCATTTGTATTTCACTAGTGAAAATCACTAGAACAGGAATGTTCATCAGGATATCTGTGTACTACCTCCTACGATGAGTCTCTGACTCCATGAAGGTCAGATGTTAATAATAATAATAATATAAAATTGTCCTAAAATAAAAATATATTATCATTTTTACTTTTCCTTCATTTTTCAGCACAATATTAAATCATATAAGCTAGTTAAAGTATGTTCAGTTACTGGAAAAACTCTAGAGTATATATATTATAGTTGTGGTTTAAATTGATTGCAAGTATTAAAGCCTGAATTCTCACTTATACTTCAAAATCTTAAATATAACACTTTAAACAAAAATAGTATCACTCTGATTATTAAATAAATTATTAATAATTATCAGTATGTCTTATTCTCTCTGTGTTAATGTATACATTTGCATTGAAATATGGCAAAACATACCTGAGCAACTGGACTGATTACATTCCACTTTTTGACTGGAGTAATTTTTTTATATGAAAACTGTTTTCTTGCCTGCGGAGCTGTTAGTGGGGTTTTAAAATGAAATGGCTTACTTTTGAATGGCGTGCTAAAATATGATGACTGCTTGTTATTAAAGATTTTCTGAGGAATTCCGGAACGAAACTGTATATTACGAAGCTTCTCTTTTGATGATGGAGTAAACGTGCATAATAATGGTTTAGTACCTTCTGTCTTCTCTGAATAATAATTATTATTATGAGAATTCCATGTGTCTGTAGTACATGGTTCATTAAAATGAGGTGTATTAGTCATTTTTAAATTTTGGGGGAATAAGGTTTGTGTATTTGTTCTGATATAAGATTTGCTTTGTTTACTAAGAGTTAATGGAGATGCTGTATTCACATAATTACAGTGTACTGAACTGTCAATATTTAATGGAATATTTTCCTTATATTCATCAATAAAATCTGCAAATTGTTTATCTTCATAATGGTCTATACAACTCACAGATGAATCGAAAGAATTATTTAAGTTGCATTTCTGCTTAGAAATATGAGCACAGGAAATATCAAGAGCTTCAATCAGTAAGCTATCTTTGTCATCTTCATAATAAACCTTATTGCTCTTGGTCCCAATATATAAATCTGAAGAATTATTCATGTTACTTTTATGCCTTGGAATATTTGCACAGGAAACATCAAGAGCATCAATCAGAAAACTTTTCTTTTCATCATCATAATGATTGTTACCATTTACAGCTTTAACACACAAATCTGAAAATTTAAAGCTGTCTTTCTGTTTTGGAACATCTGTGCTACAAACATCAAGATATTCATTTGACAAGTTTTTCTTTTTATCTTCATAACAGTCTCTATCCTTTACAGCACCATATAAATCTGAAGAATTAGTCAAGTTCCTTTCTTGCTTGAGTACATTTGCAAAAGAAATATCAAGTGCTTGAATCAAGACGCTTTCTGTTTTATCTTGATAACTGTTTCTACAATTTAGAGTCCGAACATCTAAGTCTGAAGAATCATTCAAGCTAGTTTCCTGCCTCAGTACATTTGTATAAGAAATATCAAGAGCATCGATCAAAAAGCTTTCTGTTTTATCTTCATAATGGTTTCTACAATTTATAGCCCCAATACATAAATCTTCTGATTTATTTAAGTTATCTTTCTGCTTCAGAATATCTATACAGGAAACATCAAGTGCATCAATCAGTACACCTTTCATTTTATAATGGTCTTGTTCACTGACAGCTCCAATATATAAATCTGAAGAATTATTCAAGTCATCTTTTTGCTTTGGAACATCAGCAAAGGACATATCATGAGTTTCAATCAAACTTTCCTTTTTATCTACACAATATCCAGCCCATTTAGATAGATCTGAACTTTTTAAGTAATGTTTATGGTCAGCAGCTTCAACTAACAAACTTGCTTTGTTCTGTGGGAATAAAATGCTCTCAGAAACTGTGGGCAATTCCTCATCAAGAATTCCATCACTAACTGCCATTATTTCACTCCATCTATCATGCATATAACTATCTACTTTGTATTTATTATCAGTGATTATCTTATTTTCTAATTTTGCATCATATTTCATTTCAGAATTGTATTTACTTTCTATAGTGATAATGTCATTCGTATGATACTCATTCAATTTAGATGCAATGTCATATAACAAATTTTCATTACTTTTATCAAGGGAATCATTTTTACAATTTTCTGTGAGCATTTCTGACTTATCAGAAGAATGCTGCTCTATTAAACTGTCTGTGAAGTTTTGTGTATTATTCCAATGATCAGAAACAGAATAATCCTCATGTACATATGATTCCACTGGATGGTTTACTATCCCAAGTGATTCTTCAGAAATTTTATTTGCATCACATAAGTTGGATATGTCATTCTTAATTGGAAATGGGTTGTAACTACTACTATTATTATTAATATTGGATGTTAAACTAGGAATATCACTTGTGATCCCAGATTTATAAAACAGATCCTTACTACTTTCATTAATCTCTGATGACAGAGTATTGCATGTTATTGTTGAACTTTTGCCATTTGAATTTTTATTACTAGTTTCATGGTGTTCAATATTACTAAGATAATCTTCAGCACTAAATGTGTCTTCATATGTTTCACTTTGAGTACTACCAACAGATTCACTGTTATGTCTAAAATCAGGATAATATATTTCTGTTTTACGCCCTCCATACTGTTTAATTTTGTCTCTTTCTTTTTCACTGATTGGGCCAAAAAATATTTCATCTTCATCCTCATCAATAAAAGGCAAAATGGAACTCGAAGAGCTATTTAAAAAAAATCATATTTAAGTATGTAAATCCATTTAAACAAATAAACTATATTTAGAAATAAACTTGAAAATTATAGTTCAGTTACAAAAATATTACTCTTTACATAAATTACAAAAAAAAAATAAAAAATCACTCTTCACATATAATTTCCAAATGGTGAGCAAGTAGCATCAAAGTTTAGTTTCTATAAAATTGATATTCATTATTAGCATTTTACTAATATACCGTATTTTTCGGATGATAAGACGCACCCCAAATTTATGAGATGATTTTTAGAAAAAATATTTTATTATATAAAGATATTTACAAATTCTTACTTAATTTTTATTTATTGTTACAATCATTTGTATTAGCAATATTCAGTTCATCTTCACTCTCGGTACTATCACTCGTCTCGTTAATGTCACCGTTCGTGTTACTTTCGTCTGAACTATTGTTGTCACTCCCTTTAAAAACTGCATCATCTTCAGTACCATCCATCACATTACTTATCCCACATTTCTTAAATGACTTTATAATCGTCTCTTCTTTCACAGCTTTCCATGAATTTTTCACCCAGGTACATACTTCTGAAATTGTGGCCGTTTCATGCGTCCTGTTGCTGTAAAGTCATGATTTGGCTTTGCCATCCATTTGTTCCACTCTTCCAGCATAAAATTTTTGAATGGTTTATTAATAGATCCATCCAAGGGTTGTAATTGACTTGTAAGGCCTGCAGGAATGACAGCTAATTCTATATTCATTTCTTTTAGAAGCTTCTTGGTTGATTCTGTTTTATGCACTCTGAATTGATCCTACACTAACATTGCAGGCTTTTCAAACAATGCACCTGGACATTTTGCTCATATCTTTTGTATCCATAATTTCATTCCTGTTTCGTCCATCCAGCCTTTATCTTGAACGTGGATAATAATGCCACGAGGAATTTCATCTCTCAGTAACATTTTTCTCTTGAAGATTAACATGGGGGGTAGTTTTGTTCCGTCCGTATAACAAGTTAAAACCAGTGTAGTGAGTTTTTTCGTGACCTGTTGTTTTGATCACTATTGATTTGGTGGCTTTTGAATCTACTGTGAGATTTAAAGGAACATCAAAAGTTAGAGGCACTTCATTCATGTTCACAATTTGATTAAGCTCAAAGTTAAATTTCCTTCTTGCTGATATGACAAATCTATGGAATTCTATAATTTTAGCTTCATAGTCAGCCAGCATTTTTTGGGCTAGAGAGGTTTTTGTACGCATGCATAACCCGTGTCTTTTCATAAATCTAAAGCACCAAGACGGTGATCCAGTAAAATCTAAAATTCCATTAGCAGTTGCCCATCGTTTCGCTTCAAAAATTATCATTTTCGTAGAAACAGATATTCCCATGTTTTGATGATTTGTTACCCAATTTTTCATTTGTACTTCTAATTCTGGCCATTTTTCTAGGTGCAAACGGAATGTTTTCTTGTGTTTACATAGCAGTTTTAATTGTTCCTCTTGTTTTCTCCACTAGCGAACCATTTTTTTGGTTGGTGGTGACCAAAATGTCTTTCTGCTGCTGTTTCCATATTGTTTTGCATAATTTATCACATTTAATTTATAACTCACGTTTTTTGTTTTACACTAGTTTTTTCTAATTTTAAGATAAAAATTTTAACGACTTATAAAAAATAATTCAAACGAACCATACAAAAGCACATATGTTTACACACTAATGACTATTGACGCTCTAAATCCAAAACTCAAACCTACATGCAGCGAGATAACCTAAGTTATCTCGCTGGTACACTAAAGGTACCTACCTTTAGTGGCGTACTTACTAATTTTATTAACATATTGCATCAGTAATTGAACTTTGCTAACAGCTTCGGTACAGTGTAAAGATTCGTGTTTTAATGTTACCTTCGGTCCATAAGACGCACCCCAATTTTAAGTCAATTTTTCTATATAAAAAGGTGCATCTTATGGTCCAAAAAATATGGTATATATTTTGGTATGCAGCTTACTGTCCAATAAAGAATCTTTTAAAGAAACTTTATAAGGCTTAGATTCAAACCTGGGTCTTTCCAAACAAAGCTACTGACAATACCAAGTGAGCTACAGAGGCTCCCTCACATAACATATCATTATAAAATTTCATGAGACCTATGAAACTATAATGTGCAGAACATGAAATAAGAAAAAAATATTGCTCAATGTTAGTCATTTTTATAAAAGTATTAATGAACTAAATATATAGTAAAGAGTGTTCATCTAAAAAGAAACCTGATTTTGCTTTCACAAATAGAATCTATTCCTGGAAAATAGTGACAGTGTGAAAAGGAAAAAAAAAGGGAGAAATAAATCATACTATTATTAGTGCTCGGGAACCTCCATGGAGTACAAAGACTAGTTGTGGGAGACCCAGACTGTCTTCACAATATATATCATAACTATTCTTGAACCCATTAGCAGATAGAGCACCCGCAACTGATTCTGGCCACCCATTCTATTCAACTGCCATTCTCCAAGTGAAAAATATAATCTACCTTTATTCAACCTCCGGGATGACCTCTTGTTTTCTGGCCCTGCTACCATAAAAACACTTTGCTTGCATCAATTGCTGACTTATACAGACTATGTACTGCTTGATATAATGTGTCCCGTCTATGATTAACACTATAAATAATGCTGGACAAAAAAGTTTGCCGAGTTTTTGACACTTCAGCCAGGTTAGCTGAGTTGTTAGAATATCTGCTCTCCAACAAACAGGCTGCAGATTCGAATCCGTCCATGGGTATAGATGTTTGTGAATGTTTTTAGTTGGTTGACGAATTTCATTACCTACTGTGAGACCACAGCCCTGATTACCCTAAGGTAGCTTGAAAATATTTCATGTTCAGTCTCTAGAGCATTGTTTCTGGATTATTTCAAATATGAATTTAAAAAATACAAAATAATAATAATATATCAAAAAGTATATAAAAATATATATAAAAGCCCACTCACAGTATACTAATGTTCTTTAGGTTTACAAACTTTTGTGGTAAGGAATCGCATAAAAAGAAGTTGGATGTCTAAGAATAGTAAACTCCCATAACTCCTTTTCCATAGTGAATACTCCTGATTTGTTGCAAGAAAATGGTGCATTTTTGAATGAGGCCAGATAGCAAATACATAGTCTATTAGCACATGCAAAAGGAAGGCTGAGGATAAATGACAGAAAACAAGGTATCCTCCAAATGGTTTCAATAATAATTAGCCTAAGGAGAGGATAGAGGATGTCCCATTGTTCACTATACACATGCAAGAGACCTATTCACAATATCAACTATCCTACATACAGAGTGGCAAAATTTTTATCACATTTATCAAGTGCACACATCAGATATTCCAAATCGATTGTTTATCAAAAATTCAAATGTTTTCAAAAAATAATAATAATTAAATAAAAAAAAAGACATTTACATACAACCTTTTAATCTGATCCTGTCTCTATTTACAATCATCTCTTTAATTGAAAGTATTTAGCTGTTATCTGAAGACTTTCCTCTTAATATGGTGAAGATATCTGACTCTGTTATATTATCAAGTTACATGAGCTGAAAAATAAGATCTATAAATAGTCTGAAGGCATGGCCATGGGGAGTTCTCTTTCACTTCCTTAGGCTAATTATTATGTAAACCATCTGAAGGATAACTTGTTTTTCCACTATCATCACACACTACAATTACAACAACATATCTATCTTGATCCACAAATTCAATTCATTATGGAAAAGGATAGTTCTAACATACTGTTCTTAAATATCCTATTTACCCATATAGTCTCCGGTAATTACCATATTTGCCGGCGTATAAGACGCACCCCCCTTCCTTTTTTTGTACACATTTTTTAGGAAAAAAACTTTATCACTGAATATTATAATGAATTTACATAATGAAATTCAATAATTTTTTCTTCATATTCAGCTGGCATCTTTTGTGATATTTTTGTTTTAGTCCGCATACATTGCTGGTTTCTCTTCAAGAATCTTGAACACCATGATGTTGATCCAGTAAAGTTGGTGATCCCTCTGTTAGTGGCTATCGCTTTCACTTCATGAATAATCATTTTTGTAGACACTGAAAATCCCGCTTTTCTGTGGTCTAAAATCCAAGTATTCAGTTCTCCCTCTATTCTGGCCATTTTGAAGTTCCATTTCATAGGTTATGTTTACTGTGAGTTGCTTTTTTTAGATCCTCTTCCTGATTCTGCTAAGTTCTTATCATTTTCTCAGTTGGGGAGGGGTGGCCCAAAATGCCTCTGCAGCCCTGTTTTCATGTTCTTTAGCATACGCAATGTAGTTTGTATGCAATATTGTAGCAATAACAATGTTTTTCAGCCATAATTTGCCAAGAAATTTATAGAAAATTTAACGGCATATCTGTAATTTAACAGCTGTGATCGTCGATGACAGCACATGCGCATCCACCGAACTCTACGTAACTGGAATGTTCTCACACACCGCAAGGAAGCAAGAAAGAAATTGCATAATTCAAAAGAGAAAATTTCCAGAAATGAAAGTAATAAAAAACTGAGTATCGGCGTATAAGACACACCCTGTTTTTCAGACCCATTTTCAAAGGGAAAAAAGTGCATCTTATACACCGGTAAATACGGTAGTTCATCAGTGTTTGCTACAAACCCACCTTCACCAAAAGAAACAGATTCTGATCACCATTTCTGCTAGAAGGTTGGAGTTGTTAGAACTTTTGCCAACAGAGCACACATTTAATTTCTCATCTTCATCTCTGCAGCAAGAGCTTCTCAATGAAATGGTCAAAACCAGTAGTGTTAAAGCCAGCTCACACTGCTTGTGCAAGCTCATCAAATTTTCAAGAATTTTGTGAGCTGGTTGTTAAAAAGAACCATGAACATGAACTGTGGAGCAGCACAAACGTCAATCCACAATAACTAGTGGCATCTGGGCTTGTGTATGATGACATGGAAAATCCAGCCAAAAGAAGCTTATTTCAGCACCCTTAGTTATTTCTTCCCCCCCCCCCATGCCTTCCCTGTGCACAGGGGGGGAGCTTGTGTAGGGACCATCTCCACTAGTAATTTTACAGAAATATTATTTTCAACAAACATTCATAAATACAAAGTCTTGTATTCTAGAATTGTCATGAACCATAAAATAATTACCCTAAGAAGAAGCAGGCTAGGCAAAATCAAGCAGATGTCTGCTGACAATGGAATTTATTTATATTTTCAGGGATTGCAATTCTCACAAAGAGAGAATCTACACTTTTTTTTTAAGCAGGTCAGTTGTTAAAAAATTTTCCACATACTCCTGGTTATAACTCTCAATATATTGAGCAAATTTTGGACTCTTACAATCCTGCAAGGATAGATATCACGTTAGAATGTAGAGTTCCTATTCCACATATTTCTGGAATCACTAAAGCTATTAGCAGAATTTTGAAGAAGTTTTGTCATCTAAAACCTACATATCTTCCCATTAGCAGGATTTCTAATTTCCTGCCAACCACAAAAGAGAAACTTTCACCTTTATCTTTAGTTCAGTGTTGATATAGGCATGGTAAAGTGATGGTCAATGAGAAGGAAATGTATAGACAAATCATGGTATACAGACCTGAATAAAGAAACATCATCCAGGGCAAAGAGAATGAATGCCTGGAGTTTCTGAGAGATAACTACCTTAGCCAATAAATAACAGAGGATTTGATCATATCATCAGACAATGTTATTATAAATGGGGTGTCAAATGAATGCTGCTTGAGCCTTATTCAAGAACTATCTGGTGGAGGCAATATCAGAATGAATTCCAAAGGTCAAGAAATTAAATAGAGCAGATGTGAAATGGATAAAGTAGAAGGCATTATGGAAGCAGTACAAGATGAATGGTAACAACCAGTTCCATGAGAAGTATACAAAGAGTAAGCAAGGAAGTTGACACCTGCTAATACCTACTGCAAAAAGCAAAGATGGTGGTATCAAAACCCAACAACAACAACAATAGTGTGTTCTGGGCACAGCTAATGCAGTGCAGCTGACCAGCATATATAAATCCAATGATTCTAAGTGTCACAGCTGTAGACTTCACAGTCAAAAAAAAAAAAAAAAAATTAAGGGCCTTCTATATGCAAATTTTGTTGCCAATTGTCAATGTGCTCAGTATACATTTATAGATTAATCAGAAATTCTCCTGAATTTGAACCCATTCTTTCTTCTACTCACTTCCCTTCAGTGAAACAGTTCCTGAACTTAGAAAACCACACTGAAAGCTTGGAGCAGTATCTCGCTATCAATGAAACTCCCTCCTGCCAAATAAAATCAACTGAAACCAAGCTGAAAGAGATCTGTAATCACCATTTTGACAGAAAATCACCTGCCATTGATTTTAGTTCTGTAGCATCACTGTGTTGATGACTTGACGAAAACAAAAAAATAGAATGCAATTTTCCATAACTTCTACACTGAAGGAAGACATCAAACTAATGAAAAAATCTCGTTTTGATTGCAAAAAAATCATGTGAATAACTTCAAAGTTAATTCTCTCCACTCATGTATACAAGCCCCATCCAACTTTACCTTCAGCCAGCATGAAGAAGAACAATGACTTCACCAACACCTGGAAGAAAACAACAAAGAGGTGATGAAACATGGCAAAAGATGAATTGATTACAAAAGATGAATACTACTGCAAAAATTGAGTGCTGTTAATAGTCAGTTTGAAAACCAATGTACAGGTACTACATAGGGTATGTTTATGACTCACTAGGTCAACAACAAACTCCAAAGAGTCTTCTATAAATTAAAGATATCAAAAAATTATATACTTGGTTTAATCCTTTATCCAAGTATAAGCAAACAAGTTTGCGCCTTAACTATTTTCAGGACTGGGGCAGTTTGTATATAGAAGCTTATGACTGCACATCACTTGCCTTAGTATCCCATAATGCAAAGCACATATCCTTACGGTGTGTATCATTATTATTATTTGACACCTCCAGGAAGTCCAGAGACTCATCGAGGGAGGGCACCTGCTTTACAACTCTGTCTCCACCACTCAATCCACCAACTGATTGTAACTACACCAATGCCATCTATGCTATCATGCTATGCATTGTGGGAAGGGTCACTACTCAGACTGGTTTCGACCTTTATTGAGGTCTCATCAGGCAAGTGATGTGAAGTCAAAAGTTTCTATATACGAGTTGCCCCAGTCCCGAAAATAGTTCAGGTGCAAACTTGTCTGCTTATACTTGGATAAAGGATTAAACCAAGTATATAATTTCTTGGTATCTTTAATTTATAGTATAACCAAGTGGAAAAACTTCCAAGAATCCAAAGAGACTTCTATATTCAATATATATGGTCTCAACTCCAACCTCAATAATGTCCACTTCCACCTTCAGTCTGCAAAACCCCCACCTGCTCTTTCTGACAAAAATCTAAATATCAGCCTCTCCAAGTACTACTCATCTCAATTTTCCCAAATACACACTCTTCAACTCCTTTTGTCTCAAGGGTAATATATGGGTATACGTTTGCTCTATGCCAGAGAAGATTCAACTTAGACTCATCCGATCACAATCTATTTTGGTTGAAAATCGATCTGCTCCACTCTGTCAAATTCATATGCTATCTACGTTGCTCTCCAATGCCACCAACCATTCTGAACTCTGACTTCCTCTCCTTGAAAGTCGATGTCTTTCGGTCCGAGTTTCCTAGGAGTGAGGTTATCTTCCTCTGAGATTTTAACATCCACCATACAATGGCTTTCCTTCTCCAACTACACAGATGATGATACATTTGCTATCACAAATGGCTTTACACAAATTGTTTGCATGCCACCAGAGTACTAGATAACCCCAACTACTCTAGACTTCTTCCCTCAAAATTTACTGTATAGGTTATATCTCCCTTAGATAATTCAGACCACAACCTTGTGTTTATCTATTCCCTCACCAAGCAACACCCACACAACCATTCTTAACCAAGAGTCATCTGCCATTAAAAGAATGCCAAGTGAGATGGGATAACTGTCGGAATTTCTATGACTAATTCCCTTGGTTAGATTAGTGCTTTCGACTTTCCAATCCAAGCATATGCACTGAACACATCACTGAAGTAATTCTCTATGGAATGGAAACATATTCCCCCATGCTAAATTCCCACCCCCTAAGTAAGCCTTAGAACACTTCACCTTCACTCACAGCTTACAGCAAAGCCCAAAACAGCTGCAACAAAATCATCAGTGAATCAAAAATTGATTTCTGAAGAGGCAAAAACAGGAAACTTGCATTGTGCCCAAATGAGAGCCATGCATTTTGGTCTCTTGCCAAAGCAGTAACAGCTACAGCAACCAGATGGATCTATTGCATTGTCACAGATGATTCTGCTAAATATCCCCCAACCATTCTAAATTTGCAACACCCAATGCCTCCGCTGACATTTCACCAGAAAGTGATCAGAAAAATCTTGTCCAAATTTGACCAAAAGGTCTCCTGACCATGACAGCATTCCTCCAATTGTGCTGAAGATTTGCACTCCAGAGTTTACTTCTATTTTTATGTTGCCTCTTTATGCTCTTTTACTTCACAGGCATCTACCTTACAGCCTGGAAATAAGTCCATGTCCAACCTATTCCAAAGGAAAGGTGACAGATCCTTACCATTCAAACTATTGCTCAATCTGCCTCACCCCAGTCCTCTCCAAATGCTACAAAGAGATGAAAGTCAATCAGCATGCTATGGAAGAAATGAAGAATTTTACAAACTAATTGATCCAGATATTAGAAGTAAATTGGCTTAAACTGATTTCAGTTATAACAAAGCAGAATATGAAAACAGCTAGACACAGTGAGATGTATTCAAAATTAGCAGTAAATATTTCATACTGAAAATAACAGTACATCGTCAACAGTGTGGAATGAACAAGCAGTTTAAATTAGGCAGAATAAATACAACATTCAGTTAGTGGCATATGACATTGATCTGCTATGGACTTTACAGCCTCTCATGTGCTGAAGTGATATAGATAAAACTGGTAAAGGCAAGTGCTGCCAAGAGAAGGATAATATCACACAATTTTACAATGTATTCATTTCTAGCATTTACTAAAAATAAGAATCTTCCACACCTTTGGGACAGAAAATCATTCCGATTTAAATTAGGATAGTGTAACAAAGCCTCTACACTCTCCTTGAACAGATACCTCTGATATCTAGATCAATTGGTTTATGTTTTATTGGTACAAAGACTACAATTGTCATACTGCACCAAAACAAAAGTTTGCAGCAGTACACAAGCAGAAAGTTACAAAAAAGTATTTACACATAGACAAAATGACAGCAAAGGCTACAGCTGCGCACAGATAGTCAAAGGTACATTAGTAAATAAAGATATATACTAAAATGAACGAAGTTAAGTTATACAGTATCTTCATATAAATAAAATTACAGCAAAAGTTACAGCTGCATATTAGGTCAGAAGCCACAGTAGCACACAAATTAATCATATATGTACATTAGTATATAGAAATGTAAATGAAAATATGTATAAAACTGTATATGCAATACATAAATCTGCACATAAATAAAATCAATGTGTATGTACAAAAGTCAAGTTAAACAATGTGGCTGCTACATATAAACAAAGCTACAGCCTTTGCTGTAGCTTTGTTTATATGTATTAATTAGTAGATAACATGCACAAGATTAAATTAAACAATGTGCAGCTACATATAAACAGAAGTACAGTAGAGGATACAGCAGCACAAAAGTGGTTGAAGATAACTTAGCATATAGTATATATGTACAATTGTATGTACAAAGATCAAGTTAAGCAGTGTAGCATTCACATATAAATAAAGCCATATCTACGGCCACAGTAGTACACAAGGATGGAGGTTATAGCAGTACATAAATAGTTAAGGTGATTTAATAAATAATATGTATGTACTGAAATTTAATTGAATAATGTGGTATCTACATATGAGTAAAATTACAGCAAAGTTGTAGCAGTACATAAATAGTCAAGAATAAGTAATAAGATTATGTGTATGTACAAAATTGAGCAATGTGGGATCTACTGATAGATAAAATTACAGTCAAATGTGCTTCTACAGGTTGATTTTTTTGTAGAAATTTAAAAACATCATAAAATTTGTTTGAGTCTGACAGCATTTGTATAGGGATTGGCCAGATGAGTAAAGATGCTACTGCTTTCTTGTGTGACGTGCTGGCACCAGAATATGATTAATGGTGAGACAAGTATTGCATTCCAAGCAGATAAGTGGGTTATCAGCTCTCAGTAAATATGAGTGGGTCAGATGATTGTAGTCTATGCAGAGCCTAGCTATAACTACTACTTCTCTCCTATTCCTATGTTGACAAGACTGCCAGTGCCTAATTTCAGGTTTAATCTATTGCAGTTTGTTCGTTAGTGCTTCCTGCAAGGAGTACCGCCATTGGGCTTTTAACTTTGATATTATTATTTCTGTGTAGTTGTGTATGGAATGGTCAAACAAGATGTTGAGAAGGAATGAGGTGATCTAGCAGCAGCATCTGTAATATCATTTCCCTTAATTCAAATGTGGCTGAGAATCCAGCAAAACTGAACATCGAAATTAAGATTCTTTATTTTTGTATAACAGTTGTAACACCTCAAAAAGCACTAAGTGTGGATTATACACCAGAGAAGAGATAGCCTGTAAAGAAGAGCCTAAAGGGTCTGTATAAATTCTGCACTTCTGGCAGGAGTTTTCTTTTATATATATAAGTGCGAGCTGAATGGCATGTAACTCTGCTGGCATGTATAATTACTGCAGTCAGATGGGATTTGGTTGAAGATTGTGATATTAGAAAATAGCAGCACTGCCATTGTTTTTGTACAGGTACATTGTTAATGCCTACAGCTTCTTTGATGCGCATGCCAAAAGGACGAATGGCGGTCTGACGTGTGATTGAGTCTCATGATGTAGGGAAAAGACTGGTTCCTGTAGGGTAATCAGGAAGGGACTTTATTTTTAGGCCATAGATGAGTGACAAATATTTTCGTCTAAGTGATAAAGGGGGTGTTCATTTGATTCTACATAGACTTTTTTATTATTATTATTATGTGACACCTCCAGAGTCCAAAGACTCATTGAGGGAGGGGCACCTACTCTACAACTCTCCGTTTCCACCACTCCACCAACCGCAACTACCTTCATCATCTACACCAACGCCATCTACCATCACCTCTAGTACTTACACAGACAATCACAAACATCCATGCCCATGGCAAGATTCAAACCTGCAGCCTTTTTGGTTGGAGAGCGGATAGACTAACCAGTTGGCCAACCAAGCTGACTTTCAATGAGTGATGTGCAAAAGGCATCAGTAGATTCAGATACCTTGATGACGGATAGGGTCCAATCATTGGAATGTGCTCTTCCTTGCAGAACTATAAACCTTGGATCTATAATTAAGTTTTGAGTGCACAAGTGTATGATAAATGCATAGGAAAGAACTTTGATTGGCACCCCATTCAGTAGAGGATAGGGTGCAAAGGATATTCAATGTTTTTTTTGCACATTTCCAGAAGATGGTGAATGTGCATAAAGAATGTTAATTTTCTGTCAAAGATAAGTCCCAGAAATTTGGCCTCTTGTGTTATTGGTATTTATTAGTTTGTCCCATTCTTAAATCAGGATCAGAGTGCATTTCTGCAAACAGACAGTCTTCTCTGCCAAAAAACTGAATCCATGACGATGAGCCCAGGAAGAGATTTAATTGATTGCTTATTGGAATTGCCTTTCAATGACCCTTATACCGCAAGAATGACAATAAATTGTGAAGTCATCGAGATAAAGGCAATTGCTTATTGTAGAAGGAAGCTGTTCAGTGATTGAGTTCACTTTAACAGCAGAGAGAAACACACTTAAGACAGAGACTTGAGGAAACCTCTTCTTGGTAATATGGCTGAGATAACATACTTCCCACTCTGACTTGGAAGACTTGGCTGGAAAGAAAGTTTTTAATAAAAATGGGGAGGTGTCCCCTACTTACATTGAACAGGTCTTTCAATGTACCATATCTCCAGGATGTATCATAAGCTTTTTCAATGTCGAAGAACGTTTAAACCACATGTTCTTTCAGAAAAGAATCTCTTATACATGTTTCTAAGCTGATCAAATGGTCCAAGACTGATCAGTTTTATGAAAGCCACATTGTGTGTTAGAAAGAAGTTGGTTGCTTTCTAGGTATCAGAGGAGCCTTGCGTTGTTTACCATTTTTTCCAAGACCTTACATAGACAGTTAGTCAAGTGATTGGGCAATAATTATTAGCCTGTGTTGGATCCTTACCAGGTTTTGAGATAGCAATGATAACTAACTTAAGTCAAGAGACTAGAAACTCTTCCTCTGTAAATATTCTGTTATACAATAAGAGTAGAAGATCCATAGAGGATGATTGGGGATGCTTTATCATCTCATAATGAATATCATCGGGGACTGCTGCGCTAGGATGAGACAGCAAAAGAGCTCTTTTGAGTTCCTCTTTATAACCAGCCATTTATATGGCACTATGTCTTTGGTACAGAAGCTTAATAGTTGTTTCTCTTGTTGCTCTTTTAGCATTAAAAATTCATGGGGGTATGAGGCTGTTGCTGAGATTCTGGCAAAGTTTTCATCCGAAGTGTCTGCAATAGCTTTGGGATCAGTGATGAAACATCCATTATGTTTCAAGGTGTGTTCTGTATCTACCTTTCAACTTCCAGATTTTATCCCATACAGTTTTTGCACTAGTGTTTGATTGATCAATGATGTAAATTGGACCCAAGATTGTTTTTGACTCTTGTCTCACATAACATGCTTTGGCATGAGAATGCTTAAAAGTTTGATTTGAGGGGTATCTATGAAATATATCCCATGATCTGTGTTGATCTTTTTTTGGCTGTCTGGCATTCTGGGTTCCACCAAGGCTTTGGATAGAGTGGAAATCGAGATGATGTTCTCAGGATGGAGGCTGTTGCTGCCTGGACAATGTATTCTGTTATATACTTTACTGCTTCATTGAATGATGTCTGACTGACAGTATCAGCATTAAATTTTGCAAGATGGGATAAAAGTGTTCCGATCAGCCCAGTCCATTTTTCACATGGGCATCCATGTAGGTGAGCATGGTTCCTGGGAAGACACTGTGCAAAGAACAAGAAAGTGATCACTTCCATATATGTTCTCTTCGGTGTCTCACATGACAGTGGAAGAATGGAAGGATAGCAGATTATAAGATCAATTGCAGAATATGAGTGGGTAGGCATATGGAAGAAAATATTGAGTCTATAATTCAAAAGGGAGAGGTCATTATTGTCAATTATTCTTTCAATGATTCGACCTTGTCTATTTGTATTGCCTCTACCCCACAAAGTATTGTGACCATTAAAGTCACCCATGAAGTATGGGTTTAGGCAGTTGCAAGATAAGGTTATCAAGATCAATTTCATTTAAATCAGCACACAGTGATAAATCGAACATACTGTAATAAGAAATCCCATGGATAAGTGAATCGCTACTGCTTCCAGAGCAGTATTAAGTTGTTCATGATGGAAAGGTGTATGACTGCCCACTAGGATAGCCACTTCTCCATGAGCAGGACCACTTCTAGTTTTGTCCTTGCATACATTGTCTTGTATTTCCTGTAGACAGAAACAGAAAGGTTTGTTTCTGCAACAAAATCTTGATATCATAGATATTCTGGCAAAACCCACAACAGTTCCATTGTAAAAATGTTCCTATTGTTTTGGCTTTATAGACCTGCCTGGTTTCAGTCAGTTGAGGGCTTACCTTAGTTTATAACTATTTTTGGGAAGAATGGACAGCTAGTATCCATTGCTTCTTCTGGTAAAATATTCAATATGTCTAATGTGTTAGGATCGTTTTGGCAAGTTTAATTTACTTTCAGTGGATACTGAAGATACTATTTCAGTGGATACTGAAGTATCCACCAGACCCCCCCCCATATTGGGGGGGTTTATCATTAAGTGATATCTTTACCATAATTTCTTTGACAAGTGAGTTCTCATTGAATGAAATCATTTCTGGAGTTGACGCTGGAGTAAGACCATAAGTCAACGCAATTGATGTACAACAGAGAAGTACTCACGATCGTAAAGTTCAGGTATGGGGAAATTATCAGATGGTGGAATAGACATGAGTTTGAGTTGCTGTGGACATTTTCTTAATTGTTACCCTCTCAACATACAAGGATTTCAGAGCAGGTGTGGTGGTGACTAGCTTTCTTTCTGCATCCTGATGTGATATGTTTTGTTCTGTTTTAATTTTTTGTATTTCTTTTTCATCTTTTCACTTCTGACATGCACAAGAGTAAGCTGGATGATCTCCCTGAGAGTTGATACATTTAGCTTTTTTTGCAGAGCAAGATTTGTTATTATGCTCTTCACTACCACATCATGCTCTACAAACTGCCTGTTGTAGAGCCACAACAGGCAGTTTGGGCATGTGCATATCTAAACATCTTAGCAGATTAGGGATGTACATTTTAACAAGCCAGCTGAGATACCCTGATTTTGGAGGCTTAGGTATATCAAAAGTAAGGATGTTCCTGGTTGGAACCATCCCTACATATTAGAATGCATTTCACACCCATCACTTCCTGAACTTTAAGCTCTGAACATATCTCCTCATCAGAAACATCAAGGATATCCCATTCTGATATCACTTCTCTACAGGAATTGAGTGTTTTATGAGGTGTTACTATGATTGGTATCCCACCCAATGTTGCTCCCAGTAGTTTCTCAGAATGTTGCTGACACAATGCTTCCACAAGGATATCACCAGAATGTAATTTCTTAACAGTTTTAGGAGGTCCTGCCAGTCCTAAATCCTTTTGATTGATGTTTTCTCAATTGGCTTTTCACCTGTTGCATGGATGATCATAAACACTGGTACATTTATATCAGTGTCATATTATATATCTTTTGTTTCTTACTTCTGTTACCAAATGCTGTTTCTAGGGTATCAGTACTTGGCTTGCTTTTGGTTTGTGACCAGCAAGCAATGACTGCACTCTGGAGTGGAACAGCATGGCTACACTGGATGGTATACATACACTAGGGGGCAGTGCCTCCCCTAGTGTATGTATATATATATATATGAAAAATCCCATAATTTTATTCTGATACATTACAATACCCTTCAGTAATTAAACTAAAATTATTGTGTTTTCCCTAGATGAGCATTATGCCAAAATCATATTATATAAAGGGTGTCCCAAAATTCACACAAGATTTAAATTTAGCACCATTTGTGTGGTAAAGTGTTGCCAACGAGAAAAAAAAGACAGCGTGACAGCTGACAGTTCAGGGTTATTAAAAATGGAGCGCTACACAAAAGAACAACGCATTTCCATTGTTGAGTAATATTTTAAAAATAATGAAGGTTTGGCAGCTATAGTTCGCAATTTTCGTACAAAATATGGTCGGAATAGTGATTTAACTTCATCAACTGTGAAAAGATTAATTAAAAAATTCAAGGAAACTGGATCAATTAGTGATCTTATACACTCTGGCCATCCTTCAACAAGTCGTTCAACAGATACATCGAAGCAGTTCGTGAGAGTGTTGCTGAGAGTCCAGGAACATCAATTCGGCACCGTGGTCTTGAATTGGGTATTTCGAGAAGCTCTCTACAGCGTATTCTCATGAAAGATTTGCATCTTTATGCTTACAAAGTTCAATTGACTCAAGAACTGAAGCCTACTGACCACACACAGCAAAGAGAGTTTGTTGAATGGATTATGGAACAACAACAAGTGGATGCTTATTTTTCGAACAAAATCATCTTCAGCGATGAGGCTCATTTTCATCTTGATGGCTTCGTTAATCGACAAAATTGTCGCATTTGGGGTTCAGAAAATCCACGAGTGATTGTTGAGAAACAAATACATCCACAACATGTCACTGTTTGGTGTGGATTTTGGGCTGGAGGCATCATCGGTCCATTCTTCTTCGAAAATGCAGCTGGTAAGGCAATAACAGTTAATGGTGCTCGCTATCGCGACATGATAATCCAGTTTTTTGTGCCTAAATTGCAAGATATGGATGTGGATGACATGTGGTTTCAACAAGACAGTGCCACATGCCATACAGCCTGAGTCATTTCCTGGTCGTGTAATTTCCCGTTTTGGTGATCAGAATTGGCTGCCCAGATCATGTGACTTAACACCGTTGGACTTTTTTCTTTGGGGTTTTTTGAAGTCTAAGGTTTATGCCAACAAGCCCACAACCATCCACGCCTTGAAGGAGGAAATTGAGCACTGTATCAACGAAATTCAGCCACATTTATTCATGGAAAATTTCGACAAAAGAGTGCGTATGTGCCAGCAAAGCCGTGGAGGCCATTTACCCGATATGCTATTCCATGCATAACCCTATACTGTATAATTTATGAATCAATAAGAAATTACAATTTTTAATTAAAAACTGTGTTTTCTATTAAAATTACTTCTTGCGTGAATTTTGGGACACCCTGTATAAGCAGCGATAATGTGTAAATGAACTAGTATATTTCCCTATTTAATACTTTCAAAAATCCAATTCTATAGAAAACAATCATACTTTTTTTTCCCTCCACATTATACAATATCATTTCACTTCCTTAAATTTATGAGTGTTATTATCACAGTTCATCCACAATGCTGAACCAACACTGGAAGAGTAAAAAGTACTCAACACCAATATAATAAAGGGACAGCAGAATAGAACAAGAGAGAAATTAACCAAACCTAACTAGAAACAAACAAGAATATTCAAACCAACCTTAACTAATGGATATGAGAGTTACATTGAAAATACAGAACTAAAAGAATGGAGACCACAGGTATAAGTGTTTGAGAGAAAAATATTCTGGAAGCTATTTAAAGAAAAGCTTAGAAATAGAGGAAAAAATATAAAAGAAATCAAAGATGAAGGTAACATGAAAACTGAAGATAAAGATTCTAAATGTCTGGAATAGTTACTTTGATAAATTACTGAATTGAAACAAGCAGTGACAAAACAGTAGTGGAATGCAATCAGGAGTATATATCAATATTTGAAGTATAAAAAGTCATCAAAAATCGGAAATGTGTAAAGGTAGATGGAGTAGATGATAGTCAACAGAAATATAGAAGTATAAAAATTTTACAGGCACTGCACTGCATAATCCAGAAGTCATGTTCAGAAGGTCAAATTCCAGATGATCAAAGTAGTAAGGCTCTCATAGTTGGTTTGAACATTCTTGTTTGTTTCTAGTTGGGTTTGGTTAATTTCTCTCTTGTTCTATTCTGCTATCCCTTTATTATATTGGTGTTGATTACTTTTTACTCTGCCAGTGTTGGTTCACGAACGGTATAAAGAGTAGGCCAGAAAGGTAACGAGTGTGGTAAAAAAAACAAAAGTGGATTATGAAAGGAAACTAGCTATGCAAGCTAAAGAGAATCCCAAACAGTTCTTTCAATATGCTGCAAGCAAAAAAAAAATTGTACACGGCAGAATGATTTTAAGGAATGACGATGGTAAGGAGGTCACTGAATCAGTCGATATAATGGAATGACTGAGCGAGCACTTTGCAAGAGTATATCATCCAGGTGATGACGTTGAAAAAATGAAGGAACCATTAGTTTATACGGGAATTGTGATGAATGAAGCGGAGGTGAATAGCCTATTACAGAACCTTAATGTGAATACATCTGTAGGATTGGATGGTATACCGGCATGGGGCTTATGTGAAGTGACTAAAGAATTATCAGTGCCCTTGACCATGTTGTTTAATCTGAATCTCAGGTCTGGTTTAGTCCTGAAGGTGTGGAAAGAGGGGAAAATAGTTCCACTGCATAAAGGAGGATCGAAGACTACTGTTGCAAATTACCGACCAATCAGCATATCAGGAGTCGTTGTGGATGGATTGATGAAAATGAGATACTATACGGGGGACAGCATGGCTTTGTGAAGGGTAGATCATGCCTCAGTAACTTGCTCAAGTTCTTTAACGCAGTGATGGCTGAACTGTGTAAGGATAATGGGTTTACAGTGATACTGCTGGACCTGGCTAAGGCATTTGACAGGATACCACATGGAATTCTAATATATAAACTACAACACATGGGAATGGATATAGGGTTGGTGAGATGGATAAGTGGGTGGTTGATGGAGAGAGTAGATTCCAGAAGACAGCCTGTGACTAGTGGTGTGCTGCAGGGTTCTGTTCTTGGACCACTGCTGTTTAATTTGTTCATTAATGATATAGGGAAGGATTTAAGAGGAACAGTTCATTTGTTTGCTGATGATGTAAAGTTGGATAGGGCAATAGTGAATGCAGAAGATGTCAAAATCTTGCAGGATGACTTGGATAGATTGGAGTTCTGGGCTAAGGAGATTGGATGTCAATTTAATGTGACAAAATGTAAGCAGCAGTATACCACATTGGTGGAACTGTACTCCAGGAGATTGATGAGGCCAGGGATTTGGGAGTGTTGGTGGATAGGGAGATGAAGTTTAGGGAGCACATTGCAAAAGTGGCTAAATCAGCTCATCAACTCACTTGGTTGTTGAAAAATACCTTGACAAGTAGAGACAAGCAAGTTATTGTACTTCTGTACCGAGCCTTGATAAGACCTTATCTCGACTACTGTGCCCAGATTTGGTCACCTAGGTTTCTTCTTGATGAGAGAATCCAGAGGCAAGTGACCAAGATGATAGCAGGTCTATGGAATGAACCTTATGAGAACAGGTTGAAGATGTGTGGGTTGCAGAAATTAGTTGATAGGCAGAAAAGGAGAGATATGATTGAGACATTCAAATTGGTAAAGGGTTTCTATAGGATTAAATCAGAGGATATTTTTGAGATCAGGACTGGTGGTGGGAGAACTAGGGGAACCTATGGAAGCTGGGCAAGAGTGTGGTTAGCAAGGGTGTTAGAGCTGGGTTCTTTACTTTTAGAGTGGTAAATGAGTGGAATAAGCTGCCAGAGTCTGTTGTGGGTGCTATGACAGTGAGTGGGTTCAAGGCAAGGTATGATAGATACTGTGAGAATGTCATATAGTTGTGTGGACATGATGTTTAGGGCCTCCCTCGATGAGTCTAAGGACTCCCTGGAGTCGCCTGTAATAATAATAACAATAACAATAATAGTTTCCATCTATAAAAAGAGAAATTAAACTGAATGTGAAAATTATAGAGGAATTTTCTTACTGAGTATTCCAGATCTATGCAAGCATAGTTCAGAAGAGGTTAAGAAAAATTGTGGAAGAGAAACTGAGAAGAACAAGCTGGGTTCAAGCCAAACAGTTAAGAAATACCATGGGAACATAATAAGAATCTATATTTGAGTTTGGTAGATCTGGAAAAGGCATGTGACAAGGTGCTAACAGAAAAGCCATTCAAATGCTACTATTATAAGATGGAAATGGGACTTTGCATTGAGCAAAACATAGGATATATTTGAGCTGTAAATCAGCAGTTAGAATTGAAAAAAACACAGGAAGATGGTCTGATGTTAAATCAATTGTGAGACAAAGCGTGCACATTATCTCTGCTGTTATTCATCATCAATATGGATCACATTATGAAAGAAATTGAGATTAAACCTAATATCAAAACTAGAGATATCTAACTCAACTATTTACTTTATGCGGATGTGGTACTCCTAAACAAATCTAGTAAAAATCTGCAAGATTCCCTAAATAAACTGAATAACAGCAGTAATAGATTCAGTATGAAAATTGCAATAAAAATACAAAGACTATGAAAACGGGCAGGAACAGCGTGAACATCAACTGCATTCTGAATAAAAAACCTATAGAACAGGTAAAGCATTTCAGCTATTTAGGCACAATTTTTGGTGAAAATGGCAAAATGATTATGGAAATAAACAATAGAATTAGCAAAGCTGGTATGGTGAGGAGTCAAATGAATAAATTTATATGGAATAACAGAGAAATTAGTCAAAAACACTAAACTGGATGCATACAAGACAGAGTTCAAGCTAAGTCATGGATCTGAGAGCTGAGTTAGAAATACACAGTTGATCCAAGAATACATAACAGATATGAAAGTTCTGAGAAAAAATACAAGAGTGAACAGATGGCATCAGTGGCAGAATCATACAAAAAATGAATATATTAGGAAGGAAACTTGAAATTGCTAGCATTCAGGAATGAGTGTGTGTAGCTAATCTACTATATGGAAATGCTGTGTGGTCAATTAAACAGAATGGGAGAGAAAAGATCAGCAAAACAAGTGTTTTTTTTGGCCAGGATGGCAGGAAAACATCCAGAAGAAGACCAAATTCATACAGTAAGAAGTGCTTTAGAAGACCAAAATATATGATCTGATAATACTGGAGTCCTGACATATAACATTAATTTAAAGAAACTTAATCTGAAAGAAAGTTGATAATGATGTAAATTTTTCATTTAATGCTATCATAATATCCTGTACATTCTATGAATACATATCAAGAATTTGATGATGATAAAAGGAAATTATGCTTTCCAAGAAGGTTAAACAAGTATAATTTACTTTATAACTAGATGATGAAATGAATTTTGACATTGTTAGCATTCCAAAAATGCACAATTAGCAGTCGATCTTATGTGATATGGTCATTTAACAAGAAAGGGAGTGAAAGAATAGTAAAATGGGTGTGTGAGAAAATTGCAGGAAAAAAGATTCACAAGACAATCAATACAGTGTACAATTTTCCAAGTGGATAATTAAAGAGTTAAATAATGGAAGGTACAATTACACGGTCATGTTGAACCTGAAGTTGGATGACATACTAAAACATTCAAGGGGAGATTATTTGAAGGTTGGATAAATGTATGATTACTGGGCATATGTATATCTGGGCATATATGTTATCCAAGAATGTTGCATACAACATGTGAGGGGTCACTCTCAATATTTCTGAGGCATCTGATCAGGTCTGGAAAGATGTCTGCTCCGCAAACTATCATCCTTAGGGTCTGCTTTTAACCTTTTGCAACAGGGTAATCAGTTTCCTCTGTAGTAGTCCATTTCATGTCATAGTAGATGGTTTCCTCTCCTGAAATTTCCCCACCAATGCAGCAGCATCCTATGATACTGTACTTTCACCTACTCTCTTCCTCCTTTACATAAATTACCTGCTCTGGCTCTCACTGAATTCAAATCTTATCCATAGCTATGCTGATGACAGTATACTCTACTCTTCCCTTTCATTCAACAAAACCTTGTAGTGCCCAATCATTACAAGCCTCAAGATCCCTCATAACCAATAGAGGTGAGAATAACTTTGTGAATTTCAATCCTAATAAAACACAATCCTGTATAATTTCCTGCAAGAAAGATCTGCTATCATTTTCCCTTAATTTTGATATCATTCACATATCAAAACACAGGAATTATTAAAACCCCAACTGGCCATGATGTCTATAAACATCCAGAAAAATCTGGATATGATTCTGTAACACCTATTGAATAACATGGATAAGAAGTGAAATTTGATCTCATTATCTCATCCACCACAGCTGGTAGTGAGGTTAAACTGACCCACCTCCAGCCTCCTTTCTAGGAACAAACCCATCTGTCATAGCGTCTGCAATGCCACCATCAGAATCGAAAGCTATTATTTCCTTAAAACGTAATAAAAACATAATCATTACTAGAGCTGATAAAGGAAATACCACTGTGGTTCTTGATACCAATTCATATGACCGAAAAATGAATTTACTTCTTCGAGATCGTAATACCATAACCCAAATTGGATTATGATTCTACGAAACGTCAACTCAGAAAATTAAATAAGCTACTTAATGGAACTTCCTCCTTAGATGAAGAAACAATCAAAAAACTTAAGACATACCATGCAAGACCTCCTAGAATTTATGGCTTACCTAAGCTACACAAAACTAACGTTCCACTTAGACCTGTCGTAGACTGTATCAGCTGTCCAACTTACAAGTTATCAAGATTCTTATCTAACCTTCTCTGCCCTCACATAGGCCACTCAGTCTCTTCAATCAAAAATTCTACTGAGGTTCACACAAATATTAAAAACAATCAACTATCAAAAACTGACTTGTTAATCAGCTTCGACATTGCCTCCCTCTTCACAAACATTCCCCATAAAGAAACAATAGAATTACTAACTCAAAAATTTCCGTCTGATATAGTTGAATTGTTCAAGTTTGTTATTGCATCAGGTTACTTCACCTGGAAAGGTCAAATTTACAAGCAAGAAGAAGGAACAAAAATGGGATCTCCTTTATCACCAAACCTAGCAAACTTGTTTCTAGAACACCTTGAGGAAAAAATATTCACTTTTGAACCCAAACCAAAAATTTGGTTAAGATATGTTGACGACATATTTGCAGTCTGGGATCATCCCGAACATGAATAACAACTGTTTCTATTCATCATCGCATCAACTTTACGTTAGAAAAGGAATCTCCACAGGGTATCTCCTTTTTGGATTTACATATCCAAAGAAAATAAAACGGTTCCATCGCCACGTCTGTCTTTCGCAAGCCTACATTCTCAGGTTGCTACATTCACAATTCTTCCACTCATCATCCATCTCAGAAATCTGGCATTATTAAATCACTAGTTTCCAGAGCACAAAAATTATGCTCCTCTGAAGAATCTTGAAACCAGGAATTAGAAGTAATCAAAAATACAGCCATCCTAAATGGATATAATCCTAAAACAACTCAAAAAATCATCAGTCACTTCTCCACACATCAAACCAGACAGGAAGACCTTATGTTAAAGGCATCTCTGAACGTCTTTCTAAAATTATGAAGAAATACAATTTTGCCACTACTTACAAACCTATCAACCAAATTTACAACTTGTTACCTTCTCCTAAGGACAAACTCTCACCTTTGATGTTGCCTGGCGTTTATGAGATTCCATGCTCATGCAAGTTATCTTACTTTAGACAGACAGGTAGCGCTGTTCAGAAACACATCTCGGAACGTCAAGACCACATTCGTCTTTTTAAACCGCAGAAATCTGGCCTCTCTCAACACGGAATTGAAAATCCAAACCATAGGATCCATTGGGAAAAGTCTAAACTTTTACATAGATTTTTATATAAACATGAACGTTTATACAAAGAAAGTTCTGAAGCCCTACTACACTACACAGACCAAACTTAAACCGCAACGATGTTCTTACTATTCCTAAAGTATGGGAAATTGTCATACAAAATTGTGTTAAATATTTTTTTTTTTACTTCTGTAGCACGTTACGCACGTTTAATGAGATTCTATTGTAATCATGCGCCCTAACTGTATGTTATTCCTATTATTGTTTTAAACTACTGTACTAATGATGTCCTAATATACTTAGGATGAATTATTTACAATTAAATAATTTTCACTGTGGTTGATACGTGTTTCTTTTAATTATGATCGTACCACAGGTTTCGTTATTTTAAAAAAATTAGGTCTCTATATTGCATATGTTCTTCTGGACAGTTAAGTGTGAAACTAAATCTGATGGAATAGGTTAGTTAACCCTTATTCCTGCAGTGCCCTATGTCTCTATATCATGTGTTCTTCAGGACAGTTTGCTTGTTTTGAGAATGAAAAACCCAAGTTTCTGGCAAAAAAAAATCTCCACCTCCATATGAGTCTAGATAACTCATCATATGATTGAAAACTGATAAAGGTTGCTCACATAGATAGGATTCAAACCAAAGTATTTCCACCCAAATTGCTTGTCTAAATTGAGCTACAGAGGCTCCATTATTTCTCTACTTGATCACAAAAAAATCTATCGCTTTTCAGCATTTCCACAAAACGTAAAGTTACAAGCATAACATTCTATATTAATAAAATGTCTGGTTATCATTCTGAGTATAACAACATTTAAAAAATTATATACATTGTTCAACTTAATTAACTGGCAGAATTCAGAATAATAACCTCTTTGGTCATGTTATTACAATGCAACAACTTATTCTTAATCTGATATTTAAAGCTATCCTCAATACAAAATCCCCCCTTTCTTTTTTCATATCAACCCTACCTATTTGATATTTTATATCAAAACATAACACAGCAGGGTCATATATGAGGAAATGATTAGAAAGGGAGAAGGAATTTGTTAATGTGCTATGTGAAGAGCTAGGAACTGTGTTGAATGGGATAAATGGTATAAGGAAGTTCATCTCAAAGAACAGCAGTTAGCGGAATGAATACAGCAGATGAGAAGTTGGTTGGCTTAGAGCTGAACTCTGTATGGTTGCATGCTGAATTGCCTGCTTAATAATAATGGCTAAAAAAAATTGTCACTTTCTTTTCACCTTAATTATACAAATTTGGTTCTAAATTTGGAGGGTGAGCATTAAAACTCTCTCTCTCTCTCCCCCCTATTATTACATCATTACCCAAAATGAATTAACAAGCCAGCATTTTTTTTTTTATGTTGAGCCCATACACAAGAAATTCGTTGATCAACCTATAGTGTATTAGTACCATATATGGATAGTGGATTGGGAAAGGAGGAACTTGTTTACATTTGATTTAAAAGACTGTATATTGTATTCCTTGGGAACACATCAGGGGAAAGACTGTTCCACAATACAGCAGTAGCAGGGATGAAGGAGGAAGAAAAGAAACGTTTTGTGGGTTTCAAGGCAAACTGTTGAAAGGATGTTGTGTAGCAGCTGCATTTGAAAACTGATGCTATTTCAGATGAACATTTGCCATGGAAATATTTATAGACTATACATATTGCAGAGAGAGACCAATCGTCTGTGTGAAAGTGGGGGAATGAGTTGGTAAGAGATGGGTCATTAATAAGTCTAATTGCTCTCCTCTGTATTGAGTCAAGCATTTTTTGAGAGAGTTCTTAGGGACTCCACACCAATGAGAGAATTATTCAATAGCTAAGCAGATTTGTATATGATTAACAGCTGTTCAGAGGTAAAGTAAACATCGTGAGTGAAAGCGAAATCCTAGTTTTTTAGAAGCTGATGATGCAATGGTTGTGATGTGTTTATATCAGGAGAGGCGGTAATTCCAAGAAGAGAAATCTCATCTTGTCTGTAAATTTGGGTGTTGTCAAAAATAATACTGGGAGAAAATGGTTCTTTTTCTGTGAGAAATAAAACAGAACTGGGTTTGACTAGTATTGAAATTGACAAAGTTCTCTGAACCTCATTGGAGGATGGCTTGGAGATCAAAACTGAGGCAGTTTTGGTTGATGTTCTGTAGGTCGAGGTGAGTTCTGTAGAGTAAGATTTATCAAATGAAAGGGGGGAGGGGGATGCAATGTGCTGTCATCTGCAAAAGTATATATTGCATGAGGTCAACTGAAGTAGGTCATTGATATATAAGCAGGAAGAGGGCTGGTGAGAGAACAGAAATTAGTGCAACCCTGGCATTAGTTGAAAGGTAAGGATAAGGAACCATCCACCATCACACATGGTGTGCATCCAGACAGAAAGCTGGCAATCGAACTACAGAAATCCTGAGACAGATCAAACAGCGGAAATTTGCATAGTAAGCTGTTGTGTTAGAACCAATCAAAAGCTTTGGAGATATCAAGTGCAACCACTTGAGATTCATCAAACTTCTCCATGGCATTTGTCCAGAGATGGGTGATATATGTAAGTAGATCTCTTTGGTTTTCTTCCATTGCTTTAGACAGGACAAAGGTGAGTAAGATGGGCGGAAGTTAGACGGCAGTGATTTTCCACCTTTCTTGGGAATGGGTTGAATATAGGCCAGTTTCCAAGCTGTAAGATAGACCAGTGGAGTAAGAGAGAGAGAGTACATACATAGGCAACATAGGATAGGAGTTAGTTCTGGTGTACAAACCTTCAGAATAATTGGAGGAATGCCTTCAGGGCTAGGAGACTTTTTTTTGTGTGCGTTTCTAATTTGGACAGTATTTGTCTGGTCTCTTTCTGGCTAAAGGATATAGGTGGCATTATATGTTGGTCATACAATGTTGGTCTGGAATGGTTGGGGAGCATTTACCATTGTCAGTTATGTGTGCACTGGAAGCAAAGTGTGAAGCCAGCACTGGAATTCAGATAAAACTATATGAATATAAATAAATAAATAAAAGTTGCAATCTGTAATGCTGAAATGAACATTATACACATCATAAAATAATATTCATGGTATCAAAAGAATAATGGTGCTGCCAATGCAAAATAATAATAATAATAATAATAATAATATATATATATATATATATATATATATATATATATATATATATATATATATATATCCCTTTCACTGATTTAAAAGATCAAGTTAAATTATGAGAAGAACTGAAAACTTAAACACTCACTGCATATTAAGATTATAATTTGACAAATTAAAAATGGAAACAGACACCATAATTAGCAAAGTTTGTGATAGAAAGTAAACAGAATAAATTTATGTGGAATAAGAAAGAAATCAATTAAAACACTAAACTAACTGTATACAAGGCACTGTTCAAGCCAAGTTTAACCTATTGATATGAGAGCTGGGTAAGAAATAAAACATGACTGGAGACCACAACTATAAGAGTTGAGAAAGATAAGGGGAGACAGATGGTATCAATTTCAGAATCATATTAAAAACAAAGATATCATAAAGGAACCTGATGTTGCTAGCATTCAGAGGTAATCAGCTAGTATGGTCACTTAACCAGAATGGGAGAGGAATGAAGGAACAGTTAGCAAAACAGGTATTTGTTCCCAGAATGTGCAGACAAAATACCTAGAGGAAGACCAAGTTCTATGTGAATTGATGCAGTAAGAAGTGCCTTAAAACACTGAAATATAAGATTTGACAATAATGGAGCCCTGACAGATAATGAATTAATTTTAAGGAAAATTGTTGACAAGATGTTAGTATTGATGTAAATTTTCATATAACACTATCAAAATATCCTATTGATATTGATTGATATCCTGTAAACCCCTTAAGGGAACATATCAGGAATCTGATCATGAGAATATAATTTAGATCTGCATCTTAAGTACTTATAACCCTCATCCCCCAAATCTGATATTTTAAGTCAATGAATGTATTATTTTGTTATCCATTCAATAACGTCATTCATGTTAACATGTAAATATTCTAAAACACATCCGAACTTATTCGAGCATCATCAGTGGCAAAAATCCGAGTGAAAAGACAGCTATAATTAGAAGTTACATATTAAACGATGACAACTTAATGGACCTTCAACCTACTTTTGCGCCATGCTAGTATAATTCAGATGTGGAAAGGAGTATGGAATTGATCATCGCGAAAAATATTTGTAAGGTAGGCTAATCTACCACCAATATATTCCGATGATGTCTTAAAATGAAAGGGATATGCAAAAATAATTACAATAAAATAATAATATCCATACAAAACCGTATCTATATACATAAAGCCATTAAAGCAACTTACTTATTCATATCCATCGCATATAAATCGCGGTCAGGTTCAGAAGAATCTAATTCGAAAGGAAGAAAATAATTCTATCAGTTGTCTGTAATACAGATATTTCTTCCAAATTGAGGGAAACATTAATATATTATTCATAAATGCGATGTAAAACAAAATTATTCTACTTACTGTTACCAAAGAAATGACAAGTTCTGTAATAAGCGCTTTAAAAATGCTCGCTCAATCCACAATTACATTGAAGTACAATATTACCAGTTTTGACCTTAACCATACATCTACCAATATCATGTTCTAACACGATTTTTCCAGTAATATTAGGGAAACAAACCAACATTTATGTAATTCACATTTTATCTTGATTTTTAACAAAATCCAGAAATATTTCCGTTCAGTCACTATTTCAATTAATACATTACGGTATAAGACCTCCACCAATGTATTTGAATTAAAACACCTTTTTAGAATTAAGCAACGCGTGTACCGTTAGTTTTGTTTACAACCGCCGATATTTTGAAGTTAGCGCCGCTAGCTGCCATGGTCACATGGATTACTCATCCAACTTCTGTTCTAAATCGATAAATATTACTGAAGTATTCAAAAAAAAAAAAAATCACTAACACCTTTTTTCAGAATTCAAAAAATTCAGATCCCCAACGATGATGATGATGGGCTCCCTAATACAAAGGATGGCAATCAAATCAGAAAATAGAAAGGTTCTTGCCGGTGAGTTGTACACAACATAGATTTTAAGTTTACCAGCTGTGTTGGTGTGAACTTCAATGCCTGTAATCTCTAGGCTAGTGGTTGTAGGGTTGGCTAATGTATGATATTTAATGTAATTTTTGATAAAGATGGCAGTACCACTGACAGACTAGATCTGTAATCTAGTCTGTCATTTCTATGGAGTAGGTATCCTTTCATTTTAGGGTTATCTGCAGGTCTTAGATGGGTTTCATTTATTAAAATAATATCTAGGTGATATCGCTAAGAGAATTCTTGGAGTTCTAAGATCTTGCTAGTATTTCCAAACTATAATCTGTAGTGAATCAGGAGAAGTCTATTTCTGATCATTAGAGAGTGCTGTTAGTATAGAATATTTTTCTTGAAGGAATCTTTTTGTAGACTTTAATGATGGATTGGATTTACTAAAGTCTTGGAGCATGTTAGCGAGAGAAACTGTAATGATTGCAGTCAGATTTCGATGTGATTGTGATTGGTATCGATCTTAGTGCGTTATCTTAATCGGGTGAACCACGTCGACATATGTCCTGCCCTGACCGTCATTATTCACCCTCTTAAAAACCTCTGCCTGCGGTTGCGGAGATTCTGCTTTCTTGTGTTGAACTTCGTGAGACTGGGCAACCGAAGCCTCCAATACTTCAATGTGAGAAAGAGAGGAGGACTGATTAGTTTTAACTATCCTCTTATTTTTTAGATAGTAAATACATCCTGTATAATTGACTGGGTGAGGGCCACTGCAGTTGGCACATTTGGCCAGGGTGGTTTTGGATTTGATGCAGATGTTAGTGGGGTGGCCTTCACTACATTTTTAGGCACCTGTAATCGGCTCTGCAGAGCTTTTGTACATGGCCATATTTCTGAAATCTGGGGTACTGGCCCGATGAAGTTTTTCCCCTTAAAGGTTCAGATGTGATCTTGAGCCCACAAATAGATGTTAGATATTAAATATTTTTAAAGAAGTTTTGAATCTCCACAAGGAGTAGTGGCAGAACTGACAAGAGTGGCATCGGGCTCTTGTCAGCTCTTAATATTCTGCTAACCTTAACTGGTGGTAGGTCGTGGTAGCATAGATCTACTGTTATCTCGTCTGTGATAGGTGTGAACTTTCTGTGATAGGTGTGATGTCCTTTGACACACTTCGAAGCACCACCTTTAGGTTTTTTCAGAGCTGAGGAAGAATGTGTGGTATTTCATGCCCAGGCCATCCATCAATCCATCGATCGTTTTGGGCAGCTACTCTGGTGGGTTGGATCTTTTCCACATTTTTAATCCCTGTGTAAGTCATTTGCAGATCTTTCAAAGTGGAACTTAGAGTCGCCATCTGGGACTTTTCCCGAAGGACAATCGGAGATACCTTCTGTTTGGGAGAGGTGGATGAGTCAGTAATGAAGACGACTTCCTCCATCCCGACTGTGCGTTTCTGCTGTTTTTACGTTTCTCGCGCACATGAATCTCTTTATAATCTGAGGCTAGGGAAATTACCAAGTCCGGTTTTTCTTTTCCTGGAATTGTGTCTTCTTCTTCCATGTCATATCCTGTCCTGTAATACAGGTTCAGGAAACCCAGCCACTCTACTTCGAATTTTTTCAATTACTTTTCAGCAGTTCCAATGCCAATTTCCTATCTGGTGTTTCAATGAAATCGTTAGGATCAATTTTACTCATATTTTATGATAAATACGCAGAAATTTGGAGATAACTTGTTATCCCCAAATTTCTGCTTCTCAGACAACGTTTTAATTCTCGACAAGCTAAACGTATTTATCATAAAACATCACTCTCCCTTCTACGTGAAAGAATACGTCATACAAGATTCACACTAAGCCAAATAGATTCAAAATGTTATGAGTTCTTTACATACATCTCTAATACCGTTGATGAAGATATTTGGCGACTTCTACATAATATGATTTACACCAGTTATGATAAAACCTTCAGAAATAGCATACGGACGCAAATCGAGAAATTCAATTATCTGTATACTAATCATGTTGAGTCTAAACCTTCTCTACCAGATAACCAAGTGATCGTTAATCAATCAAAGCACATACTAACAAAACCTGAGATTGCTATTCTCAAAAAAGGCTTCAATTTTGTCTTAACACCTGTTGTAATACGGAAAGTAGATTTCATCTGCAATTTAGAGAAAGCCATCTCATTACTACCACAACTTACAGCTAATGACCTTAGATTGAAAAGCAGCACAATCCGCTCGTCTCTTTCAAGATCTCCACACACAAATTTTACCGCTTAATTAATGATAGCCTTGGGCCAGCTATTTCTGATTGGATACCAGTGGAGATTAAACTGCCCACTCAGTCTCCAAAGATTAGACAGGGCTAAAACTGCCTTGCCTACTCCCTATAGGGGAATAAAAAGGTGTTTAGCTGTTTTTTAGACATAATTTAGTATAAATCACACAAAAATCAAACAAGTCGCCATCTTTTTTCCCAATCCTTATTATCTCTCCTTATTATCGTCACACATGGTGACACACGTGACCAAATATTTGTAATATACGCTACGTAAACGATATTTACGTGTATCTGCATAAAGGTTTCTAATTCAGGGACCATTTTTTATGGCCAATGTTTATCTAAATTGACATCAATAATTCCCTCATCCTTTATCAGTAGAAATATGTGTAACAACTACTCAACTCCTTCCCAGTTCAACTCAAAACAAACAAAGCCAATCTTTCCTCCTTCTCATTTATCCGTTCTACTGCTTCTTCCTGGAACTTCTCCTCCTCCCATCTTGTGTTTCCAGAAAATACAATCCACAACTCTACAAACTAAATGGAAACAAGTTCCTTCTTGCCCATCCACGATATTAACGTATACTGCTAGTTGCCCAGCCTCTTGTGTTGGATATCATAATGAAATATGGTAACATTGGCTTAAAATTTGAATACCAATGAATATGTTATGCACGAATCAATTGGAATAACAGAAGAGCATAGGAGTTTTAGGGAAATTCATAATCTAAAAGTTTTCTTTGAAAGGCATTTCCTGTGTTACTGTTCCAAATTCTAGCATTTGTTCTGTGGCTCCACATTCCATGGCCTTCCTCAAGATATTGCTTGAAAAGATTGTTGCAAATGTCAAAATGGTTTTACCAATCCTAGTCAGTTCTGAAACTGATCTTGCGGTGCCATTACGGAACAGGGGTCTATTATATGTGATTTCATGTACAGCAGTATGACTATTATGCAATCAGTTTTTGCCACAATATCAATAGTCATTACTCACTCCCTATTATAGAATCTAAGTGCTGAAGATTTTCAGCAATCACTGACGACAGCTTCCGGCTGTTTCTAAATGTGAATTTACTCGAACACGTCTCTGCTGTAAAGCACTGTTGCCATATTATTCTGAAAGTTGTACCTAAAGTTTTGTATTTGCAATGCCTTTAGCCCATAAAAACTAGATTACTACTATGTGGGTAGAAAATGTGCAATCTATATTCTTGGTTTTTTTTTTTTTTTTAGATCACCATTATTGTTAAGATTAGGGCGGTTGATAAGAATTTCACAAGCCTATTTTAATTTGCGCTCATACCATGTTTTGGCATGATGTAAAGAACAGATGCCTTTCCAGTCAGTTCTGTGTAGAGTATTCAGGGCATAATCATTTCTAAAGTACAGATTTAATGTAGTTATTAAATTTAATCTGCCATTTATGTTCCTTTTTTTTTGGATAGGAATTGAATTCACCTGTATAGGGCAAATTATAGGTGCAATGAATATGAGGTGCGTAAGGGTCAAAGCTTTATAACGGAGAGGAGACCTTCACACAGCCTTTAAAGGAACTGTGAGAACTGACCAGGGCTTCTGATGTCCAGTCCTCACCTTCTCGTGGTGCACCATGTTAGGTATCTAATACAGTTCGTTAGAAACTAATTGCCAGCCCATCCTTGTTTGTTCAATTTGGGATTTAGCCAACCAAATTGTATTCTTATAATAATAATAATAATAATAATAATAATAATAATAATAATAATAATAATAATAATAATAATAATAATAATAATAATAATAATAATAATAATAATAATAGCCACATAAATATCAAAGTCTTGGATTACAAATATACTACTTTAATTCCATTTCAAAGAAACTAAAAATTACTTGTTGTTACCTCTATTTCAGGCTAAATAAGCATGTCTGCATTACAAAAATAACATTCGCCATTATCTAACGTATCCTTTGGTTAAACGAGAAAGAGAGAGAGAGAAAATGAGTGTAAAAGTAGAAGAATGTTGTTATCAGTGCGACCTGAGAAGTTACAAGTATTAATAACAACAACTTCTTAAAACAACACTTTGCAAGTCACTGCTACTAATGATTCCTGCTGAACCTCTTCTACTTCATTATAATTCAATTTGGTTTTCATTTTTGGAAAAAAAAATTCACAGGTGCTGAAGCGAAAATACGAAGAGTTCGTAAGAGTATGATGTGTTTCTGAAATCAGTGCACATAGAAAGCAAATGAAGCAGATATACTAATATGATGGAAAACACGTTAGCACATCTATGATGATAAAATGCTTGCTTTGCAATCCTGAAAACAAATACACATATACAGGCAGTCCTCGACTTACGACGATTCGCACTTACGACGGGCCAAAAATTATTATTAAATATTCTTTAATTTAACTTTGCCGCTATCATATACATACATATATATATGTCATGTCATCTTCCTTATACCCTCTTTTACCTTGCGGTGTCGAGGGTCCATTGATCATCGGACCTCACTCCGTTTACAGGATAAGGTGGTCAGCCTTATGCCTCGGTGTATCCTATGGCCTGTAGTGTTGAGTTCTCAAGGCCAGTTTTGCCTGCTTTGCGGGATGAAAAACCCCAGAATAAACTGGGGAAAAAACCCTGCTGTCCACGCCCAAGACTGGCTAACTTGGCTATGGCTGAGGAAGATCTTTCAAGCTCTTCACGTCACCGACGGGAATCGAACCTAGGACACTCCTTCCCCAGGTATATGGTTGCGAAGCGCATAGCCACTAGGCTAACCGCGCGGACGGTTTTATATATATATATATATCACATTCAGTGACAGATTATCCATTAAGGCAATGAGGCACGTGCCTAGGGGCCTCAAGCTTTTGGGCCCCCAAGCCAAGACATTTTCCTATAGTGTTTTAAAATAGATTAATGTTTTCAGTAAACATAAAAATCTTGATTATTTTAAGAAAAAATTTTTTCAAAACAATTATTTTGAAACAGCGTATTTTGAACAGCGTGCACTATCTAGGCTTTAAATAATGCCGTAATGCCAATCTCGGCGCTAGTTGACAAGCTTCGTATTTTGTATTTTGAACAGTGCGCGCTATCTATGCTTTAAATTAAACCGCAATACCAATGTCGGGCACGGCGCTGTTGACAGCTTCGAGGTCACGAAAACTGATTGCATTGCCGAGATAGGAAGTTTCGCCTGGTTGCTCCTTAACTTCATTTGTTATCGAATCGTGTAAGAGTGAGGCGTTTGTTTCAAAAATAACTTTTTAGTGTGACTTTTCGTGTTTTCATTATTTGAGTGTAGTGCAAGTAAAAAAAATATATAAAATTGTAAAAAAAACTGGTAAAAAATTAAAATAAATAAATAAATAAAACGTTTTATTATTTATCATCCTTTTAACCCTAGGCAGAAAAATCCGGAACTTCAAAAAATTCAAAAGTACAAAATTTCATTTATTGCCACCTAACTTTTATTCTTTTTATTATTAATTTTTGCGACCCCAAATATAATTTGCCTAGGGGCCTCAACAATCCTTAATCCGCCACTGATCACATTACTTTTGTATACGCATTGAGCGTCGCCATTAGTCGACAATCAAAGCTCACCAATACTCAATAGCTGCTGCTACGATTCACCTACTTCTAACTTATCACAGCCTTTGACAGGTTAGTTGCTAATCAGCAGTCGAAGTGGCTGTTTCTCTGGTTGCAATTTTTATACCTCGTCGTAACCCTATCATGTCCAGTAAGAGAAGTAATGCTACCTGATGAAAATTCCAACATAAAAAAAAAGAAGGCGAGGAAAGCTTTAAGTTTAGCTGTTAAAAGGAAGATGATTAAAGCATATGACAAAGGAAAGAAAGAAAGTCGATGAAATAGCACAAGAAAAAAAAACTATCGCATTCAACTGTTTCAACCATTATAAAAGATAAATCAAGAATAATGGAAGCAGCTAAAGGGGCAGTTAATATGAAATATACAATTTTAACGAGAAAAAAAAAAGGCCAATTCATGAAATGGAGAAGCTTTTAATGATATGGATAGATGATCAATTCAACAAGAATATTCTTCTCAGTTTGTTTACGATTCAAACCAAAGCAAGCAGCCTATTTGATAATTTAAGGAAACAACAAGAAGATAAATACGGTGAGCATACATTTAATGTCAGTAAAGGTTGGTTTTATCGATTCAAAAGCCAATTTAACTCACATAACATACGAATAACGGGAGAAGCTGCTAGTTACGATTTGGAAACTGCCGAAATTTTCAAGAAAAATCTAAAATAAACAAATATCAAAAATGATAATTTTTGATATGTGTTTATGTATTTTTTTTCTTAAATTTTTCTTTCTTAATTTTGTATTTATATGTGCTAATAAATAAGTTATAAATGTTTATGTAAGTTTATACATTTTTAACGGTTTTAAGTTAAATGGAAACCTAATTTATTAAAATATTTTTAATAAATTAGGTTTTTAATAAATCGATCCCAGAAACATCGTCAAATGCCATCGTATTCGACTCATAAACAAAAGAAAGGACAGAACGAATTATCCACGTCTCGTGAAAGTGACCTGCGACTCACCAATAAACACAACCAAATTTATAACAGCGATAAACAACAACAAGCTAAAGGACACTTGTCCCCCAGTCGCTCATACGTGCTCGACCTGATTTAACCCTTGCCCAGAGAGAACAAAAACGCAAACTCCGAAACAACTAGAAGAAAAAGCCAAAATGGAGACAACAGTTGGGTAATAGACAATCCAAACTAATAAAAAAACCATGTGCCTCCAGTAGCCACCAAGAACACTAGCATGCAGCCACTGCATAGGAAACGTGCAGGACCCTTGGGGTCCTGCCTTAAAGAACCTTACAGAACCTATTCATCTCAACCTTCCTAACTATACACTATTTAACTCCTTTCGACCCAAGGGTGGCGTCTGTGCATATATCCGCTCTGATATATCCCGCCAGAGAACAACTAACTTGGAATCGCCCGACTTCGACCTTCTTTGGCTGAAGATATCCCCCCCTCAGTCAAATTCATCTGCTGTCTCTATCGCTCTCCTACAACCACCAATCACTCAGAGCTCTTTCATTTCTCTCCTTAAAAGTTGATTTTCTCCAGTCCCACTCCCCAAACAGCAAAATCATCCTCCTGGGTGATTTCAACATCCATAACACCAATTGGCTTTCCTCTTCCAGTCATACAGATCCTGCAGGCAGAGATGCTGAAACATTTGCAGTCATTATTGACCTCATGCAAATTGTTCAAAAACTGATCAGAATACCAGATAACCCAAACCTCTCCCCAAATACCCTAGATCTCTTCCTTACTAATGACCCCCTTCAAACATGCAGTGAATGTAGTAAGTCCCCTGGGTAATTCTGACCACAACTTAGTGCTTATCTCCTCCCCCATGCAACAACGCCTACACAATTACTCCCACACAACAGTAGTTTGGCATTATAATAGTGCCAAATGGGACAGTCTCGGAGACTACAATGCTTCATTCCCATGGTTAGACTATTGTTTCCGGTCTTCCAGTCAAGACATATGCACCGAACGCATCACCAAAGTGATCTTCGCTGGCATGAAAGCATATATTCCCCACACTACTCAGACCTGCCATCCGCTAACTAAACCCTGGTTCTTCAAAAAATGTGCCAAGGCAGTACAAATGAAAAATCAGGCATACCACAACTGCATCAAATCAAGAACCCCATCCTCATTCAATGCCTACACTCAAGCCCAAAACAAATGCAAGAAAACCATCAATACTTCCAAAACAGATTTTGAATGGGCAAAAAGCAGGAAGCTTGCAGCCTGTTCAAACGGAAGCCGTGCCTTTTGGTCCCTTGCCAAGGCAATTGGGCTTAACGTTTGCCCTACACTATTCCCACCTCTATCATACCCAGTTGGCTCCTTTGCAACATCACCCATAGAAAAAGCTAACCTCCTGGCATCACACTTTGCCTCCAATGCACACATAACTGTCAATGGCAAATGCCCTCCAGTCATTCCAACTGCCCAACATACAATGCTCCTATATCCTTTCGCCAAAAAGACATCACAAACCTGCTGTCTAAATTAGACAAAAAAGTCTCCTGGGCCAGACGGAATTCCTCCAATTATTCTGAAGGTCTGTGCATCTGAACTAACACCTATCCTATTTCACCTGTACACACTCTCTTACTCCACTGGTATACATCCCAAAACCTGGAAATTGGCCTATATTCAACCCATTCCTAAAAAGGGTGAAAAATCACTGCTATCTAACTACCACCCTATCTCATCACTTCAGTCCTATCTAAAGTAATGGAGAAAATCATCAACTTTCAAATCCTAATCTATCTTGAAGGTACCCGGCTATTAAGCGACCACCAGTACGGATTCTGCCGAAGCCGTTCAACAGGAGATCTACTCTCATAAATCGCCCATCACTGGACAAGCGCTATGGAGAAATTCGGCGAATCCCAAATAGTTGCACTTGATATCTCCAAAGCCTTTGACCGAGTCTGGCACAAAGGCTTACTAAGCAAACTCCCATCATTTGGACTGCCTCAGGACTTCTGCAGATGGATTGCCAGCTTCCTGTCTGGATGCACACTATGTGTGATGGTAGATGGCTCCCTATCCTCTCACCATCCAACTAATGCCAGGGTCCCTCAAGGCTCAGTTCTCTCACCAACTCTCTTCCCTCTATATATATCAATGACCTACTTCAGTTGACCTCTAACCCAATACACAGTTCTACAGATGACAGCACACTACATTCCTCCCTTTCATTTGACAAACCCTACCCAACACAACTCACTTCAACCCACAGAACATCAACCACCACTGTCCTTAATTCTGACCTCCAAGCCATCCTCCGATGGGGCTCAGACAACTTTCTCGACTTCAACGCTAGTAAAACCCAGTTCTGTCTTATTTCTCACAAAAAAGAACCATTTCCCCCAGCATTGTTTTCGATAACACTCTAATTCACAGACAAGACGAAATTTCTCTTCTCGGAATTACCTTGACATCAAGCCTCTCCTGGCATAAACACATCACAACCATTGCATCCTCAGCATCCAAAAAAATAGTTTTTCTCTTTCGCTCAAGACGCTACTTCACCTCTAAACAGCTATTAACACTATACAAGTCACAAATCCGCCCAGCTCTCGAACATTGCTCTCACATCTGGAGTGGTGCTCCAAAAAGCTCCCTCAAAATGCTTGACTCAATACAGAGGAGAGCAATTAGACTAATAAATGAGCCATCCCTCACCAACTCGCTCCCTCCACTTTCACATAGATGCCTGGTCTCTGCAATCTGTATATTCTAAAAATACTTTCACGGGAAAGGTTCATCTGAAACAGCATCAATAATCCCCCCCCCGTACCAAACCCATTGAAACACGTACAGCTGCCGCCCAACATCCTTTTACAGTACACCTCGAAACCCACAGAACAAGTTTCTTCTCCTCCTCATTCATCCCTGCTACTGCAGTACTGTGGAACAGTCTTTCCCCAGACGTATTTCCCAAGGAATACAACATACAGGCGTTCAAATCAAATGTAAACAATTTTCTCCTTTCACAACCCATCACCCATATACTGTACTAACGTACTATAGGTTGACCAGCCAACCTCCTGTATATGGGCCCAACATAAAAAAAATAAATAAAAAATAAAATATCAAGAATTAACAAAAGTCCTCAACTTACGTCAGAATCAACTTACGACGAGACGTTGGAACGTAACCCCGTCGTAAGTCGAGGACTACCTCTCTCTCTCTCTCTCTCTCTCTCTCTCTCTCTCTCTCTATATATATATATATATATATATATATATATATATATATATATATATATATATATATATATACTATGTACACTATATGCTTTCATGTATTATTTCACTTACTGTTTTTTTTTTCTTTCTTTCGAGGTAACGAATGAGGATTGGTTCATTAAGTGGAATGCTTTTGATTCAGATAAATGCTTTTGGCCAAATTTCTTGCAAACACTTTATCCTTCATAACTTCAATCGTACGCACAAACGACCTTAGTTAGGCTGCATTAAGAGTTGAGTGGAGTATTCTGGGTGTGAAGGATATTTGGTTTGATTGGATCTCTCTCTCTCTCTTGCATTTTTTAGGCTGAGTATTGGGGATGGGTATTTCCGAAACTCTGAATTTTTATAATATTGTCATTATTATCATTATTACAGCTAATACATCTTCAATAAGCCTCTAGGGACCAGAACAGCTGCATGGTTCACGATGTTAGAATGGCAGAAGACAGACATAGATTTGATCTAGTTACCGATTCGGGAAACTTTTTCTGAACATTTTATTCAGGGAATTTTCTGATATTCTCCTCACCTCAGTGGAAATGAGGTCTGCTTCCTTCAATAGCAAGAGTGGAACATGACTACCTACCAGTTTCCCAAAGTTTTGTCTACTCCCGTTTCGAAAATGAAAAAAAAAAAGTAACGTAAGAGAAAGAGAGTTATCATTAATTTATAAATTTCATATGGTCATATGGAATATATATATATACAGTATATGCCTGCAACAAGCACTAATTATTTTAATAGTCATTGTTTTCTTTTATAATTTTAGCACGTTTTTGAAAATACATATGAATGCACAATTCTTACATTTCAATACGGATGTATGACGATAACAATGATAACCTCAGCAAGGTGATTGGTGTTCAACATCATCTTAAATATGGTGGAACTAGCAAACCTACTCTGTACATTGGTGCTTAAAAGGAAGGCAAGCATGATAAATAAATAAATACATCGAAAAATGTAAAGGCCTATGTAGCTCAATGGAAGTGGCACTTGCTTTCTCTGCACTTGGCCACTCGAAAGTAGACCTAGGTTCAAGTCCAGTAGCCGACTGGAGGAACTTTTTCCAAGCCTTTCTTCGACCGGTTCCTGAGTAAGTCGATCTCTGGCACGGGCAAGCGGGTTTTTACCCGAAAACTCAGGTTTTTCATCCCATAAACTCAATAAAATCGACTGTAGTATCCACATTATTTCAGACAGTGACCTATCCTGTTAGGTATAGGCACCAAGAGATGGCAGCACTTGTTTGCCAGCCCCTTCATCGTGGCTGCCTATAATTACTGAGACATGGGCTAGCTATCTCTGATTGGCTACCGGTCGAGATTGAAAAAGCTAGGTAGGGTATAAAGGCCTTGCCTACTCCCTATTAGGAAATAAAAGGCGTTACATGATTTATGTATTTATTTGTTTTGGAAAAATATATTTGATTCCAACATATTGTACATAAACTATGCATGGAGTTTATTTAAAAATAAACTAAATCTTCTTCTGCTTTTAATTTATTGCATTTAACTGAAATTCTTGTTTCTGAATAGAATTAACTTGGATTGAATTGGATTATTTTGGAATTAGTACCAAACCACTAAGGATATGAAGCCAATGTAATATATCTGCCAGCTACTAATATTCTTCTGATGTTTTGTTGATGATAAAGCCTACTTTTGGGCAGGAAAAATCCTTCACTCACGTATGAGATTACCTAACTAATAAGATCACCTCAAAGTTACGTGATCGTTATACTTCAAACAATGTTCACAGTATATAATGTTAATTTCGGAAGTCAATTTTAGAATTTGTTGTTTCAAAATTTTCATGAATCCTATCTGTGTATACAAACATTTCAGGGAATCTTTGTCCCTTCCCATTTTGAAGAAAACTATTTCCCACTAAGCTCTGTGTTCCATGGTCTCTGATAATTTGAACTGTTTCTTTCAATGTGAAGAATATTTTTTCATTATTTTAAATTAGCTAACTAAAGAATGCTGGTATTATTTTCCATATTTGTTGTATGGCGTAGTGTTGCATTAGAAAGTTTCAATTTTACAATAATTTCGTTTCTTTGTTATTTCATCTGATTAACAGTCATTGCTGCATTTAATGGATTCAGAAATACTGTGTTTTATTTATATTTAACCAACATTATACTTACACTAAGTTTGGACGAAAATCAAACCAAACTTGGTGTAAGTGCTCTCTGGAACATGGAGGTTTTTATTTACAAAAGACAAAATTCTGCCACAGAGGATATTGGCGATTTGAGCGTGTGGTATAGGATTAATTAAAGCAGTAATGGCTAGAAGAGACACAAGAAATCAATTTTCCTGTTCGGATAACGTACAGATGTGGTTCAATATGTTCTCCTTTCAGATGTTCTAAGAACTGCATTCTGTGAATGACATTTTCTACAGCGGAACGCAATAGATATGCATTGATTTGATTCACATGATATGTTGTTCGGTCTTTCAAGGTTGCTAAATTAGTAACATGTCCTTCATACACCACGCGTTTTCAGATGGTACCACAACCAAAAGTCACAGACGTTGAAATCATGTGAACGAGATAGCCATGCTAATCGCTTTGTGTTCTGTGAAGTGTTTTTGTAACATTCGCTGTACAGGGAATCCAATGTGAGGTGGTGCTCCATCCTGCATGAATATGGTAATGTCAAGGCAACTTCCCTGCTGCATTTGTGGAACAACAAAGTTGCGCAGCATCTCTCGATACCTAACAGCAAAGAACGGTGCAAGTTATTGGTCTAGTCGGGCAAGGTCTTCGAAAAAGTACAAACCAATAATAAACGATGCAGTGAAACCCCACCACACCGTGACTTTCGGTAAGTGTAAAGGGGTTTGCTGGAACACATAAGGGTTATTCGCAGCCCAAATGCGGCAATTGTACGAGTTGACATTACTGTTCACATAAAAATGTGCCTTGTCACTTCACAATATCTTCAACAGCCATGCGTCATCCACCTCAATTCTGGCTAAGAACATCCGGGAAAACTGCAGTTGAGTTTCCACATCACCATGCAGCAAAGCTTGAGTATGGCAGATCTTGTAGGGGGAAAAACTTCAGCATTTGACGCAGCATTTTCCACACAGTTGAGTGTTGCATGTCCAGTTGCCTTGATATTGCCCTAGCTTTGCTGGATCCCTGTGCATTAATCATTCCATGTTCGACGACGGCAGTTGCAATTTTGTCAACTTGTTGAGGAATAATCCATTTGTGCCCTAGTCCTGGCCACACTGCTAAAGATCTCCGCTATTTTCAAATCGCAAAATCATTTTTCTAAGATTTGTTGTCACTGGAACTTTTCTCCTATCCTTCAAAAACCGGGATTCTCGAAGCGCGGCATTGGCGTTACTGCGTTGTTGATAGTAAAGCTTGACTAGCAAGGCACGTTCCGGTAAGGTGAGATCTATAGCACTTCACTGTTATCAGAATGACGCGAATCCGTTTCTGTCTTCCGTATATCCTCCAAATCGTCACTAGAAACCGTGTGCGATTATTTGGCAGAAATTTGTACTTTTTTGTTTTCATGTAAATCAAAACGCCGTGTTCCAGAGTGTACTTACAAATTTGGTTGAATTTTGTCCAATAAAATTTCCTTACACGGCTCTGAACGCCGCTTTAATTGTGGCAACCCTGTGTATATAGGTTATACAACTTCTCATCTGTGACATTAATATGAAGAAGAAGAAGAAAAGAAAAAAACTTGCTAATGACGTTTTCGTATCTGTGACTTGGTGCTATCTGTTTCATTGTTATGGTATTTCTCGAGTGCTGTATAGGACAGGTATTAAAATTTATAAATATTCTATAGCAGTGTATTATAGATTGAATACCATTTCTTCTTTGCGAAGATCTTAAAAAAATATCTTCAATCTCTATAATGATTTATTTAACGCAAGCTGCTATATTGATGCGTAATATAGTAGTAACTACAACTAGAAAATATTTAAATTTATAAAGTATCATAGTGACTGAATTTACTTTATTTTTAAAAATGCAGGTTTGCAGTATTTTCCTTGTATCTTCCGCCTGCATCTGAAGTCACAAATAAACTTCGTTATTTCTTATGACTTCACACGGAATGAACTTGAACGCCGATGTCGAATTTTGTAATACCCTGTCTCAAATATAAAAGCGATAGTCGCCATAAGAAGGCATAGCGCCCAAAGAACAAACAGCCCTTTTAAGTCTGAAAATCCTAAGGGCTTTTCTGAGTTGGCTACTTCAGTAAAACACTTCTCATGATTTTCCATGTCTTTCTTTACCCAATTACCAAACACTCCTCCTTCTACTATCCTTCGTGAACTGTTAAAAAATTGAAAAATATTAAATTGATGAAAATGCGTATATAATTTGTTTATTTATTTATTTGAGCATTTTTAACTGAAAGAAAACAGACAATAATGCTAAATTAGATACCAATGTAAATCACAATAACAATTAGCTTTTGCAAATCAAGGTGAACTAGCAGTTTCACAGAAAGTATATTTATTTCATTTTGATTTTGATTTTCATTTGTGTGCGTGTGCGTACGAAACAGGAAAATGCATTGACGAAACCAATGCATTAGCAGCCAGTAGCTGTCATTATCACAATTAGGTTTACAAGAACTATTAAGCCTAAATATCTGAAAAATAAAATATCGGTGCACATTTGCAAATAAAAAGCACCCCAGTGTACCTTTTTTTTATATGATTATCCCATAAATGAGATTTACTACGTTAGTATGCTACGTAAATATCTGTATCTCCCATGCATGAACATGAAGGAACTTGTCTTGTCTCATTTGATTTGAAGATCTGTGAATTGTCCCTAGGAAACACGACCTTCAGACTATTCCAGAAGGCAGTAGAAGGGATGGTCGAAAAGGAGAAGAAATTGGGTCTGCGAGATTGGAGTTGAGCTAAGGAGGAATTTCGAATAGTTGCTGGGAGCGTTTTAGTGAATATAAGATATTATGAAGTGGTCATTAATGCAAGTTCAGATGAACTATGGTTATAACGTATTTGTAGAATATATAAATAGTGGACACAAAGTTTGTATGAGAGTGTGTGGAGTGAATGTGTGAGAGTTTGGCTATTTATCAATTGTTCTCTTGCGTACTGAGTCAATTATTTTTAGGGACCACTGAGGGGCAGTATCCCCAAGTTGAAAACAAGATTCAATAGTTGGAAGGATTTATGATTTGTATATGGTTAATAGCCGTTTGGGGTAAAGTAACATCTTGAGTGAAAATGAAATCGTCTTTTTTTTTTTTATGTTGAGAAGGCAATAGTTATAACGTGTTTATGCCAAGAGATTCTTGATGTCAAAGGAATCGAAGAAGAGACATCTCATATTATCTCGAGATTTGATTGTTATCAAGAGTAAGACATTCAAAAAATATATTTTGTGAAGACATGGCAAAATTGCGTTACATGAAGAATATTACAGATAAAGTGGAAATTTGCTCAGAAGAGCTCAAAATCAAAGTGGCTTTTTTGACCATTGCATAAAATCTTCAGATTCTTACATCTACCAAACCCTCCACATCATCCCATGAAAAAACCAGGCGTTTATGAGGTTTATTAGTCTTGTGACATTTGTTATGTGGGCCAAACGGAAAGGTCAGGATAGATTTGAATGTCTGAACACGTATGGCACAACGAAAAAATAAGACAGCATAAATCTCATTTGGCATCCCATACAATTACCACATCCTATCAAGCAGTTTGGCAAGAAACAAAAATGCTCATTTGGCATCCCATACAATTACCACATCCTATCAAGCAGTTTGGCAAGAAACAAAAATGCCTTATATTGATCAGAATTGTTTTACAAGAAGTTCGTGGAAGCCTCTGAAATGCGCACAATGTAACAAAAATAAAAGTTTAATAATACACCAAGTTTGGTCTGCTTTCATTAAAAAACCAAACTATCGTGGACCTAGGATGATACGCGCCAAGCTACAGAAGCAGCAACTGGCATTGTTCCACCACGTATGCATTAATTAATTTCACGTTTTTATTCTAGTTATTTATATATATGAATTGTGAAATTCTGATAACATATAATATGTGTAATTAATTATTTCTATACGATGTAAGTCTAGCGACTTACGAAACTTTAGTGTTATATTTTATTAAACTCGTTATCTTAACCGCGCTACCGGCCAAGACGTATACATGCAGGTTACCATGGATGCGAAGTGCATTTTAAAATTGTAATACCATTGATATTACATTGAAACATGTGATGGATACGAAGCGTATGAGAATTCGTATTTGATCCATGGTGGTTAAAACATGGAGTCTCAGTATCGGAAACAATCCGCAGAATTGCTAAACCTAGAAACTTATGCATTCATAAAGATACCTGTTAGGGTTTAGGAATATTAAATGGTAAGCTGGATGATATAATCTCTTTCCTCCTCTCCCCCCTGAAAGTATAGATTCACTGTAACCTCGAACTCATCTGTCAGTGGTGGCTTATTGATGGAGATTACCTAGTTATCAATCATCAGAAAGTTATTTAAATGCTGAATGTATTCCACCTTTACTGCTTTTACTTCAATTACACCACCTTTACACTTTAACTTCCATTTCGGGCTTTTACCTAAAGCCCGAAATCTAAGCCTTTACAAGCCTTTCAGTAAATGCCAACATTTACCAACACTAATTGGTAAAAGCCCCTTTTGTCCAGAATAACATTAGACATAACTGCTTTATTATTTTACTACATTTAATTAATGTATTATAAGAAAATGTTCATGAAATAAAAGTAACTCATTTACCTAACCTAAGCCTATCCTTCCGACTACTTCGTTGTGTTGTTTGTCCATCCATGTTACCAACACTTTTAGCTTCTTTCACTTCATTCAATAGAGAATTGTATCTCTCACTCGGTAAATAAAAGTTGTTATCCTTCTTATTATTCACTGATTCACTCAAAAGATCATAAAACTTTTCCGCACAATATCACTCATTTTTATGAAGGAAATAAAAAAAAAACGTAAAATATATTACCACAAAAACAAACTGATTCTAGATCGTAGTCGCTCACACCCATCTATGCTAGCACTGTACTCTGGCTTTTACCAATTGGTATTGGTAAATGGTAAAAAGCCCGAAATGCAAGCCTCTACAAGCCTTTTTTCGCAATTTTGCCACTTCACTATGATAAATGCTAGTTTTTACTGGTAAAACCTACCAATTTACCAATTTCCGGCTTTACAGTAAAACACACACAGACACACACACACACACATATATATATATATATAAAACAGGGGTGGGCAAACTGCGCTCCCAAAGCTACTCTGTGCGGCTCCCGAGACGATATTGGTTTTCATTGCCATTTTTTCTAAACTTTTATATTAATAATCTATAGTAGTATAGTATGTACTAATATTAGAATATTTTATTTCGTAAATGCTTTAAAGATATGTAAAAAACATATTTTGAAACTTTACATTAGCTTTTAAATGGTACCGGCCAAAAATGGTTGTTAATGTGGATTTTATTATCGTATTTGCTTGGTAAAACTTGTTTCGACATTTTATGGCCTGTGTCGCTTCTGCCAAAATTAGTTCCAAAAGTGACTACTATGATCGCTGCATTACCCAGCACCTCTGTTGCCTGGACTTTGCGTCATCACTCTTCATGCAGTACACACGAGTTACGCGCTTGTGGTGGTAGCGGAATATAACTAGTGAATTTTAGTGTAGATAAGTACTTTTCTGATTAATAAATAATTAAGAATTGATTTTTAGTGAAAGTTATAAAACCCTTGTTTAAAATGACTGAGCAACAGAAGAGTATAAAACGGAAATACGAATAACTGAAACAATACGAAGGATTGTTTCAGTAAACTTGGAAATATTTTATAACGATTTTGAGAATAGGTTTGAGAAACTAGAAAATTTAAAGGCACGTTTTGAATTTCTTGTGAATCCTTTTGTGATTGACGTCATCAACAATGGATGTCTTGTTGTTGCATCTTTTACAGGATGTTGCTTCAATAGAGACAGAGCTTATTAAGCTGCAGGAAGATGTGAGTTTGAAGGTAGTATATAAAAGCTCATCTGTAACTGACTTTTGGAAACAAATCTCAAAAGCAAAGTACCCCAATCTTCAAAAAACTAGCTTCTGACTAATCTCTGTTTTTGGGACAACTTACTGCTTTGAATCGCTCTTCTCTGCAATGAAATTTTTCAAGTCAAAATATCGTGCTATCCTCAGTAACAGCCACCTCACCGAGCTTCTTAGAACTGCTTTGACATCCTACCAGCCAGATTTTAAACTATTAGCTGCACAAATGAAAAATCAATCAAAGCCTTCAACGAGTAGAGATTAAACATATTCTTCTTTGGTGAGTAGGACTACTATATATTTGTATTTTTTATTATTTATAAATACAATTTTAAAATAATATTTTCTGCGGCTCTTGAACATTCAAAAATGTATTATATGCGGCTTTTATTACCGAAGAGCTTGCCCACCTCTGATATGTAATATAATATAATAATATAATATATATACATACATATATATGTATGTATGTATCAGTGTTTTTACCGCCCGGGGCGGTCCCTGAGTTTGTCGCCCGTCTCAATACACATAAAAAATCCTACAAAGTCAAAACGACATATAGGGAAATAAATTAAAACACTATGTTTATTTTTGAAGTAAAACTTTAATTCCAACCTTCTAAAATGTTATTTTTCTTGCTTTTCAGTTAGCAAAATTGTCGATGACATTGTCATCGACAATTTTGACTGCCCCCCCCCCCAGCTGCGCCCCTGGTATGTATGTATGTACAGTATTTACGACACATATTGTTCTAATATCAACAGTGAAGATTGTAAAGATTTATTTTCTCTAATAATTTATACATATAAGAAATTCATTCACACAACCACACAGGCATGGGCATGCAAGCACACACCTGAAATAATATATTGCATTTCATTGAGTGTATAAAGTGTGTAGGGTTCCAATTTCTCAAACTATAAGAACCCGTAGGGTCCTTGTAGTTTGTGAAGTTTCTGCATTCAAAAGGTAGTTTATTTAGCATATCTGGAATGTAGAAGCTTCGAGTGCCCTTTCCGTATATATGTGATATAATTAGTTGGCTGAGGTTTTGTTATAAGACATGTACCTCTGGTTATCCTGTAGTTGGCATCAAAGTAATATTTTAGCATATCTGAATAGTAACATAAGTGTTTTGCTGTTAGTATTTTATGTTCAGACATTGCGGTATGTAAAAAGCCGTCTCTTTGTTCCCTTTATCATTTTGTATTGTAACGATATTAATCTATTTACATTGTACCGTGCACAAAATGTGTACGTTGTTATAGCGTATCGTAGTATATTTTGGCATAGTGCTTTGTATATTCGTGTTTTTATGCGTGTGGGAACTATGTCTTTTAACCTGTAGGGTTCACCAGTTATTCTTTCGAGTTGGTGTGTTTTGTAGATGACTTACAAGACTGTTCCAGTTCATATCCGCTTCAAAGTAAATTCAAAGGCATCGTATTGTTTCAACCTTATGATGGTAATAGTTTTACTGTTCGGTGTAAGTAGCAGAAGGGTAGGCACTTCTGAAAAGATCTTAAGTGAAGATATGGAATCGTGACGTGATTAGTTGATGAGATTATGGCGTCATTGTGTGTGTGTGAAGTCATAAGTTTGGAATGTTAGGAATTTCTCTGGAGACCATCTGTATATGACGTCACGTTGTTTGTTCTGTTCGCGTATGGAAACATGGGTGATGATCAGAGATAAGGATTCGTATCGTGATTGGTGGGACACTTTGAAAAATATCAAAATAAAGATAAGATAAGGAATGGTGTCCTGGTTTGTATGTTGTTTTCAGATGTAGATAAGTGATGTAATTTGTTAGCTGTAAATAATTGACAATATTGTTTTGAATGGAAAAGGGAGACATATTAGTAGATAAGGATTTGTGTCGTGATTAGTGGGACACTTCTGACAAGATCAAGATAAGATAAGGAATCGTGACGTGAATGTTTGTTGTTTTCAGATGAAGGAAAGTGATGTAATTTGTTAGTTGTAAATTAGTGATGTAATTGTTAGTTGTAAATAAGTGACGTTATGTTTTGAATGGAAAAGGAGATTATTACTAGTGGATAAGGATTCGTGTCGTGATTGGTGGGATACAATGAATAAAATAGGGATAGAGTGAATGGGGGAAGTGACATCAGTGTCCTGGATGTGTGTTGTTATGAGTTGTAGATAAGTAAAGGGTTTGTGTATGGCATTATGGGTGATGAATAGTGATAAGATAAATTTTGGAATGTTTGGAATTTTGCTGGGAGCCCCCTTCTGTAAGGGACATCACGTGGTGTGTTGGGTTCACGTATAGCATTGTGGATGGTATTTAGAGATAAGCAATCGTGACGTTATGTGTTTGGAAATTTCTCTTGTAAGCAAAAGGAATGATCGTGTATTAAATTAATAGCTAGAATTTTAGTGGAGAAGATTTCACCTGAAAAGTCACAATACTGTTAGAATTGGGTTATTTTACAGAGAGACATTAGGCATTTTAAACTAACACGTTACTAAAACTCTTAAAAAGATTGCTGTAGAAAAAAGGTATCGAGCGTGCAGATAAAATCAAGTGAATCAACATGCATATATAAAATAACACTTGTCATTGGAAAAGAAAATAAAAAAAACTTTAAAGAACTTAATACCCAGACCCGTTCTTCATTTAAATGATACCAAATGATGAAAACAATATTTGCATGAATTTCAAAACTTTGAAAAAGCTGGTGAATTTCTTGTTTGCTGTGATCATGAATATTTATTTGAGGGTAAATATTTTTTTTCCTTTGTTTCTTTCTTTCTGAGCTAATTTTAATTTGAAATGAGAATAAATAATTATTTATTTGTTTTGGAAAGAATATCTAATATAATAATTGTGTTAAAATATATATTTAAATATCCTACTGTGAAATAAATGTTGGGCTGAGAGGACAACAGTCAATTGGGACTAACAGAAATGAGTTTTACATAATTGAACTATGTAAAAACAATAGTTCAAGTTACTTTGAAATGTCACATGGAGAAAAATCACGTGAATTATATGTAAACACCAGTGGGAAATCATACGCTATGAACATCAGCACAAATGTGAAATCAGAAGAATAAGAAAAAAATACTGTCGTTTTCACTTTATTTAATTTCTGTATGTTAGATTCAGTAAATACAATTTGTTAATAATATTACACTCAAATTAAAGGTAACATAGAAATTAACAAAGTATATACAGGGTGTTCGGGATAAATTTGACATATTTATAATTAATTATATTTTTCCGTAAGTTACATGTATTAACACACACTTCTCTTCATTTAAAAGTTTGGACCCTTCTTCATTCATATACAAGATGTCAGAAAGGATGGATAGATAGCTGGAACCCACCTGAATCATGGAAGAGAATAACTTGTATCATGATGATTCGTGCCCGCCATCAAAATAAGGATATTACGACTGCTGCCCAGTGCTCCCTGAATACAGTAAAAACAATCAGGCATGAACTAGAGACTTGCAATGGTGACTACGAGGATGTAGCAAGAAGAAAGATCCCTAGCAGACGATCTGATTGCGTTCGTACAGCAGAATTCCTCGCAAATCTGCAGGAACAGGTGTTGAAGAACCCTGGCATTGGAATTCGGGCTTTGTTCGTGGAGTTGCTAACTGTAGTCAAGCCCTGGATAACAAGGGTAGCCAATGGTAGGCCGTATGTATGGCAGCAGGATTCGGCCCCTTGCCACACCTCTGGGAAAAGTCAAAAATGGTTGTCTAAAAATTTCTACGACTTCACCAGTCCAAATGTTTGGCCTCCAAACTCCCCAGACCTTAACCCCATGGATTATTTTGTATGGGGCGCAGTTGAAAAAGACACCAATCGCACTTCCAGTAATACAAAAGCCCAGTTAATGGATAAAATTAAAACAGTTTTTGCGGCCCTTCCCAGGGAGACTGTAGCATCAGCTTGTTCGAGGTTCCGAAGCAGAATTGAAGCTGTGATCGATGCTAATGGTGGTTATTTTGAGTAAATCTTGTTGATAGTATTGTAATTAACTCTGCCTGTAATGTTTTTTTGTCAATTCATTAAATTTAATAGATACAAAGAAGATTTTCTTTTTCCTTACGAAACTGTCAAATTTATCCCGAACACCCTGTATATATATATTATAGAGCTAATATTGATTTGAAATAAATTCAAGTTTCCTAGCTACACAAAATGTAAACAAACAAAAAAGCCATGTACTTGAAAACAATATGTGTATAAAATCCTTAATCAGGAATGAATAATTTTAGGATATGTGTCATCACAATCATGCGAATGCTAATCACTTAGTCATATGTAAGTGTTTGAGAAACATCTAACCATGGGAAAATGATACTTTTGAACAATTCCGCAACTCATATATTACAAGATGTGATTAATACAAACAGTTCCATAGTGTGATAAAGGATGAAACTAACACCGGAAATTAATGAGTCATCTCCAAGTAAACGAACGGAACAAAAGGGGTAAAAATCTAAACGATGTAGTCAACTATATTTTCTGGTTATTTACAGAAATATTGTTCTGCATGAACATTTGTGTTGTGCTGTGGATATAAAATTCAACTATTTTGGAATACTCGCATTTAGAAGAGCCATTCTGGAAAGACTGTAAGTAAAATTAATCACAGAGAGACATATGTTCCCCACAAATTTCCAAACACATTACATCACAATTGCTTATCATTAGAATTTCTAGAAAGAATTCCCATAGTCTTTAGAAGATGAATATAGACTATAATATGTATGAGCTATGGGAAAAAAAAGTGTTGGAATATTCACATTTTTGAGAGCCCTTCTGGAAGGACTGTAAGTAATTTAAATTATCGTTAGAATTTCTAGAAAGGAGATTCCCATAGTCTTTAGAAGATGAATATAGAATATAATATGTATGAGCTATGGGAAAAAAGTGAGTTTGAGAGACACCAGCATATAATTAAATTATTCAGAAAAGCCTGAAAGCTCCCACCACTAGACTCTACTATACTCTAAGAATTCCCATTATATTTAGAATATGAATATAAAATAAAATATGTATGAGTTATGTAAAAAAATTGTGTGTTTGAGGGACACCACCATATAATTAAATTATTCAGAAAAGCCTAATCACTGCTGCCATCATGACTCTACTCTAAGAATTCCCACCCTTTAACAGGAAAGAAATACCCCAAAATGTATTGGAAAATTAGTACAGCCATCTATAGACAACCAAAGACAAAACATGACAACAATGACGGATGTGTGTAACCCTGAGAAAATTCCAAGATATCTTATCTCAAAAACATTGCCCATAGGCAAACCAAAATACCATGTGATATCACAGAGAAACATATGTTTCCCAGAAATTTCCAAACACATAATGTCACGATTGCTTATCTCTAAATATCACCCACAATGCTTATGCAAACCCAACACACCACGTGATGTCCCTGACAGGAGCTCCCAGCGAAATTCCAAACATTCTAACATTTATGTTATCACTATCCATCATCCATAATGCTATACGCAAACCCGTTACTTATCTACAACGCATAACAACACACATCCGGGACACTGACGTCACTTCCCCCATACACCCTACCGCTATTTTGTTCATAGTATCCCACCAATCACGACACGAATCCTCATCCACTAATAATATCTTCCTTTTCCATTCAAAACAATAACGTCACTTATTTACAACTAACAATTATGTCACTTATTTACAACTAACAAATAACGTCACTTATCTTCATCTGAAAACAACAAACATTCATGTCACGATTCCTTATCTTATCTTGATTTTGTCAAAAGGGTCCCACTAATCATGACACAAATCCTTAATCACTAATATATCTCCCTTTTCCATTCAAAACAATAACGTCACTTATTTACAACTAAGAAATTACGTCACTTATTTAGAACTAACAAATTACGTCACTTATCTACATCTGAAAACAACATACACTGATTCCTGATCTTGATCTTTTTCAAAGTGAAATATATTACCAATCACGACACGAATCCTTATCTCTAATCATCACCCATAATTCAATATGCAAACAAAACAAATGTGGCATCACAGACACAGCTGGTCCCCAGAAAAATTCCTAACATTGCAAACTCATGACGTCACGCACAATGACGTCATCATCTCAACAACCAATCACGATTCCTCATCTTATCTTGATCTTGTCAAAAGTTCCCATCCTTGTACTGGTGTATTCTGCGTGTTGGAGAGTGAATATTGATGGTGATATCAGCTGGTTGACTCAGTGGATTTCTGATAATAATAATACAACAATAACTTAATACTACTACTAATAATAATGAATTTCTATCTGAAAAAATGAATAAATTAAATTTTCAGGGATTCCCCAAATTCGTTAAATTTCGTGAAAACTGCCTATTCTATTCGTGAAAAACTTATTCATATCGAAATTAAGATACTGGATAAAGTCATTCATAGAAAGTAATACTTACTTTCTTCTAATTTCTTTCTTCATCTTTTTTGGAAGTCCTTTACTCAATGCGAACGTGAAGCTATGTGGTAAATATCGTTGCTTCGAAAAATAAAACCCCTCCAGATAAGTTTTTGCAGAATTGGCCGAGACTGGCTCGAATAGTCAACATATCAGAGATTACGACAGCCTTACCTTGCATCACTGTTAGAAACGTATCGTAACTAAATAGCTGACCATAATGGTAAGACGATTGATAGCGTACAACTTGTCTCCATAATTTTTTGAATTCTTCGGTTTTCGTTTTCTGAAAAAAAAAAATAAATAAATAAACATAAACAATTTTTTAAATTATTGAATGAAAGATTTCATTAAAATCTGGACTGCATTTATGTCCAGATATAAGTGCTGTAGTTACGGCGCTTAAATACATTAAAGCAAAAGCTGTAAATATATATTAATTCACTGTTATTGTTTACATGCTGTAAAAATGCAATGTTATTCAACCTCAGCTGTAAATTACCAACTACAGTAAGTATTATTAATACGTTATACAGATTTAAAAAAAAAAAAAGGAAAGTATGAATTTCATTTTAATTGTTAATATTTGGTACCTTTATACTAAGTATGAGAAATTTTCTTTTGGATTTATTAGTCGACCATAATTTTTTATACTTACACAATCGTCGACAAGTTTCGCCACCTTAAGTCTGTCTGGCTTCTTTAGGACTAGAAATGGGTATACTAACCTTGAATGCTAAAAAAAGAATGGAGTAACAACAGTTAAATTAATTAAAATTGAAATGACGAGTAACATCAGGAGTGTGGAGTCTTGGTCATTTTTTGTTGATCGCGTTTTATAGTTTTCCGCGAAATTGAGTTTTGCTAAACATAGTGAATTTATTAAGCTTTTCCAAATGTCTTTTAGTATCATGCCTTGATTTCTGTTGAGATTGTCTCCTATCCGGAGTACTAATGCAGCTTCTTTAAAGTTTCTACATCTGAAATCCTCTTCCATGTACGGCATGGAGCTGTTGTTCCAATCGATGAAGTGGTTCGAAATCGAGAAATTATGGGCTAATCCTGAGGAATCGGTTCTGTTGTTGTTGTTGACATCCCTTATATGTTCTTTTTTTTTTTCGGATTTCTAGGCTTCGTGATGTTTGGCCTATGTAATTCAGTCCATAGGAACATGGGATGTTATATACACCTGCGTATTTGTAGAAAGCGATGCTGTCCTTAGGAGATCTTAATGTGTGTCGTTTAGTTATAATAAGATCTTAATGTGTGTCGTTTAGTTACACAAAGACCTCACGATTTTTGCTATTTTCGTTGAAAATAGCAACCTAAAATAGACGCCACAGAATTTCCAGAATTTGCCAACACCAGCGGAGAGAAAACATTTGTCCAGACAGTCCTAGATAAAATTAAAAAGCATCTTGCGGCAATAACAGCAGAAGAAATCGTTACCCTCATAGCAATAACATCCGCCGAGGAAACAGTTTCCCCCCTCCCCCACCCTCAGTTACTTCCACCTTACCACCACCAACGATGTGAGAACATTTAACAACTGAGGGTACAGATGAAGACAAGGTTAGCGTCAAACCAGCTACTACCCCCTCAACAACATCAGAGGAGGCTTCATCTGTCGACGCTCCCAAGACCTCCCCTGCAGTAGACAGCATTCCTCTGCACAAGAAAGAAAGATGGAGGGCTGGGAACAACAACAAAAACTTCCACTCCCCCAAGGAACTACCTATGAAAAGGAAGGGGGAGGCTTCTCCAAAAAAAAAAGAAAAAAGCACAGAAGCCACACTAGGAGGCGCAAGGACACAACACCCGAGTCCGAAATGGAGGTGGAAACCCCTTCCCACCGGCAGGAGAGTATCAACTCCAAAATCAGGAAATACACCGGTTCCCAGTTCAATTGTTACGACTACAAAGTAGTCGATAACAAAATTACCAGTTTCAAGATCAAAAACAGTCGTCACGAGTTCGAGGTTCTCTCAATCTTGTGTTCAAACCTGGAAGCCGGTCTGCAGGCTGCCGGATATTCTGCCTCCCCCCCCTCCTACGAATTGACTCCCTAATAAATTATGTCAAGTAACTACGAATTAAAGACCTAGGCCGGGTATAACAACATAAAGCATCATAATGCCACCACCCCTTCCTTCTGTGTTGCCTTACTCAAAGAAAGCGCCTGGGCCTGAGACGGACTAAGCACGGAACTCTAACGAGAGGTCTGGGATTTCATCCTTCCTATTCTCGTGGCAGTCTATCAATCTGTCGAACACGGATTACAAGATTTCTCTCGCGTGTTCTAAACGACAGACTGAAGGTCGGGATGAAGTATGTCATCAAGAGCAGGCAAGTGTATGGTGTTCCTGGCCGATCGATGGAGTTCAATCTCATCTTTACCAGAGAACTGCTATGTCTGATCAACATTAAGAAGTACTCAATTTTTGGTCAACTAGGCATTGTTGACCACCGATCTCAACCGAACGTTCGACAGCGTCCGGAACTCCTTTCTGTTCGACATTCTGCAGAAAGTCTTGGTGAGCAGTGGACTGCTTTCCATCATTAGAGGAGGCTACAACAGCTCCACCTACCTCCTGATCAACAGACACTTATCGTACCATCGGTACGCTGCTTTTCGCACTTGCCCTTGAGCCATTTCTACGGGCAGTTAACAGCTCACGTACTGTCAGAGGGTTCCCACTGCCGCTCACCACGAATGACTCCAAAGTAATAGCTTACGCGAATGACGTGGTGGGCACCCTCAGGAACAACGACTCCATACGGAACTTCTTTAACATCCTAGAGGAGTTCAAAGTGTCGGGGATAACATCCAACCCTGACAAAACCAAGATCAAGACATATGGAGTCTGGGACCTAAACAACACCCCTATGGGTCTCATCCCTATAGGGAACCCTCCCCCCCTCACCATCCTGTGGGTCCCATTTGCAGCATAGCCCGTCCTCAACATTGAACATCTTATAAACAACATAGTCGAGAGTCTCCAGGACTGGACAAATGGACAGCTGTCATTCTCCTCCTCCAGGCCACTGTCATCAAAACTATCTTATGCCCTGTGTACTAGCATGTCGTCAAACATTACTAATATCAGCGAGGATCAGGAAATCCGGCTTTACGAAACCGCAAGTTCTTCTGGGGGCAATCTATGCTAGAAAGCTGATATTAAGATCTTTCACCTTTCGGAGAAGCAAGGGGGGTCCTTCAGCCTCCCCGTCCTCAACATCAGATACCTGAATAATACCGCTTTCCATCTCTGCAGGATATCAGACATGAATGGTCAGACAGACCATCCCTGCAGCTGTGCTGTGCGGTATTTCTTAGGTTTTAAACTTCCCCCTTTTTTGGGATCACAATCCACCGCGGTCCCAATGCGGACATTGTTCCAGAAGACTACAACAGACTTTGCCAGCTTGTACAACAACTCTGCTCGTCGGGTGTTAACACCGCCGGGATCCGGAACAGCAAGACTTGGTACGACCACCTCTTCAACATCCTCTGTTCAACGGCGTTCCGGATCTAGGGATTGACAACAACATCCTCTTCGGCCAGCTCTCCAAACATCGAGGCTACCCGTTGAGAAAGGACCTGGTATGGAGGATAGCCAACGGCCACCTTCCAGTTAACATAAACATCTGGAGGTTCTACACCATCCAGAATCCCTTCTGTGACTTCTGCGGGAGCCTGGACACCGTAGGGCACATTTTCTACAAGTGTCCTTCATCTAATGCCATATGGAAGAGCCTAAGCGACGTGCTCCACAACCCCTCCTACTGCAGGAAGAAGTAATCTACCTACAGTTCGCTCCACCAGCCACCAACATGCAGAAGTTACAGGTATTTATCATAAACGAGCTAAAATACAACATCTGCGAAGTAAGGAAGAAATTTTCCATCTTTACTAATCCTCGCAGTCTGTTAATTTTATAGCTCTTTGAGATTTCTACAAATAGAAAGAGAGGCTTTCAGTAACACCAGATTTAACAAGTGGTGTACGCCTCCTATCCTGTGCACTAACAGAAATAACCATATCAAGTTCTGTTTGCTGCTGCTATAACATATCCATCTGCGGCAGCATTTCCACTTTTAGCCATGTTCCTGGTCTCTGCGTCCACTACGAGGTCTATCTTGGTCCCTGGTCTCTCAAGGTAATGCGGACGAAGAACCCAGGCAGCGCAGGCTTACTCGAGGCGGTCTTCCCTAAAGGGGAGGATCACCTGGACACCGGTTACCTCCGTGGTCCCTTCGATGTTTTGAGACAGATATCTGTAGCTGGTGAAGAGTTATCATCTGATAGCATTAAGCTAGTAAGATTTGAATTATGAGCTGAGGCCTATTTTTCTTCTTCCCTCATCCCCACCCGCCCTTCTCATCCTATTCCTTGTCCTTCCCTCTCCAGCTTCCAGCTTCCCACCCTAACCTCTCTGTTACTTACTATCCTTTATTTTTTTTTCTCTTCGAGGGCACCCTGATCCCTTTCATTTTTCAATAGGCCGATGATGGGTATCTTTACTTCTTCACCGTATAGCTGCGTTGGATTGCAAGAGGACTTTTGCATTATATTTACTAGTTTACTTACTTGTTATATTGTATTTTTACTTAATATTTACTAGCGTTGTTATATTTTGTTTTCACTACTTGTTATTACTAACTACTAACCTGCTGGTAGCGTTTCATAGCGTTAGGGATTAGAGTCTCTAGACTCTTAATCTCTTTTTTTCTATTTTCAGAACGCAGAGTCCAGTAACATGAGTAAGATGATCCCCTCCCCTCAGGACCAGGACCTTAGGAGTGGAGATCCCAGATATGGAGGATCCCAGAGTGCTTTCAAAAATACTCAAGGAGCTAATACAATAGGAGTCAACAATATCTAATCCTTCACCCCTACGGAGGAGGACGATATTTGATTGTAGTCAAGAATGTCGCATCGAGAGATAAACTCTAGAAGTTTATCTCTCCAGGGGAAGCAGGTGATCCCCACCATGGTAGGGTCACAAGTGCGTCAATTGAAGATCGACCGCTTCCCCGTAGAGTACCTTAGAAACCGGAGACGACGTGCTCGTCCAAACGTTTAGCAAGTGGTGGAAAGTGAGTAACATAAAGAAGAGCGTCTGCAAGGAGGACTCCGCTTGGTACTCCGGCGAGGTAACATTTACCATGGACATGCAACAACCAGTGCCCAACCTTGTCACCATCGGCATGTCGCGTGTCATGGTTAATTATCCCGGAGTGCAGAGACAGTGTCTGCGATGTGGCTCCGTCGAACATCTGGGAAGTGACTACACCCGAGCCAAATGTTTCAACTGCGTCGGCGTCGGGCACATCTCCAGCCAGTGCCCACACCCCTGCCGAAAGTGCTCGAGCACGAAGCACAAAATAACATGTCCTCTGCGCACATTCGCAGAGTGGGCAGGGGCGTCGATTGAACGTTGAACCAGCAGCCTACAAAAGACGCCGGTGAATTTCCGGAACTACCCAACACCAGCGAGGAGAAGACTTTTTCCCAAGTAGTCTTGGGCAAAAATAAAAAAACGGCCAACCTCGGATGAAACCGTCACCCCCCCCCCCCCCACCTCCAGCAACAACAACATCTGCTGTGGAAGTCGTTTCTCCCTCAGCCACTTCCAGTTTACCATCACAAACTCCTATGGACGAACAGCTTACAGCTGAGGATACATATGAAGATAAGGTCGCCATAACAACTGCAACCAACCCCTCTACAACATCAGAGGAAACTACATCTGTAGATGCTCCCAAGACTTCCCTCGCAGTAGCTAGAGTCCGCCCTGCACAAGACACGCAAGTTGAGGAGGGGGAAAAAACAACTGCCACCTCCTAAGGAAACACCATGGAAAAGGAAAGAGGAAGCTTCACCTAAAAAAAATTTTAAAAAACAAAAAAACATCGAAGCCACTCCCGACGAACCGCAGATACATCAGAATCGGAAATGAAGGTGGAAACCCCTTCCCAAAGAAGAGAAACTGTCAATTCCAAAATAAGTAAATACACTGGCTCCCAATTTAACGGTTATGAATACCAAATAACAGACAACAAAATAACCAGCCTCACGATAAAGAACAGCCGACACGAGTTCGAGGTCCTCTCGACCTCGTGCTCGAAATTGGAAGCCAGTTTGCAAGGGACTAGATGTTCTGCCTTCCACCAACTGATCGAATCCCTAATAAAGTATGTGAAACAGCTGCAAATTAAGGACTTAGGTCGGTATAACACCATAAAGCTTCATAATGCCGCCACCCCCCCCTTCTGTGTTGCCTCACTCAACATCAGATGACTCCGTTCTCTATCTAAACAAGAGGACTGGATGTTCTGCCTTCCACCAACTGATCGAATCCCTAATAAAGTATGTGAAACAGCTGCAAATTAAGGACTTAGGTCAGTATAACACCATAAAGCTTCATAATGCCGCCACCCCCCCTTCTGTGTTGCCTCACTCAACATCAGATGACTCCGTTCTCTATCTAAACAAGAGGAGGTGTGGAAGCTAATGCTAGCTTTTAACATCCGGCTCTTGTTTCTGCAAGAAATACACTTTTTCCACTACAGGGATATGCAGAAACTGAGCCAAAAGTACCCCTTAGCATCATTCTGGAGCTTCGGCGATAGACACATACTTCTCCCCTCCTCGGAGCCTTCCATAACATCCAGAGGTACGCAGAAGGGAGAGCTCTCGCCATCGACTGGAAGTACCAGGGCTGTACCGCTAGGTTCATCAATATCTACGACCCGGTAGATCCACCATCAAGATCGACATTCTTCCAGGCGCTTTAAACTTATTTATATGACGCCCATCATGTCATCATGATGGAAGACTTTAACTGCGTGTTGGAACCGGCCCATGACAAAATAGGGGAAATCCCAAATTAGGCACTGCTTGCTACAGACAACTGGAAATTCACCTCAGAAATCTCCAGCTCACAGACATCTGGAGGGTTCACAACCCCTACTGTCGGGATTACACGTGGACAAGTCGAGGAATCGGCACAAGGCTCGACCGCTTCTATTGTCACCATCACGTGTTTCCAGAATCGAGGCAATAAGGCACGTTAACATCCGTTCTTCCATCTCGGACCATAAATTAGTGTGCTCACGTACCAACATGTAGAAACAATAGAAACTGGTCCGTACCCCTGGAAGTTACTACCAGACTTCCTGTCCCTGTTCTCGGCCAAGCTTCATCAACTATGCTCCACCTGGAGCACTGCTGGCTGGGACTGGGACATGTGAGCACAACTTAAAAACTCTATTAAAGAACATATGATGAAATCGGGCCAAGAACGTGCCTTTCATCGAAGATCTCAGCTCCTCGATTTCTACAAGGAGTGAAGCTGGTTCGTGGCCTGCCAACTCCAAGGCTTTCCATGTCAAAATGCCATCCGTAACATTGAAAGCCTTGGCGTTGACACGTTAATTTCGAAATCGAAAGATCATGAAGATCAGACTTTACCTGCGCTCGGAAGACAGACAATCGGTTGCTTTCTACAACAGGCGCTACGTCAATTTTCGACAGGAGCGAACCATCAGTGAAGGCGGGTGTACATACAACACAATACCTGACATCCTGAACGCCCTCTGGGGGGATACTACAGTCAACTCTATCAAGACAACAGTCTCCCCCCCCCAGGATTACTCCTGTTGGAACATTGATCCCTTCCCTGCGCACATCCAAGCAGGGTTGGATACACCAATTGCAGCGGCCGAAGTAACATCAGCCTTCAAACAATGTCGAACGAAAAAAGCGACTGGGTCAGACGGACTAGGTATAATTCTCGTGCCGCGAAAATTCTTGGAATGCCATACCGTCTTCATTCCGAAACCCAACAGAGATCCAGCCAACATCAAAAACTGGAGCCCCATCAGTCTGTCGAACACGGATTACAAAATCCTCGCCTGTGTTCTAAAAGGCAGACTGAAGGTCGGGATGAAGTATGTCACGAAGAGCATGCAGGTGTATGGTGTTCCTGGCCAATGGATGGAGTTCAATCTCGTCCTCATCCGAGAACTGCTCCGTCTGGTTAACATCAAAAAATATTCCATGGTATTGTTATCTGTCGATCTCAACCGAGCATTCGACAGCGTCCGGCACGCCTTTCTGTTCGACATCCTGCAGAAAGTCGGGGTCAGCAGTGGACTACTTTCCATAATTAGAGGTGGCTACAACAGCTCCACCCGTCTCCTCATCAACGGACATATATCCGACCACATCAACATCCAGAAAGGGATCACACAAGGTCCTCTTAGTCCGCTGCTTTTTGCACTAGCCCTTGAGCCGTTCCTATGGACAGTTAACAACTTGCGTGCCATCAGAGATTCCCTTACCATTCAGCAAGGATGACTCCAAAGTAATAGCCTACACAGACGACGTGGTGGCCACACTAAGGATAACGACTCCATACGGAACTTCTTCAACACCTTAGAGAAGTTCAAAATGTCGGGTCTAACATCCCTATGGGTCTCGTCCCTACATACCCCCCCCACCATCCTGGGGGATCCCATTTGCTGCGCAGCCCGTATTCGACATGCAGCACCTTATAAACACAACCGTCGAGAGCCTCAAGGACTGGTCAAATGGACGCTTGTCACTCTCCACCAGGGCGACTGTGATCAAGACCATCATATGCCCTGCCTACCAGCAATTCGTCAATATTACCAACATCATCAGTGAGGATCAGGAAATCTGGCTCTACAGGAAACCCCCTGAAGGGACAATCTATGCCAAGAAATCGACATTAAGATCCTTCAAATTCCGGAGAAGCGGTGGGAGGGGCCTTCGGCCTTCCCCTCCTTAACATCACAATATGATGTTAAGGAGGGGAAGGTCGAAGTAATACCGCCTTCATCTCAGCAGGATACTGCAAACTAACCATCCTTGCAGCTATCCTGTGCATTATTACTTATGATTCAAGCTTCCCCCTGTTTGGGATCACAGTCCACCTAGCTCTCGAAGCGGATATTTCCCCGGAAGACTACAACAGACTTTACCAGCTTATACAACAACTATGCTCGTCGGGTATTAACACCGCCTGGATCCTGAACAGCAAGATTTGGTACGACCACTTCTTCAAATAATTTCAATGGTAATATGTACGTTTCTATGAATTTTCTTTCTCGATTTTTTTTTCAATTTTAACTGAAAATAACACATCGATATTATTACTTACCTTGAAGTACTCTATATACGCAGTATCTTTTTGCACGAGAGGTACTAACCAACATCGTTTTACAACATCGGCTACAGATTCTGTTCGTTCGAATTTCGGTTTTATCATCAAAGACGCCTTTAAATTTCCACTGAATCCATTCATTAGTACTAATGTTGTTAAAAGCTAAACGCGTTCCAGCGTTCCGGATCTAAAGATACCGACGTTCCGGATCCAAAGATTGACAATAACATCCTCTTCGGCGATCTCTCCAAACATCGAGAAAGGCCTTGGCGTGGAGGATAACCTATGGCCACCTTCCAGTTAACATCAACATCTGGAGATTCCACAACACCAGGAATCCCTTCTGTGACTTTTGCCGGGGCTTGGACACCGTAGAGCACGCCTTCTACGAGTGTCCTCTATCGAACAACACCTGGAGGAGGTTAAGCGACGTGTTCCGCATCCTCCTCCTTTCTATAGCTCTTTGAGGAGGTTCCTACATCTAGGGAGAGAGGCTTTGGGCGACACCAGATTTAATATCCATTGGAGTACACCTCTGCACTAATAGAAATAACACCATCAATTTCTGTTTGCTGCTGCTTTAACATCTCCATCTGCAGCAACAGCATCTCCACGTCTAGCCATGTTTCCGGTCTTTGCGTTCCCCATGAGGTCTATTTTGTTCCTTGGTCTCCCACGGGGGTAACTCGGAGGAAGAACCCAGGCAGCGTAGGCCTACTCGAGGCGGTCTGTCCTGAAGGGGTAGATCACCTACGAACCAGTTACATTGGCTGTCCCTCGGATCGCATGAGAAGTACTAATTTAGGATTAGGAAGTATTGACGGTTAGTAACTTAGGTAGTCTGATAGGGAAATTTTTTATGCACTATTATTCATTGGAATGACTAAGCCAAAATCATCTATTTTCAAATAATTTCAACGCTAATATGTACGTTTCTATGAATTTTCTTTCTCGACTTTTTTTTTTAATTTTAACTGAAAATAACACATCGATATTATTACTTACCTTGAAGTACTCTATATACGCAGTATCTTTTTGCACGAGAGGTACTAACCAAGGTCGTTTTACAACATCGGCTACAGGTTCTATTCGTTCGAATTTCGGTTTTATTATCAAAGACGCCTTTAAATTTCCACTGAATCCATTCATTAGTACTAATGTTGTTAAAAGCCAAACGCCTAGGAGCAGACGAGAAGAAATAAACCGGGATTTGACAGGCTAACCTAATTTTAAAAAAATAACCTTTATTTGAAGTTATAATGTTAATAATGAGGGAAGAAGGTCTGGATAAAAATATCTGTTAAATCACTGCTGCATAGAGACTTGTACAAATAAGCATATTTGTAATAATAACTTTTTTTTTTCTCAAAAATCTTTTCAAATTCTTTGCAATTTTAAAATTTTTTTTGGAAAAATATTGCTCCTGGATAATCTCAACTGCTTTACAAATAAGGTTTACATTTGATATCGCAAATAGCAAATGAATTCATTCATTACCAATGAACACACGTATTTGGTGATTGAGATTTTCACAAGGAAGAAATTATGTAAAAAATAAATATCACAAATGAATAGTCCAAAATACGCATTGATAATTCTCGCAATCACGGATGTCGAAAGAATCCAAACATGGTACAAAGTGTTTATGTCGGTAATTCTTTATACAATTTAACAATTTTCTGTGATTATTTGTTTATATATTGTCAGCCTGATTGGTCGAATGGTTAGCGTATCCGCTCTCTGACCAAAATGCTGCGGGTTCGAATCTCTCTTTGGGCATGGATGTTTGTCATTGTCTGTGAAAATATTAGTAGTGGTAGTGGGCAGTAAATGACGTTGGTGTAGATGATGCGGTTTGCTGTAGTTGATGGATTGAGTGGTGGAGACGGAGAGTTGAAAAGTGGGTGTACTCCCTCGATCAATATCTGGATTCCTTGGAAGTGTCACATAATAATATATAAAAGTATCATATAATAAAAAAAGTATTTATTACAATTATTTAGTATACTTTATGTAATTTTAATTAATAATTAAGATTAATAACATCAGATGATGAATGCATATTTATCATTTATATCCCAATAATATATTTACATTCTAAGCTGAATATCGATCCACTATTTTTAATCGAAAGTCTCCGTAGCTCAGTTGATTTCGACAGTCTTTTTGTTCGGCTCGAGTTCCATCTAGCATTTGAAGAACAATCATACGTATCAGTTATTGTTATCTTTCACTTAAGTGTCCCTGTTGGTAATTCTTTGGGTGTATATTCAGCAAATTTGCAATTGAATATTCTATTTTTTTAAGGCTTCACGTCAACGACAACCTCTTGTTGCATTTCTTAAAGTTCAGTATTAATGAAAATATTTCTTTGTGCAATAATTCTTCGTTGGTCCATCAGCCACTGATCGGTGATAACAAGTTTGCATAATCATCTTGTTCTCAAAAAGAAAAAGCAAGTGGCAAAGTCCACTTTAATTTCGTTTTGATTGTACTTCCAGTCTCTTTTCATATTTCCTTCCACTTATTGTACAGAAAAGGAGGCTGGTGAATGTATCCCATTTGTCGCCTGATACCCAGGAGCCACAGTATCAAACGTGATCCTTATTGAGATGGAAAACAACCAATCCGGTATGGATAATTTCTTTCTTGTGTTCACCATTTTAAAATGGGCTGAGTTACCCTTAGTCTGGCTGTTCTGCTAAGGCTTCTGAATTGGGACACCCTTCCCCATGCTGGTAGCTACGCTGCCTCCAACATATCCCTTAGCACACTCGGAGCACTCAAGTTCCTCCAACAGGACAAGGTGGTATCCATAAATTATTATTATTGGCCTAGCACTAGGGCGTTTAAATACTGGTTTACGTTTAGGGACAACGTCGGCACCACAGACAGGTTATTTTTCTCCCTTTAAGAATAACCATCCGGTTTCAATCTCAGGAGTTTATATTCACTAATACTGTAAAATATATAACTTAAGTGCGTGATACTGACGAAACACAAACCTTCACAAAACAGACTGGCTAATAAGGTCAAGAAAAATCTCGATATCTTCTCTTTGAGCTTGCTCTTCCTCCTGTTCTTCAATGATTTCAACTGAAGCTCGAGTAGTTCATCCGCTGTAGTAACGAGAAAGTATAAAACAGAAGGCTCGCAATCAGAACTACCCAAACCTGAAAATAAATTATATTGGTTACGTTCACACTTACAGCAATAGAAAGTTTAATGTTAATGAAATAATGTGTACAACATCAGTAATATTCGCTGCTAGATAGAATAAAAGTTGTTTATGAGCTATTCGCCGTGTTCTTTCTTTGAAAAGCTGTTTTTAAAGAAGTCTATAATGTTTTACCATTTTATACTCCATAATGCAGTCGCGAAGACGATGGCACACCCCCAACTGCTGGAAGGACATAGATTCGTTCTGTATAATTAATGTAAAATCTTTATAAGGGACTTTATAAAAGAAGGTGACTTTTCCGTGGCAAACTCGCCTTCTCTTGTAAATGGCAGCGTTTTTCCTTCCTGGAAACTCGATATTTGTCTGTTTAAAACTTCGGCCATCATTCCGAGCAATATCATTTTCTCATGCTGTAATTCAACAGTTTAGAAAATAAAGCTCTGCAAGTTATTTAAAAAAGCAAATTCCGATTAAACGTAGAAATTATTAGTTCTTATTTGCAACTGCAATTATTCATCGATTTTGTTAGTCTTTCGTCTATGAATATAGGTATAGAATTCATAAGGGTTTCGTACATTTTTTAATTCGCTAAAATTAATTAAAATGGGAAAATCCCTTCAATATACAGAAGCATAAGGCCATGATAATGCTTCAAACATGAAGGGAAGAGGGAGAGAATGCATTTGCGTCAAAAAAAAAAAAAAAAGAGGAAAAAAAAAGTATATTCTGAAAATTTAAAGTTTGCATTGAAAAACAAAAATGGAATTGAAGTACAGTTGAACAACGCAGGTTTGAACTGCGCGGATCCACTTATACACTTATATTTTTTCCAATAAATATATTGGAAAATTTTTAGAGATTTGTAACAATTTGAAAAACTCGCAGACGAACCACATAGCTTAGAAATATCGAAAAAATTAAGAAAAAGGTAGGTATGTCATGAATGCATAACATATATGTAGATACTAGTCTATTTTATCATATACACAAATCTATTATAAAAAGTTAAGATTTATCAATACAAACACTTACAGACCGAATATAGCCATTCGCAGTCGAGAGAAATGTAAACAAAAGTAAAAATGCAGTATTAAATCATAACTGCATAAAATTAACTGTTATTAATTAGTTAAATTAATCAGTTAGCATAAAATAAAATTTTTATAACGATTCTTTCATTAGTGTATAGGGTAGGCTGCCACGACACAATCGTATCGATTGCACTAGGCTACCATAAAGTAATCATGTTGCTGCTTCTTCTTTATCAATGCATGAATCGCTATACCAGTAAATAAATATGAATTTCTTTTTCACGTTATCTTTTCATTTTTGATGTCTAGTGTACTAAGTAAAACATCTGCAGTGTTTTGTATCATATAAGACAATATTGATGTAGGTACTGATAGAAGGACGATTCATCTTGTAAACAGACGAAGTAAACTTATGATATAGATACAGTATAGTACTGTAAATGTATTTTCTCTAACTTATGATTTTCTTAATGAGATTTTAACAATACAGTATATAATACATATAACATACAAAACATGTGTTAATCGACTGTTTATGTTATCGGTAAGGCTTCCGATCAACTGTAGACTATTAGAAGTTCAGTATTTGGGAAATCAAAAGTTATAGGCCTACGTGGATTTTCGAACAACGCGGGGTTTCGGCACCCGTAACCAACGCGTTGTTCAAGGGTCAACTCTATATCTGATTAGATTGATTTTGCCTTAATAAATGCTTCAATGTTTCTTCGGCTAATGGCCGGAAAGTGGAATTTTGAGTTATTTTTCAAGTTGTAATTATGAGATCAAAACGTTTTGATTGTTCTTTATTTTGTTTTTATGCTTTCATCAGGCACGTTTTTAAATTCTATCCTTATTATTAAAATTAAGGGGATATTAATCCCACATTGTTTTAAAACCGAATAAGAAACTCAAAGATTGGAATCAGAGAGTTTCATGCCGAATATAGTAAACTATCAAGTATCGGCGATTACTAGCGTGAGCAAACGCAAGTAGTCCTAGTACGTAGTACAATCTCGGGCAACTCGTTGCAGAGGTGGGTAAAGTTCTGATCGCTATTCTTGGTATTTTCCATAATGTAAAAATACTTTACATTTTTATTTTTATATTTTTATATTTTTACATTATGGAAAATACCAAGAATAGCGATCAGAACTTTACCCAGTTTACTATATTCGGCATGAAACTCTCTGATTCCAATCTTTGAGTTTCTTATTCGGTTTTAAAACAATGTGGGATTAATATCCCCTTAATTTTAATAATGTTTATATCGCGGAAATGAAGCCTATTGGCTCTTTATATTTAAGTAATTCTATCCTTATATTAAAATACATTGTTTCAAATGCATTGAGCAGGGTGGATATTTTCTATTTGAACAACAGCATTCAATTACCTAGTCTCGAACCAGACTTGAAGTACAGTTCATTTAGAATATAGTTATGTACTGACATATATAACTTTAATAAAATAAATTATTTAATAAGATTAAGTTGCGAATTAGTGCTCTATTACAAAGACCTTCATCAGTGCATATCATGATCACGCTTGTCAAAGATTTAGGCCATTTAAATATATATATATGGCTCCTGGCTCAGTAAGAGCAAGGAGGTAATTGATTTGATTTAAATATAATTACGACTAACAGGCTTTATTTTATTTACTGCAATATGGAATGTAAAGCCATCATGTTATAATGTCATCGTGACATATGAAATATTTCCGGTCAATCAAAACTATGGACTCTACGCTTTAGAATTAAAGTCTTAAAACAAAGTCATAAAGTTTAATCTTAAAATGTAACAAAAGGAAAGCTGTAAATACAATAATACTTGTAACAGTCTAATCCTTACTTGCCAGTCGAAGGTGAGGATAGAGCTAAATAGGTTGGTCGGATACTCGTTTAGCCGACCTCCCAATACAACAATGTAGTTCTGGATGAGGGGGGGGGGACATTTAAATCCATAGTCAGGAATCGGAAAAGTGTAATGCCAAATGGACCTAGCGATATGTCTGCTTCCTAAAGACAAAATAGTTTAAGAACATATAATTCTGATTTATTTTATATTTAAAATATACGTAGAATAGATTATTTTTCATCTTAATATTAAATAATATTTAACTGGTTTGTACTAGCAATAGACCTCTCTCTCTCTCTCTCTCTCTGTCTCCCTCCTTCTTGCCAAAAACCTGAAGTACAGTATATAACAATAACATATTAGATAGAATAATGTTATATTACCTTGCAACTTACGATAGCCCTACGGTATATAGAATGTAATCTTGTAACATTACATTGCTAGAGTCGGCGACATCAGTGATCTTGCATTTAGCAGTACTTTTTTTTCCTGCAAAAATATGGTGGTCAAGAAGTTAACTATTAAACTGAAGTGATGTTTGTCAGCGTAGAGTATATCCAGGATACCAGTATTGGCATTTGGATCAGAGATGAGGTATTAGAAGTTACTACTTTCTAGGCAAGTGCCAGTGTAGGCTACCATCATCCCCCGAAGTGTTCTATGTAGTCTGTGTGGTCGCGAGCCTGTTTAGAGTGACGAAAAACCCGAGTTTCCAGAAGATATGCTTCCACCTCTGTACAAGACCAGCTAACTCACTTTTAGTTAAAATGACCTAATAAAGGTTCCTTGTATCATAAACGGGAATCGAACCTCTGATCTTTTCGACCAAAGTGTTTCGTCTATACTGACTGAGCTACGGAGGCTCTGAAGTGAGGTCGCGGTTATTATTTTACAGAGTGCTTTGTAAATAAAACAAATTTAACAAATACATTTATATATTCAACAAATAAGAGAAATTTTGCTTATTTTTAATGTATAAACGATCGAAACAGAGAATATAGTTCACTATAAGATTCATTTAAATAGGTATTATTTCTGGAAAAATTCCCATGTTGCTCCTCTAAGTAAATATTATTTTTATTGCTATTTAGCCTAGTTTTGTTTAGGAGTGCCTCCTTTTTTTATAAGGTCGTTGGCTTTTTACTTAAATTTGTTACTTAAAATTTTCTTATGATTAGCTGAATTATTCCTATCAAACGTAGAATCACATCTACTCAGCCCTTCCTTCTCCGCCGGCATCACCTGGCCGATATCTTATGCACTGGAGAACCAACATGCATCACCACTTTACAAACATCCCTTAACGACTTCAGCAACAGACTAAAATTCGTCATATAAAAAGGACATGGAAAAATCCATCAATTTCCTTAACCTAACATTAATTAGAACAAAGAGCAAAACAGCCACAAAAATATTCCATAAACCCACACCTATCGTAAACTACCTCCATTTCAGCTCATACCATCCTTATTCTATTGAGAAATCAGTCATCCTAGTACAGTTTATAAATGCTTACAAGTTTTTGACTACACGTAATTATCTGAGCACCAGTGGTTAAATTCTTAACGAATAAGCTCTCTCAGGCCTTTTCTCTTCCACACCACCAGAAACATTAAATACCAATACAGATACAGATACAAAATGACAAATTAATATAGTACTTCTAACACATTAAAATATAATTCAATTTAAGATATGGTTATATGAGCGATGAAAAAACAATAGACCTATTAAGCTTGTTACGTAAATGCAGAAAAAAAAAGGAAATACAATAATGATGAAATAAATAACTCAAATTCCTTAGTAAATTTTTTAACTTATTTAGACTGTAGAAACATAGAATAATTATTGTCTTATTTATATTTGAATGAATATGCTGTAAAATTTAAAATAATATTGTACTTTTTAGGCCTACAAAAACACAAAAAATATTACACCATTTTCTTTGTGCTTCTCACAATTACGAGCTCTGATAAACGACTGTCAATCTGCTATTCTATTTCTGGTTACTGACTGTTGCTGACAGTGTTGTCAACCAGAAAAGAAAAAAAATATCGCTACGAGTCAAATCGCTAGTCACAATTCTGCTACACTACGCTGCAATAATATTTGCTTGTCAATCGCTGCAAGATACGCATTGCAGGAAGCTCCAAACCTGCCCGTCCATTATTGGATATATTGACTTTATATCTTATCCTATCCTTCTCATCTGTCTAGGACGGGTTGATTCCCCTCCTAATGAGGGGTTACTGGCATATTAATGCAGCCGGTTCGCCACTCCTCTGCTGCATCCCCTAAGGGTGATATTCATGACTGGAAAATTATCGCTAATCATTTAAATTTATCAATGGTAAAATTAGACGTTAAAGATTTTATCCAATTTGATAAAGATTCTTTATTTTGGGACATTTACAAACATTTTACAAAAACTGTTTGTGTATATTTTCTGACAAAAGAATACACAGAATGTTTAGGGAGGCATGGTGACATTTTCAGACTGACACAATATCAAATGTATGGAAGTGTGGTTACCATGGTATCTGATTTAAAAATTCTTTTACATGACCAGCTATTTTGATGTAATGTAACCAAGAAACAGTGAGTAAAAAAATTTTATTCATTGAACACTTTGGAAAATGTTAAGAGTCTAAACTAAATATTGTGAAATATTTTTAGGTAATTACATGTTTCGAATTTTTCTCAGTGAATATACTTGTAAATAGTATTTCAGCAAAATAAAATATGCATTTGTAAACTTAGATGAACAAGATGTGTGCTTTTGTTGTTGTGTTTTTCCATAGTGAATTTTTTACTCAGTTATTCTGATTAGAATTTGATATTTAAATCCACAACTTTATACCTTAATGCAATTCTGTTTAATTATTTTTTTAAAAAATCACTACTGTGAAATTAATGCCAGGAATGGGAAAAAAAGTGTTGAAAACTGATATCCATATATTGATTATTTTAGAAATTGTCCAATGCTACCTATTGACATTGTTTGAGTTATCTGAAATCAATTCGTTCACAAAATCGAAAATCCGAACTGTTAGAATTTGGTTGTTTTATAGAGATATAGCAGATAATTAACCCCAAAACGTGACTAAACTCTTAAACTTTGGTATAGAAAAAATGTTTGTCCTCTCCAGATAACACATATATAAATTTTACTTTTCCCCACACAAAGTAAGATAAAAACACACCAACAGTATATCTAGCAGCATGTGAAAACATCTCATTGAGTCATCTGAGCAAAAGGTTCATTTTTGACGAACGGTCAGGGTAGGGCATGGTAAGTGTAAACAGTACTATAAGAAAATACCATAGAGTCGAGTAACTTTGGACTTAAGGACTTCATCCATTGCAGCTGCTGTTTTGTGTTTGGTAATGTAAAAATAATGGTTGAGCCACAAAATTCTTTGAAAGTTTCTTTGTGAAAATTTCTAATTGTTTAGAATTTTGTAACAGAAAGTTAACATAAAATATACGATCAGAGCTAATAATCAGTGAAATAATAATAATAATAATAATAATAATAATAATAATAATAATTTTTTTTTTAATAGTTTATTATCTCTCAAATAATTACATGAATATACTAATATTTAGGCAACAATGCATCTTTTTCTTGCAAAATGGTTCAGTAAGAATTATAATTAATCTGAATATCATTATCATTTGCAGAATTTCTCATTGACACAAGAGTAAAAAGTGTGTATTATTACCATTAATAATAATCATGGTAATCGTGTTTATTATTAATGACTCACAAGTTAAACAATATTACTTATGTTGCAGTTCACATAATAATAATTTTTTTAAATTTAAATTGTAAATTAAATATATAATTTTAAACTTAAATATATAACTGAAGTATTACTATCACATTTTCTGTTTACTACTAGAATTCATTACAGAATGTTAAGTGAATAATGTTAGATAAATACTACTACTGATGTAACTCAACTGCACCCTCGAAGCTTTGTAATTAGCTTATCTGAGGGTGATACTGGTTATATATACATATATTTGTTATTGATTTGGTTGCTGTGTTGGAAGTAGGCAGATCTTTGGGAGGTCAAATGAATGATCTGAAAGGTCGGATCAAAGTGAAATTGCCGATATATCCTGTGTTATTGCATCTGTCTTGATGGTTCACGTTCCTTTTTTATTGCGGGCTTCTTTTTGAACTATTTAGGAGGCTTTTTTCTTCACAGTGGCAGCCTTTCTATGTCTTCTGTGCTTTTAATTTGTATCGGTTTTGAGTTTTGTGACTTCCTTATGAATATCTTGGCATCTCTGGTCCACAAAAATTGGTAATTTTTTTTCATTTTTGCTTTTCGTGTTTGGTACAACAGATTCTGGTTGAATGGTGTTAAATATTCGGATAGGAAGATTGGTGTATTGTCTTGCTGTGCGTTCAAGTCCTTGGACTTTATATAATAATAATATAATATATATAATATATATAATATATTATTATATAATAATAATAATAATAATAATAATAATAATAATAATAATAATAATAATAATAATAATAATAATAATAATAATAAATAACTATTTATTTGTGGTGCAATATGAAGTAATTTAAGAAGAATGAAGAAAAACGTTTATGAAAAATCGACAGTGGGAAAAAAATACGAATTTTGAGTTATCATTGGGACAATTGATTGCCAATTTCTTTTGATTAAGACTTTAAATTTATTTCCTAAAGAAATTTGTATATCTGATGGAATTATTTCAAGATATGCATTGACAAAATCACCTTGTAGTTGGAAAGAATTACTTGAAAGAGTTAAAAAACAGAATTCTTGGTTAATAAAATATAACCATCAGCTGAAGTGGGAAATTGGTTCACTATCTCTGGACAAACTAAGAAATTGGATGATAGAATCAAAATGCAAATATCAAATATTACTCGCCAAAGGAAGAGAAAAATCAAAAATATTAACGAGGTTAATAGGGAGGCCTGTTCTTGATTTAAATGAAATTAGATGCCCAAAACGTGAAAAAATAACATGTACTTTTAAGTGCTTTTGGAAACATAACAAAAGATTCTGTGCGTTTAATAATTCTCAGAAGTTTATGTATTGGCTTAAAAAATAAATATGCAACCCTTAATTTTACTGCAGTAATTAATTCCAAACAATCACCAGATGAAAATTAACTTTCAGATGAGAGTCACATTGTCAAAAACCATATGATGGCAATTCCACAAGCATGGGAAGAACCTTTGATGTATTTTTCAATTTATTTATTTTCTGTATTGTTAGATTCCGTAAATACAATTTGTAAATAATATTTCATTCAAATAAAATGTGTAAATTTAAATGAACAATTGGGGTGTCGTCGATGTGTTATACAAATTTAAGTAAGACCATAACATTTTTTTCCTTGTGAAATTTCATGCCACAAACTTACCAGACTTTTTTTTGACTCATTGAATTAAAAGTCTTATTTGTTCCTACAAGACCTCAAATATTTCAAGAAACTGTCAACTCTTGGAAGCAAAAGGAATAATCGGGTATTAAATTAATAGTCAGAATTTTAGTGGAGAAGATTTCACCTGAAAAGTTACAATACTGTAAGAATTTGGCTATTTTACAGAGCCATTTATTAATAATATTAGTCAAATAAAATGTAACATTGAAATTAACAAAGTATATATTACAGAGCTAATATTCATTTGAAATAATAAGAAATAACTATTTATTTGTTGTACTGGCAAAAGAAATTTCTAAAAGAAAATGCTACAGCAAGTTCAAAACCTTGTTTGTTGCATATCCGTTAATTAAAATTACTAATGCTAAAGAAAAATAAATAAAATAAATTTCAGTTACAGAAATAGGTTAAGAGCACAAGGAATCACAGGTAAAATTAATAGTCAATATTGGTTTTAAAAAAAATAAATGTAAGCATTAATTTACTACAGCAATAATTTCCCATGGGAACGAAGAATGAATAATTTTAGGATATGTGTCATCACAATCATCTGAATGCTAATCACTTAGTCATATGTATTTGAAAAGCATCCAAACTTGGAAAAATGACACCTTTTGAATAATACCGCAATTTACAGATATGACTCAGTCATCTTCATGAAAAGACCCCTTTTAAGTAACCGCTCACTGGGGGATATTACTCATGACGATAACATAGCATGATCCTATGGGCTGAAGTCCAAAGGAAGAAGTACTCAACTATTTCAGGTTGCAGTATTTACAGAAATTTCGTTCTTTGTGGTTTTTGTGTTTGTGTTATGGTGTGGATATAAAATTCAACTATTTTGGAATATTCGCATTTAGAAGAGCCATTCTGGCAAGATAGTAAGTAATTTAAATTATCATTAGAATTTCTAGGATACATACAAAAGGTTTTGTAATCCATTTAACTGTCCGTTTATTTTAATTTATTTTTAAATGCCATAGAGACACCAGCATATAATTAAATTATTCAAAAATCTCGAAACACAGCCGCCACTAGACTCTACTCTACTCTAACAATTCCCACCCTTTAACAGGAAAGAAATACCCCAAAATGTATTGGAAAATTAGTACACTCATCTATAGACAACCAAACACAAAACATAACAAGAATGACAGATGTGTCACCCTGGGAAAATTCCAAGATATCTTATCTCAAAAACATTGCCCACAATTCCATTCACAGACAGTGGTGATATCTGTAAATTCCTATTTTTGCATATTATATTGTAAATAATATCTGTGCAATAAAATGTGTAAACTTAAAAGAACACACAGTGTCGTTGATGTGTTATGTATGTTTAAGTAAGATCACTTTGAAATCACTGTGAATTCACACACAATTTATTTATTTATTTATTTATTGAACTTTAAGATCTTAATTTTAGACAAATCAAAATATTCGGATGAATTATGAATAAAATATGAATTTGAATTAGAATATGAATATAGAAGAAAATACGGATGAGCTATGGAAAAAAAGTGTGTGTTTAAGGGACACCAGTATATAATTAAATTATTCAGAAAAGCTCGAAATACTGCCACCATCACGACTGTACTCTAAGACTTCCCACCCTTTAACAGGGAAGAAATATCCCAAAATGTATTGGAAAATTAGTACAGCCATCTATAGAAGAAAAACACTGTATGTTTGAGTGTCATAGCATATAATTAAATTATTCAGAAAACCTCAAAACAGTGAATTTCCAAACACATAACGTCATGATTCTTATCTCTAAATATCACCCACAAGGCAATAAACGAACCAAAAACACCACGTGATGTCTCTGACAGAGGAGGGCCCCAGCGAAATTCCAAACATTCCAAAGTCTATAACAACAAACATTCACGTGACGTTCCTTATCTTATCTTGATCTGGTCAAAAGTGTCCCACCAATCACGACAAGATTTCTTATCCACTAATATATCTTCCTTTCCATTCAAAACAAGAACGTCACTTTTTTACAACTAACAATTCTGGTTCAAAGTGTCCCACCAATCACAACATGAATCCTTATCTCTACCATCACCCATAATTCCATACGCGAACCAAAACACAAGAACTCACGTCACTGACACATATGCCCCCCCAGGGAAATTCCAAACATTCCAATCTTATGATGTCACGCCCACAATAACGTCATCTTCTTATCAACCAATGACGTCACGATTCTTACCTTATCTTGATCTTGTCACTAGTGCCACCCCTACTATTGTTACCGATTTAAAACATTTTACAAAGTTATTTTTAATGGCATACTACACTACTTTCATGTACACTATGTACACCAGAGTTTCCCAAACTGTGTTCAGCAGAAGGTGAATAAGTGTTCTGCGAGAAGTTCCTGGAGTTTGTCATTTTAGTTTGGAAGCACATTCTTCCACTTTGTGCAAAAGATTTTGGAAGCTTTTCAAATGAAATGGATAATGTTGTTGAGGAAATTGCCAACATCGGGGTGAACTGCGTTTTGATGAGATTGACAATGATAACGTCGAAGAGTTAATTAAATCTCATTTAAATCTCATTCTGAAGAATTGAGTGATTCCGACCTGCTAAATTTAGATTCACAGCGGGAAGATCCCGAAAAATATGAAGAAAATTTAACCACTGATAGTCAGCCAAAAGAGATTTCACAGAAACAATTTGAAAATATTTTTCGTACAATCGAAGTTAAGCAGTAAAATTTGCAGAAGAGTAGAAGAGGCAATAGGGCCATACCGTCAGTTGTATGAAAAAAAAGAGATAAAATGCCTGCCAAATTACGTTAGCTCAATTCTTTGTTAAGAAGTAGAATAATAAAATTTATATTCTAAATATGTTTTATTGTCTTTCAGCTTCATGGTTTTCCTTTAACTAGGCCTTGAGATATACCTTAATTCTTTTATAAACGAAAATCGAACATAATAACCCGTAGGTTATTATATTCGATTAGTGCGTTTTCGATTCAATTAATGCGCCTGTTTTATAAAAACGCATTAGGCTAACTAATCGAGGTATTGCTGTATTTCAGTCTGAATAATACAAGCCACATCAGTGACGACTATGGAAACAGCAATGGACACAAATTTATGACAATAACATTTATGTACTTTATCTCATGCCTTCCAAATTTTAAGACTACTACATTAAAGGACACTTCCAACATACTACTACTGTTGAGAACATGCAGTGCACGCAGTTAACAGACATCGCTGAGTCCTTGAAATTGAAATGTTCATATATATAAATGCAATGAATAATATAGTTTGATACAAAGAACTTAGTCATTCAAGTTTAACAAAGAATGAGAAAGTCACAAATACGTACTTGTCTATAGATCGCACCAGTCATGCCATTCAATCTTCCAGAAGCATTTGTACCCCACTCTAATTCTGGGGGAGTACGAACTGTGAAACTAAAATGAAAGTTCATAATGTTTATCAATAACCGTAGTTAGTTTCACAAAGTAGAAGAACTGATATAATATGCCCTACATTTGGAATTTTAGAGTTTTTAATATTTATACTGGAAATTATTCAAAAAAAATTGTATACTCTTAATAAATTGTGTACTCTCACAAGTAAAAAATTAAAAACCTTATTAAGATAGATATGGCAGATTATAACGATAATTTAATAAGCGGCTTAAAAAAATGTGTTATTCAAGAAACTGCAGTTAACTTCCAGAGTGATCCTTTATACGACAATGCAAAACTGTAATCTGATCACATGCGATATGTTGGCTGGTGTATCCCATGTACGATATATTGCTCGTTTTCATTGTGAAGTTCATACATTGTTTTTGTCAACAAGATTTAGCATTCTGGAGGTGGCAAGGAAAAAGAAATCAACAACTCTACTGACTGATTTACAAGTTTGTTTACAAATTATTTGTTTCACAAATTTACTTACATTTTATAATAAGGTGACTACGGTTCTCAATAGGGATGATTCATATACAGAGTTACTTCTGGATTTTCCAAAGTCATACGACAGACTATCACATAATAAACTTGATTGGAAAATCAGTTGGTTGATTGGATGGCAAACTGGCTTTCTAATCGATGTCAGTGGTGTATACAGATGACTACAGGTGAGTTACTAGTGGAGTCCTACAGTGCTATTCTAGAACCTACAGTGCTCTTCTAGTAAATTTGTTTACAAATTATTTGTTTCACAAATTTACTTACATTTTATAATAAGTTGACTACAGTTCTCAATAGGGATGATTCATATACAGTGATACTTCAGGATTTTACAAAGTCATTCGACAGATTACCACATAATAAACTGGTGTATAAGTTACAGCAAACTGGATTGGAAAATGAGTTGGTTGATTGGATGGCAAGCTGGCTTTCCAATCGATATCAGTGGTGCATACAGATGACTACAGGTAAGTTACTAGTGGAGTCCTACAGTGCTCTTCTAGAACCACTGCTGTTTAATTGTTTGCTAATGATATTGCGAGTAGTCTGCAAGCTGATATTCAGCTGTTTGCGGAAATAGTTAAGAAAGCAAATAGTTGAGAAAGCATGGGAATATAACAAAGATCTGTATTTAAGTTTTGTCGATCTGGAAAAGGCATATGACAAGGTGCCAAGAGAGAAGCTATTCAATACGCTACAGTTATATGGTGTCAATGGGGCATTATATCAAGCAATACTTAGTCTTTATTTGAGTTATAAGTCAGCAGTTAGAATTGAAGGAAGTACGGGAAGAATGTTAACTCTGGCATGAGACAAGGATGTACATTATCCCCTCTGTTATTCATTATCTATATGGATCACATTATGAAGGAAAGTGGTATAAAACATGATATCAGGATTGGAGACGTTAATGTCAGCTCTTTGCTTTATGCGGACGATGTTATACTTCTAAATAAATCCGCTACAAGTTTTCAAGATTCCCTGACTAAATTGAAAAACTGTTGTAATAGATATGGTATGAAGATCACATTAAAAAAACAAAGACATTGAAAATAGGTAGAATTGTTGAAAATGTCAATTGCGTTGTGAACGGGGAACCTGTGGAACAAGTAAAACATTTCAGCTACTTAGGCACGATTTTTATGGAAGATGGTAAATTAGATATGGAAGTAGACAACAGAATCAACAAAGCTGGTATGGTAGGAAGTCAATTAAATACATTCATATGGAATAAGAGAGAAATTAGTCGGAAGTTTTAACTTATGGATCTGAGAGCTGGGTCAGAAGTAAAACACTTGACCAAAGACTAGAGACAGTAGATATGAGAGGCCTGAGAAAGATTAGAAGCGTGACAGATAGCATCAATGGCAATGTCATATTAAAAACGAGAATATTAGGAAAGAACTTGACATTGTCAGCATCCAGGAATGCATTAGTAGAGCTAGTCTCAGGTGGTATGGTCACTTAAACAGAATGGGCGAGGAAAGGTTAGCAAAACAAGTGTTCTCTGCCAGGTTGGCAGGAAAACGACCCAGAGGAAGACCAAGATATAGGTGGATTGATATGGTACAAAGTGCCTTAGACGATAGAAATATAAACTCCAACATTATCAGATACAGAAATATATCTGAAAATGTTGGAGTCTTGACAAGTAACAGACTGATTTGAAGGAAAATTGTCGACTGGAAGTTAGTAATGATGTACATTTTTCATGTAGTACTATCATATCCTGTACACCCCTTGAGGGTACATATCAGGAATTTGATGATGATGATGATGACTAAGCTGGGAAAAGTTATTAAGAATGATACAGATGTACTGATACTTCAGAGCGATTTGAATAAAGAGGCTATATGAGCTAATAAGTGGGGATATCAATTTAACACCAGTATATGTAAAGTTTTGCACTTTGAATCTCTAAAAAGTAAACCTGCGTATCATAATGGAGACGTATTACAGGAGGTGGAGGAAGCGAGGGATCTTGGGATATTGATGGATAAATAATTGAAGTTCAATGGATATTGTAAAGGTAATAAAAACAGCACAAAGAAATCCCAGTATACTAAGAAGAACATTGATACATCAAGATGTGGTTTGACTTGTTTGCATGGAGTTGGTGAGTAGAAATGAGGTGGTGAGTGAGCAAACATTGAACTAATTTAAGATGAGGTATGATAAAAATTATCTCTGTTAAAATGCATCTTACTATTGCCTCCGTTGATGAGTCTCGACTCCATTTACACTCACTATTTACACGCTATTTACACTCACAGACAGGATGCTCTCGTCTCGTAGCCTTAGTGGCGGTAATACTGCTTAGCTTGAGGTGCATCATAGTAAAATATGGCATGAAGAATACTTAAAATGATTATTGTTTTCGTGATAAGTAATTGGCAGTAGGCTTAATTTATCTCAAGTAAAATTTTTTTTAAATCATCAATTTAGAAAAAATAACAATTAGAGAAAATACTTTTCCCAGATTTAATCGAAAATATGTCATTTAGAAAAAAAATTAATGAACCTAATTATATTTTGCCTCGGGATTCAAAAAGTTTATCTGTGTCCGTTCAGTGTAAATAGTGGCTTCTAGAATCAACTTGCAACTCATATTCTCATTGTTTCGACAATTATGGAAATTAAAACATGGAATTCAGTGTCGACAGGAAAGGGGAAGTGGCTCACTTTCTTTCCCTTAGTTTCTATACCCTTGACTGTAAATGATATTTTAAATGCATTTTTATTATTTCAATTTCATAATGTAAAACTGATAGTGATTTCTTTAAAACTAAATTTCAAATCATCAAAAATCGACAAAAGTTGAAGAAGAAAGCATAATGAATCTTACTTGAATAACATATTTTCAGCTAACGCCATGACCGTTTTTATCGTTGGGCCTTTGACCTGTTTTTGCTCATTGAAACAGAACCGAGGAGGATATTGGAAAAGAAAAAATAAAAGGTTTTATTTTTAAAGTAATAAATTGACTGAAATTATGAAAGCGATCTAAAAACTATTATAATAGCAAAGTTTAGTAGAAATGTCCCCCCCCACACACACACACAACATCCGGAAGGCTAAAAAATCAAACTTAAAAATCCTCCTATTCTTCTCATCCATCTAAGACGGGTTGAGTTCCTCCTAATGACGGGTTACTTGACCAAAAGCACACTTAAATATTCTTGAAAGGATAGATCGCCATATTTATAGAACATTCTAATGTAGTTACTTCAAGGATTTTTATATTATTTTATACTGAACTTAATAATAAGGACAAAAATAGTATAAGACTTAAAATAACGAGAAACCCGAAGAACTAATAAATGTACATAGAAATATAAAATCATAAGAATAAAATAAAATACAAACAGAAGAATAAAAAAAATGCGGTTTATCAAACCAGCAATATGTCTTAAATATGGCATTATTTCCTTCAAGAATATTCAGGTATGGTTTCTTTCTGAAATAAATTCTCGGTAAGAAATTCAAACACCTTATTAACGTATTTTATGTTTGTTTCAAAACAAATAAGTAAATAATATAATAATGTTGAAATGAGACTTTTTGTGGTTATGAGACCATAGGTTCTTTAAAGAACCTATGGCAGAGGTGTTCAACCTTTTTTACTACGCGAACTACTTTTCTATAAAAAGTTATTCGGCGATCTACTCTCTTACATAGATCACGTTCCCCCAACCTGATATCCGATTACGCACAAATAAACAACTAAAAATAAACAACTAAAAAAAAAATACACAACTAAAAACTTTATTTGTGTATTTAAAAATTTATTTATCACTTTTAATTATTTTAATACAACAAATATTTTAATACAACAAAAAATATATATTAGAATAAAATATTTATTTCTCTATTTTGGAAAACCAAAGTTAGAAAAAACAACAGATTGATTACAAACTTACAAGTTACAGAAACGCTGGTTGATTAAAAAAAAAAAAAAAGTTAACGTGAAATTTGGCATTGTTTGGACCTCGCAATGTTTTCATAGTCAAGTTGATATGAAGACGTGGCCAATCGCAGACAATCATCCAAATGATCATTTGTAATTTGGTTTCTTAATTGATTTTTTTATGACGTTCATATTTGAAAAAAAAAACGGATTCTGACAAGTATGTCGATCCGAAACACGACAGTATTTTTCGCGCAATATCAGTTAATATTGGGAATTTTTTTATGTGCATACTTCCAAATGACTTCATTGTTTATTGATTTTAAATGTAAACTATTCTGAATGTTTATTATCTCAAGTTCTACTTCAGCTTGGTTTATATCAAACAGCCCACTAATTTTATTTGAAATTTCTGTGATGTTCAAGTTTTCTTGAAATGGATTATTGATAAAAGATACAATCATTTCAGTTTTTATTAAAATCTTTAAATCTTAAATTTATTTATTCCTCAACTAATTCTATTTCACGAATAAATTCTTTTAAATCATAGCGAAGCATTTCTTGATTTTGTTCAAAAACTTTTAATAAATATGGGAGATGTCTAAATTCGCGGTCATTTATATTTTTCTTTAATAAAAGTAAGTATTGTTGGAAAGTTTTTATTTAACTTAACATGTCAATTCAATTTTTATCTCTACCTTGTAACTCTAAATTTAAATTGCTTAATTTCGTACAGAAATCGACTAAAAAGGTTAAGTGTAGCAACCACCTTTTACAACTCAATTGTGGATAAATATCTCCTTTTTCATCAAGAAAAAATTTTATATCGTTAATTAATACAAGAAATCTTTCTAAAAATTGACTTCAGCTGAGCCATCGAACATTATTGTACAACAGACGTTCCCTATCATCATCTGCCTGTAATTTAAATAACCGCCCTTGCAGGGCTTTTCCTCGAACAGAATTTACAATTTTAAATATAATATCCAAAACATCTTTTGTGTTTAATCTTTTACTACACAGTACTTGTTGGTGAATAATACAGTGGTACGTTAAAAATATGGATATTTGTCATCGTTTTTACATAATGAAATGAGCCTGATTTATTACCTATCATTGCAGGAGCACCATGAGTAGTAATAGACACAAGTTTAAAAAACGGAAGTTTGGGTTGTTTCACAAATTCATCAAATGCCGAAAAAATGTCTTCTCCTTCAGTCCTTCCCAATAATATAATTTTTAAAAGTTCTTTATTTGAATAATCTTGAAATACCATGCGAATAAATACCATTAACTGAGCAATATCAGTGAAGTCGTTTGATTCATCAAATTGTAATGAAAACGCAACACACTGGTGAATGTCTGACATTAACCTGGCCTGGAAACTTTTCTCCGGCAATTGGAACTCTTCCTTTCGGCAATTTGAAACCTTGTCTGTGGCCTAGAAGTAGTCTCTCTCTCCAGCGACGTCTCGAACCGAGAAGCTCCTTTCTGGAAGCGGAAAACTCCTCTCTCAAGCAACGTGGATCCGAGCAGTCTCTCTCTGACGGCGAATATGGACCGGGCGGCCTCCTCTCTGAGCAATTCTGGAACCGGGACCCCTTCTGCTTGCTTCAGTCCCTTTTTATTAGGCCTCCTCTGAGACTTCGCATGAAGTTTGGCAACCCCCAAAGAATCAGTATGAGTCTTTCATCTTAAGTCCGAGTTCGGCACGACTTTTGTTCTCCTCCGCTTTATTTTGATTGTAAGTTGCCGGCCATCAGAAAGTTGTTTGAACTCTTTCTGACTGACTTCGGAGATGTTTACAGTTAGAGCCTGCAAGCCTTTCTCATACATACAAGTTTAAATAACAATCTTTCTAAAGCCACCATATACAGCTTCGGCGACAAAAACATTGCCTTTGTTTTTAACACTCTAACATTTAAAGCAGTATATAGAGTTAGCTTCAAAAGAGTTATTTACAAAAACATCTAATACAAACTATGCCGAGACAAACAAAGTTTATTTTTTTACAATATTCACATGGGACTTAACCTAAGTAAAAAATCGATGTAATGTGCTTTGGAATATTTAATATTTAAGCTACAATCGAGTTTTTACACTTTGCTTATAATCGTATTCACTCGGCTGGCTGTTTGACTTCCACTGATCCAAATTAATTCATTTACCCGGACTTATAAGAAATTTGCTGATTTGACAATTTTAAAGAAAAATAAATAAACAATAGCAATAAACTTAAAGCGAATTAAAATAATGATAAATAAAATATTATATTTTCAGTTTTAATTAAATTTGTAAGGAGGAATACACAAGAGATCGACCAAAAAATCGCTCCGCGATCGACGGGTTGAACACCCCTGACCTAAGGTCTCATAACCACAAAAAGCCTCGTTTTTTAAGTATTTTATGACCAAATATGTATAATTTAAATGTTGAAATGCTTACCGGAATACCGCATACGAGTAGAGCAGTATTTGCAAATGACACGATGTGAGTATAAACTGTTTTATTAGTCATATTCTGAAAAGGATAAAACATTTATAACAACTTTCTTTAGCATATAAAAAGAAGTGAGAGTGTATATGTCAAGCCTTTGAACAATAAACATTGATAACCAACAGAACATTTATGCCAGCAGTGTTTTTAAAAAAAAAATTCATATGATAATTCCTTTTCGCTCATTTCATTTAAAAAATAAATAGGAAATATAAATTTAAATTTAAATATAATTTAATTTTAAAAGCTGCTATTATGCTATTATTTAAAGAAACAGGTAGAAAATAAGTTTGAAATAACAAGAAATATAAAAGGATTTACAATCTAATTAACTATATGAAACTTACCCCACTAAAAGAGTTTAAAGAGTTCGAGGTCTACGATTCGAACACAAAAGTAGAAATGGAATAGCACACTTCGGAACAAGCTATTTTTCTATTAACGTAGGATGATTATGCTCTAGCAATGTAGTTTAAAATGCCGTCAGGTAACTAGCATTCGTATCGAATTAAATGACCGATTTTGCTACATCTGGAGCTCCTCCTTCTAACAACTTACGATGGTTTTGAGATTCATTCATTTTGTATGGTGATTCAACAATCGTTAACCTCTTTTACCGGGAGGAACGGCACCACCTCATCGAATTAAATAATCGATTTTGCTACATCTTAAGCTCCTCCTTCTAACCAGTTACGATGGTTTTTAGATCATTGACCTGCTAAGCAGATATTGGTCTTATTAGACAGGAGACCTCTTAGATATTTATCATCAGTTCAAAATATGATCTAAAAATAATAACATCCAATAAGCAATAAGGGAAATGTGATACATATTTATTGCTACTTGTTCAGTTTACAAGAAATTGGAAAAACGATTGAAGAGATGAGTACTGAAGCTCACAGCAACAAAAGGCAGTATTACATACGAATTGTTAAGATGCCTTTCAGAAAGATGAACTGCTTTGAACAATAATTACAAAAGTTGAGGTTACAAATGGGAGAAAGGAAATTGGAGGGATCTATTTTTCGCTTTTTTTTTTCATAAAAAATGTCAGCATTTCTTTTATCGCAGGCAGACACCCATTTAACAAACGAATATATCTTGTGTATCTTGTGGAATATCAGGCTACTCTTGTAGGACATTAGGAAATCACTGGAAATCCGTCAAGGTGAATGTTAAATATTGCAAGAGAGGAGATAAAACCGGACCCACTTGAACAAGTCAGGCAGCGCCATAAATTGCAAAATATCACTAAAAAACTGCTAGGAATTTCTTTTCAAAGAAACATCAGAAGTAAATACGTCAGAAAAAAGTTATTTTAGAAAATACCTATTAATATTCACAGCAGTCAATGGCATATAATATTGTCAGGGTGTGGCATGATACATGTTAAACCAAAACAACAACAACAACAAAAAAGATGAATGGAAAGAATACTGACAGTGCATGGGAAGCATTTAAACAAGACTTGAATGATGCGATATCAGACTGTGTCCCGAGAGTTCGAAGAATAAACAGAGTAGGAATCAAATCGATGTGTAATCTTTTTAAGCAAGAGATTCGTAAGAAAAGGACGATGTGGAAGGAATACGTGCTAAATCCAGTTTCTTTTCATATGAAAAGAAACTGGATTTAGCACGTAGAAGCTACAGACAACTCACAAGAATTCTATCGATATGCTGCAAATAAAAGAAAAAATGAATATGAAAGAATAACCCTTCTAAATCAAGATGGCGTGAGGGTTACAGATGCAGAAAAAGTTGTTCAGTTAATGAGTGCCCATTTTGTTAAAAGCTATTAACCTGGTGTATGCAACATTGAGCTCACTGTTACCTCTTCACTAGATGAAGAACCGCAGGTGTATGAGGACGAGGTATTAGAGCTGTTGCAAAAATTGAATAAGAATTCAGCAATAGGGACTGATGGGGATATCAGGACGTGTGCTAAAACAGTTTTCAGCTGAATTGGTTATTCCTTTGACCAGACTGTTTTATATGAGTCTCAGAACAGGGAAGATTCCGCAGGAATGGAAGGAATGTATGATAATTCCATCGCACAAAGGTGTACAAAGACCCATATATCCTACTAACGACCGATTAGTATCTCAGGAGTGGTAGTGGAGATTTTGGAAAAAAATTAGTTAGGGTCCCATTCAGAAATGGGTTGATAGTCAATCTCTACTTTGTAATGACAACATGGGCTTAAGGGAAGGTCATGTTTTAGCAACTTGTTCACATTCTGTAACAATGTTACCATTGAACTAGACAAGTGGAATGGATACACCATGATACTTTTGGATTTTGCTAATGCTTTTGACAGAACACCGCATGGCAGACTGCTGCATAAATTTGAGAAAATAGGTTTGGGTTATAGAATATTAGCATGGATAAGAGAATGGCTGAATGACAGATATCAAAAAAGTGGTATACAGGGGATGTGATTCTGCAAGATTTAATGTAACAAGTGATGTATCACAAGGATCAGTGCTTACTCCACTGCTATTCAATCTGTACATTAATGATATTAGGAAGGATTTGACAAGCGACATACAGCTATTTGCTTATGATGCAAAGATAAGTAAGGTAATCAGGAATGCTGCTGATATGTAGTACTTGCAGAGTAATTTGAATAGGCTGGAATTGTGGGCATGGGAAAATGGGTGTCAGTTCAATGTCAGTAAATCTAAATTCATTCACTTCGGTGTGCTTAAATATCCGATGTCATGTTATATTGGGGGGGTAGGCTAGAAGAAACTGATCAGGCTAGGGATCTTTGAGTATTAATTGATAGGAAGTTGAAGTACAGGCGCCATGTGGCAAAGATTGCAAATGCCATTCAAAGAATAATTGCAATGCTGAAATGAACGTTCGTATGTGAAAATAATGATGTTATTTGCCTCTTTACAAGGCAATGATAAGACCTCACTTAGACTATTGTGCACAGGTCTGGTCTCCTAGTTTCCGTTGTTATTCTGATATATTGGAGAGAGTACAAAGGAGAGTGTTAAAAATGATATCAGGATTGTGGATTGATAGAATTTTTCAATTTATGGAGGGTTGGGAAAGGACGACAGCATCCTTGGAAGTTGAGGACAAAGGCCGCTAAGGGTGGGTGTGGGCATTTTTTCTCTCAGAGAGTGGTGCGTGATTGGAATGGACGGCCATTAGATTTTGTGAGCGCAAGCAGTGCGAATGAATTCAAGAATAAGTATGATAGCTGGAGTGTGTGTGTGTGTGTGTGTGTGTGTGTGTGTGTGTGTGTGGCCTCCCTCGATGAGTCTCTGACTCCCTGCTGGAGGTCTCTCTTAATAATAATAAGAAGAAGAAGAAGAAGAAGAAAAGAAACAGAAGGATTTATTCTGGCAGCTCAAGAACAGGCATTACAAACTAATGCAATAAAATCAAAAGTTTTGAATATCAATAATAATAGCAAATGCAGATTATGCGATCAGAACGATGAGACTGTCGAAAATGTAATCAGTGCCGGTAGCAAGATAGCTCAAACTGACTATAAATACCGCCATAATCGAGTGGCCAAAATCATTCGTTGGCATGCATGCAAAAAATATGGCTTTCCTACATCTGATAACTGGTGGCAGCATAGAATAGAGACAGTATTGGAAAACGAAACAGCAAAATTTCTCTGGTACTTTCGAATACAAAGTGATCGGCATTTGGAACATAATAGCCCTGACAGCATAATTATCGAACATCGACAGGTTTGGATTATCGATATCGCAGAACCCAGTGATAACAACATTAACAACAAAGAACTGGAAAAAATTACTAAATATCGATATCTGGCAATCGAAGTTGGCAAGTTGTGGCTTAAACACACCAAAGTTATTCCAATAGTTATCGGCGCACTTGGCACAATTTCAAAGAAGCTATCCAACTATTTACAGCAACAGTCCATATTTTACGACGCTACCTGACAGATTTTTCTTAGATTTTTGGGTAGAATCTGAATTGTTCTGTATCACCAGTCAAATTGTTGTTTAAATAATATTTGTTTTATAAATAATGTTGTTTAAATCTTGTTTTGACTGTGAATCAGTTATGTGAATAAATAATAATAAAAGGATTCGAATTTCTTCGAAACCTCTGACATGTCTTCTTATATATCCTCAAAGAAAAAGATTAAATCATTACGATATGAAACCTGGGTGTAAAAGGGTTCTAAGATATGTTCTTTTTTGTGGTTATATCAATTGCTTTACTATAATTTTTATTCTAGGTGTTTATCAGAACTTTTCAGTCCCACCTCGTGTTATATATTATAAATTTTAAAAGGCAAAAGTATCCTCCATCAAAATAAAAAATGCAACGCGACATGAACTATGTGTGTGTGTGTATGTGTATGTGTGTGTGTGTGTGTGTGTGTGTGTGTGTGTGTGTGTGTGTGTGTGTGTATTGGAGAAGGAGAAGGTTGACGCTCTGCTTCATGTTGTGAAGCGGGACTCGTTAAACGTTTTGTTGCGTCATCCTTCACAATATGAAGGATGATTCGCTTAAATACGTGCCTTATCTCTTTCTTATATCATAGCTAATCCAAAGCAATCCATAGTGAGAAGACGTAGAGGTTGGAGTATTCGAAAATATCTAAATATAATTTATTTATTTAGCGTATTATGATACACGGGCCATGAGGTCCCTTTTCTGGGGAAATACGGCACCATCTCATCTCCCTCCCACACACATACTCTATCCGACCTCACCCCTATTTTCATACGGGCTCTGGACCGGCATATAGCTGACAAATCATCAGACGTATGGCTGGGTTATAAGTATTCCTAACTGTAATCCGTGTGTGTTCACAGGGCGGTTTGCCTGTTCTCGTGGAACAGGCAAACCGCCCTGTGAACAGTTCCCTGGTGAAAAAATCCCACCGCCTCCACCCGTATGAGACCGGCTATCTCACCTTTCCTCGAAAGAGATCAGATAAAGATTCCTCACGTCATGGACAGGAATCGAACTCAGGTCTTTTTTTCCAAAGGGCTTTGTCTATACCGACTGAACTACGGAGGCTCGTCTAAATATAATAATAATACACGAATACTACTAGTACTACGTCTGAGAAAAGGAAAATGAGAAGCAAAAATGTTAATTTTGAATCTTTCTGTCTCTCCGTACGTGTTTCTGTTTTTAATTTTTATGGCGAAAAGACACACTGTGCCAGCAGTTATGATAATTGGTTACTAGGACAATTACAAACATCCATGCTCTTTGAAGGATTCGAACCCACAACCTCTTGCCTGGAGAGCAGATACGCGAACCACCCGCCAACTAAGAGGTTGTGTTGTGTTTATTAGCTTCCTTCAGGAATGCACTTTTATTTATATGTAGCGTAAGGTTGCTCAAGTCGTACCCCATAAGAAAAATCAAGTATAAATTGTAGGATTCATTAATTAAACAAGCAGTATTTGTTTCATTAAAAACTTTTGTGAACATTATTTTATTTATTATGATAAAGTTCGAAATATATGTATGCTTTTACATGAAATTAACTAAATTTTATAATAAAAACTCGGTACGACTAAGGAAACCAGTGTTCTAAGTTGTACCACTTACAGCTTAAGTCGTACCTAAGAATAAAATCAAACAAAACATAACTAAAAGCTATATATCTTAAGTAAAATATTTAAATAAAAATATTTTTATCCGGTCACCATCGCATAATCAGTTATTACAAACATCACAAACATATTTCGTTAGTTTTTTGTCAACTCCAGCACAGAGATCATGTACCCATGTCTTACATTTTAAGCACTGACTCATGTTTTCATGACAGTCTTCTGCACAAAGATTACAAAACCAATCGCCATTATTTTTATTGACTTTTTTTCTTTTTAACTTCCATTGTTTGTATCTTTCTTTTAACTGCTTCTTTCCTTTTATTTTCTGTAATCGTAATATCATTTTTATATGGAGTAGACGTTATTTTCATAGATGACGAATTGTACTGGTACGATTTAAGGCCCAACGGTACTGGTACGATTTAAGGAATTCCTTAAATCGTACCTGTACGACTTGAGAATCTTATGTGGGTACGACTTAAGACCCGGCACGCGTAACATTTCAAATAAACATACGAATAATACTGAATAAAGCTACTACGATTTCATTTCGAATAAACAACTATTTAAATACTACATGTATACCTGAAAAGGAAAATGAATTTATCAATAATTTGCTTGTTACAAAAACTACCAAACATATACAGAAAATTATAAGAAAACAACAATAAACTTACTTATTAAAAGGATTTGTTAGTACGCTGTAGGTAAACAAAGTACATTACTCGAACCAATATGGTCGACTGAAGTGTACATCTTCTTGCCGCTAGAAGTGCTGTTGTCGCGGTATTAAATTCAAAATTTAAGAGATAATCTTAAATTTTGAATTTTTCCATCTTTACGTACATTACATTAGAGGTGAGACAAGGATGTGTGTTCTCACCACTCCTGTTCAACATATATGCAGAGGTAATCTTTAAAAAAGCATTGGAAGAATGTCCAGAAGGAATCACAATAAATGGAAAGATTGTTAACAACCTACAATATGCAGATGACACCGTGCTAATTGCAGATAATATTATGGATCTCCAAAAACTCATTGACAGAGTATACATAGAAAGCCAAATAATGGGAATAAATATAAACATCAACAAGACAAAATACATGATCATCAGCAAACATCCAGCCTCATCAATGAAACTGACACTCAATTGGAAAAATATTGATCAAGTGTCAAGATATAAATATCTTGGTTGCTGGCTTAATGAACGGTGGGATCCAGAAATAGATATAAAGACAAGGATTGAAGTTGCACGGCAGTCCTTCATGAAAATGAGAACACTATTCTGCAATAAAAACCTAAACATGGAAGCCAGATGCCGAATGCTGAATTGCTACGTGTGGTCTATTCTGCTCTATGGAGTTGAAACATGGACATTGAAGGCAACAACCATCAAGAAAATCGAAGCCTTTGAGATGTGGCTATACAGAAGAATGCTAAAGATATCATGGACAGAAAAAATTACCAATGAAGATGTCTTAAAATCCATTGGCAAAGCTAAACATCTTGTACAAATAATCAAGAAACGAAAAACATCATATCTTGGCCACATCACGAGAAACAGCAAATACCAACTTCTACAAACTATTTTGATAGGAAGAATTGGTGGCAAAGGAACTAGAGGAAGAAAAAGAATATCATGGTTTGACAACATCAAGATGTGGACAGGAAAGAGCAGCGCACAACTGCTCAGATTAGCACAAGCGCGCAGTTTGTTCGCCAAGATGGTCGCTGACCTTCGATAGAAAATAGCACAATAAGTACTCTGTAGGTGAACAACGTTCATTACTCGAACCAATATGGTTGACTGAAGTGCACATCTTCTTGCCGCTAGAAGTGCTGTTGTGGCGGTATTAAATTCAAAATTTAAGAGATAATGGAGGCGCTTTTGTTATACACTTTCCATCTTTAGTGTATAACAAAAGTTGTACTGATTCTATAATAGATCTCATTTGAGGTCAATGTAGTCACTACTTAATATTCGATTTTAACTTTACATCCATGTTTTATAGTCACGAAGAGTTTCGATGATAACATATTCTAATGCCATTATAAATCATCCTACTTCTGTCAGCAGTTTATGAAAAGTCATTTTATAAAGGGGAAAACAAATCATGTTACAATATTATTATGCATTTCAGCCAACTAGCGAAGTATCTAACTTTCTCCTACATAGAAAAAACCCAGAAAGATTTAAAAAAAAAAAAAAAAAAAAAAAAAAAAAAAAAGATAAATATGTTATCTCTGTATCAGTCCTAAATATCGATTGTAAGTAATGGATCATCGAGTAACTTAGCCATACTTTCAAAATGAAAGTAATTCTGTTTTCCAAAAATATGAAACGTTGTTAAGTGTTAAGAAGTATCATTCATTAATAGGTTAATGTTCATTAGTTTCTCTTGAGTAAAATAATTTCCGAAAAATAAAGCAAAGTAAAGAACATTTAAAATACTTCAGTTACCTAAATGTAACCGCTGCATAGTCCTCTCTCCTTCCAATTCAACCTGAGCCGAAGATGAGCCAAAGAGAACCGAGTTCAGCTGCCTATGTTTGTAATGGATTGGGGGGGGGGGTTCTAGATAAGCTAGTTTAAGCTGAATTTTCAAGTATATCTCGGATTGTAACGAAGTCTTTCCAAAGAGCCACCATGCCAAATGCACGAGTAATCTAGCATATGTTGTGAACTTAATTCTAAGTGAAATATTATGGACAACAGTACTTCTCTTTTTGATATTATTAACTCCTTTATTTATTTATTTATTTATTTATTTTGAAAATAAGACCAGTATTAATACAATAAATGGGACAAATTTATTACAATGAAGTGCATTTCGGTTCTCGTAGCACTGGTGAGCCAAAAACAGAGCTTTACCTACAATTTTTGATAATTTTAACATTACATATATTTAATCGTGATATGCTACAAAGATTTTCTGCAATTTCATAATTGATAAATTTAATAAAGATGTATTTCACAAAGCAAAACTTTTGGATTTTTTCATCAGTTTTGCAACAATCGTAGCCGGTAAACTATTTCTGCAGGCTTCTGATGACGCTTTAGAAAGTCTTCTAAAATGTGAAGAAACCTATGGCAACGAAAATTTTGAACTCCTGAAAAACTCGTGTATGGTGCTGTTACCATTCTTTAGCGGAGCGTTTTTCACAAACTTTTCTTACGACGGAATACTTGACAAATTCTAAAATTTTAACGGAACACTTTGGTTAGAGTCGAGTATCATCGGTCTCGTATTCAATGTAAAGTAAGCGCACGCTATCGCCGACGATGCAGGCTGTATCGCATCGCAAAAATGCGACTACGGGCGTCCCGGGCCATATTGATACTGTGTTTCCGTACAGGCATGCGACTGCCAATACTGATTCTTTTCAATTCCCTGCTATTGTTGGGTGAGATATGGGTTGGAAACTGTCTTCATTAAATGTTTAGATCATTGTTCCATAGGAAGTTCTGTTTGTCCGTACAAGCCTTCTCGGTCGACGGCGATCTCGTTTCTGACAGGCTTAGGACCACAGTTACGCCTCATAAACAAGCAGAGGTGACTGGTGTCTCAAATGGTGGGTTATTTTTTCACTGAATAAACACCGTGGATATCTCACCATTTGAGACACCAGTCACCTATGCTGTTTGTGAGGCATAACTGTGTTCCTAAGACAGTAGAAGGGCACCCACAATAAGCCCTCTATAGAACTCCGAAAGATCTTTTGTTTTTCCCTTTGTGATCAACACTATTAAAGATCTCACGCAGAACATTACTGTTTCATAGGGTGAATCAAAATGCTTTTTTATATTTCCCATTGTCTGATATCTAGGATACAATGAAGGGGGGTGGGGAAATATGAGCTTTTAGCTTGCCCTATGAGGACATGGGAGTTAACTATCTTCACTTGATATTAAAATGGCTTTAAGTCTTTTATGCTTGTAGAGGTTCATTTCATTGTAGTTTGCATCTTATTGTACCAGTTCATTAGGGTGTATGTGGCGTTTTTTTTCAAGAATTTTGCTGCTAGAGAGTGTAAAAATGAGGAGAAATATGGGACATTTGTGTCCCGATGAATCTGAACATTTCTGACAAAACCATGGAGCATTTATTATCATTCGTCAACATTTGTTTTGCACTCGTTGCAATTTAAGAATATTAACATTGGCGGTATGGCTCCAATCTGGAGAAGCATATGTAATTATAGGAAGAATCACCATCTGGTAGAGTAGCAGATTGTTTCTCGTGTTTAATTTGCTGTGTCTGTAAATCAAGGGGTAGCGTTGGGCGATGGCTTTAAGTACCTTTGCACATATGTTCCTAATATGATTGTCTTAGTCTTTTGTCCAGTAGTATAGTATTCCGAGAAATTTGGCTTCTATTTACCATGGAATTTTGGTATTAAACAGAAAGACGTCCACTTTGGGAGATGCTAATCTTCTGGTGAAGAATATAACTATACTTTTCCGAGGGTTAACTTGCAATCTCCAGTCAGTAAAACCATTGTTCTAGTGTTAGAATCTTTTCTTGCAGTTTTTTGGTTACAAGGTGTGGATGAAGTGATCTAGCTAATACAGTCACGTCATCTGCATAAAGGGCCACAATGGATGACATGGGGGTTATGCGGGATATCTGTCACATAGATTGAGAATAGAATCGGGACCAGTAAGGATCCTTGTGAAACACCAGCCAAAATACGACGTTGGGTTAAGACTGTTCCATTTATCTTGATCCGAATTGTTCTGTTCATTAGATATGAATTGGTTAATAGAATCATCTTCAATGGAATTTTAGAAATAATGAGTTTATATAGCAGTCCATAGTGCCAAATTTTGTCAAAAACTTTCTGCGATGTCTAGGAATGTTTCATTGTGTGTTTTGCAGTGTGCTGTTTCTAGTTGTATCCTGTGGTGATGTATTCGATCAATCTGTGGATTTGTTAGGTGGTGCTATGATATCGACGAAAGCCAAATTGTACTCGCTGAATGATTTTTAGATTGTCCACTGAAACGTGAAGTCTGGTGAGGATGACTTTTCAGCATTTTTTCCTAGATTTGAAAGCAGGTTAATGGGAAGATAATTTTGAGATAGATGTGGGTCTTTGCCCGGTTTACGTATGGGACTATGTCAGCAATTTTCCGAGAGAGAGGAAAATTTTGTAGTCTGAAGATTGCATTTATTATGTTAGTAAGATCTACTACAGCTTTACAGGATAATAATTTGACAACTTATATTGTGATACCGTTAGGACCTGGAGGTTTTTTTTATTCTGGAGGTACTTTATGATGACAATTATTTCCACTGGTGAAGATGACGTGATCAGGATGGAATTATTGTCAGATTATTTTAGTGTGCATCTGAGATGGTGATGAATTCTGTATATATGGTTGCTGTTTAAGTTTTCATGTGCTGTTTGCACTGCTTTTCTAAATTTCTTGCTATGGTATCTGCTTTTTTCAGCACCAGTGCGTGTGCAAGGCCCAGATCTTATTGGAGAGGGGGAAGAGATTTCCCCTTCTTTCAGAGATTTTTTAAGAGTTTCCAGATGGAGTGATCAGTAGGGTTAACTTATTTTACAGGATAGATGTTAACTTATTTTCCCATTCTTGACTCCTGTGATTTTTGAGGATATCATTGACTGAACTATTCAGTCAGCGATGTTTATTTATTTATTGTCTTGAGGAGCGCTCGTGTTATGATATCTTTTCCTTGCTTTGTTGTTCTCTCTTATGAACTTCATGATATCTTCTAGAACAAGATTTCCCAAACTTTTTTTTCCGTGAACTGTTATTTTAATACTTCATCTTGGTGACCCACTAAAATTTGTATGGCCAATAGGTAAAATAAAACAGATTTGTATTATAATATTTATATTATAATAAATTCATATTATAATTAAGAAGCATTCACTCTTACAAAAATATAAAGGAATTAAACTAAAGTCAAGTAATTTATTAATGAGAAGTTTAATGCTGTTTTTTGCTAACTAGAATTTCAGGTTTGGAGGAAAAGACGATAACATTATTCTTAAATCCGGTTCGACTTCCAATCGGTTCCTATATTTATTTTTTATAAAAACCAGTGTTGAAAAGCCTGTTTCACACTTATAGGTTGTGACAAAGGGCATTATAAATTGTATCACTCTTTCTGCTAAAACTGGGTACTCCTGACGGCAAAACATCCAAAAATCCATCAGTAGTATTGTGTTGAAGATGTCTTTGAGTGCCGTATCACACGACAATTCAATTATAGATTCAATATCTAAATCCGGCAATTCTGTCTCAGATTCTGCGTTCACTGTAAAAGGTTCATTATCCGTGCTTTGTTGCTGTTGATGGGGGGGGGAGGGGAATATTCCTTCAGACTTACCTGCAGTCCTAGCATATGTTCCTTGATAACAGCTGAAATCTCATCCGACATGAAACTCATATTATACTCTTTTTGTAATTCTGTTAGCTTTGTAAAAAATTTGTAATTCCCTGCTTCCACACACGACGGAACTACAAATTGAGTTTTTTTTTTCCAGCTTCCACCTTCTCTTGCACTTTAAATATAGTTGCATTGCTACCTTGTAATGTCAGATTAAATTATTCAAAAAATCAAAAATGTGATAAAGATTAGGCAACCTTTATTAACCAATTGACATCATGAAAACTGTCTTTGAATTCAAATATTACATCCCTAGCTGTTGGGGGGTGTTGATCTAAGAACATTAAAACTTCATCCTTCATTTCAATAAATCTTTTTAAAACATTCCCTCTTGACAGCCATCGCACCTCGCAGTGTAAAAGAAGATGTTCATGTTCACTCCCCATTTCTTTGCACAACGCAGAGAATATTCTTGAATTCAATGGACGAGATTTTATAAAGTTTATAAATTGTACACATTCTTGCATAGTTGCATTTAAAAGCAATGGCATCCTTTTGACGGCCAATGTTTCTCTGTGAATACTGCAATGCACCCATACCCAGTCTGGTGCTATGGTTTTGATCTTCCGAAACAATCCAGTATGTACGCCTGCCATTGCATGGGCTCCATCGCTACTCAGTCCCATTGCTACTCATCGCTACGATGGACTGAGCAGTCCATCGCTACTCAGTCCCAATGAAAAGGGCATTGCTTCCATTCAATGCCCTTTTCATTGATGTAATTTGCAATCAAATTAAAAATTTCTTCAGCTGTTGTTCTTGTTGTCAGAGGTTTACAAAAAAGAAATTCTGTGTAAGTTGTATTGTCACAATCGTATTTCACAAACCACATTAAATTGGCATTGTTCGATATATTTGTACTTTCATCGACTTGCAAGGCAAAAAATTGCACCCTTTTAAGTGACCTACGATAGTTTCTTCGATATTATCTGCCATCTCCATGATTCCATGATTCACTGTGTTATTTGATAGCGTCAGCATATTTACTTGGCTCTCTTGTTTGTTTGTTTTTTATCACATATTCGAGATGCTAAGATTTTCACTGCTAGAACTATTAATTTCTCGACAACTGTGTGAGGATAACCAGTTTCAGCAATTAAATAAGGATTATTCGCAGTCCATATGCGGCAACTGTGCGAGTTAACACTACCGTTCAGATAAAAAATGTGCCTCGTCATTTCACAAGATCTTCCACAGCTATGCATCATCCACCTCAATTCTAGTTAAGAACATCAGGGCAAAGTGCAGCTGAGTTTCCACATCACCGTGAAGCAAAGATTGAGTATGGGAGAGATCTTATAAGGGAAAAACTTTAGCATTTGACGCAACATTTTCCATACAGTTGAGTGCTGCATGTCCAGTTGCTTTGATATTGCCCTAGCTCTGCTGGAATCCTGTGCATTATTCATTCCATGTTCCACGACGGCAGTTGCAACTTTGTCAACTTGTTGAGGAATAATCCATTTGTGTCCTAGTCCTGGCCGCACTGCTAAAGATCTCCGCTATTTTCAAATCGCAAAATCATTTTTCTGAGATTTGTTGTCATTAGAACTTTTCTCCTATCCTTCAAAAACCGGGATTCTCGAAGCGCAGCATAGGCGTTACTGTGTTGTTGATAGTAAAGCTTGACTAGCAAGGCACGTTCCGGTAGGGTGAGATCCATAGTACTGCAGTGTTATCAGAATGACGCGAATCCGTTTCTGTCTCCCGTATATCCTGCGATTATTTGGCAGAAATCTGTACTTTTTTGTTTTCGTGTAAATCAAAACCCCGTGTTCCAGAGTGTACATATACCAAATTTGGTCGAATTTGTCCAATACATTTTTCGTTACACGGCTCTGAACGCCTCTTTAATTGTGGCAACCCTGTGTATATAGGTTTTACAACTTCTCATCTATCAAGTTAATATGAAGAAGAAGAGAAAAAAAAAACTTGCTAATGACGTTTTCGTATCTGTGACTTGGCGCTATCCGTTTCATGGTATTTTATGGTATTTCTCAAGTGCTGTATAGGACAGTATCAAAATTTATAAATATTCAGTCAGTTAAAACACTAGTATCTAAGATATTGGATTCTAGTGTTATTCTAACTAGGCAACATGCAACTAGGTATTCTACAGCAGTGTATTATAAATTGAATACCATTTCTTCCTTGCTAAGGTCTTAAAAAATATCTTCAATCGCTATAATGATTTATTTAACGCAAGCTGCTATATTGATGCGTAATATAGTAGTAGCTACAACTAGAAAATATTTAAATTTATAACGTATTATAGTAAATGAATTTACTTTATTTTTAAACATGCAGGTTTGCAGTATTTTTCCTTGCATCTTCCGCCTGCATCTGAAGTCACAAATAAACTTCGTTATTTCTTATGACTTCACACGGAATGAACTTGAACGCCGATGTCGAATTTTGTAATACCCTGTCTCAAAAATAAAAGCGATAGTTGCCATAAGAAGGCATATTGCCCAAAGAACAAACAGCCCTTCTAAGTCTGAAAATCCCAAGGGCTTTTCTGAGCTGGCTGCTTCAGTAAAACACTTCTCGTGATCTTCGGTGTCTTTGTTCATCCAATTATCAAAAAGTCCTCCTTCTACCATCCTTCGTGATCTGTTAAAATATTGAAAAATATTAAATTGATGGAAATGCGTATATAATTTATGTTTATTTATTTATTTGAGCATTTTTTAACCGAAAGAAAACAGACAATAGTGCTAAATTAGATACCAATGTAAATTACAATCACAATTTTCATTTGCAAATGAAGGTGAATTAGCCAGTTTCACAGAAAGCTTATTTATTTTATTTTTTATTTTTATTTTGCGTGCGAAACAGGCAAAATGCATAGAGGAAACCCACGCATTAGTAGCCAGTAGCTGTCATTATCACAATTAGGTTTACAAGAACTGTTAAGCCTAAATACCTGAAAAAAAAATATCGGATGGCACATGCAAATAAAAAGCATACTAGTGCATATTTTTTATGATTATCTCATAAATGAGAGATACTACGTTAGTATACTACGTAAGTATCTCTCCATGCATGAACACGAAAGAACTTGTCTTGTTCACATTTGATTTGAAGATCTGTGCAGTGGCGTAGCTAGAGCTTTTGCCGCCCTTCTCAATACACACAAAAATACAACAAAAAAGTCAAAAAGTCGTATAGCATTTCTGACAATTTGAGGCTTAGTCACCACTGGTCAGACTGGCGGGCGTCTTCGCCGCAGCTCCTGATCGCCGTAAACTCCCAAACGCGCAGCAGTATGATAGATTTGTTTAATTCTAGACTCTACACTAGGGGTGGGCAACTTTTTTAAGTGTGCGTGCCAAAATCCCACCCCCCCCCCCCCCCACCCCCCCCCCCCCCCACCCCCCCCCCCCCCCACCCCCCCCCCCCCCCACCCCCCCCCCCCCCCACCCCCCCCCCCCCCCACCCCCCCCCCCCCCCACCCCCCCCCCCCCCCACCCCCCCCCCCCCCCACCCCCCCCCCCCCCCACCCCCCCCCCCCCCCACCCCCCCCCCCCCCCACCCCCCCCCCCCCCCACCCCCCCCCCCCCCCACCCCCCCCCCCCCCCACCCCCCCCCCCCCCCACCCCCCCCCCCCCCCACCCCCCCCCCCCCCCACCCCCCCCCCCCCCCACCCCCCCCCCCCCCCACCCCCCCCCCCCCCCACCCCCCCCCCCCCCCACCCCCCCCCCCCCCCACCCCCCCCCCCCCCCACCCCCCCCCCCCCCCACCCCCCCCCCCCCCCACCCCCCCCCCCCCCCACCCCCCCCCCCCCCCACCCCCCCCCCCCCCCACCCCCCCCCCCCCCCACCCCCCCCCCCCCCCAATTTTCACAGAGGTAATTGAAAATATGTCATTTAGAAAAAAATTAATGAACCTAATTGTATCTTGCCTCGGGATTCAAAAAGTTTATCTGTGTCCGTGAGTGTAAATAGTGGCTTCTAGAATCAACTTGCAACTCATATTCTCATTGTTTCGACAATTATGGAAATTAAAACATGGAATTCAGTGTCGACAGGAAAGGGGAAGTGGTTCACTTTCTTTCCCTTAGTTTCTATACCCTTGACTGTAAATGATATTTTAAATGCATTTTTATTATTTCAATTTCATAATGTAAAACTGATAGTGATTTCTTTAAAACTAAATTTTAAATCATCAAAAATTGACAAAAGTTGAAGAAGAAAGCATAATGAATCTTACTTGAATAACATAGTTTCGGCTAACGCCATGACCGTTTGTATCATTGGGCCTTTGGCCTCTTTTTGCTCATTGAAATAGAACCAAGGAGGATACTGTAAAAAAATTAAAAAAAAAAAGTTTTATTTTTAAAGTAATAAATTGACTGAAATTATGAAAGCGATCTAAAAAATATTATAACAGCAACGTTTAATAGAAAAGTCCCCCCCCACACACACACACAACATCCGGAAGGCTAAAAAATCACACTTTAAAATCGTCCTATCCTTCTCATCCCTCTAGGACGGGTTCAGTCCCCTCCTAATGAGGGATTACTGACGTATTAATGCAGCCGGTTCGCCACTCTTCTACGGCGTCCCCCTAAGGGTGATATTCATCACTGTATGTGTGTTCACGCGGCCGGTCTGCCTTCCTGTGGGATGAAAAATCCCAAATAAACTTGGTGGGGGGGAGACCTGCTGCCACTGCCCAAGAGTGGCTAATTTGGCTATTTCTGACGAAGATCCTTAATCTCCTGACATCGTCGACGAGAATCGAACCTAGGACCCTCCTTCCCCAAACATATGGTTGCGAAGCGCATAGCCACTAAGTTAACCGCGAGGACAACTTTAAAATTATTGCTTAAAATTTATTTTAGGAGGAATACTGACCAAAAGCACACTTAAATATTCTTGAAAGAATGGATTTTCATATTTGTAGAACATTCTAATGTAGATACTTCAAGGATTTTTATATTATTTTATACTGTACGAGGAACCCGTAGAACTAATAAATATACACAGAAATATAAAATCACAAGAATAAAAAAATGCTTTTTATCAAACCGGCAATGTCTTAAATATGGCATTATTTCCTTCAAGAATATTTTAGAAAGAATATTTTTATTTTAGAAAGAATTTATTTTCTTTCTAAAATAAATTCTCGCAAGAAATTCAAACTCCTTATTAACGTATTTTATGTTTGCTTCGAAATAAATAAGTAAATAATATAATAATGTTGAGATGCTTACCGGAATACCGCATACGGGTAGAGAAGTATTTGCAAATGGCACGATGTGAGTATAAACTGTTTTATTAATCATATTCTGAAAAGGATAAAACATTTATAACAACTTTCTTTAGCATACAAACAGAAATGAGATTGTATATTTTATGCCTTTGAACAATAAACACTGATAACCAACAGAATATTTATCCCAGAGGTGTTTTAAAGATAATTCATGTTATAATTCTTCTTCTTCGTTCATTTCATTCAAAAATTAAAATGAAATATAAATATAATTTAAATATAATTTAATTTTAAAAGCTGCCATTATGCTATTATTTAAAGAAACAGGTAGAAAATAAGATTGAAATAACAAGAAATATAAAAAGATTTACAATCTAATTAACTATATGAAACTTACTAAGAAGAGTTTAAAGAGTTCGAGGTCTATGATTAAAACACAAAAGTTGAGATGGAATACCACACTTGGGAACAAGTTATTTCCCTGTTAACATAGGATGATTATGCTCTATGAATGCAGTTTAAAATGCTGTCAGGTAACTAACATTCGAATCGAATTTAACCGATTTTGCTACATTTTAAGCTCCTCCTCCTCCTCCTTCTAAGAAGTTACAATGGTTTCAAGATAATTGATCGGCTAAGCAGATATTGGTCTTATTAGACAGTAGACCTTTTCGATATTTATCATCAGTTCGAAATATGATCTAACAGAAGTAATAACATCCAATAAGCAATACGGGAAATGTGATACATATTTATTATTACTTGTTCAGTTTACAAGAAATGGGAACAACGATTGAAGAGATGAGTATTGAAGCTCACAGCAACAAAAGGCAGTATTACATACGAATTGTTAAGATGCCTTTCAGAAAGATGAACTCTTGTAAAAGAAGAGTTTAAAGTTACAAATGGGAGAAGGGGAATTAAAGGGATCTATTTTTCGCTTTTTTTATATAAAGAATATCAGCATTTCTTTTATTGCAGGCAGACACCCATCCAACAAACGAATATATCTTGTGGAATATCAGGCTATTCTTATAGGACATTTCATAGGTCAGACAGAATCAATGCAAATCCGTCAAGGTGAATATCAAATATTAAGAGAGGAGATAAAACCGGACGCACACTGACACAGAACACACTGACTTGACCAAGTCAGGCAGCGCCATAAATTGCAACGTATCACTAAATACTTTGCAATTTAGGAATTCCATACCAGGAATTTCTTTTCAAAGAAATATCAGAAGTAAATACGTTCAGAACAAAGTTATTTTAGAAAATATCTATTAATATTTCAGAAAATGGGTTTGGGTTATAGAATATTAGCATGGATAAGAGAATGGCTGACTGACAGATATCAAATAGTGGTATATAGGGGATCTGAGTCTGCAAGGTTTAAGGTAACGAGTAGTGTACCACAAGGATCAGTGCTGGGTCCACTACTATTCAATCTGAACATTAATGATATTAGGAAGGATTTGACAAGCGACATACAGCTGTTTTCTGATGATGCAAAGATAAGTAAGGTAATCAGGAATGCTGCTGATATGTAGTACTTGCAGAGTAATTTGAATAGGCTGGAATTGTGGGCATGGGAAAATGGGTCTCAGTTCAATGTCAGTAAATATAAATTCATCCACTTCAGTGTGCTTAGATATCCGATGTCGTATATTGGTGGGATAGAAGAAACTGATGAGGCTAGGAATCTTTGAGTATTAATTGATGGGAAGTTGAAGTTAAGGGGCCATGTGGGAAATATTGCAAATACTACTCAAAGGATAATTGCAATGCTGAAATGAACGTTCATATAAAGATAATGATATTATTTGCCTCTTTACAAGGTCTTGATAAGACCTCACGTCGACTATTGTGCACAGGTCTGGTTTCCGTTGTGATTCTGAAATAGAGAGAGTACAAAGGAGAGTTTTAAAAATGATATCAGGATTGTGGATTGATGGAATTTTTCAATTTATGGAGGGTGGGGAAAAAAACGAGAGCATCCTTGGAAGCTGAGAACGAAGGCCGGTAAGAAGAGGTGAGGGTTAAATATTTTCTCTCAGAGAATGGTGCGTGATTGGAATGCATTGCCATTGGATGTTGTGAGTGCAAGCAGTGTGAATGAATTCAAGAATAAGTATGATATCTGGAGTGTGTAGTAAGTGGCCTCCTTCGATGAGTCTCTAACTCTCTGGAGGTCTCTCTTAATAATAATAATAAGAAGAAGAAGAAGAAACAGAAATAGAAAAAAAGAAACAGAAATAGAAAAAAAGAAACAGAAGGATTTATTCTGGCAGCTCAAGAACAGGCATTACAAACTAATGCAATAAAATCAAAAGTTTTGAATATCAATAATAATAGCAAATGCAGATTATGCGATCAGAACGATGAGACTGTCGAAAATGTAATCAGTGCCGGTAGCAAGATAGCTCAAACTGACTATAAACACCGCCATGATCAAGTGGCCAAAATAATTCATTATCATGTATTCAAAAAATATGGCTTTCTTACATCTGATAACTAGTGGCAGCATAAAATAGATACAGTATTGGAAAACGAAACAGCAAAATTTCTCTGGTACTTTCGAATACAAAGTGATCGGCATTTAGAACATAATAGACCTGACATCATAATTATCGAACATCGACAGGTTTGGATTATCGATATCGCAGAACCCAGTGATAACAACATTAACAACAACGAACAGGAAAAAATTACTAAATATCGAGATCTGTCAATCGAAGTTGGCAAGTTGTGGCTTAAACACACCAAAGTTATTCCAATAGTTATCGGTGCACTTGGTGCAACTTCAAAGAAGCTATACAACTATTTATAGCAATTAAACATCAATGAAGTGACGCCCCCCCATATGACCTACAAAAAAACTGCATTACTTGGAACAGTCCATATTTTACGACTCTACCTGGCAGACTATTCTTAGATTCTTGGGTAGAATCTGAATTGTTCTGTATCACCAGTCAAATTGTTGTTTAAATAATATTTGTTTTTTTAAATAATGTTGTTTAAATCTTGTTTTGAGTGTGTCAATTATGTGAATAAATAATAATAAAAGGATTTGAATTTCTTCGAAACCTTGACATGTCTTCTTATATATCCTCAAAGAAAAAGAATAAATTATTACGATATGAAATGTGTGTGTTAAAGGGTTTTAAGATATGTTCTTTTTTGTTGTTATATCAATTGCTTTAATATAATTTTTGTTCTAGGTGTTTATCTGAACTTTTCAGCCCCACCTCGTCTTATATATTATACATTTTAAAAGATAAAAGTATCTTCCAATAAAATAGAAAATGCAACGCGACATGAACTATGAGTGTGTGTGTGTGTGTGTTGGAGAAGGTTGACGCTCTGCTTCATGTTGTGAAGTGGGACTCGTTAAACGTTTTGTTGCGTCATCCTTCATAATATGAAGGATGATTCGCTTAAATACGTGCCTTATCTCTTTCTTATATCATAGCTAATCCAAAACAATCCATAGTGAGAAGACGTAGAGGTTGGGGTATTCGAAAATATCTAAATATAATTTATTTATTTAGCGTATTATGATACACGGGCCATGAGGTCCCTTTTATGGGGAAATACGGCACCATCTCATCTCTCCCTCCCACACACACACTCTATCCGACCTCACCCCTATTTTCATACGGGCTCTGGACCGGCATATAGTTGACAAATCATCAGACGTATGGCTGGGTTATAAGTATTCCTAACTGTAATCCGTGTGTGTTCACAGGGCAGGTTTGCCTGTTCTGGGGAACGAAAAACCCGAGTGTCCGGGTGAAAAAATCCCCTCTCCCGTATGAAACCGGCTAACTCACCTTTCCTCGAAAGAGACCAGATAAAGATTCCTCACGTCACGGACGGGAATCGAACGCAGGTCTTTTCTACCGCAGGGCATTGTCTATACCGCCTGAACTACGGAGGCTCGTCTAAATATAATAATAATAAACAAATACTACTAGTACTACGTCTGAGAAAAGGAAAATGAGAAGCAATAATATTAATTTTGAATCTTTCTGTTTCTCCGTGTGTGTTTCTGATTTTTTTAATTTTTTTTTTTTTTTTTATGGCGCAAAGACATACTGTGCCAGGGCCCAGCAGTATATATGATAATTGGTTACTAGGACAATTACAAACATCCATGCCCTTGTCAGGATTCGAACCCACAGCCTCTTGCGTGGAGACCGAATACGCTATCCACTCCCCAACCAGGCCAGTTGTGTTGCGTTTATTAGCTCCATGCAGAAATGGACTTTTATTTTTATATATAATGGAGTCGCTTTGTTCCATCTTTAGTGTATAACAAAAGTTGCACAGATTCCATAATAGATCTCATTTGAGGTCAATGTAGTCACTACTTAATATTCGATTTTAATCTTATATCCATGTTTTATGGTCACGACAAAGTTTCGATGATAACATATTCAAATACCATTATAAATCATCCTACTTCTGTCAGCAGTTTATGAAAAGTCATTTTATAAAGGGAAAAAAATCAATGTTACAATAGTATTATGATTTCAGCCAACTAGCGAAGTATCTAACTTTCTTCTACATAGAAAAAAACTCAGAAAGATATATATATGTATGTGTGTGTGTGTGTGTGTGTGTGTGTGTGTGTGTGTGTGTGTGTGTGTGTGTGTGTGTGTGTGTGTGTGTGTGTGTGTGTGTGTGTGTGTGTGTGTTATCTCTGTATCGGTCCTAAATATCGATTGTAAGTGATGGATCATCGTGTAACTTAGCCTTACTTTCAAAACGAAAGTAATTATGTTTTCCAAAAATAGCATAGTTTAACAAAAGTTTGTTCGCAACTAATTGTCTAAGTTGGTTGTTATTACCCAGTATCTGTTCAGCTTAACATATTCCAGCCTGGCTGGCCGAGTGGTTAGCGTATCCGCTCTTCAGTCAAAAGGCTGCGGGTTCGAATCCTGCTGTGGGCATGGATGTTCGTGATTGTGGAAATATCAGTTGTGTGGTTGGTGGCACATGGCATTGGTGAAGTTGCGGTCAGTTGGTGGAGGTGGAGACAGACATGTAGAGCAGGTGTCCTCCCTCGATGAGTCTATGGACTCCCTGGAGGTGTCAAATAATAATATTCTCTCAGAATAATATCACAGTTTTATGAGATGAGTAATGTGTTTTCTTGTTGCAAGGCATAGTTTTTAAAAATATAAAATACTAGTTTTCCATAAACAGTATTAATGAATGTTAGAAGAAAATAATGATCGAAATTTTGATCTAAAAGATATATTTGATTTTACAAAAATTATGATATCCTACCATTCCGTAAGTGAATGATTTCAACGTGATAAATGAACTGAAAAGATAAAAGAAAATAACATTTACGATCTTTGTTAAGTGTTAAGAAGTATCATTCCTTATTAGGTTAATATTCATTATTTTCTCTTGAGTAAGATAATTTCCGAAAAATAAAGCAAAGTAAAAAACATTTAAAATACTTCAGTTACTTAAATGTAACCGCTGTATAGTCCTCTCTCCTTCCAATTTAACCTGCCAATGAGAACCGAGTTCAGCTGCCTATGTTTGTAATGGACTGGGCGTGTTTCTGGATAAGCTAGTTTAAAAAGCTGAATTTCCAAGTATATCTCGGATTCTTGGATTATAACGAACTCTTTCCTTTGGTAAAAAAAAAAAGCCTATATATATATATATATATATATATATATATATATATATATATATATATATATATATATATATATATATATATATATATATATATATATATATAGACCGTTCCGGCTGAAAAATGCCCGGCTTATCACAATAGTAATGTCAATGCTTCGTGTTGTCTTCACAGCATTGCAAAATGTTCTCTGTACTTTAGGCCTCTTTCGACTATTACTCTCAATTCTCGAATTTCATTCGCCACCTGAGACATTATCACCGATAAAATTTCTGGAGCTCTATTAGTGGAAACTTGTGACATCAAAGTGCAATACTTTGCACTTATTAATATTAAATTGCATTCGCATTCATTTGTTCAAGCTAGAAGTAACTTAAATCTTCCTAAAAGAACATGATATTAGTATTACTTCTCATAACTCTTCCTAACTTTGCATCATCAACAAATAGCTGAGAATCTCTTGCAAATTCATGTGAAATATCATTGAAAAAAGTAAACTGAACGGAAGCAGCATCAAACAGACCTCTACAATATGCTACTTTTGACATTTGTTACCTTCGTTTTTCTGGGACACTGTTCCACTCATACACAACTTAGTATTCTTTTAGAAAACTGATCTCCTATCCATCTTATTAGCGTACTCTCTACCTCCATCTTCCCCTACTAATTCAAGTGATAATGGTCATACAATTTTCTAGCATCATGCGGAAAATTAAAATTTGATGTGCTATCGTGTTGTGACAAACTAGTAAAATGAGTAAGAACAGTGGATGTGGTGTTTTCATACCACGGCGCTTGACCGAACGAAGGAAGACTTGCTTTCGAATCTAGTTTCGACCGGTTCCCGAGTTAGTTGTTCTCTGGCACGGGCGGGCGGATTTTTTTCTCCCGGAAACTCTGGTTTTTCGTCCCGTAAACTCAAGATAATCGACCGTAGAACCCACACTTTTCACACATTAAATATATTGTGTTAGGGTTAGGGACCACGAGATGACGGCACATGTTGAGTTGCCTCATCACTGCGTGCCACTTAATTAATGATAGCCTTGGACTAGCTATCTCTGATTGACTACCAGTAAAGACTGAACTGCCCATTCAGTCTCCAAAAGTTAGATAGGGATAAAACGGTCTCACCTAATCCCTATACAGGACTAAAAAGGCGTTAGCTGATTTTTTTTTTGTCATTAGGAGATCATTAGTGTATTTTCTACTTATAATCCAATTATTTATATACTGTATTAAGATATATTTATTCATCTTCTGCAGTTTAGAATTCTTGCAAGAAATTTCCATACTATGTAATTAAACTATAAGAATGTGGTATGGGAGAATTATTGCAATACGGCCAAAGCAACTAAGGATATGAGCCCAGTATGTCTGCTAACTAAGTGTACCACTGGTCACTGCCTGTTTTTGTGGGATATAAATCCGAGTTTCCTGGAGGAAAAAACACACCTCCGTGTTTTTTCTCCGTGGTTTAGTTGAAAAGCTCTCATAAAAGTTGTATGCGGCCTAGACTGGATTGGATTTGATTATATAGAGAAACCTGTGGAGAATTCATCACTAAGTTTAACACACGTGAACCACAGTAGTAGGTTTTTTATTACGTAAATATTTCGTCCTAGGTATCTTAGGACATCATCAATACAGTAAGGTAATACTAGGAATGACAAAAGAAAGGCGCATACGTACAAAGGAATCCAAATTGCGTGCAGTGGCACGTTGCGGCCTGAACTTAAATTAAATTGAACTAAATTACTTAAATTAAATTAAAATTAATTACAGTTAAGTAATTACTAATATTACTAATTACTAATAATAAAGACTGGATTGAAACCCAGATCAAATTTTTTTAATACCGAAGAGCATCGTCAATGCCGACTAAGCTATGAAGGTTCAGTGTTGTTACTTCCATATGAAATATAAACCGGTCTTTAGTTACTTACATGATAAATATTCATCCCGTGGCTCATATTGCATTTTCCAATCCAGAACATCTTTGTTTATTTAGTCCACTTGCTTTGAGAATCTAGTTACCATGAAATATAGGATCTGATGTCGATTTACGTTTTACAATTATGTGCCTATAAACTTTGCCTTATAGGATGTATCATTTTGTTCTTGAACGTAATCAGAAGGGATTGTTTCTTCAGCAGTTCTGCAGGATGGATGAGTTAAGAAATATTCTTATATCCAAATGGATATAGGAAAATTAAAGAAGCCAGGAAAATGACTATACCTAAAAAAAAAACCCTCTTTTCCTCAAACCCTTTCATATACCTCATGGGTATCAGTAGCAATTATTTGAGATTCTCCGAACATTCTTATGACATTTCTCCAAAGGCGGTGGCATTAAGCATGAATATCCCTTGTTCTTGTTTAATGCCACAGCCGTTAAGCAAATTGTTGATCGGCAACATCGCAATTCAACTGTGATCCTTTATTATTCGAGAGGCTTCATAGTAATGTATTATTTTGGTATTACTGATTTTCTTCATTGCTGTAGAAAGAAGAAAGCGAGTGAAATTGGATAGTAATTAAATGGCAAATATTTTTTGATCAGTAATTAGATAGCAAATATTTCTTTGTCCTTCTTAGGACTGGATTGAATATTAGCTAATTTCCAGTTTGATATGAAAGTAGAAAATGAACACATAGAACGGAAGTTGGCTGGTCTATTTGTCAGAATCACCACGGAAACCAGGGGTGATTCTGATAAAGTGGAGAGAGTGTGCAATGGAGACTGCTAAAATGATATTAGGATTCTGGAATACAGGTTATCACGTTCATTGGCAATCACGCAATATCGCGCGATGCGAGTTCTCACCAAACGGCCGATTACGCGTTATCGCGTGGACGTCGCTAACTAAATAAAAAAATTAAAAAAATTTGGCCACCACACGAAATTCCAATTTTCAGCTTGGCAATGAAAGTGTTATGAAATTAGATTGAGAATTTGTAGACTAAAGACTCTAGCAAACAGGAGAAAGAGAGGTGATATGATTGAGACTTAAAAACTTCAGTAGATTGAATTTTTCATTTTATGGAGGGCAGGGAAAAGATGCAAAATCATTCTTGGAAGTTGAAAATGAATGTCGTATAGAAGTGGTGAGAGCTAGATTTTTTCTCTCCTAGAATGGTGCGAGCTTGGAATGGATTGTATTAGATGCGATAAGTTTAGATAGTATGAATGAACTATCAAAAGAACAGCTGGTCTGGATAATATGTGACCTCCTTCAATGAGTTCTTGATTTCCTGGATGTCTCTCTTAATAATTGCAATAACCACTAGAGAAGTGACATTCAGGACCAGAAACGTTTAGTCACCAGTTTTGAGAAGATTCTTTCAGACGAAAAATCAAGGGATGCATTAATATTGTTTAGGAATAGGAGGACATTTAGCAAGAATAATCGTCGATGCAGCAATTAGAAAAAATTCAAAAAACCAAGAGATAGGTGTTTTCTGCAAATAACGACACAATGGAACTACTCCAGTACAAAAGAAATAATAATTGTGAAACAAATGTTATAGCCTGTGGCTTTGCAAGAAAACAGGAAACCAGAAAGCATACTACCAGTTCCACATGATGCAAATTTTCTGAATTTAAATAAATAAAAATAAATCCACTAACATTTCATTATACAGGCTACCTTTTATCTCAACTCTTTTTCGAAGGTTATTGGGCAGCAACTTTCTGTCAAAGCATTTTTTTTTCTATTAGTAAATGCTTTCTGTCCAAGCATTTACTAATAGCCCCAAGTTATCAATAAACGACAGCTTTTAAGAGAGAGAGAGACAAATGGAGTTATCTCTTTCTCTAAATCCTAGCACTCTTATTATTGTCTGTAATAGTGTAAGTTCTGGAGTGGATCCTCTTGTGATGCGATGCCAGAGATCGAGTAACTGAAGTAATGATCGAAGAAAGGCTTAGAAAAAGAAGTTCCTCTAGTCGGAGAGTAGAATCTAACTTAGAAGTCTTTCTTCAGGCGGCCTAGCGCTATGTTGACAAAGCCATTTTTAAAGGGCTACACTGACATCTTTTTCTTGATTTTGACCTTTTCAAAAGAAAGATTAGGAAGACCAGGACAATTGTCACAGATTTATTTAAAGTCTGGTTGGAAGATCTTTCACTGTATAAAGCTAAGGATTATGAATGCATTTTTTTCATCTGTAAGTAACTACTTACAGATGAAAAACTTGAAACCTGAAGAAGTCTGCACATCTCATAAAAGATTAGGACTTTAAGACTACTTAACAGCACTGATAAACGAAAGCAAAATACTTCAGACAAATAGAAGATCGGAAAGAAGAGGATTTCTCAAAACATAAATCGATAATAAAATTTTTGGAAGGTGTGGAATTGATAGACACCTAATGCGAGGGACCGATGGATGGATGGATGGTGTGTTTGAAGCAACTGATTCAGAGAGTTAAATCCTCAAGAAAAGGTTGAAAATGACTGTTTCAAAGCATTGGAGATGACTGGTTTAATAAGTTGAAGCCTGAAGACAAGTCTATATTTTTTTTTTTTCAGTCATAAGTTAATTTTGAAATCAATTTGAACATATATTCCAATAATCTTGTTAAGAATGTTGTCAATACACCTATTGCTAAAACGCCATTTTAAACTTTTTTTTTTTTTTTACTTTAATATTGTTGATTCTGATCACCACGTGTCGCTATTATTCATAAACATCAACCGGTGGGAGTTGGAAGTTAACTCGTGTTAAAGAGGACGTAAGATATATTGTAAGCATGTTCCGTCAGAGAGGTTCTATAACAAAACAACACCCTGGACTGTATAGCACTTCCAGTTTTGAAAGAGATGAAAATACAAGTGAGGTGAGGCGAAATCATTACCTTCCTGGCAGTTACTGTATATTTAAGTATTGCTCTTGCGATACGACATGGAATTTTTTTTTTTTAATTGTGTCTCTTTTCATCACCTATAAATTAAAACCGGGTACACCCATTTGGAATAGATGACGGGATGGTTCGTGCAGTGCTAGCTTAAATTACTGTTCGTAGTTCATTCAGAAATAAAACATACTGATATACAAAGAACATTGATTAAAAATTTCTCCTGAGATTTGAGGGAAATATTAAAAAATGTGACATTGGTGAGGAAGAAGTGGCGTAATTATGATTTTCTGGTGTAGATGGTCCCCTTTTCAGTTTCATCGCATAAGCTCTTTCATTTAACCACTTGTACTTCCAGGAATTTCGTCAATTGTAGTTATGAGGCTAGGAGGTGGAATATCTAAAATGCTGTCAGGTTACATCGGTGTAGATATTACCCGTAATTGTTGAGGCTTCAGTTAGGAATGAACATATCTTGAGATTTTTTAAAAATAGGCTAGTTTATTAAGCGGATAAAAACCCTATGTTGTTATATATTTCTGGCAACTTAATTTCTATTAAGTTGCCAGAAAACTAGCGTTTGGCTTTTCATTTTAATAGACTAGTTTATGTTTTCACTTTTGTATTGTACTATGATGAAGAGAAGTTTGCAATTTTGTTCCAGAAGAGGCACTAGAGGTGACAGTAGTAGTACCAAAAAAAAAAAGAAAAAAAGTGTGATATTTATTTAAAAAATGACGCCTTAAATAATAATCAACTTGAAAACAGTAGTCCTCTAATACATGAATGGGATATTATTTTTTTTCAATTATAAAAGTGAAGTGCCACATTTTTTTGCTATGGTCAACCTCACTACACCTCTCTGCACATATTAGTAAATGAGAAGTTGCTTAATGGCATAGGACCATATTCATAGTGTGAATTATGCATAAGTTGAGGACTAAGCATAAAAAAAACAGAATTTAATGGGATTGTTCCCATGTCACTTTTTTTTTTTTTTGAAACTTGTTATAAGATTAGAATTTATCACATAAAATAGTAAAAAAGAACACAAAAGTTTTCTTTTTCTATAGTGAACTAGATTCAGAAGTATTGGCTGTTGAGGTGGAGTAGGAAAGAGTAATGTATTTGAGCCATATGACCAGAATTCTCTAGAACACATCATTATCTCAAGGAAGCAATATTAAAATTGCAAAAACATATAAAATACAATGAGTGGAAAAAATTTAAACTTAAAGCTTAGTCTTATGAAGAGTGCCCTCTGTGGGTGCCATTGGTTAACCTTTTGTTTGGCAAGAGGCCTAAAACTTAGTTTCCCAAAACCTGGGAAATTTAATACAACCATATTTATTAAGATTAGGTTGGTTTTTTTTAAATCTGCTGCTGATTTTTAAAAAAGAAGTCTTTCAAGTTTGTATGTTATGGTGAATGAAGCATGATAGTTTTCTTCCATCTGTGCAAAACATCCAAGGCATGGTCAGCTTAACTTGACTGACCATACTTATGGTAGAAGGTGTATTTCTTATGTTCTTCTAGGCAGATGTTAGCAGATCTCCAAGTTTGACCATAATGTGGCAAATTGCAAGAACAAGAAACTGTAAACATCTGGAACAGAGAGAGAGAGAGGAGGTAGAGGATCTTTGGGAGTACAGATGAGGGCAATAGCTTCAGATGAGTTTGCACTCTAGATGGTTGTGAGGTACCCTAGATATAATAATAGCATTACTATAGTCGGCAGTTGAAAGGAATGTGAGGAACAATTATCTTAAACATATATTAAAAGTGTTGGAGTCAGAGAGCATCCTTATCTTACTTCTTGGTTTATAGATTGTTTTTTAGACACTTTTTCATTTATTTTATTTTATTATCTTTGCATATATTCAATATTGCATGTAGTAAAATATTAGGTATGATTATTCTTTGTAATATAACAAACAGTATATATCTTTTTACTTTGTCAAATACTATTTCATAATCTATAAATAAAAGGTGAGTTTCTAAATTAAATTATCTTCTTTTCAATGTCAAAATGGTTTAGGAAAACCATTTTGACATTCTAATATTTTTTCACTGTATATTTTCAAGATGAGTTGAGTATTCAATAAACTAATACCTCTGTAATTAACAGGTTTTGTTTTATCTCCCTTTTTAAATATAGGTATTACTATACTTGCATTCCATTCTATTGGTATTTGTCCATTTGTATATATTTTATTCAAACATTTTAATAATCTCTGATGGAATTTATTTCCAACCAATTTATAGAATTCAGAGTTTATCCCATTTTTTCCTGCTGATTTATCCTTGCCCTCAAATTGCTCTAATAGCACTGGGAGGCAGGGGGGTAAGTAGTAAGAGAGTAGAAGATCAGTCTACAGATATGATATACCAAGCGTATATTGTAGGAAGTAAGATCAGGTCTGGCTCGGATATCTCAGGTTTACCATGCCCATACTTACAAAAGAGAGCTCCTGAGACAATTATTGTTTAATTTGTATGTAAATGATATTGGAAATGGCTTAAATTGTGATATACAGTTGTTTTGCAGATGATGCAAAGTTAGGGAACATTATAACAAGCAGAGCAGATGTTGTAGCTTTGCACAAGGACCTAAATAGACTGTCTGAATGTGCGAGTGTGTTGGGATGTCAGTTTAATGTTGCAAAGTGTCATGTTTTAAAATTTGGTAAGCAAAGATGGGATGCAGAATATAAGATTAGTAAGGATGTCATAGATTGAGGAGATGAAAGTTTTGGGGGTGATGATGGATAGGGACCTGAAAATTTGACAACGTTTTGCTAATATTGTGAGGATAGCACAGTGGATTATGGCAATGATGTGCAGAGCAACGGCATGTAGAAATAAGGATGCTATGATTCCATTGTACAAGGCTTTGATCAGAACGCATATGAATATCTGTGCACAGATTTGGTTGCCAGGTTTTCAAAAGAATGCTGAGAATGTTGGGGAGGGTTCAGAGACAATTTGACTAAGTTGGTTTCTGCTCTCTGGAATGCTGAATATGAAGATAAATTGTGAGAATGCATATTATGGAACCTAGTGAATAGAAGGAAGAGCGAGACATTATCAAGATGTATAAGTTGATAAGGAGTAATTACCAGATTAATGTGGATGAAATTTTTCATAGACTATCTGGGGATGTTAGAATGAGGCCATCTGGAAGCTGTATAACATTGGTGTGAGCAAGGGGTTGAGGAGTAGGTATTTTGCATGGAGAGTGATGGAAATGCATTGCCTGAGAGTGTGGTGAGTGCAGACACAGGTAATTCATTTAAGTCGGGGTATGACAACTGTGCATGAGAGTGGGACCTCCTATGATGAGTCTCCACTTCTGCGCTATGCCTTATTTTGCACTGCATAGCTCAAGACACATCCCAGCTTGAATGTAAAGATCATTTCCTGTAGTTTATATCTAAACTGAAGCTGTACTAGTGTGACCTTTGGGAAAAACCCTATGCCAAAGTGGGAATCTTGTTGTGTTATGGGTTGCAGCAAATTAGTTGTATTATTTATTAGTTTTAAAAAATGGTGGTTTAATGCTAGTAGCATTATTGTTGGCCTAATAATATTCTTATCCTACTGAGAGTTGAAGTTATTACTATTTAATACCTAGTCCAGATGTTGGAGATTGTTGTAGAACTGAAGTCTTAATTATTTGTGATCCATTTGGCCTAGTCTTGTTTAAATTTTTTATTTTATTTTATTTATTTATTTATTTATTTTTTTTATAAATATCCTCTTGAGTCAAATGCAAACTATTCTTAAGATTTTTAGCCCATCATTACTGTTAAGGTTAGAGTGGTTGATTGGGATATCACACGCCTCTTTTAAATTGCATCCTTACTAGGTATTGGTGCGATATAATACTAATCATTTGTGATTATGTCATGGAGAAGGGTAGTATCCATGTCATGATCACAAAAGCCAGGCCAGATTTCCCATAATTGTTAAACTTTGCATTTTTTTTTTTTTTTTTTTTTTTTTTTTTAATATAAATATGATCATGTTATATCAATTTGCAAGTACATTTAACCTCCTTTTATTTACATTTGGAGAATGATCTGACCTGATGTGGAAGCCTTTGCTAAGAAAGAATATGCAAGTACATAAAGGTACCAAATAAGAAATTATGAAAAACTTATTTCTGAATTAATTATAAATCAATAATTAGTATGAAAGTGATAAATTAATTGCGTTTAAAATGCTCAGTTCATTACATAGGATGAACCTAGAAGGAATGATGAATAGAGGTATGAGCTATGTAAATATGGACTAAAAATAGTGACAAGTGTGGTCAAGAATAAGAAAAGCATTCAATATCTCATTTAATTAATTCAATTTTTGCTAATATAACAAAGGTTGCCCATATTTATCATATTTGCCAAAGTTATCTGCTGTTAAGTAGGAAATATAAGAAATCAGTTAGATGTTTGTTTTTCTTAAAATAAAACAAAATATTGATTATTTGCTTATTTTTTTTTTAAATTTCCTAACATTTTGAGCTTTATATTAGGGTCATCATCTGACTCCCTGTATGACAGTGGTCTGGAACCTAACATGCTGTATGATTGGAATATGCCTATACAAGCAATGTGAAGAAATAGACGCAGCTGATTAGAACTAAATTCTGAATATTCAAAAAAAAATTTTTTTTTTTTGGGGGGGGGGAGGGGGATGTGGTTAAAGTTACCTTGTTTTTGTTATATGTTATGTTATAATAACAGACTGTCCCTAGATAGGGAAAATGCATATTCGCTAATACTACTGGATTTCACAATGTCATTTGACAGAATTCTGCTGTCAAATAAGAAATGGTAGACTGATTGTGTAGCTCAGTGGAAGTGGTATTTGCATTCCATGGTGCTTGACTGCATGAAAGAAGTTTGGGTTCAAATCTAGTCACCAACTAAAGGAATATTTTCTAAGCCTTTCCTTCAACTGTTTCCCAAGTTAGTTGATCTCTTGCATAGGCAAGTAGGTTTTTCTCCAAGAAATTCTGATTTATTGTGCCATAATTATTAGCATATTATAGCATATTTGTGCATATTATATTAGCAGGGTTATGCTACAAGAAACTAAAGAGGCAAGGGATCTTGGTGTATTGGTGGATAAGAATTTAAAGTTCAAAGGTCACAATAGCAGAAGTTGCAAAGACAACTCAGAGAATAATTGCTATGTTGAAGTGAACCTTGACATGTAAGGATAAGGAAGTAATTTTGTCTCTTTATAAGGTTTTGATAAGACCAGACTTAGATTACCGTGTGCAGATTCGGTCTCCTGGGTTCCAAGGGGATAAAGAAGCAGTGGAAAGGGTACAAAGAAGAGTTACAAAGATTATATCTGGATTATGGGATTTAGATTATGAGGAAAGATTGCGAGTATGTGGATTACAGACTCTGGTTAACAGGAGAAAGGGGGGGGGATATGATAGAAGTCTATAAACTTTTGAATGGGTGTTATAGCATTTCAAATGATGAAATTTTTCGTTATATGGAAGTTGTTCTCAGTCAAGAAAGGGTTAAGAGTTAGATTTTTCTCCCAGAGAGCAGTGAGTGAGTTTAATAATTTGTCCTTATGGGTAGTGAGTGCGTCTAGTGTAAATGAATTTAAGGGAAGGTATGATAGCTGGGTTGGATAATTTACAGCCTCCCTCGATGAGTCCTTGACTCCCTGGAGGTCTCAGATAATAATATTAATAAAGTCAAGAAAATCGACAGTCGAACCCTTGCTATTTTCAGACATTAAAAATATTATGTTAGGGACCATGAGATGGCAGCGCTTGTTGAGCCGTCTCTTCACTGCAAACTGATTAAATTATTATAGCCTCAGGCTGGCTATCTCTGATTGACTACCAGTGTAGATTGAACTCCACTGGTAGTCAATCAGAGTTTGGCTACCAGTCAAACTCATTCTCCAAATGAGTCAAACTCATTGCCCACTCATTCTCCAAAAGTTAGATAGGGCTGAAACAGAATAAGTTATACTGCCTATATGGAAGTAAAAGGCATTTGCTGATTTTTATTAGAAGATTAGAACGGAACTGATTAGAATGCTAGCCAATTTAGTACTCTAATAATGTACAACAGTCCACATAGAGCTGTGACATTCCATTCATCACCATATCCAGTTTATAATCACTAATAAAAATTTTGAAGTGCTACATTTTTGATAGAATATTATTTTCTTTTAAAGAGAGAGAATATCAATTTTCAATTTTGTCCTAGACATAAAGGATAACCATTGTACAGACACAAGAGTTCATGAACTGTACAATGATCTTAGCTGAAACTTAACACACTTAGCATTCTGTGACAGGCCTCTATGATCATTCATCTCAAATGAAATCTAGATGATATGACTGCTCCATTTATTTTTATATTCCCTTTTGTTACTAAATCTAGTGATCTTAATCTGTGTTGCATACTGTCTGAAGTAATTGCATGCAACATATAACTTTATGTTGGTGAAATGATTTCTCATTATGAAACTTAATAATTAATGCCATTTGAGAAGATTCGTTAATATTTGTTAGGTGGAGACTCGAGAAGATGAGGAACAAAGCATTAAGCTTCAGGAAATTATCGAACTTCTTTTGGCTGCAGGATATTTTAGGGCAAGAATTAAAGGTTTATCACCTTTTGATAAGGTAAATTTGTATAATTTTTGATGTTTACTTATATTTGAAAATCATTTCATGCAGAACTTATTCAGAATTGTATGCAATTTTTGTGCTTGCTTCTGATAGTATATTTATAGACTTTTCTTGTGAAAAATTGTTGATACCTAAAACACAATGAAGTAAATTTCAAGACCAGGTAATTATCTGTTTTTTATTATTCCATTGTATAAAAACCATAAACATGTTAGCATATCTGTTGGCTGTGGAAGTTTAGAAGAAAATATTACAAGCCTTTGTGGTAAGACCAATATATTGTATAGGTATAGAACTTAATATAATTGAAAATTACATTAGCTATAACAGATTTACATTTCTGCAAAGTAGCAAGGCACACACAACTAATTTCAAACATTGTAGCTATAAGACTGTACTCAAAAAAGACAATAGTAACTAACTTCCAAATACTGGAATCAGCTTTAACTGCTATATTGTGATAGCACATACCATGTGGAATGAACAAACATATCTGGATATTTTTGATCTTATAAATAACTTATTAGATGACTTGTTTGGGTCGAGTGATTAGCATATCTCTCCAGCTAATAGCATGTGCATTTGAATCTGACAGTAGGCATGGATGTTTGGATTTGGTTAGTAGATGAATTGCATCTGAGCATATCACAGTCCTGAGCTTAATAAAGTTCCATATTTAGTGTCTAGAGCAAAGTTTATGGATCATCTGATCTGAACTGCAGTACTAATGTGCTGTACATTTATGGTTTCATGGATGACAGTCATGTAAAATATAAGTAAAAATTGACATCTACCTTAAAACAGGTTATCTTATCTAACCACAACCCATTAGTGTATGAGCAACAAATTGCAATTGAATTTCATGACAAAGCAGACATTTATTTATGTAGTTAGGAGTCTTATTTTTTTTGCAACTCCCAGAAATATTAGTTAATTGTTATTATTATATGGTATCTCCATGGAGTCCAGAGACTCATCATGGGAGACCCAAACTAAATCTTTGACACACAAAACCTATCATACCTCTCCTTAAACACGAATCATCAATATGTTCCACTCAATGAGTGGAACGTATTGATGTTCCACTCATTCACCTATAACTGCTATCACAATATAGCAGTTAAAACTGATTCCAGTATTTGGAAGTTAGTTACTATTTCTGTATTTTTGGACTGCCAAACAGCTTCGAGTCATTGGAAGTAGCAAGTACAGATGAGTATGCTCTAAGTACATCAAGGTTTTTATGGAGATGTTCATTAGATCATAGAGGAATCTGATTTCATGACTGCACATATCATAGTGGTGGTCTTTAGTGGGGATCTGGAATACATCAGTATTATAATTGTGGTCTTCCATTTTCCTTTCTACACACAATATTATGATGTCTTCATTTTATTTAAGATTTCTTAATACTTTTTATTCTTCATACTGCTTAGTTTTATAAACATCAAGTTTATAAAACTCATTTAATGTCTTATATTCTTCTATCACGTTTCCTCTTTTCTGTTTACCAACCAAACTCTGTAACCCACACATCCTCAACTCATCCTCATAAGGAGCATTCCACAGGCCTGTCACTCATCTCTGAATCCTCTCTACCACCTCCTGATCTCCAAGAAATTGGTATAATTGGAATTATTAACTAGAATAGAAACCTGCATACTAACTACAATTTCATTCAGCATGTCTTAAAGAGTATTGGACATCTGAGCAGTATGAAGAATATAAAGTACTAAGAAATCTTAAATAAAATGAAGACATCATAATATTGTGTGTAGAAAGGAAAATGGAAGACCACAGTTATAATACTGATGTATTCCAGATTCCCACTAAAGACCACGACTATGATATGTGCAGTCGTGAAATCAGACTCCTCTATGATCTAATGAACAGCTCCATAAAAACCTTGATGTACTTAGAGCATTACTCATCTGTACTTGCTACTTCCAATGACTCGAAGCTGTTTGGCAGTCCAAAAATACAGAATCCACCTATGAGTGAAGATAGTCGTTGATAAAATTTATTCAATAGCTTATTCTTTTAAAATGCCTGGTGAAGCCTCTGTAGAAGAACCATATAGGAAAAACAGCATATGTTAATAATTCAAAGCATTTTAATTCATTAATTCAGGACCTTCGCAAATACATCCTAGTATTTCTTACGTGACGTTATTTGTCAACTACTGTAGGTCTACTCTAGGATATTGATAAAATATAAACCACACCCTTTGCTTATACATGAGTCACCTTTTCTAGAAACAGAAGAATGAAGAATTGTATTGGATATGCTGACATTGTCTGAGTCTGGGAGCATGGAATAGATAAACTGTAACTATTCCCATGTCATACGAATTGTCAACACTGCAGATCTAATCTAGCTTACCTAAGAAATAGAAAAAGATAGTGGCAATTTGCTCGCAACCCATTTATGTTAATCAAAATATGCAGTGAAAATGCAAAGCTGCTTATATATAGGATGCTGGGAAAATAGCTAACAAAAATAAATTATTTTATTTAAGTATTACTGAATATGGTAAGCCTTGAAGCATTTTACATGCAGCCCTCTGTTACATTTCTTGCACCTTCTTATTTTCAATGACAATGCTGCATGCATTGCTTTTGATTTTCTTGGGGAACAATCTAATGTGTATACATGTCAAAGATTTTTATTCAAGTTTTGCTGTGGTCTTCATAGAACTATACTTGGATTTTATTTAGAGCGATATTACAATACACAATGAGGCCAGTAGGCTGCCAGAGGATGGAAGATAGTGTGCAAGTGGTGAGGATTGTGCCTGAATACTAATTTTTTTTTTTTTTTTTTTAGTGACAATTAAGTCATTCTTTCTGCATATTATATTTATGAGTGTTAGTATGATTAAGTGTAGTGTGCTTAATATTTTGATTTTTAAAGGTTTAATATTTGTTTAATTGTACACTATATTGTGCATCTTGGCACCAGTGAGCAAAACAATGGTAGGCGATTTTAATGTGCATGATCATGTCTGCTGCAGCATGTGGGAAATGTATGGCCTTTGCAGAATGAAAGAAGGGAGAATGTAACTGGGAAATGTATTTGTTGAAAGCATTTCTTGAGCGAATGTCATAGGTGCAAAGAGTGGTAGCGGTGAGTTGAAAGATGAAATGTATGATAATGTGATTGGTGTAGTTAGTGTTGCAAGTGGTATGAGTGACATGGTGGAAAAATGAAGAGAATGATCAAATAGTAATGGAAAGGATAGCATACTTATGTGGAGTTCTTCACAGAACAAAATGTGAGAGATTGAGTGGTTGGAGAAACACTTGGCAGATGGTATGACACAGAACCAAAAGAAAAGGGGGAGAAAGCAGAGCATGAAAGAGAAAAAACATGAAAATAAGAATCTGACTTTATATGGTGATTCAGGAAATCATGTTTTCCTGGAGCTAAGATAAAGGGTGTCAGTGATGCTGTAAGGATATCCATGAGTTAAGGTAAAAGAGATGTTTATTTTGGCTGGCACAAATGATTTAGCAGGTGACAAAGTGTAGTATGCGAGAAGACATGAAAGCGTTGCTACTGCATGCAAATAAGAAGAGAGAGAAAGTAAAAGTTGAGTGTTGCCACAGTATTACAGCGGTGAGCTGAGATGGAGATCTTCAATTGCAAATAAGTCATTGTGCAGGAGGAATAGTGTGGAGTGAGTTTGGTGGAAGGAAGAATTTATATAAGGTGGATGGCTTGCATCTAAACGGATTTGATGTCAGGAGTCTTGAGAAAGTGTTTTCAGTGAGAATTCAGAAGTACAAAGTCAGGGAAACTAGAATGTTTAGGGAGTGATGCAGGTTAGCATGGGTCCAGAAAACCTAGAAGTTAGTAAGTGGAAGAGTGATCACATGATGCAAAATGTAGCACCCTAGGTTAACTTTAGTTAGCTAAGTAACACAAGGTATAAGGGAGATTGTGGGATGAAAGGGTGTATTGCAGTTTATGTATACTAATGTCAGAAGTATCCGAAATAAGGCTGAGAAGTTTTTGGCATTGGTTAGCACAACTTGGCCAAAAGTTATAGGCATTAGTAAGACATGGGTGGAACGAGGATGATATGGCGATAGGAATAGAATTCAATGAATATAGTGTTTTCAGAGAAGACAAAGGGAACAGGTGGGGATGGGGAGTTTGCTAATAATAACAGAGGAATTAAAGCCAAAAAGAGTAGAAGTACATCAGGGGACAGGGATTCAGAATCAGTTCACTTGAGGCTATCTGGTGTGAAATAGAGGTCAACAGGGCTAAATATGTAATTGGCTGCTGTTATAATCCATGGAATACATGGGAAAATGTAGATGACATGCACTCACAAATTAGCACGATGTTTACAGATCAAGTAATTATTATGGGGGAGGGAGAGAAGATTTCAACTATGAAGACATAGATTGGGAGGAGGAATGGTGTTACAGGCAGAGAAGGAAATGGAATTTATACAGTTGGTAAGAGATAATTACCTGAGGCAACATGTAATGGAGAGGACAGAATAGTGCCAGATCTGAAAATTTCATCAGAGAACAACACCAGCCAATCTAGCCTCTGCTTGGAGAAAGTGATCATGTAGTCTTGACCTGGAAGTTGTTGGACATGCATAATTTTCTATTAAGAAGGGATATTTGTATCCAAATATCACAAAGCGTGTCCAAATTTGTGTCATAATCACAAAGCAAGTGATTATGACAAGCTGAGGAGACAACTTTCAGCAGAGCAGTGGTAAGAATTCGGAGGAGAGACATTTTGGTGGTGCATGGGGAGGGGTGTTTGAAGAATGCAGTATCTGAATGCATACCTAGAGTCAGAAGGATAATCAAGTAGGAATTAGATGGATGAATAGTTTCATTAAGCAGGAGTTGTATACAAAGAAAAGGTTGTGAAAGGATTATAAAGAAAATGGTGATCATCATGCCCTTGACTTTTATAAGATGTAGGCAAGAAGAGTGATTGGTATGGTAAAAAAGCCAAGATAATTATGAGAGCCAGCTAGCTGATGAGGCCAAAGAAACCCTAAGGAGCTTTTTTGTTATGTGGCAAGTACAGGTATCCCTTGCTTAATGCAGGATTTGCTTAACACAACAAAATTAATTGCAACAATTCCTTTATATACGTGGGAAGAATTTTAATTAACGCACCTTTAAACATGCAAGCCTGTAGGAGTGTTTCCTGGCCGAGAGACAGTTGTGAGCATGATGACATCATTCCTCCCACAAGAAATAACTTAGCTTTCAATGCTCTTTTGCTTTTAGATTATGCACCTGGCCATCCAAATTCTCTTAATGATCTGTGTGAGAATGTGAAAGTTTTATTTTTTCTACCAAATACAAATACATCATTGCTACAACCCATGGACATGGGCATCTTTGCAACTTTCAAAGCTTATTTTCTTAAGAAGACATTCTCAAAGGCAGTAGAAACAACAACTGAAGAAAATGTGATTTCGCTCCAAGAATTGTGGAAAAATTTTAACATTAAACATGCAATTGAAAACGTTCATGTTTCATGGAAGAAGTGTCTTCTAGCTGCATGAGAGCTGTTTGGAAAAACCTTTTTGCCAGAATGTGCTAATGACTTAGGTGGTTTTCAAAATCCTGTTAACAGCATGGTTGAAGAAATTGTTGTAATTGGTGAAGACCTTGGTTTTGATGGTGTTGATGCAGAAGATGTTCAAGAATTACTGAATTTAAAAGATTTGAGTGACAACGATCTTCTTGAAATTGAACAACAACATGCACATGAAGACAACGAACAAATGGAATGTAAAGATGAGGTTCCAAAGGAGATAACAATCAAAGAATTAGATGGAATAATTCAGTTTAGAATCACTTAAGCAGCAAGTAATGAATATGGATCCAGATGTTAATCGAAGAATACTTGTTTGCCAACTCTTGATAACTTTTTTTGGATAAAAAATTACAGTAACTAATGTAGGTACAAGCATTTGTTAAACATTTACTTTGTATTAATTTTTTTATGTTTCCTAAAAGAGGACCATATGAAATGAATTATTAATACAGTACTCTATCACCAATCATAATTTTTACCATTGATTATTTTATTTGATTAATGCGATTTTGATTATGCGGTATCATCGAGGAATTAATTGCCCTAATCAAGGGATACCTGTAAAAGGAGGAATGACCTTGGAAGGATGACTTCAAAAAGTCCTGATGGTGGGGGAGGTAACAGAACCAAACCAAATAGTTGAATTACTGAGTGGGGCATTTTGCAGGGGTTTACTGTCTAGATGGTGACATTGCAGTGCCAGAAGTGACATTGACTGATAGGAGAATAGAGGTTGAAGAAATGGAGGTGCTTAAAATATTGCAGAACCTCAATATGAACACAGCCATGGAATTAGATGGCATATTGGCCCATGTAATACGACAGTGCAAGGGAATTATCAGCTTCTCTGACCAAGCTGTTTAATTTAAGTCTCAGTAGTGGAAAGGTGCCATTGGAGTGGAAAGAGGGCAAAATAGTCCCATTGTATAAAGGAGGCTCCAAGACAGAAATAGCAATTATAGGCCAATCAGCATCTCCCGAGTGGTGGTTAAGGTATTGAAGAAATTGGTGAAAGACAGAATTCAGGACTGGGTGGATAGGAATATGATGCTCTATAAGGGACAACATGGTTTTGTGAAGGTAGGTCTTGCCTTAGTAATTTGCTTTTCTTTTTTTTATAAAATCAAGTGACAATGGAGATGGATAAGGGAATTGACTACTCAGTGATATTGCTAGACTTCACAAAAGCATTTCACATAGAACTCTATTGCATAAATTGGAGCAAATAGGAATAGATATAAATCTGGTTATTTAGATTAGAGGGTGACTGATGAACAGATATCAGAGTAGTATAGAGGAGTTGAGTCCAGGAAAAGGCAAGTGACCAGTGGTGCCACAGGGCTCAGTACTTGGTCCTCTGTTGTTTAATTTGTATATGAATGGTATAGGAAATAATTTGACAGGAAATATTCAGTTTGGTAATAATGCTAAACTGTGAAGAACAATGGTAAATGAAGGTGATGCAGAGATCCTGCATGAAGACTTAAACTAGCAGTATGAGCAAAGGTAAATGGCTGCAAGTTTAATGTGGCCAAGTGTAAGGTCACTTACACTTAGCCAGGAAGAGATCAGAAGCTGTGTACTATATTGATGGAACTGAACTGCAGGAAACTGATGAGGCTAGGGACTTGGGTGTGATTGTGGATAGGAAGTTGAAGTTTAAATGGCATATTGCAAAGCTAAAACAGCACATCAGATTATATAGTTTTGAAGAACATACAAACAGGAATAGAGAGGTTATTGTTCCCTTATATATAATGCTTTGAAAAGGCCTCATCTGGACTTCCAGATTCCGTGATGAAGTTGTGGAGAAGATTCAGATGCGAGTGATAAAGATTGTGGCAGGTGGAATGTTCCCGATAGCTAGTAGGCTTCAAAAATTAGCTGATAGATGAAAAAGAAGAGACACGATAGAAGCATTTAAGTTATTATAGGTTTTATAGGATTGACAGTGAAGACTTTTTTCAGTACATGACAAGGAGAGAGAGAGAGAACAAGGAGCCACTAATGGAAGTTGTATAAGAGTGTGGTTAGCAAGTGTGTTAGGACTAGGTTTTTTTGGTAGAATGGGTTGCCAGAGGCAGTTGTGGGTGCTTCATCAGTGAATGCGACTAAAAAGTATGATAGGTTTTGTGTGAATGACGGCTAGTGTGTGAATAAATGGATTTCCCCATGATGAGTCTTCTGACTTCATGGAGATACCTGTATAATAATAATTAATAGATCCACTGCATCCTTGACTTTGCATATTCTGTGTAGCTGCTAGGTGTTATTCATAGCTACATTGATCAAATATGTAATAAGACTAGAATACCAATTTTCCTCAAATGCCAATTCTGTATTTTGATATATTCTGGTCTGGTCCATTTGAGGTCTACCTCATCACATGTGTTCATTGTAAACTTTAATAAAATATGGCTGCTGTACATGATTTTTAGATACTAGTGAATAGTGCAAAGCCTGAATAATAGGTTTTTAACCTCCACTGCATTTGAACAAAGACTCATAACATTATAATCGATTCGTTCACACACCAATACTTTATTGTTTGCATCTGTACTGAAGTGAAACGAGCCTCTATTCACTTTTTTTTTTTAATTATTTTTCTTTTCCATTGGACGGTTTTCAAGTCTGTTATGAATGGTTACTATAGCTGTGATGTACATCTCTTTTAACTTTGCCATTAGCTTTATATCGAAAAAAAGTTGTCATAGCATAAATAAAAAAGTTTAGGATTGCATTTCAATAGAATTTTAGCAAATTATAACTAGATCCTCCTTCCACCCTGCCTCCTCCTAAACCAATGCTACTTTCTTTTCCTGCTCCAGTTATGGGATTTCTTCCTTGTGGTTCAAACTACACCAATTATCCAAGCTTGCACCAAATCTTGAAACCAGAATGAATTAGTTTTCACGAATAAATTGCTTACATCCAGACTTTCCATGGGGGGGGGGGGGTACTGAATAAACTTTTCATTTGGATAATTCATCAGAGGTCTGAGTTTAGTAAATTCATCAGAATCATCTAATTCAATGTTGTCAGCCAGCAAAGTTAAATTTGAAGAGAGAAAATCTTAAATCTATCTCGTCTCATTGCATTGGCAACAAGAGAATGATAAGTATGAGATGCTTTCTCCTAGAACATCCTTGATAGTGAATAATTGCCACACAACTTTATTTGCACATAGCAAGCAGCACACAATTCAATTTATTTAGTTCCTTTTTGTTTAGACATTACAATAAGAGCATAGCCACTCTCCAGCAAAATGGCTGTAGGTTCGAATCCTGCCATGGGCATGGATGTTTGTGATTGTCTGTGAAAATACTAGTGGTGGTGGTAGATAGCGTTGGTGTGCATGATGATGGTAGTTGCAGTTTGTTGGATTGTGAGTGGTGGAGATGGAGAGTTGTGGAGTGGGTGCCCTCCCTCGATGAGTCTTCTGACTCCTTGGAGGTGTCGTTTAATAATAAAATAAAGAGAAATATGGAGTTTCGTTTTTTGAATAAATATTTAGTGGTAGATATGAAACACTTACATCAAAATAACTTTTTTTTTATTATATGAAATAATAATTTTCCTTATTAGTTGAATTGGTATTAAGACAGGAATAATAGTTGTACTTAATGTATTTGCTTTAAAACTATTAGAAAGATTAACTAGAAGTGGTGCTATATAGTTGCATAAAATATTGCACAGTGACCCATAATCTAATAAAAATTTAAATTACATACTGCTTAAACTAGAAGAAATGTAAGGTAATTTCTGGATTTGCCATTAAAAATATTTATTACATCATATTTTATTCAGAAAAGAAATTCATGTTTACAATTACTGTCAGAAAATAAAGTCAGATTATTTTAAACTAACATATTTTGTCATGTTTATCATTGAGTGTATCCTAATGTTTATCAGTTGCTATATGCTGTGATAAATTCTGAACACATTTTAATATTCTAGGTTGTTGGTGGAATGACATGGTGTATGGAAACATGTAGTGTTGATATTGATGTGGATCTTCTATTTCAAGAAAATTTGACTATTGGACAAAAAATGTAAAACATTTCTGTTTATTATTTTAAAAAACAATTAGCTAAATAGAATTGTTAATGACATTATATTCATAGGTAAATCAAATTACAAACAAATTGAAGTTCCTGTGTTTCTAAATTATGTGTCAAAATTTTTTTAATTAAAATTTTGGAATCAAACAGTAAAAGTAATTACTGAGAAACAATTTTGAAGTAACCATAGCTAAGATTTTGGGGTTTTTCAGGAGTCTTGTGATATTATTAATATAATTATTGTGTACCATAGATATACTGTTTGAATTGCCTCTTGTGTTTGATTATAGGTGAAAGACTAAAGTGTTCTTTCTTTTAGTGTTGCATGGTGATCAGCATTCGTTTTAGAAATTATGGACTTTACAACCGTGTTATAAATAACCAGAAGCATAGTGAGGCTATGGCCAATGGGGCTTCGGCCATAGGTGCAAAAAGTATAAAAATATCTCAGTTTTTTTTTAGAACAGCGCAATTTTCTTTCCTGGATATAGGCACCAAAATTTCTCGCTATTCTCACTACATCTCTGTAAATAACTATTTTAATTTCCTGACGTTTCAACCTTCATATGAAGGTCATCATCCAGGGTATATACAAGGACAAGCTGAGTTACATTTCACACAGTAAGTTAAAGAAACAATGATTTGATCACCGGTTATTCTACTGGCATGACCTCTAGTGAAAAAAAAAATAATAAAAAATAAATAAAAAATACAGATAAAAATTACAAATTAATTATTTAGAAACTACATCGAAGCTAAATTCTATTTAAGATAACATGAGAGAAACATCCTTTCATATAGATAATTTTCTTACAGTAACCATGATGTCTTATTTTTAACATTACAATTGTTATATTAGATTTAGGATTCAGGATTATCTATGGTCCTGTTTATAGTTAATTCTTGGGGAGAAATGTTCTGTCGGTAGAATATGTGCCTTCCATATGCTTGGGATTTTTGCCATCATTATTGTTCAGATTGGTGTGGTTGATAAGAATCTCACAGACTTCCTTAAATTTGCGTTCATGCCATGTTTTGGTGTGATGTAAACAACTGGTGCTTTTCCAGTCAACTCTATGTAAAGTGTTCAGGGCATGATCAGAAAGGCCAGCTTCACCATAGTTATTATATTTAATGTGTCATTTATGTCGTTTTTGTCTGATAGGAATGATGCGTCCTGTTTCCCCTATATATGGTAGATTACAGGTGCAATAAATAACTGGTGATTAGTTTACGGAATTAACAATGCATATAAAGTATATTAATTAAAGGTAACTTTAATGAATAACTTCTATATTTCGGCAATGTCACATTGCCATCTTCAGGAACATAAAGATATGGTATGTGCACGCAGGCACCAACACAAAGCAGCTAATTAGTTGCTTTGTGTTAGTGCCTGCGTGAAAGCAAGAAACTAATTAGTTTCTTGCTTTCTTCCTCATTTGCTTTGTGTTAGTGCCTGCGTGCACATACCATATCTTTATGTTCCTGAAGATGGCAATGTGACATTGCCGAAATATAGAAGTTATTCATTAAAGTTACCTTTAATTAATATACTTTATATGCATTGTTATTTTCCGTAAACTAATCACCAGTTATGTCTGACCAACGTATAAGCCTTGCTACTAGAAAGGTGCAATAAATACGGTATACTCCAGGGTGGGCTAACAGAGGGAGTGGATCTTTGGATGAGTTGAGTAAGCTTTTTAATGAGAATTATATATTTGGTCTTTATATATTATAATAAACACAAAAACTTATTTTGATTACAAGACCATAGGTTTAATACACATATATACAAGGATGTCAACTAGTTTCGCTGGCAAACTGTCTAGCTTTGTCAAGAGGAAAAAAAAGGTTAAAAAAATAAATGCAAAAAAACAAAAGAATATATACTAACGGTTTACAACGGTTAGGTAAGGCTTGCGTGACATTGTATGCATGAGGCAAAATGTTTCAGTCATTATTATAAATAATCATTACATAGTTTTTAGCGTACTGTAGTCCTGATAGACTTAACGAATTAATTAGTTTTCCATGCATCTTTTAATGTTAGTCCTCGATTTCTATTGAGGTTATTACCTGTCCATAGGACCACTGCAGCTTCTTTGAAAATTCGGCATCTGTAATCCTCCTCTATATATGGCATTGAGCTGTTTTTCCAATCTATTGCATGGTTGGAAGTTGAGAAGTGATGTGCTAAACCTGAGGTATTTGTCCTGTTATGATTAACATCTCCAACATGTTCTTTCTGTCTAATTTCTAGGCTTCTTGAAGTTTGGCCTATGTAATGTAAGATAGTCCACAAGTGCATGGTATGCTATAAACACCTGCATATTTGAAAAATGGTACACTGTCTTTAGGGGATCTTAAAATATGTCTAATGGTTGTAGTCGGTTTAATCACAACTCTGATGTTGTATGGCTTTAAAATTCTAGCTATTCTTGTGGAGGTGGAGCCAATTCAATTACTCCTAGCCAAAAATGGACTTCATATGTGGTATAGAGAAAGGTCTTTATCCTCTCCCTGAGGCTATAGCTAATGATATTTGATTCCAAAGTACAATCATCCTTGCGCAGCTAAACCACCGAAACAAAATACCACTCCCTCTGATAAAAAGGCAATTCAGAACTTACAAAAGGAACAAGGATATGATAATTACTAAAGCAGACAAAGGCAACTCCACAGTCACCTTGAACACTAAAGATTATATTAGTAAGATCGATACTTTACTATCAGACCAGTCCACATACAAAATACTTAACAAAGATCCAACTCTGAATAACCATAACGAGACAAACCTTCTGATTCGTAATATGAATGGTTGGCCTGAAGAATTAAAAAGAAAACTAAAATCTTCACATCCTTTGTTTTGGAACAAAGCCAACATTGTTCCAAAACTCAGTCTGGTGGAGAAACGTTGATGTTTTTATCATTTGGAAAGAAAACATTGAAAGATTACATGAGTTCTGAACACTAAAGATTATATTAGTAAGATCAATACTTTACTATCGGACCAGTCCACGTACAAAATACTTAACAGTATTTTGTACGTGGTTCATAATACGAATGGTTGGCCTGAAGAATTAAAAAGAAAACTGAAATCCTCATATCCCGTTAACACCTCGTCTTTACGGCGTACCCAAAGTAGATAAAGAAGTTCCTCTCCGTCCTATAGTTGATGGCAGATTCTCCCCCACATATCTATTAGCCAAACACCTCACAAACCTACTACAAGGAAAAATAATCAGACAATCAGAGTCTTACATAACGAACTCGCAACACTTTGTTGAGAAACTCAAGAAAACGTCAAGCTATCTAACACAGACATAATGGCAAGTCTGGAATGTAGTCTCCTTGTTTACAAACGTTCCAATTGAAGAGGTCATAGACATTATAAAAGAACTCTTTCCTAGGGATATCACACAACTTTTCAATCACTGCCTTAAGTCCAATTTCTTTAAAGTCAACAACATCATATATCAGCAATTGGAAAGCCTAGCCATGGACAGTCCCCTGTCACCACCATGTGCAGACTTGTTCATGGAGAAATTAGAAAAGGACATCCTAGCCAACATTGTTCCAAAACCGTCAGTCTGGTGGAGATACGTTGATGATGTTTTTATCATTTGGAAAAAAAACATTGAAAGCTTACATGAGTTCTTAAATAAAATCAACTTGTTTCATAACAAAATTAAATTTACTTTAGAATTGGAAAACAATCATCAACTACCCTTTTTGGATATATTTTCTTGTCAAAAGACAAGAGAATGAAAATATGAAACTCTCTATATATAGAAAACCCACAGATACTGGGCAGTTTCTTCATTATACTTCCAATCATCATCCATATGTTACGGAATAGAGCCCTAAACATAGTCTCAGACGAAGAAGACGTGCATACAGAACTTTTCCACATATCAAAATCTCTATCTCAAAATGGGTATCCGCTAAATCCATAATAAAGTGCTCTATAAAAACAACCTCCAGCAACAAAGATTAGCAACTCAGTACGTTTCATTTGTAGTCATACCCTATGTTGGCTCCACCTCCACAAGAATAGCTAGAATTTTGAAGCCATACAACATCAGAGTTGTGTTTAAACAGACTACAACCATTAAACATATTTTAAGATCACCTAAAGGTAGCGTACCATTTTTCAAATATGCAGGTGTTTATAGCATACCATGCACTTGTGGACTATCTTACATTACATAGGCCAAACTTCAAGAAGCCTAGAAATTAGACAGAAAGAACATGTTGGAGATGTTAATCATAACAGGACAAATACCTCATGTTTGGCAAATCACTTCTCAACTTCCAACCATGCAATAGATTGGAAGAACAGCTCAATCCCATATATAGAGGAGGATTACAGATGCCGAATTTTCAAAGAAGCTGCAGTGGTCCTACGAACAGGTAAGTACGCTAAAAACTATGTAACGCATATTTATAATAATGACTGAAACATCTCGCCTCATGCATACAATGTTACGCAAGCCTTCCAATCCTGATAGCTAACTGTTGTAAACCGTTAGTATGTATTCTTTCGTTTTTTTGTTTATTTTTTTAACCTTTTTTTTAGTCTTGACAAAGCTAGACAGTTTGTTAGCTAAATTAGTCGACATCCTTGTACATATGTGTATTGAACCTATGGTCTCGTAATCAAATTAATTTTTGTGTTTATTATAAGCTCTTTAATTTTGCAGGAGGTTTAAAGGTGGCTTTGAGGTTGTATTTCTGTAGTATTCTGTTTATTTTATGTGATGTCCCTTTAATGTAAGGAATGGTTATATTTTTATTGTAGTATGGTTTATCTTTGTTTTTATTAAGGTTTTGTAGAGAATTTTGTTAATGTTTTGGCTATAATCATTTTTTAGAAAAGTATTGCTGATAACTTTAAATTCGTCTTTCAGCGAATTTAAAGTGAATTAGACTGCCAGAAGGAAGATGTGTGACAAATGTATCTAGAAATGGAAGTATGTTCTGTTTCACAATCTCAATTGTGAACTGTATGCATTTGTGTTGTTTGTTTAGGTGGCTAAGAAAAGTGTCTAGTATCTGGTGGCCATGGGGCCAGATCGTGGAAACATCGTCGACATATCTAAGCCAGACTTTGGGTTTTCAAAGGAGAGGAATCTAGAGCATGTTGCTCAAAATGTTCCATATAAAAGTTAGCAATAGGGGGGATAATGATGAGCCCATGCCTGCACCTTCTTTTTGTAGGTAGAAAGCGTTTTGCCATACAAAATAACCAGAACGTAATACATGTGCAAAGAGCACCATTATGTGGTAATCCATTCAAAAGGCAGCCTCAATAGGAACCAAGGGATAATCCTTGCTGACATATGGAAGACCCTCATAAGATCACTTAGCACACCAGAATTCAACTTCGCTGCAAATTACAGAACGCACTAGCATAACAGTGTCTGACATCATGCACTCTCTATGCATTTGATGTAACAGGTCTTTTGAATTTGTATAACGTTTAGTACTCATTTATGTTTCTTTCTTGACCTGTTGTCAGCTGTTTTTTTATCACTTTATGTATGCCCAGACGAAGCCAACAGTCAAGTTGGTGAAACTAGTCGCTTAATTTGTTATTAAAATCTTCGGCCAATATATCTCAGTCTTAATTTTATTATTGAATTAAACCTATAGTATATTAGTGCTATTGAGTCCGACTCCTCATGGGAGGTCTACTCAATGCATGTTAGGGCTGGCACCAGCAAAGGAAGCATATGCTTGTGGCAGCTTTCCATTAATATACAAAACTTTTTTTCTTCTGAATTTTGTAATTGTGATTATATTAAAATAAAGCTGACTATATAAGTAGGAAAGAATAATGTTGATAGAGAGCTATTATCAATTTTCTATAAAGTAAACTTAATGGAGTCCTGTATGTTTCTTGATTGTGCATGTTAAATGATAATTTAAATATTATTGTAATTTTAATAATAATCATTTAAAATTAATTCTAATATTTCATTTTAGATCACTTACAGAAAAAATTGTTGCTGTATTGCCAAAGATGAAATGTCCATATCGCATTGAACCACATCAGATTCAAGGTTTAGATTGCATTCATATTTTTCCAGTAGTACAGGTAACTCTTGCATATCTACCTAATTTTGAATAAACACATTGTTTTTTTTTGGAAAAACTTTTAGAATTCTTTATCATGCAGTAGTTGCACTTTCAAAAATGGCTGAAAATGTAACTACAGTTTATTATCATTGAGTTGAAATCATTATTTTAGTTTGTTTTTATTCAATTGTATCTTGTTCTGTGATGATGTGACCATATTTGGAAGAATTTAAATAGTAATCATTGCTATTTAAAATTATTACAATTATTGCTACATAGCAAATTTAAATTTGCTATTTAGGACAATAACAATATTGTCCTAAATAGCACTAGTTCCCATAAATTAAGAAACAACGAGAAAAATTGCAATAACTCAAGTGGGTGAGGAACATCTGAAAGTCCAGGTACATTGTGTAAAAAGTAACTGAGTCTGAATATATATATATATATATATATATATATATAAAAATAAATGAGTGGCACTGTCAGCAATGTATGCATATGAGCCATGGTTATAAAAGTGGGCATTTTGAAATGGTTTTCCATTTCATGTCTGGCATGAGAACAAGACATTTCATTATAGCGGAATTCTTGGATGTGGCTGAAAGACTAGAAGCCAGCTGAAGTCAGACATAGGTAACCAAATAGTTGCATCTGAGCCATTCCATGGTTCACAGTCACAACTCCATCAGTCACAAGCTGCATTCCAGAGACACAGTGAAGGAACAACATGGGCTACAACCACAGTAGGTGACCAATATCTCCAATTATCTGTTTGCGAGATAGTGCTACCCCAAATCAGCGATGATCTGACCTCACATTGGCTATAGAAACATTGGTATCTGTTTCCATCATGTGCTAGGAAACCTATAGTCTGCATTCTCTTATGTCCACACTACAGGCAAGAATGTTTGAAATGGGCCAGGCTCCATGTCAGCTGGACCCAAGGCCAATTGGGGACTCACCTGAAACAATACTTGTTTCAGATGAGTCCCGATTTGCTCTCAGAAATGATACTAAGTGTGCACTATCTGGGTAGAGCCAGAGACTTATCATTCCTCTAATATCCATGAAAGGGACACTTATGGTGGGAGTAGTGTGATAGTTTGGGGAGGCATCTCATTCGGGGGGGGACACACTGACCTATATATGTTTCCTTTTGGAACTATGAATGCTGTGACTTAGAGACAAGATCCTGGACTGGACTGGACCTCTATGTTCATTTGTATGTGAGTGCGATAGGGAAAACATTTATCCTACAAGGTGATAATGCTTGTCCCCATTGAACGAAGCTTGTGGACCAGCATCATCAAGAAAAGACTATCATATATATATGGCCTGGCCAGCCAGGTTTCCTGATCATAATCCTATTCACCATGTCTGGGATACTCTAGTTGAATGTATTGCTGCTCTCAACACTCCTCCCCCAAAACCTTGGACTTAGGATAGTTTTGCAGGGGCAGTGGCTATTACCCACTGAGCTAATGGACATCATTAGAAACATTCATTGTGTTGTTTCAGGAATTTGACAATATAGAGTAGATAATAACTATAATATTTTAATTATTAATTCCTGTATTTTGCCAGAGTTAAATTGGCATCTTCAGAGATTAATATATTGGTATCAAACACTTGTATGCAGGCACACTTCAATAACAAAAATGGAACAGGAGAAATATAGGATGACTTAAAGTCCTATAATTATGCCACCTATTGGCTTTGGTTGGGTGTTCTTGTGGACCTCACAGCAGACATTCAGCCATTAGGCTGAATGTCTGATATGAAATTTCCCACAGGAGAGGCAGTTTCATACAACCATATTAATTTAGGTTGAGATAGTTAGTAAGAGCTGCAGCAGATTCAAGGAAAAGCCTCTCAAATTTAAATTTACTTTGGTAAAGTGGCTTTTTTCCAACAGATTCCATGCTAGGTATCCAGGGCATAGTCTGCTAATCCTGAGAAGCCATACAGATGTTGACTGTCCTGCCTGTTTGGCCATCGTATGAACACTTGCAACTGCAGGGTACTTGATATACTCCAGGTAAATTCAGTGGCTGTGGGTGGTCTTTGGAGAGAGGATAAGGGTTGCTATCTTTCTGTGGGGTTTATAAGTGGTCACCAGATTGTGCTTTAAGATCTTGGCCATCTTTTCTGAGATGCCATGAATATAAAGGATGTGATGGATTTACTGTAACCTATATTTGGAAAGGGGGGGGAATGTAGGGGTATGGGAACTTGGTGATAGAATTCTTTTTATCTGGTGAGAGGTGTAGCAGTTGGCTAAAAATGTTCATGTGGGTGAGTTCTGTGATGAGTGCAGTGTTATGAGCAAATTAATTTTGTCCAGTGGACTAAGGTTTTTATGGTTCTGTATTGTTTGGGGGGGGGGGGGCGTATGACTGTTGATAGATATATTTACTTGTGTGTGTGGATTTTCTGTAAATGGAAGGTTAGAGATCCATTTCAATGCAGAGTTCTGGGCATCAAATGAAACCTGAATCGCCACAAAAATTTTCAGAACTGAGGTTCACGACATAAATTTCATTGTAGGACCGCAATATGCAAGTCCCACATTACATGAACCAACATGCAGTATTAGGTTCAGTGGTACAAAGAGCATGTAAAGTGGGACATGGAAGCTTGGAAAGCTGTGTTATGGAGTGACGAATCACTCTACACAAGCAGATGAATGAATGTGGCTATGGCAGATGCTTGGTGATCATCTCTTGCCCAAGTGTGAAATTATGAAATTCACAGGTAGTGGTGTGATAGTATGGTCCTGTTTTTTTTCTGGTTTGGTCTTGGACCTCTACTTGTGGTGCCATGAGCATTGAACTGTGAGAGGTATCTGAACATTCTGGACAATACAGTGATTCTTACTTTGTGACATTTCTATGGAAGTGACCATTGCCTCTTTTAACAAGATAATGCACTGTGCCATAAGGCTGCTGCTGTAACTGTGTGGTTTGTGGACATGTACATCACCACACTTGACTTGCTTCCACAAAGCCCTGATCTCAACTTTACTGAACATCTGTGGGATGAACTAGAGCATCAGGTGAGGTCAAGTGATGCCCATCCCACAACAATTCAGGACCTCATTACATACCTACAGGAAGAATGGTCCAAAATTCACATTGATTGCTGTTGTACAGAATAATTACTTTTAATTTTCTGCCATTTCAGTCTTTATATTAAGGTCATTTGGAGCACACACATATACAAAGTCAAACTATATTACGTTTCAGACAGTATGCCAAAGTGACAATGATTTCATCAACCATTATTATTACTATTATTACGGGCAACTCCAGGGAGTCATTAGACTCATCGAGGGAGGCCCCAAATCATATTCATCACAACTATTTGACATTCATACAGTATCTATCATACCTCACCTTAAACTCATTCACTGTCACAGCATCCACCACAGACTCAGGGCGCGCATTCCACTCATTCACTGCTCTAAAAGTAAAGAACCCAGCTCTAACACCTTTACTAACCACACTTTTACCCAGTTTCCATGGATGTCCCCTAGTCCTCCCACAACCAGCCCTGTTCTCAAAAATATCTTCTGAATTAATTTTATAGAAACCCTTCAGTAATTTGAATGTCTCAATCATATCTCCCCTTCTCCGCCTATCAACCAATTTTTGCAACCCACAAATCCTCAACCTGTTCTCATACGGTTCATTCCACAGACCTGCTATCATCTTGGTCACTCGCCTCTGGATCCTCTCTACCTCCTCCCCATCAAGAAGAAACCTAGGTGACCAAATCTGAGCACAGTAGTCTAGATGGGGTCTTATCAAAGCTCGATAGAGAGGAACAATAACCTGCTTGTCTCTGCTTGTCAACATATTCTTCAGCAACCAAGTGATTTGATGAGCTGTTTTGGTCACTTTTGCAATGTGTCCCCTAAATTTCAATTCCTTATCTACCAACACTCCTAAATCTCGTGCTTCATCAATTTCCTGGAGCACGGCTCCACCAATGCAGTAAACTGCCGCCAATCTTTTCACCCCAAAATGCATAACCTTACATTTTGCCACATTAAACTGACATCCATTCTCCTTAGCCCAGACCTCCAATCTATCCAAATCATCCTGCAAAATTTTGACGTCATCTGCATTCACTATTGCCCTACCCAACTTCGCATCATCCGCAAACAAATGAACTGTTCCTCTCAGATCATTTCCTATATCATTTATGAACAAATTAAACAGCAGTGGTCCAAGAACAGATCCTTGTGGCACACCACTAGTCACAGGCCGTCTTGTGGACTCTACTCCCGAGTAAACCACTCTCTGATATCTCTCCGTCAACCACCCTCCTATCCATCTCACCAACCCTATGTCCATTCCCATATGCTGCAATTTACTGATTAGAATTCCATGTGGAATCCTGTCAAAGGCCTTGACAAGGTCCAGTAGAATCACCGTAAACCCATTACCCTTATCCAGTTCAGCCGTCACTGTGTTATAATACGTGAGCAAGTTACTGAGGCATGCCCTACCCTTCACAAAACCATGTTGTCCCCGATACAGTATCCCATTTTCTTCTATCCAATCTTGTATTTTCCTCTTGACTATTTTCTCTAAGACCTTGACAATGATTCCTGATATGCTAATCGGTCGGTAATTTACAACAGCAGTCTTGGAACCACCTTTATGCAGTGGAACTATTTTCCCCTCTTTCCACCCGCTCGGGACTAACCCAGACCCAAGACTCAAATTAAACAAAATGGTCAAGGGTACTGACAATTCTTTAGCTGCTTCTCGTACAACACGAGATGGTATACCATCCAATCCCACAGATGTATTGACATTGAGGTTATGCAATAGACTACTCACCTCCACTTCATTAACCACAATTCCCGTATAATCTACTGGTTTATTCGTTTCTGCAATGTCACCACCTGGATGATATACTTTTGCAAAGTGCTCACTCAGTAACTCAACTATCTCAACTGATTCAGTTACCTCCCTACCATCGGCATTCTTTAAAATCAATCTGCCATGTACATTTTTCCTTTTACTTGCTACATATCTAAAAAACTGTTTAGGATTCTCTTTAGCCTGCATGGCCAATGTTCTTTCGTAATCCTTTTTTGCTTTTCTTACCACACTCGTCACCCTTCTGGCCTGCGCTTTATACCGTTCATGTGCCTGCCGGTCACCCTTCTCCTTAAATTCCCTCCATAGTTGTTTCTTTTTTTGCAACTCAAGCTTAATGGTGTTATTCATCCATTTAACCCCTACTTGATTTATTATTCGGACTCTAGGTATACAGTCAGCCATTGCTTCATGCAAGCACTTCTTAACTACCTCCCATGCACTATCAACTTCTAGTCCTTGCAGTTGTACATGCCATGGCACTGAACCAATCAAACTCCTAAGCTTGTCATACTTTCCAGCCCAATAATTCCACATGTACCCTGTCTTAATTGAAAATTCTACACCTTTAGCCACCTCCCAAGTTAAGACCCTATGATCACTCTCACCGATTGGTGGCAATGTGGTCATATTTGTTACAGCCAAATCCTCAGATGTAATTACTAGGTCAAGCACTCTCTGACCCCTAGTATTTTCCATTACATGCTATCGCAGATAGTTATCCCTTAATAACCGCATAAAATCCAGTTCCTTCCTCCCGTGTGTCCTCTCCTCACTCCAATCAATGCGACCATAGTTGAAATCTCCCATAATAATCACCCTCCTTCCACCCATTTCTTCTATTTGCTTGTGCATACTGTCACCACCATCTTTTCCATCACCTGGTATATAGCAGCACCCAATTGTATATTTAGTTCTGCTAGCCACAATCTCACACCAAATGGCCTCAAATGTGCTCTTTTCTCTATTTTGAATTTGCACATCCACTACATTCAGCAACACTTTCTCAAGTCTTCTTACACCGTAACCATTCAAATGCAAGCCATCCATCTTATATAGATCCTTTCGCCCATCAAACTCACTCCACACATCCACAAATTCCACACCACTCGTCATACACAACCCACGCATAAAGTCATTTGCAATTATAGCCCTCCTTTTAAACATTTCACTGTCATACCGTGGCAAAAGACTAATCATTCTAACTCTCTCACTCTTTTCTTTTGCTACCTCAAACAATTCATTCAGGTCTTCTATCATTTCCATTTTATCTCCTTTGAAATCATTTGTACCTGCCACAACAATCATTTCTTTCACCCTTTCCTTTTGCTCTCTATTATTCTACTGGTCTGATCGCTAGTGGGGGGGGGGAACTACATCAGAGTTATTATATCCTATTTATAACATCATGAGAGATCAAATACATATTAATACTTTTTAATACAGCAAAATTAGTGGCCTAATCAATAATTTTAAGTGTTCATTATATTAAAGCTAAGATTCCAGATTACTACTATGTGGGTAGGAAATGTGCAATCTATATTCTTGGGTTTTTTTTTTTTTTTTTTAGATCACCATTATTGTTAAGATTAGGGTGGTTGATAAGAATTTCACAAGCCTATTTTAATTTGTGCTCATACCATGTTTTGGCATGATGTAAAGAACAGATGCCTTTCCAATCAGTTCTGTGTAGAGTATTCAGGGCATAATCATTTCTAAAGTACAGATTTAATGTAGTTATTAAATTTAATCTGCCATTTATGTTCCTTTTTTTATTTGATAGGAATTGTATGTCCTGTTTCACCTGTATAGGGCAAATTATAGGTGCAATGAATATGAGGTGCTTAAGGGTCAAAGCTTTATAACCGAGAGGAGACCTTCACACACCCTTTAAAGGAACTGTGAGAACTGACCAGGGCTTCTGATGTCCAGTCCTCACCTTCTCGTGGTGCACCATGTTAGGCATCTAATACAGTTCGTTAGAAACTAATTGCCAGCCCATCCTTGTTTGTTCAATTTGGGATTTAGCCAACCAAATTGTATTCTTATATACTTAAACCACAATGTAAAATGATGGTACAACATGACAGAATTGCATGGCAGCTGGGGTGTCATCCAGTTAAACAAGCCCCCTCCCCTTGTTTACCAGCCCATCCTTGTTTGTTCAGTATCCAGGTAGATACCTAACACGGTGCACCACGAGAAGGTGAGGACTGGACATCAGAAGCCCTGGTCAGTTCTCACAATTCCTTTGATAAGTACCAGATCGACATAATAGGGGTGACTGAAACGAAAGAGACAAATTGGTGAGATCTTTCTGAGCAATAAATACAAAATGTTATATTCAGGAAATTACAATCAAGGAAAAGGAGTAGCCATAGTATTCAACACAAAATACGAGGCTAATCTTCTTGAATGGCAGGCAGTCTCAAGTAGAGTGATGTGGGCAAATATCAGAATGGGGAACTGGACAATGAGACTTATTTTTGCTTATGGTCCCGCAGAAGATTCTACTAAGGTGGAAGTGGAGGAATTTTTTGAGGATTTAGAGAAAGCAACTGACACAATGAAAAACGAAACGTTGGTCCTTGTCGGGGATCTAAATAGCAGAGTAGGAAACGATTGTCAGACATACAAAAATATTTTGGGAAAATTTGGAGAAAAGAGTAAAGCTAATAATAATGGCAAATACCTGTTGGATTTCTGCTCAGGACATGGACTGGTTATTACTAACACAATGTTCCAACATAAAAATTGATGTTTTCTCCCTGGTGCAGGATACTAGAGTATACAGAGGATTTGAAATTGGAAGTGATCACAATTTAGTCTTGAACAGGATAAAATTGAATTTCATATTGAAAAGAAGAACATGTAAGAAAGTTTTTAAAGTGAATAAAAGTTGAGTAACTCTCAGATGTGAACTGCAGACTAAAATACAGAAACATTATTCAAGAAAAACTGAAAGAGTTTGAGAATAGAAACCAAACCTTGGAGATTCAGTGGCAAGCCCTGAAGAAAACATTGACTGATTTAGCCAGAGAGGCATGTGGTGAGGTTGTCTGCAAGGATAGAAAAATCCTTGCGGACAACCTGACAAGCTGACTTATTTGGTGGACACAAGAAGTTAAAGAGGCAGTGAAGGAAAAGAAGAAAGCATATCAAAAGTTCCTGCAGATAAGTCAGCTTGTGCTCTTAGAGAATGCAGAGACAAATGTCAGAAAGCTGAACACTGTGTAAAACTAGCTAAACAAAAGTCATGGGAAGACTTTGGTAAGAACATAAAAAATAAATATGAAGAAGGTGGCAAGATATTCTGGAAGTTGTTGAAGAAGCTCAGAAATGGAGGGAAGAGTGCTGTAAAAGGAATTAGAGATGATAAAGGTGACATGAAAAGCGGAGAAAAACAGATACTCTTGAAATAGAGTAATTACTTCAAAAATTGCTAAATGAAACAATCAGTGACAGCACAGTGGTAAAAAACATTGCCCAGACATGCAATCAGGAATATATATCCATACTTGAAGTAGAAAAAGCCATCAAAAGCCTGAAATGTGGAAAGTCAGCTGAAGTAGATGATATTCGACCAGAAATGCTCACATATGGAGCTATATCTTACAGTCTCACTGCATAGTTCAGAAGGCCCTGGAAAGAGGGACGAATTCCAGATGATTGGACCTAGAGCTCTCATATAGTACCCATATATAAAAAGGGAAATAGAAGTGAATGTGAGAATTACAGAGGTATTTCTCTACTGAGTATTCCTGGTAAGATTTATGCCAGGATATTTCAGAAATGGTTGAGAAGAATCACATTATGAAGGAAAGCGGTATTAAACTTGATATCAGAATTGGAGATGTTAATCTTGGCTCTTTGCTTTATGCAGATGATGTTATACTTCTAAATAAATCTGCTACAATTTACAAGATTCCTAACTAACAAGATTCCCTGACCAAATTGAATAACTGTTGTAATAGATATGGTATGAGGGTCAGCAATAACAAGACAACAATGAAAATAGGCAGAAGCATTGAAAATATCAACTTCATTGTGAATGGAGAACCTATAGAACAAGTAAAACATTTCAGCTACTCAGGCATGATTTTTAGTGAAGATGGTAAATTATTTGAAATAACAAAAGCATCACAGGAAAATGTGTGACAAGTGTATCTAGAAAAGGAAGTATTCTGACTTCCAATTTCAGTTGGAAATAAGACAACAAAGTCAACAAAGCTGGTATGGTAGGAAGTCAACTAAATAAATTTATATGGAATAAGAGAGAAATTAGTCAAAACACTAAATTAGCTATATGATAGTGTTCAAACCAGTTTTAACCTATGGATCTGAGAGCTGGGTTAGAAATAAAACATTTGACCAAAGACTAGAGACTGCAGATATGAGAGTCATGAGAAAGATTAGAAGCGTGAACAGATAGCATCAATGGCAATATCATATTAAAAATGAGGATATTAGGGAAGAATTTGCCATTGTGCATCCAGGAATGTGTTAGCATAGCTAATCTCAGGTGGTATGGTCACTTAAACAGAATGGGAGAGGAAAGATTAGCAGAATGAGTGTTCTCTGCCAGGTTAGTAAGAAAAAGACCCAGACCAAGATATAGGTTGATTGATACAGTAAAAAGTGCCTTTTAAGACACTTTTTACTGTAAAAAATATAAGAATACAATACTACAAAAATATAAGATCTGATGATGTCTTATCAGACATTATGTGAAAAAAAGGTCTTGACAGGTAGCAGATTGATTTGGAGGAAAATTGTAAATAGGAATTTAGTAATAATGTAAATTTTTCATGTAGTATTATCATATCCTGTACATGTCAGGAATTTGATGATAATGAATATGGTATACTCCAGGGTAGGCCAGTGGGTTCTTTAATGAGTTGAATAAAGTTTTTTAATTTTGCAAGAGGTTTAAAGGTGGCATTAAGGTTGTATTTTCTGTTTATTTTATCTGATATCCCTTTAATGTATGGAATGGCTACAATTTTGCTTTAGTCTGGTTTATTTTTGTTTTTAATTGGAGTCTAGTGAAGAATTTTGTTGATAGCATTTTTGCCATTTTTCAGGAGGGTATTGCTGATTACTTTTAATTCATGTTTAAGTTCCTGCTCACTGGAAGAAGTGAGCAGGAAAATGTGTGACAAGTGTATCTAGAAAAGGAAGTATTCTGACTTCCAATTTCAGTTGTGAATTGTATGTATTTTTTTATGTTGTTTATTTAAATGAACCTGATAACAAAAGCATCAAATATTTGTCCCAGACTTTGAGTTTTAAAGTAATTTAGAGCACGTTACTCAAAAGCTTCCATATCAAAGTTGGCAATTGTGGGGAGGGTGGGGGATGGATAACAGTGAGTCCGTGGCTGTGCCTTCTTTTTGCAAGTAAAATTTATATTGCCACACAAAATAGCGAGAATGTAGTACATGGGCAAAAAATGCTGTGATATCAGGCAGGGGAATTTGTCCTGTAAAAGAATTGGGACATATGTGCAAAGGGAGACAGAGACATGAAAACTGACTAATAAATCACTTTTTTTCAAGTGTGATATACTTAATTTTGTTTATAAAGTGTTGTGTGTTTTTAATATAGGAGGGGGAATGTTCCACCAACTCCTTGAGTGTTGACTTTGGTTTCTTGACTAGATGATAATTGGTGCTGTTGATACCTTCAGCTGAAGCAGTACGTTCTGCTTGTGAACCTTGGGCAAACCATAAATTCTCAGAATGAGTGTAGTACAGTATTTTTTTTAACTGCATCTGCAGTCCAGGATTTCTTGTTTTCTTTTTAGTCTGATTAGTTGGGTTATAGGTTCACAGGTTGATAGATGCTATTGATAGGTTTAGTCTGATTAGTTGAGTTCACAGGTTGATAGGTGCTATTTTTACCAGGTAAGTTATTCTGTTGAAAATAACCATGACACCGCCTTTATCGGCTCTAGTAATTACTATGTCATGACTTGCTTTTAAAGATTTCACAGCTGCCAATTCAGTTTTGGTCAAGTCGCTAGTTATTGCTTTAGTATTGTTTAAAATGTTAGAGGTTTCTAATTGTATTTTATTAGCTATGGTGGTTGGGAGAAATCTTATGCTTCTTTCAATATGGTACAGGATATAATGTTGGAGGCTTAATGGATTTTTTACAACACTCAGAAAGGATTAAAAAAGAATTTAATACTTCCTATATTTCGTCCTAGTCACTAGGACATCTACGGGGATTACAAAAATAACTAATGTAACATGAACACAAATATCATACAATACTAAGCCCAACCACGTGGGTGACACTAAAGTCCTATCTAGGTGGAGCGCCCTCTAATGGCGGTTGTAGGTGGCCTGGAATGCAAGGTGGGATCTCTGGTGATGAGTGTTTCCCAAATCTTTGGAAGCTTAATGCAACTGTATTTATTAAGATTTGGTTGATTTCTAAGAGCTGCTGCTGCTTCTAAGAATAGTCTCTCTTCTTGAATTTGCTGTGATGGAGCATGGTGGTTTCTTCCATGATACCCTGTAGGTGCTGTCCAAGACATGGTCAGCCAAGCCTGAATGACCATAATTGTGTTTACAGATGTAATACTTATGTTCCTCTAGACTGATCTGCCTGTCTGTCCAGTCCAAAGTACACCAACTTTGGTCAATTTTCTCTGGCATTTCGGAAACTTCTGCACAGAAAGAATTTCAAAAAATAAACATGTCAAGAAATATAACAACCTGGTTAAAGACAAACCACAACCACAAATTCAACTGCTCCAAACAGTAGTAAACCTCTCTTCCATAAAACTCAACGACGATGGTGTCAGCACCCTTTGCCTCGGACGTAATTTTGCTGTCTCTCCGAAGGAAATGCCAGTGCTTGATGTAATGGTTAACATCGAATGTGGGATCGGTCACTTACTGTTGGAGATAGCCAACAACATCAGACTTGACGTAGCCAACATCCTTGCTCATTCTTCGCCTCCAAAAAGTAATTTATCGTATGCCCAACGCACGGCTCTCCTGAAATTATGGAAAGAAAAAAGTATCGTCATCACCAAAGCGGATAAGGGTAATGCCACAGTCGTTCTTAATACCAGTGAATACAATTGCAAAATGAATATTATCCTCCGCGATTGTGCTACCTACATCCCGCTAGAACACGACCCCACAAAAACACAAGTTAAGAAATTAAAAATCTTACTTAAAAAAGTATCTTCCTGGCCCCCCAACATCATGAAAAAACTTAAACCTTTCCGCTCCTGTTCCCCCCCCCCCCCCAAAATTTACGGTTTACCAAAAATCCACAAACCCAATTCCCCACTCAGACCTATAGTAGATGCCATCAATGCACCTTGCTACAGACTGTCTAAACAGCTGGCCAACTCTCTGACCCCCCCCCCCCTCACTGGAAGGTCCACTTCCTATATAAAAAAACTCGACCCACTTTAAAGCCCTCATAGAAAATTTAACCTTGAATAAAGCAGACATATTGGTAAGTTTTGATATCTCCTCTTTGTTTACCAATATTCCCTTAACTGACACCTTATCTCTCTCTCTTAGAAATCGTTTTTCCTTCTGACATCTTAGATCTCTTTTCCTTTGCCATTAACTCTGGCAAAGTAAACCTGGGTATTTTTCTTGGAAGAACAAAATCTAGAAGCAGATAGAGGGAACCGCCATGGGTTCCCCCCTCTCTCCCCCCTTGCCAATTTCTATATGGAAGATTTCGAAAAAACGAGCCATAGACTTAGCCCCACTCAAACCTTCTGGCTAAGATATGTAGATGATGTGTTCTCTATTTGGCCTCATGGCCCAGACACATTAGACTCCTTCCTCAATCATCTCAATAGCCTACATCCAAGAATCCAGTTTACTATGGAAAAGGAAAAGAACAATTGTTTACCCTTCCTAGACACCTTAGTCACACACCTGCCTAATGATACACTTGCCTTCACTGTATACAGAAAACCCACACACACACAGGCAGATACATTCACAAACTCTCCCACCACCACCCCTCTCAACAATATGGCATTATGAAAACTCTTACCAAGAGAGCCCACAATCTTTGTTCCAGTGGAACTGCCCTCACTACTGAGCTTAACCACATACACAACACTTTCCTCTCCACTGGCTACAGCGATCACAGTCTCAAAAAAAAAATCAGTTCCTCCCCCATTCCCCATCCTTCTCGTCAACAAGAATTTAAAAATGCCATCACCATACCCTACATCCGTGGCACATCCAAAAAAAAGCCAAGATTCTAAAAAAGTACAACCTACACACAGCATATAAGTCCCACCGCAAACTTGCTACCCTTATCTGTTCTACGAAAGATCAACTCCCTCCTCTCTCTCTCTGCCTGGAGTTTACAAAGTACCCTGTTCCTGTAAGCTGGCGTACTTTGGACAGACAGGCAGATCAGCATCCATCCGCCTAGAGGAACACAAGTCTTACATCTGTAAACACAACTATGGTCATTCAGGCTTGGCTGACCATGTCTTGGACACCACCCCCAGGGTATCATGGAAGAAAACCACCATGCTCCATCACAGCAAATTCAAGAAAGAGAGACTATTCTTAGCAGCAGCTCTTAGAAATCAACCAAATCTTAATAAATACGGTTGCATTAAGCTTCCAGAGATTTGGGAAATGCTCATCACCAGAGTTCCCACCTTACGTTCCAGGCCACCTACAACCGCCATTAGAGGGCGCTCCACCTAGATAGGACTTTAGTGTCACCTACATGGTTGGGCTTAGTATTGTATGATATTTGTGTTCATGTTACATTAGTTATTTTTGTAATCCCTGTAGATGTCCTAGTGATTAGGACAAAATATAGGAAGTATTAAATTCTTTTTTAATCCTTTCTGAGTGTTGTAAAAAAATCCATTAAGCGTCCAACATTATGTCCTCACAGCACTTAAGCCTCTACACACAAATGGTACAGGATGTTAGTACAAATGTATTTAGTTGTATATACTGTACTTGGCAGTACATTTAATTTGTTTTCTTGCATTTACGTAGCATAGTCTTTGTTAGAGGCAACCTGTTTTTTTATTATGAAGGGTCCTTCCAGTTCTCTCTAATTATGCTAAATGTACTATAGAAACATTTTCATTCCAGTCTTCAGAAAGAAAAGACGTAGTAAGCAAAAATTCATCCATTCCTGATCCATTGATCTCCAATAAAACACTATCACATGATAGATTCCTATTATTGATAACAATAACTGCTTACAAAAAGGAAAAAAAAAATTATGTGATGAATTTTAGGATTTGCAAAAGAGAGGATAATTCTGATTACTTGAAATTATTTATGTATATATTACTATGTAAAAAAAAAAAAAAAAGGTGTATACTGATCATCAGTAAATAAAAGAAAATTCTTTGAAAACAAAGTGAAATATAAATAAGACATAGAAATAAATACTCATGACAAACGCAAGAAATTGTGCAAGATAATTTGCTGCTTCCATGTATTCCTAACATGCCTAGGTGAATCACCTGATGAACATTATAGTTCATTGGATTAGCCCTTCCTTATGGTTATTTCAGTGATTTGCCAATGTTTATTATCATCATGAATTTCTTTATATATATCCTCAAGAGTGATCAGGCTACTATGAAATTCAGCTTTATTTCCTTTTTTATAGATGTGAACTATGAGAACTCTACTCCAATCATCTAGAATTTAACCTTCTGACAATGCCATCTGAATTATGCAATGTAGCCACTGCTAAACTTTTATAACTCCATATTTGACCATTTCTGGTCAGATATCAAAAATACTCCAGCCTGGCTTTCCACGTTTCAAGTTTTGGATGGCTTTTTCTTCAAGTATTGATTTTATCAAAGTACTTCCCATGACTTTTGTTTAGCTAATTTCGCACATAGCTTAGCTCTCTTACATTTTTCTCTGTATTCTTTTATGGCATCTGCTGACTTATTTGTTAAGAACTTTTGTTATGCTTGCTTCTTTAACTTCTTGTGTCTACCATGGTGTTCTTATTTTTCTTTCCTTATTGACAACTTCACATGTCTTCCTAACTGAAACAATGAATGTTTTTTTCAGAGTTTGACCCTGAGGCTCCGAAGTTTCTTGTTTGTTTGGTTGTTGTTTTGTTTTCGAACTGTTTCATTCTTTCTTCAATAATGTTTGTATAATAGAGTCTACAGTTTGCCATAAAATCCGCACAACTTTAATTCTTCATAAAACTTTTACATACTATTCTTTTTAATGTGATATTCAGTGTTATTCTACTTAAAACTAAGTGATAGTCACTTCCAATTTCAAATCCTATGTATACTCCTGTATCCTGAACCAGCATAAAGATATCATAGTCAATGTGGTTTTTATTTCTTCTCTCCACATGAACTTGTGCATATCTTTATGTTGGAACATGAAATACTGCTCATACATTTGGAATAGTGTACCAGAACTCTCTAAACTTGCTTGATGATATTCAGAAGTGGACAATCTAATTGAGAATTGATCTCTCTCAGTGCTAGCTTCTTAATTGATTTTTTTTTTCTTGGTTATTCATTTAAAAAATAAGTAATAAAATACAGTGTCTGATTTCTGGCAGTTCTTTCAAATCTGAAATCTTAATTAGAAGGGATACTTCCATATTGAATCAATACTTCAAATATTCTAGCCATAAAAATTAAAAACAATTCTTTCTGATTAGATGTTTCATTTTGATTATAGCATGAGAGAATGTATCCATAAATGAGATGAGCATCCTGCTTTCATTTGGTGAGAATGATCATGGAATTTGGATCCCAGAGGCAGCCATTCTCATGAAGATTTGTTTCGAAGGTTTAATCATAAACATAGATTTCTTGAAACAGCAGTTTCATGGTGTCTGGTATTGCAAGATAGAGAAATTGGTAGTGTATAGGAAATAGTGTGTGTGGGGGGGGGGGGGGGGGATGGGTATTTGATTGCATTCCTATTGTTAAATTATGTGGGAGGTAAATGGATATGAGTAATCTTATTTAAGCAAGAGCTTCCCAAAAAAGAAAATGATGTGTAGGAACAAGTAATTGCATGAGTGGCATAAAATACATCCTGGAGGAGTGGTAAGTATTTTAAGGAAAACAGTTATGAGAAATACTTAGCTGACCAGAATAAATGAAATTCATTCTAATGTTCTATTTAGCAATTAAAAAAGAAAGACCGGCAGGAGAGTAACAGCTATGGAGGAAATAATGAGTGGAAATAATATGGTACTTAATGTCATCTTGAGTACAGATGAGAAAACTGAGATACACAAGTAGAACATGCCAGAGATGCTAGAAAATCTTGACACAAACATGGCAGAAGGGTTAAATGAGATTTCAGCATGTTGTAAAGGGAATGTGTGGGCATACTGGTGTAATGCCTTTGACTTGCTTGTTTCTTGTAGCATGTGCATTATCCCAAACAAAAGAGCAGAGTAGTCCCATTCTATTTTGATTAACAATGATGGTACTACCAAAATAAATTCACCAAACAGGACAATTAGTATCTCAGTATAGTTAAGGTCTTAGAAAAACTTTTAGTCAGAATTCAGGAATGGATGAATTGGGAGTTGATAATATATAAGGGACAGTGTGGTGTTTAATGGAAAGATCTCATTTTTATAATAAAATTATGAGCGGATAGAATAAGGAAATGGAATATGCTCTGATATTGAAATTCTCTAAGACATTTGACAGAATATCCCATTGAGAGTTGTATAATTTGAAGGAGATAGCAATGGAAAATTAGAAGGTATGGATAAGAGTGGCTGGGTGGCATTCTGACAGATATCAAAGAAATATCTGGAGGTAGTTTGATATTGGGCTGACTGGTGGAATATCAGAAGGTCCTATCCTAAGACAGAAACAAGGGAGATAATGCTTTTTTTCCCTAACAAAGCAGTTAGGTAGGGTGATAAACAGCAAACTGGAATAGATTGATAGTTTGCTAGTAGAATTGGTGAGCCCATCATCTGTAACAAATTTTAAAGATTCACAGTAAGTAGTGAATGAGCAGAAAAGGTCTCATAATGAGCATTTGAGTTTCTGGAAATTCCTATATTATTTATTATGCTTTTCTAGTAACTGATGCTTGTAATAAATTGCATTAATATGAATTTTGTTTAAGATTATTAGAGATAATTTGACCATTATAGATATATCATATATTTGAAGTTTATAAAATGTGTAAATATGAATTATTTATTAGGAACTCATTTTATATATCTATATTTACATGGCTGTATATCCAGTGGTTGGTTAAGAAAGCTATTGAAACACGCCAAGAAATGGGAGATTATATTCGAGCTTATTCTATATCTCAGTTTAATAAATCACATGTGCATCCTGAGGTTTGTCATTTTTATATCATATATATACATGAACATAAAAATCTGTGCAAATATATATAAATGTGCATGTTAATATAAATAAATATGTTGTTGGATTGTGATAGAGTGGAATTTTAGGAACTCCTATCTTATCACAATCTAACATGCGTTTCCAAACAAAAAAGGGATATAAAACAGGTGATTGCCTCTGAGTATAAAATTATTGCTATGTAAATATATCAAGCAAATTTTGCTATGAGAAATTAAATAAGTGTCTATTTAGTACCATTCACAAATGAGTTAAAATCAATAATGAAAGTGTAAACCTTTAGCAGAATTTTATAAAGTAACATGTATTAATAGATATAGAATGTTAGCACAAATTCAACATGGGGGGGGTGAAGTCTAAAGGTCACGGAGCATTGATGCGAGGGAGCGGCTTGTCCCAAGCAAACAGCATGAAGTCAGCGCACGTGCGATAGCAGAGAAGGCTGGACGCCATGACGTAAGACCACGTGAGTGTGTTGGCTGGACATCGCGAAATGTGAGAAACGCCAAGAAAAAAGAAGGAAATATAAGGGTCATGCACCCCTGAAAAAAGGCTTTTTGTTCCTGGATCCCCTAGTGTTCGTCTCACGGTGGTGAAGGGTGGCAGTGCCTCCATACCGTAGGATTCCGATAAAGGCAGCAGTGGAACTCGGCGGTCGTATCTCTGCGGAAGAAATAAGCCCGATAGTTCATAGAAAGCCAGATTGAAGCACGTGGACATTAAGGAGAGGCAGATTCCGGTAGACCATTGACGCGATACAGAACCAAAGGGCAGATAAGTAGACTTTATTTGTATTTCACTGAATGTGAATGAGAGATTTGTGCCACGTTGATAAAGCAGAAAAGGGAACATTAATAATATTGATTAAGACCGTGTTGCTATTGTTTAGAGAGGGTCGTCTTAAATCTTACTGTCTACCACTGTGATAAAGTTCCTTAATATGTTATAAGAAGTTACGAATATGTATAGTAAGGAATTGCTAATTTATAAAGGGATTGTAAAAGATATAAATGCTATCTTGTGTGGTTTGACAGAACTACTGATAAATAGAAACATTGTGATAATCATGCATGATTAAGGTATTTAAGAGTATAAATAAGATTCTTACTTTAGAGAATTACAGCATAATCAGTTACAAGTATATTTGTAGTATTGTAATATTTTAACTCTATTCTGACTTTCATTAACTCCCTGAAGATGGTAATTAAGCTAATAGTATTGAATGTACATATTTTTGATATATAATAAACCTTGCTTTTGTATCTAACTAAGACTATCTGTGATTTCTGGAATCAGTGCACCTCTTATAAAATAATAATATGAACCTATGCGGGAGACTAGAAAGAAGTAAAGTTTGGCCACGTCCACAAAGTTGCTAGGTATCATTTAAGTACTGTCCTGAGATCACCTCTTGATTGATAATATTGTTAATCTAATAGCGCTAAGCGGCGCAGCGAAATATAAATTTTCTTGGCGTTTTACGAGAGGTAGATCTCAGACGCTCTGATACTCTGGTGTTGCCTTGATCTCGAGGAGATTCCATTGTCCCTCAGAGGTACCACGTGATACCCGTATGGAATTTTAATGGGGAACTGACCCAAAGACTAAAGAATAGTTATAGTAGTAGAAAGTTGATGCAACAATGTATATATATCACCAGTTATATATGTGTGTGCACACAACACACATAAAGTTGACTCTTACTATATCTAACTCACAAGGACCACAGAAATAGTTTGTTTTAGTTTAGAGTCTATTATGATTTTTTGTTTGGAATAGTATTTTGCTTATGGGAATTCTTTTATAGTGAGTGAGTTTGTTACAGTGCTTTTTCTGTGGTGAGAGTCGACTGTACAAGTTGTGATGATGAAATTTCCATAATGCACACTAAAGAACTAAGTTTGCTTACGTATAGACTAGTGGCTACTATCACTTTCTAAGTAATTCACTTGTACAGCAATGCACTTAGATGATGTCACCATTGTCAAAAATGTTACTGGAATGCTTTTTATTAGTGTCACCAGATAACATATCAGAAATGTCAGTCTCTATCCTTTCAAGGCATTCTTCAGTTTTAGGAACAGCCAAAAGTTGAACGGGACTAAACCAGGTGAATATGGAAGATGGTCTGGTTTTGTGATTGATTTTTTAGCTAGAAACTCATGGACAGCTATTGCATCATGTGCAAGGCATTATCATTCAACCAAAGTTTGGGTCTCTTCTTATGAACAACTAAATAAAAGTGTTGGTTCATTGTTTGTCCTTTATTAATGAATTTGAAGTGAACTATTCCCTTAACTGAAAACAATAAACAAGCACTATCTTGATCTTTAGTCATGATGTTTGTACATTTTTCATTGCAAGATTTGGCATTTTGTTTCAGGGTTATGCTGAAAGCACCAAATTTCATTACCAGTAATAACTGAAAAATTGCCATTCGTGCAGAAATAAGAAAATTTTCTGTAAAGATGGTTCTACGAAGCTTATGTCAAAATCTTCCTCTCTGTTTAAATTTCACATTATTGTATTATCTGACATATGCCTGGGGAAGGAGTTTCCTGCTTCCACATTTTCACGTTATTATATTATCTGACATCTGTAGAGTCAGAGACTCATTGTGGGAGGTTCACACTATCACACATACACAAAGCTCATCCAACCATGCCTTAAACTGAATCAGTGTGTGTGTGTGTGTGTGTGTGTGTGTGTGTGTGTGTGTGTGTGTGTGTGTGTGTGTGTGTGTGTGTCTACATTCAAAAATACACTTGGGCAATGCATTCCACTCACCAGCCACTCTCCATACAAAATACCTTTTCCTCACTCTTCTGCTCACGCTCCTTATACAGTTTCCAGGGATGGTCTCATGTTCAACCCCTCCTCCCTCCCATTCTGTGAAAAATTACTTGCATGTCAACCTGATAATAACAACCCTTACTAACTTATATATCTCAATCATTCATATAATTGAACATCAATTATATATCTCAGTCCATGCGGATAGCCTAGTGGCTATGCATTTCGCAACCATATGCCTGGGGAAGGAGTGTCCTAGGTTCAATTCCTGTCGACGACGTGAGGAGATTAAGGATCTTCCTCAGCCATAGCCAAGTTAGCCAGTCTTGAGCGTGAACAGCAGGGTTTTTTCACCAGTTTATCTGGGGTTTTTCATCCCACAAGCAGGCAAACCAGTCCAGTGAACACACACACATACGGATTACAGTCAGGAATACTGACCCAGCCATAGGTATGATTCGTCAGCTATGCTGGTTCTGGAGCCTGGATAAAATTTGGGGGGGACTGAGATGCCATACCTCCCTGTAAAGGGCACTCACGCCCATGCATCATCATACGATTATTATTATCTCAATCATGCCTCTCTCTCTCTCTCTCCTTCTATGTAACTTCTGAATTTCAGATCCTTGTCCACTACCACCCTCAGATCTATCATCTCTTCTACCTCCTTTAACGTTTTCTCTATTTTTGCAGCCCATCATTGCTTATCAAGTTTCAAAACCTCACACTTTGCAACATGAACTGATAGTTCTACCTACCTGACCATTCATGCATTCTATTCAAGTCCTTCTGTAAGGCCATAACATCTGCTTGACTGTATTGCTCTCCCTAGTTTTGCAGCAACTGAAAACAGTTGCATATCACAAGCCATTCCAATATCATTAATATACAAACTGAACAACAATGACCCCCAATACCAAACCCCTGCTGCACTTTCCTCTTTCAGGATACTGCATTGCTTTATACAACTTTCTGATACCTATCTGACAGCCAGTGACTGATCCAACTCACTAGTCTGTTAACCAATCCCATGCATTTCAGTTTATTTAACGGCTTATCATGTGATAGTATCAAAAGCTTTTGTAAAATCTTAGTATACCACTGTATATGCATCTTCCTTGTTCAAGACAGTTGTCACCCTGTTATCATGCATAAGTTAGTAAAACATGATCTCCCTTTAACAACCCCATGCTGCCAACCACAGGGAATACTGCTGTTATTATCAACCCATTTCTGTATCCTACTTCTCACCAATCTCTTCAGCACCTTTACCACAACTCCGGATATGCAGATTGGCTTATAATTTTTAGCCACAGCCTTATCACCACCTGTATGCAGCAGAACAATTTTACCTTCTTTCCAGTCTCTTGGAACCTCTGTTGTAAGATTCTTATTAAGCAGGGATGCCAATGGTACTACCAGTTATCTGGAGCATTCCCTTAAGACACATGGTGATATGTCATTAAATACTATTGCCTTATTAACAGGTCTTATTTCATCCTAATACCTCCTGCTCACTCACAATTAAGCCATCCTTTCTTATGTCCTCTACTCTTGAGTTTTTCATGATTCCACCCTGCTGAGGATGAAACACCCTTATAAATTGCTCACTCTGCAATGTCTTCTGCAGCCATTACCATTCTACCATTTGCATCCATTAACATCATCTTATATAAACATTCATTCTTCTACTTGCCACATCTGAAAATTTTTCTAGGATTTTTCTTGACCTGATTTGCTGATTTCTGCTTATACTGTATTTTGCAGTTCTTATCAACTGAGTCACTAGTATCATGTAATTGATTGCTACCGTTATTCATCTTCTTCTTCCAAATTTCATCCTTAATCCCTTTATTCATTCATTTTACACCTACTTTATTCAGTCTTTTAGCCTTCAGAATACATTCGCACATCGATATTGTTAAATATCTTTTGGTCAGTTCCCATGCAGCATTTATCTCCCTCCCTCCCACTTAGCACTTCATTCCATGCTATAGCTCCAAGTTGTCTCCTGAGCTGTTCATGATTACTAGTCTTGTAATTCCACATATATCCTTTCCTAACAGAAGTCTTCTTATGACTAGCCACAACACAGGTGATCACTTCATGGAGGGGAGGTGCAAAATCTCACTCAGAATCACAGATTTTAGATCTGATGAAATGATTAGATCTAAAACTCCCAATCCTTGTGTCCTACTTTACATACCACCAGAGATAGTTGTCTTTCAAGAACTTGAGAAATAAATTTTCCTCATTCCCAAATGCCATTTCTTCGTTCCAATCTATATTACCATAATTAAAATCACGAATAATAATCATCCTTCCCTGGTTAGCTAACTCAAATTGCTTATACATTTCTTTATCACTTCCTTCCACATTACATTCCCTGGCCTATAGCAACATCCAGCTAAATATCTCTCCCTATCAACTTCTACAAAAAGTTTTTTTGATGAAATAATAATCCTTAAAACTATTAGATAAAAAGGTGAAAGGCTTCTTTTACAGATTAAATCATGACATTAATTCCACTTTTTATCTAATGGTTTTAAGCTTTTATCAAAAATGCTTTTAACAGTTATAGTATTGCTACCTCTTCAAATACAGAAGAAATAACTTGTATTCCTATCCCTTATGTGTATGGCATTAGTGAATGCATAGTGAAAGTTTTAAAACAACAATATCTTTGTTTCCTTTCACCCTATCTTACCATGAAAAATCTCCACCTTTCTTGCTTCTCGTAGGACAAGCTTCCATCTCTCAGTTGTCCAGATGTCTACCAGATTCCTTGCTCATGTGGGTTTCTTATTTCAGCCAAACAAGAAGATATGCTTTTATTTGTCTAGAAGAACACAAGTCTTAAATTAAATACCATTAGCCTTGAACAGTCTGGAATTGCAGAGCATGCTATCAACACTAACAGAGTTCATTGGAACAAGACAAGTTCTTCATAAAAGTTGTTTCTTCATAGAATGTCCTTATAAAACAGCATATGAAACTTTACTTCATTCTCCTAACTTAAACAGATCTGGTGGTCTGTGTCTATCCTCTTTGTGGGAGATAGTACTTTTTAAATCTGCTAATCTTTCCTAACCTTATTTTGTCTATGCATATATTTATATAAGTTATTTTATTTATAGAAGTTTTTTCAATTATATATCCTTTATCCAAGTGTAAGCAAACAAAGTTTGCGCCTGAAGTACTTTCAAGACTGGGGCAACTCGTGGGAAAGGTGGTATAAGTTCTCATCACTTGCCTTAGTATCTCCTTGCAGACGTGTATAATGCTATGTATTAAGGGATGAGATAAGTGATAAGAACTTATACTACCTTTACCACAAGTTGCCCCAGTCTTGAAAGTACTTCAGGCGCAAACTTTGTTTGCTTACATTTTTATCCTTTATACTTGGATAAAGGATAAAAATCCAATATATAATTAGTAGCATAGCCAAGTGAAAAAATTTCCATAAACTTATCTCTAATCCAGCGAATTTTAATAATAGAGTGTGACACCCTTTGGCAACTCGTATAGGTAAATATGACTTCTCCATTACTTCCACCTCTCATCAGTGGGAGCCAGACCCAGAGGTGGGTCTGGCTCCCACTGATGAGACCTCAATAAAGGTAGAAACCAGTCTGGGTAGTGGCCCTTTTCTTAATGCATAGACATTATACGTGTCTGCAAGGAGATGTACTTTGCATTACGGGAGATACTAAGGCAAGTGATGAGAACTTATACCACCTTTACCACGAGTTGCCCCAGTCCTGAAAGTACTTCAGGCACACTTTGTTTGCTTACACTTGGATAAAGGATAAAAATCCAATATATAATTAGTTATTTTTATTTATATTTTTTAAATAAGTTAGGAAATTATTGACCTTTTTTTAGTTATCTTACATTAACTACTCAGGTGACATAGAATTGTCTATTATTGTTTAATTGCCATTCTGTGATCCTGTACTGACAATGCCTATGATACTTAGGTGAAAATTCTACATTAATAAAGTTTTTTATGTGAATTTTGTTTTCCTCTGTTTTTATAATTATTTTCACTGTGTTCAATCAATTTGTGGTCACCCAGTTCTTTCATAGTCTCTCATATCTCCCTGTCCCTCTTATGCCACTCAAATACATTACACTTTTTTGTGGCAGCATCACTATAAACCATTCTTAACATGTCTAGAGTTTCACTTGTGCTTTTGCTTAATTTTACACTAAACTTGATATTAATGTACTGTTCTAAATTCTGTTAACTAATTTTTCTGCCAAAGGGAACACACATATATGCAAACTCTACCACAGTTTGTCAACTGATGGCCTGATTTGATATAAAAGAGGGCAATAGCAGAAAGCTATTACAAAAATTTATAACCCTGTATATATACACAGTGTTACAAATGTTAGCACATACACATTGATTCTCATACGTATGAGAGTCAATGTGTCACCAGATAGTTTCAGTTTGACAAGGCTCTGGTTATGCAAAGAAAGGCTTGGTGTTGTCCATTATCCATAATAAAGCTTACTGGTATAACTAACACCAAGTGGAAAAAAAATACATTTATTAAACTCACTAATATTTCACTGGTTTTTTTACCCAGCATCATCAGAGCACAGTGATAACTGTGACAGGCACACCACATTAAACCAAGTAATTGCAGAAACAATTTAAATTGTAACTGACATCTAATGTTCTTATGTGGCATCTTCTATGGGTCAGATAACTACAAAGTTAATTCAGAGAAGTCTGATTATTAGGCCTTAAGATGATAGTCTCCCAGATCTTTGGTAAATTAATGCAGCTATACTTGCGGAGGGTTGGAAGAGTGCTTCATAGCTGATGCTGATTCTAAGAATAGCCTCTCAGACCTGTAATGATTTCTATGTAATAAAGATGTTTCTCCATCTGATCATATGTGAAGGAGTGCCCAACCATATCAGCTTGCCATACAGATGATCTTGGATGTAATTTTTATGTTTTTCAAGGTGTATGTTAACTGATCTACCAGTCTGTCCAACTTGCAAGGACAAGGAACTTTATATACTCCTGGATGTTCAAGAGTATATAGTCTATCTTTAGGAGAACATATACAAGTAGTTAGTTGAACAAAAGGTTCGAAAGTAGTATGGGTATCATATTTGCAAGAACTTTGGCTATTTTTTCTGATGTAGCCTTAATATATGGAATGGGAATGGTTTTTCTCTGATCTTGTGTGGTAACGCGTTCGCTGCCAACCATGAGTATACTCGTAGTTGGTATATGAGCCTCACAAGCCAACTATGAATATACTCATATGTCAATTACCGACCTCCTATGCCAAGCACAAGTTAACCATGGTATAAGCATGTTAATTTGGACCCTTGGGTTGTGAATAAAGTGGAGAGCATGTCTGGGGGTTTGGTAGAAGGAAAATAATTTTAGCAAAAGTATAGTATGTTATAAGAGGTATTGTTGCATAAACTGTATTTATTAATGCAAATAAAAATTTTTTGAAGTTTTTTCAACATATATTTATATTTATACATATATTTATATACGATATATCATCATCTGAGTCATCGCCAGAGTCGCCTGTAGGATTATAATCATCTTTGGAATTGGAACCAAATAATTCATTCCATTCATCATCGCTCATATTAACATAAGCTTCTAATTCTTCATCAGTGAGCTTTCTTTTACTGGCCATGGTGTAATTGAAGGTTTTTATTTAGATAATTTTAAATAATTGTAAGACTAGACATAATTCAGATCAAGTCACACAGTCATCGGCACATGTAAGACATAGGTGGGGGTGATACAAGATTACCTCGTACTGACCTTGTAGAAGTGAAAGTGCTTGGGTGCAGTAACAAACTATGCTCGAGGAGCGTGGCAGCAAACGTATTAAGTGTAGGAGGGATGAGTGCTGCATGTAATATTTTATCTATTTTATATGGGCTGTAGCCATTGGCTAAAAAGATGTTGCAAAGGTTTCTAAGTTCGGTCTCAAGGGATGTGTCATTTGACCAAATAGTCCTGGCTCAGTGAATAAAAGTTTTGAGGATGCCATACTGATGGGAAGAGTGGTGGTGTGGTTGCTTATATTAAATACCTACCAGTATGAGTGGATTTTCTTTTATGTTCTCCTAAAATAGTAGTCTGTGTATTGGGAGGGATATGAGAAAACAGCTAATTTCTTGATCTTTTTGGCATTGTAACCATTTGACAGGGACTAGTAAATAAAGGAGAGTTCAGCTGTAAGGATTGCCTAGGTTGAACAGAGGTTGGAGGCTCTGCTGACAAGAGCTTTGATGACACCATGTTGAGAAGGTGCACGATGGAAGAAAATGGTGGAAGAAAGAAAGTGTGTAGGCTATTGTTATTTTCTTTTCTATAGTGAACTGGATTATAGAGTGTTGGCTGTTGAGATAGAGGAGGAAAGAATCTAATGCTGAGCCATGTAGCCAAATAAAGAACACATGATCAATATATTTTAGCCAAATAGAAGGTTTAAGAATGATAGTATCAAGAGCATGTTTCTCAAAATGCTCCATATAAAAATTGGCCAGGTGAAGGGCGAGGTCTTTGAAGTACCTTCTATCTCTTTAAATAAGGTGTTTATCCAAGAGAAGTAAATGGTATGGATTGCAAAATTAAAGAGATCAGTAATGTTTATGAAGGGACATTTTCACTGAATTTAATGTCAGAAAGTGGGATATTTGTAAAAAAGGGGGGGTGACATCTTTGAGGCTGGTGATGCTGGGATGTCATTTCTTTCAAGCTCCATCCATAATTTGAAGTCCATTGGATTCAGATGAGGACTTTCAGATTGCTAATCAGATGGTGATATGTGGTCAGGTTAAGGACTAAGGAGAATTCTTATAAATGTACTGTTTTTGAACTTTAGAATAGGTAATTTGTCAGCTAGTAATCGACTAATGAGGATATTGTCCGTAATCCATAATAATATATCATTGCTGATAATAGACTTTAAAGCAAATAGTAATTCGATAAGACGTTTAACCATATATACAAGTATTGTTGGGCATATCAGTATTGTTTTTTTGTTGTATGTGTAAATAAAAGATGAGAAGGAATACAAGGGAGATTATAAATGTGGAGAAGGTATAAGCCATTCTATTCATGGATGAGAATTAAGGAGGATGATTGCTTTGCTTGTTGCCACGATGTTAGGCAGTATATGGCTCATTTGTTGGTATTTCTCTGGGTGCTCTGATTTCCCTTTAGAAACCTGAATGTAGGCCTAGATTACTTTATTAAAGCAAATGAAAGTTAATGATGCAGACATCCTTGTTGGACTTTGGTCTCTTAGTAGAAGGCTGAAATATAATAATAAATTAATATTAAAACAATTTATTTAAGCATACATTTTATTGATAAGTGTAAATTTAAGGCAGAATATTTGCATGGAATGGCAGGTTGTTCATATGAAAGAACTAAATTTCTTGATTCGGGATTGAGTTAGAGACTGTGAGAACAATTATTGAAAATAAAGTATTTTCACTTCATTAACTTTTTTTTTCACTGTGATACAATAATAAAAAAAAAGTTTGCAAATAGCACAGATATTTTGCATTGAAATTAACAGTACATTGTGTTAGTGTCTGAACAACAAGCTATTCAAAGAGACAAGAATACAATGTAAATACAACAATTGGTTGACCATTGAAATAGTTGCCATGTAGTAGAGGAGCCATATAAAAAAAAAATATATACATGTATATATTTTATATTTATGGGGCATGTCCAAAAAGTAAGGTCCATTCACAATTTACTGCCAAATAAGATATAAGAGGAGGGGGGGGTTGCATATGCATGCTTGCATAGAATGCCTCCTTGGTTAGATGTCGACCATTTTACTCTCGTTGTGCTGTTTGTTGTCTTCTGTGCATTATTTATGACGAGTGCTGATAAAACAAAAAACACAAGGTTCATGATGTGATATGGTTTTTGTTTATAAACCTTTTTGATGAAAAAAACATGGAATTGAAGTGATACTTTTTCAAAATTTTGCCAGTATGTTTGGAGAGACTAGGAATATGGAATCGGCATCCTCTGTTCTAGTAAAGAATCCTTAGTCGTTGGAATGTGGGATTCAATTATCCATTGAATTTGATGAAGAGTTACAACATAAAATTGTGCACAAATTCAAATGGAGAGAAGAGGCAAGGAATAAGAAGTCTCATTGACTAAGTTATTGTTGATAGTGATGTTTTCTCTCTGGTGCAGGACACTAGAGTGTACAGAGGATTTAAAATTGGGATCACCATTTAGCCTTTAGCAGCATAAAATTGAATTTTGAATTTCACTCAAAACGAGAAAGTTTTAAAGCAAATAAAAGTTGAGCAGCTCTCAGATGTGAATTATAAACTAAAATACACAAACATTATTAAAAAAAAAATGAAATAGTTTGGGAACAGGAACCAAACCGTGGAGATTCACTGGCAAGCCCTGAAGAAAACATCAATTGATTCAGCCAGAGAGGCATGTGGTGAGGTTGTCTGCAAGTATAGAAAAATCAGAACTCTATGGTGGACACAAAAAGTTAGAGACAGTGAAGGAAAAGAAAAAAGCATATCAAAAGTTCCTGGCAAATAAGTCAGCATGTGCTCTTAGAGAATACAGAGACAAATGTAACAAAGTCATAGGAAGACTTTGGTAAGAAAATAAATATCAAAATGCTGGCAAGATATTCTGGAGGTTGTTGAAGAAGCTGAGAAATGGAGGAAAGAGTGCTGTAAAAATAATTAGAGATGATAAAGGTGACATGAAAAGCAGAGAAAACAGATATCCTTGAAGTAGAGCACTGACTTCAAAAAATTGCTAAATGAAACAGTCAGTGGTAAAAAACACTGACCAGGCATGCAATCAGTAATACATATTTATACTTGAAGTTGAAAAGCCATCAAAAGCCTGAAATTTGGAGTAGATTATATTTGAACAGAAATGTTCAAGTACGGAGGTATAAAAGTCTTACAGTGGCTGCACTGCATAGTTTGGAAGGCCTGGACAAAGGGACGAATTCCAGATGATTGGAGTAGAGCTCTCATAGTACCCATATATAAAAAGGGAAATAAAACTGAATGTGAGAATTACAGAGATAATTCTCACATTCTGAGAATTACCTCTCAGAATGTGAGAGGTAATTCCTGGGTATTCCTGGTAAAATTTGTCAGTATACTTGAGAAACGGTTGAGAAGGATTGTGGAAGAGAAGCTTGGTGAAGAACAAGCTGGATTCATGCCAAATAGAGGTTATCAGGATCAGATTTTCACTGGCTGGATGATTTAAATGAATTTCAGTATTTTTGATGTTGACTGAAATTTCTTAAATTATCTCTATTTTGGTTTTAGTTAAACCATTTTAGCACTAAAATTAGGCAAAACAAAATTATGCATATAGCACATAAGCTAGAAATATATCTGGTGTTAACTTTCATGATAATGAATGATGTTAGTTAAAATAAGTGCAATTACAAAATGCACCATTTTTATGATTATTTCTTGACTTATATACTACCATTTCAACCTTTGTGGTGTTCACATGCCTCATTATGAAAGATTTCATTCTGCTTGTTCTTATTTTAATATATATATGTAATTCATTACTCACTTTCACATCCTATATCCTATTCAGATATTGATTATTTTCATTATTTGTTATTAGACTATTCATTATTTTCTTATATATAAAGGTTTTCTTAAAAATTGGCACTATGCCAATTTTAGGATAAATAACTTGACATATTATCTTACATATAATTACCATATTCTGATAGAGCTTTGGGTAGTCACTTTCATACATAAAAATATCTTGTCTACTTCACACTAGCAAAATTTGTTACTGAGTCATGAAAATATTTTGAAACACTAAGCCTTAGAAACAGTGATATAAACTGCTATACATTTAAGGACTAGCATGTGAGAGTAGATGATGACCATATTCCTATGCATTATCCAACTTCAACCCAGACATTGCTAACTTCTATAATTTATCCTGTGCATACTAGAGGTACAACTACAGCACATTAGTGAGGTGTAGATAAGGATTGAGAAAAGAAAAATGTCAATAGACCTCTTCTAAAGAGCTGAAGGTTGAAGTTGTTGGGAAATGTTATGTCCAGTTGTATAGATTTTGTGTATATAGTTATACTGTATGGTATGCAGTATTTGTCATTTGGATTGACCCGTTATTTAGCACTTCCACTCTTCAGTCAACAGGCTGTGGTTTTGAAGCTCACTGTAAGTATGAATGTGTTTAGGTGGTAGATGAATTTCATTTCCTGGTATGGGAAAAACCACAGGAAATGAAGCCTTGAATGGCTTTGAAAAAAAAAAAAAAAAAAAGTTCCATATTTGACCTTTAGAGCAGTTTATGGATTATTTTATCTAACATATCTACTAAGCAAGGGTTTCCCAAATTGTGTTCCGTGATGTCAGTGACCAAGCCATGTATTTTTTTAAACATGGAAGTGATTTGGGAAAGGGAACACTGCTGTTTATGACCAGTCATAAAAATTGCCTGCAAGCCAATTACAACAATGGGCAGCATATCCTCTGTTCTCAAAACTGAATGAAATAACATCTGTGTTGCAAATGTCAATGATCAAGCTGCATATTTTTAAACATGGAAATATTCATGGATTATCTTTAATTTTCACACATTGAAATCTTTCAACATTTGGGAAAGGGAATACCGCTGTTTATGACCGTTCATAAAAATTGCCTGCAGGCCCGATTGCAACAATGGGTGGAATATCCTCTCTTCTCATAACTGAACGGAATAACATCTGTGTTGCAAATGTTAGTGACCAATCAGCATAATGGAAGTATAAAGAAAATTTTTCCACTGAAATTGAAGATCAAAGTAGTTTGTATCCGGTTCTCAAATCTAGTAATACTGAATATTTTCTTAGCAAGTTCGTATTGTAGGGTGAAAGTGCTTGTTTCGAAACCGTAGTGCCATGATTTTTTTATTTTAAAAGTAATAGGCCTACAGATTTAAATTTGAAATATGAATTTTAATTATGAATAAGAGACATGGGACTTTGTTTAATTTTTGCTGTTAAGAAATCTCTTATTGAAGGTGTTTGTGATGCAACAGATAGTGATTCATCCACCTCCAGCCTACAAAGCGATCTCCAGGATGTACAAAAAGAGGGGAAAACTACCAACGCATACACACAGGAGAAAAAGTTTGCATTCATTTGTATTTATAATAATATTATGAATTTTTGGTGATCAGAAAGGATATTTCAATGAAAATCAGCACAAATTAATTTAATGATGTTGGCCTGAGGAACTACAATATGCTACAAGATTTCATTAGTCCAGTGATTGATAACTGATTTAAATGTAATTTTATATTCGTCAACATGTCACACCGTATACATAAGTGTACTAATACTCTTTATGATTATGCCATAATAATTATCGATACATTTACATTACAAAATAACCAACGGTGTTCCATGAAAATTTCAGGATTTGCGAAGTTCCGTCATAGGAAAAATCTGGGAATGCTGTACTAAGCTATGGCTTACATATTTAAGGATGGTGGATGTTTGGAATAATGGCCAAACCAAGTAAAGGCTATATGGTTCACATAATAGATCTGTTGAGTGGGTATATTCTTCTGGCCAGTTTGAATATACCCAATGTGAGATGAAGAACCCAAGTTTTTAGGAAGAAAAATCCTACCTCCATATGAGACTGGTTAACTCCTTTTCAGGTGGTGTGTGGGGCAGGGGTGAGAATTATAAAGGTTAATGTTATACTTGACAAAAAACTATTTCATTTTTTAATCCTATACCAAAGCACAAGCATAGGCGTGAAATAACTCCACAACTAGACTACTTATATATAGAGGCTGTTGACTTCCCAATAATTGCCTTAATAACCTTGGTGTCCTCTCAAATCTTGCTCCCACTGATGAGACCTCAAATATATAAATACACTTTACAAGATGTGAAGTTACTTTTTGCTTATATTTACACTTGGATATAGGATTAAAATAAGACTATAATTTATTGGCAAGTATAATATACATTGAAACCCAGCAGAAAAACTTTCCACATCTTATAAAGGTTCTTCACATCCTGGATGGGGTTCCTACCCAGATCTTTTCAACAAAGGTAGCGTTAATACTGAACTGAGTTACAGAGGCTCCCTTTGAGTGAGATTCACATAAGAAATATTATACACTTACATAATTGGTAACTCTGCAGAAAATTTTTATTTGATCCATTGATTTTAGTTTGAAGGTTATAGTTGGTGGTTTCTTGAGATTCTGATTAAACAAGTGTTACTTGCGATTTTATTATGATCTGTTTTCTTCCTATTTCCCAAGCTCAGTAACTTAGTCCCTTAATATGTCTTTATAATTAATATCCAGTAGTGTTGATATGAATGGATGAATTCACTTCCTTCATTGTTTCCCTCCTCCAAATATCTCATAATTAAATCTTAAGCATTATTAGTTTGTATATGGTCATCCTCTAAAATTCTATGCTCTCTTTCTCTCCCCCCCACCCAGGGAGAGCTGTAGGTGGGACTGTTTTAGCCCTAACTTTTGAAATCACTGGGATGCTTATCTTCATCCTTTAGCCCTCACGAACAGCTGAACTCCAGCTAACTATGAAGGCATCATGATTGTGATATTGAACCATAATTCGTATAAATTTTCTAAAATAGTGCAGTACATTGATTTTTCTGAGTGTGTGATTAAAAATCCAAGTTTTCTGGAGAGAATCCTATGTGCTTTTAGCAAAGATCAGGAACAAGCTTGAAAAAAAAAAAAAAAAAAAAAAAAAAACTTGAAAAAGCTCCTCTAGTTGGCAGTTAGAATCAAATCTGTCTTTTTTTGGTTGTCTAGCATCAGCATCATAGAGCCAGAAATGTTATTGCTACAAGTTTCTGCACAAACACAATATGTAGTATTATCGAGTCTTAATGCTGTAGCATTGTTATAAGTTCATATGACATTAGCTTATTATACAGCATTCTCATAAATATAGTAATAACATGTGATCTCTTACAAAGTGTAAGAGATCACATGTTAGACAAAGAGGAGATATCAAATGCACCTTGCTATAGACTATCTAAATAGCTGGCCAACTCTCTGATCCCCCTCACCGGAAGGGTCCCCTTCCTATATAAAAAAAACTCGACCCACTCTAAAGCCCTCACAGAAAATTTAACCTTGAATAAGATGGACATATTGGTAAGCTTTGATATCTCCTCTTTGTTTACCAATATTCGCTTAATTGACACCTTATCTCTCTTAGAAAACGTTTTTCCCTCTGACATCTTAGATCTCTTTTCCTTTGCCATTAACTCTGGGTATTTCTCTTGGAACAACAAAATCTACAAGCAGATAGAGGGAACTGCTATGGGTTCCCCCTCTCACCCCCCTTGCCAATTTCTACATAGAAGATTTCGAAAAACGAGCCATAGACTCAGCCCCACTCAAACCTTCTATCTGGCTAAGATATGTAGATGATGTGTTCTCTATTTGGCCTCATGGCCCAGACACGTTAGACTCCTTCCTCAGTCATCTCAATAGTCTACATCCAAGAATCCAGTTCACTATGGAAAAGGAAAAGAACAATTGTTTACCCTTCCTAGACACCTTAGTCACACGCCTACCTAATGATACACTTACCTTCACCGTATACAGAAAACCCCCACACACACAGGCAGATACATTCACAAACTCTCCCACCACCACCCCTCTCAACAATATGGCATTATTAAAACTCTTACCTAGAGAGCCTACAATCTTTGTTCCAGTGGAACCACCCTCACTACTGAGCTTAACCACATACACAGCACTTTCCTCTCCAATGGCTACAGCGATCACAGTATCAAAAAAAAAATCAGTTCCTCCCCCATTCACTATCCTTCTCGTCAACAAGATTTTAAAAATGCCATCACCATACCTTACATCCGTGGTACATCCGAAAAAATAGCCAAGATACTAAAACAGTACAACCTACACACAGCATATAAGCCCCACCGCAAACTTGCTACCCTTATCCGTTCTACGAAAGATCAGCTCCCTCCTCTCTCTCTCTGCCTGGAGTTTACAAAGTACCCTGTTCCTGTAAGCTGGCGTACTTTGGACAGACAGGCAGATCAGCATCCATCCACCTAGAGGAACACAAGTCTTACATCTTCAAACGCAACTATGGCCATTCAGGCTTGGCTGACCATGTTTTGGACACCACCCACAGGGTATCATGGAAGAAAACCACCATGCTCCACCACAGCAAATTCAAGAAAGAGAGACTTTTCTTAGAAGCAGCAGCAGCTCTCAAAAACCAACCAAATCTCAATAAATACGGTTGCATTAAGCTTCCGAAGATTTGGGGAAACACTCATCACCAGAGTTCCCACCTTACATTCCAGGCCACCTACTGCTGTCCTTAGAGGGTGCTCTACCTAGATAGGACTTTAGTGTCACCCACGTGGTTGGGCTTATTATTGTTTGTTATTTGTATGTTACATTAATTGTTTTTGTAATCCCCGTAGATGTCCTAGTGACTAGGACGAAATATAGGAAGTATTAAATTCTATTTTAATTCTTTTTGGGTGTTGTAAAAAATTCCATTAAGCCTCCAACATGATATGTGAAGGTTGTTTAATTTCTGAGAAGGTTGCATGAAAAAATCTGGAGTATATGAACTTTGACATAAATTTCTGAAGTAATTACATGTATGCTAATGCATATTTATTTAAATTACATAATATTTATTGACAGAACATAACAGGCTACTTGGAATGACATCCTCGTTCATTGGTCTTAGGCCACCTTAACATTGCTTTATAAATAATGCAGAAAATTCTTATTATAGCAGGACTTGAATTCAAGTCTCTTTTCCCATCAGGACAATACTATGTGAGCATAAGCATTCTGATTTTAAATTTATCTTATTCACTTACCTTGTTGATTAATTTCAGTGATTAGTTTTTTTTTTTTGCTTATTATAATTTTATTTTATCTTATTCAATAGGATTCAGTCTTCGAAGCAAAAATAGACAAGGTGGCAGCTTCACTTAAAGACACAGAGGTAAAACTATGATAAGCTTTCATTTCTTTCTGAACTTAACTTTCCATATTTGTAGGTTCTTTTGATTTTGCATCACATTTCAGAGTTATGGAGTAAATCACAATTTAAACTCCCTTCAAAATTCAGCTTTCACCTCTTTGTTCTTTGAAACTCATGAGTTATTCTTTCTAAAGAACATTAAAAGAATGAATTTTAATTAATTTCTCTTAAATCTCATTAGATTTAATTACTATTAAGAGAATAGTTTGTATATAAAGTGAAATTAAAATTGAGCATTAATCAGAAGAGGTGCTTTTGTTAGCCATTCCATAATATGCAGCTGCCAAATCTTTTTTTGTAATCACATGGATTATAAGTAGACCAGGCTATAATAACTTATTCTATAAGGCCATAGATTGTTATATGTGAAAAACTAATCACTTTTTACACTAGTAAAAAGTGATTTCATTTCATTTTTCATGAAAATCCCATAGTCAGATTTCTGTGTGATATATATTGCTGGCCCTGGTTAGTCTAGTAGATGAATTGCAATCCTGGTATGAGACCTGCCACCCAACTTACATCGAAGCCTTTCATGTTTGGTCTCTAGAGCAGGATGCCCAGATTATTTAACATTTAGCTCACCCACTCTACAAATACTAATGTTTCTGTCATTTCCCTGCCTTTTGGTAGATGGGATTCACATAATAAATTGATATATATATATATATATATATATATATATATATATATATCAATCTATTTGAGTGTGCCTGCAGCATTGATCAGGAGTTGTTAAAGATAACTCACAAAATTTATTGAAATGTTTTATAAAAGTGTCTTTTTCAACAAGGAATGCAATAAATTTGCTTACTAAATTAATTTTTCAAGTTTCTTTAATGATTTTTCAAGTTACATCAAAATTACTGTATATTCTAATTTTTCTAGTTTGTTTGTATAAAGAAATATTGCAAAAAAAGATTATTCCCACCATCTTTAGAGGCTGCCAAGTGGTGTCTTTCTCAATATTTTGTGAAATATTGAGAAGTATTTTCCCAATGTCAGTATATTCAAATATGAGGATTTGAATATACTGACATTGGCTAAGGATAACAGTTGTCACTTCAGCATTTCAAAGTGCAAAATTATGCATTGAAGAGATTGCATGAAATTGAGACTAGGCATTCAAGTGGTAAATCTGGGCAAGAATATCAGCAGCATTTTTGTGTATTATGCTTATCAAATGCAGTCTCCTAATGGACAAGTTTCTCTTCTTGAAGAAGAAAAACAATAAAGCAGTTTCATAAGTTAAGTCAGTAAATACCAGCAACTAGATTTGATAGTAATACCAGGTGACTTTCTCTCCAGCTATTGCATAATCCTACTATCCCAACTTATACTACCAGACTGATATACTTGCTGTAGTGTGGGCTGTACAAGACAAGACCACCCTATAACCAGGAGACTTGTTCCTTGTATGAGCAACATATCCAAAAGTTTATTATCTCTAGAAGCTGTTCTTCAGCATTATGAAAAAACACCACATATTATTTTGATATGTAACTAAAAAAAATCACTTTGATATTCAGTCTACTAATGTAATGATTTAAATAAAACAAATGATGTACATACACCAAAAACGTTTTTTAGTTTCTAACAGAGGAAATTAAAACATTTGTGGCATGATTGCTTACATTTGCCATTTAATGCAAATAGCATATTTAAAGCAGCTATAAATATATTCATGGATTTTATCATCTGGTGTAAGACCATAATCCTCTTATTGGAGAAATGAAATGGCTTCAAAAGAAATTCCACATTTGTTCTCTATAGCAGGAATCTAAGATTATCTAACCTGTAGTCCAAATGTGCTTTTAAGGCACTCTAGGTTTATCGTGTTTTTATGGAATTCCAATAAAAAGAGGTTGTTTGTGTTAGAGAAGAGGCGATTTTTCTAATGTACTTGAATGGAAAAATAGTCAAGATTGTCAGGTGAATAAATAGGATTAATCATTATTCTGGTTGAGTGAATTGACAATTTGCATCAGATCAGAACAAATACTTTGGCATTTATTCCAACTTGATGAAGCCAATTTGAATTGAGGACATTAAGATTAACAATTAAAATGATTCTTTGGATAAGCTGCAGAAAATCAAACTGCAAGGATAAAAAAAAATCATTGAGTTCAGGATGTTTAGAGTTTAGGGAAATGGACAGTAGACAATGCCACATAATTGAACTTGGAAACACTGAAACAGATGACACACACACACACACACACACACACACACACACACACACACACACACACACACACACACACACACACACACACACACAAAATCTCTTTCAGGCATGGAATATCAGATTGTATGAATGCATAGTTATCACTTTTGTTTCAGAGAGAGTCATACAGCATGTAGTTCAGATATTTACAGTGGTTGTAGCTCCTATTTAAAGTTGAAAGAAGATTAAGTTTTTGAATGTTTGTAAGTTTATACAGTGGATGTGGAAGTGGTTGGTTAAATACACACATACATCTTTTAACAAAGAGGACAAACTGAGACCACTGTTAAGCCTGCTTTTGTTTTTCAAGGGCATCCAATTTTTTCATAAATCTAAAATTAGCCCTACAGGTCCAAGTGATACTGCTCCCATAGCTGCTGATACACCAGCCATAACCTCCCGTAAATGATTCCTTAACTGTAACTGTTAAAAATATATATATATATATATATTTAATATAATATTGAAAATAATTTAACCTCTGAGATTACACGAAAACGGGAGAAAAAGATATCCTTGAAGTATAGAGTAATCACTTCAGAAAATTGCTAAATGAAACAAGTAGTGAGAGTACAGTGGTAAAAAACATTCAACAGGCATACAGTCAGGAATACATATCCATACTTGAAGTAGAAAAAGCCATCAAAGGCTTGAAATGTGGAAAGGCAGCAGGAGTAGATGATAAAAAAAGGGAAATAAAACTGAATGTGAGAATTACAGAGGTATTTTGCTACTGAGTGTTCCTGGCAAGATCTATGCAAGTATACTTCCATAGATCTTGCGGTTGCGAAGAATTGTGGAAGAAAAGCTTGGTGAAGAACAAGCTGGATTCAGGCCAAATAGAGGCTGTCAGGATCAGATCTTCACTTTCCAACAGATAGTTGAGAGAGCATGGGAATGTAACAAAGATCTGTATTTAAGTTTTGCCGATCTGGAAAAGGCATATGACAAGGTGCCAAGAGAGAAGCTATTCAATCCGCTACAGTTATATGGTGTCAATGGAGCATTATATCAAGCAATACTTAGTCTTTATTTGAGTTGTAAGTCAGCAGTTAGAATTGAAGGAAGTACAGGAAGCTGGTTTAATATTAAATCTGGTGTGAGACAAGGATGTACATTATCCCCTCTGTTATTCATTATCTATATGGATCACATTATGAAGAAAAGTGGTATTAAACATATCAGAATTGGAGATATTAATGTCAGCTCTCTGCTTTATGTGGACAATGTTATACTTCTAAATAAATCTGCTACAAGTTTGCAAGATTCCCTGACTAAATTGAATAACTATTGTAATAGATATGGTATGAAGGTCATCAATAGAAAGACAAAGACGATGAAGATAGGTAGAATCATTGAAAATGTCAACTGTGTTGTGAACAGAGAACCTGTGGAACAAGTAAAACATTTCAGCTACTTAGGCACAATTTTTAGTGAAGATGGTAAATTAAATATGGAAATAGACAACAGAATCAACAAAGCTGGTATGGTAGGAAGTCGACTGAATAAATTCATATGGAATAAGACAGAAATTAGTCGGAACACTAAATTAGTTGTATACAAGACAGTGTTCAAACCAGTTTTAACTTATGAGTCTGAGATCTGGATCAGAAGTAAAACACTTAACCAAAGACTGGAGACTGTAGAAATGAGAGTCCTGAGAAAGATATTAGAGGTGTGAACAGATGGCATCAATGGCAATGTCATATTAAAAACGAGGATATTAGGAAAGAACTTGGCATTGTCAGCATCCAGGAATGCGTTAGCAGAGCTAATCTCAGGTGGTATGGTCACTTAAACAGAATGGGCGAGGAAAGATTAGCAAAACAAGTATTCTCTGCCGGGTTGGCAGCAAAATGACCCAGAGGAAGACCAAGATATAGATGGATTGATACGGTACAATGTGCCTTAGACAAAAGAAATATAAGATCTGATAATGTTGGAGTCTTGACAAGTAACAGACTGATTTGGAGGAAAATTGTAGATAGGAAGTTAGTAATAATGTAAATTTTTCATGTCACATTCTTGTAATAACTATTCTACCTTTGTTCAAATACTCATTCTGCAACGTGATGTTCTAATTGCGGCCATTGGTTGATCCCCATTCTCATCGCACACTTTTTCTTTGGCAATTTTTTAAAAACATCTTCTTTCTTCCTCCATTCTCTTACCATCTTCTCGGTTATGTCAAACTTTCTTGCAGCAGCACAGTGATTAGTTTGCTTTGCCATTTCAATTATCCTTATTTTAAATTGAGCTTCATACTTTCTTCCTTTTGTTGCTGATTCCATGATTTTAAATGATGCTTTAAATGAAACTATTTTAATAATCCTAAAATTAAAAAAAATGCAAAAATAATAATAAATGGGGCTAATCACTTTTAATTAAGGTAATTTGTTTAAATACTAAATCAATGCTATGCAAAAAAATAACGGATATACATAGATATAAAAATAACGGATATAACAACAATACCTAATGTTGCATTAATAGAAGAAAGAATAAATTGTGGAGAGGGGTGTCTTATACAACCAACATAAGCTTAAAACCTAAAAATTATCTAAAATTTAGGCCTCATCTTATACACTGACATATATGGTATTATTTTATTTTTTTTGAAAGGGAGATGTTTTAACTATTTCTTTTCTTAGTGTTGCCGAAGAGTAAAGTAGAGGCTCTCAGACATGTCTTCCATACAAAGAACATAGTTTGCTTGCCATAATATAGCACAGACAGTATCTCCTTTTGGATGCAGTCTGATTGAACAGGTGGCAGTAGGATTATGTGCTGGCTGATCTAATGCTTTCTGATGCATTTCCATTAGGGGGATAGAAATACATCTCACATTATTGTACTCCAAATGGAACTGATTTTGGCCTGCAGTATACAGGTAATCCTCGTATAACGCAGATGTTAGGTTCCATAGAAATACCACGTTATATAAATCGCATTATGCTAGACTTAGATCACATAGAAAAAGTCGGGTTATGTTCCAAAATCGTTTTTTTTTTTTTTTAATTATATAAACAATAATGACGTACTGAAAAAAATATATTTTACTTAATTCAGGTAATTCATGTAAGTTTAGAAAACATAAAAGTATGAAACAAATACATAGTATAAACTTATAAAATTACAAATTGTACATAAACTTCATTGCACATATTCACTATATTATTTCAGGAAATTACAACGTACTACGATATACATTAAAATAAATTTTAATATATTTCTATATTTCGGCAACGTCACGCTGCCATTTTCAAGAACTTAGGGTGCAAGGAAGCAAGGAAAATTCTACAAACAAATAGAGGGGACAGCCATGGGTTCTCCACTCTCCCCACCCTTGGCCAACTTTTATATGGAGACTTTTGAAGAGCAAGCCTTGAACTCTGCCCCACAAAAACCAACCATTTGGCTTCGCTATGTAGATGATGTATTCGCTATTTGGCCACATGGCTCCGATGCACTCCTCTCCTTCTTAACACACTTAAACAACCAACACCCCAGAATCAAATTCACCCTGGAAGAGGAAAAAAACAACTGCATTCCGTTCTTAGACACACTAGTCACCCGCCAGCCTGATGGAACCTTGGTTTTCTCAGTATATAGAAAACCCACCCATACAGGCAGATACATTCACCAACAATCCCCCCCCCCCACAACAATATGGAGTCATTAAGACACTACACAACAGGGCTAAACTTATCTGCTCGAATGACAATGCCCTAACCACAGAACGAAACCACATCCTCAACACGTTCTCAGCCAATGGCTCCCCCCCCCCAAAAAAAAATCCAAAAAATATTAAAACCAGTAAACCACAACCCCCCCCCCCTCACAACAAGGACTACATCCGGTTTCACCAGTACAGCCACTCTGGTTTTGCTGACCATGCTCTGGATACCTGCCATAGAATACGGTGGAAAAAAGCCAGGATAATACACCGTAGTAAATACAGATATGAAAGGCTTTTCATAGAATCAGCTTCAGCCCTAAGAAACGAGCCAAACCTCAACAAATTTGGCTGCATGAGATTTCCTCAAATTTGGGAAACCTACATCAGAAGACCTTCAGCCCAATCGCCCAAGAATACAAACATTGCCTGCTAGAGGGCACCATCAGGACTTTAGGAGAAATAATAGCTTCATTCTTCTTACTCATTTATTGTTTTTGCTGTGCCTGCGTGCACGTATCTTGTACCTAAGTTCTTGAAAATGGCAGCGTGACGTTGCCGAAATATAGAAATATATTAAAATTTATTTTAATGTATATCCTAGTATGTTGTAATTTCCTGAAATAATATAGTGAAAATGCATAACCAACGTCTAAGCCTTTCCACGAGAATTCATTGCACATAATGCATAAATGTTTGAGGCAAAATAAAATAAAGTGCATATTTTAATCATAATCACTCTCTTCAAAACGAACATTTTGTAGATGTTTCTTTATTTGAGCGGACATCATCATTTGATATCTCTTGGACATCATTTGTATAATTATCACTGCATACTTTGGCTGGTTTAGTTATCAAGAAGTCACTAATAAGACCTTGCTTACCACTATGCTGCAATTTTTTATTAAGTTCATAATATAGAGCAAAACAAATATCCAATTGTCTTGTGAATTTTCCGGCATGTGCTCCATTGAGAGTTATCCGTAAAATAACTTCCTAACTTTCTTGCCAAGTCCAATCCTTCTGCTAATTTCTTTAAACTGAATTCTTTAATGCAGGGGTTCTCAACCTTTTTCCAGTGGCATACCACTATATTTAATTCAAGATATTAGATGTACCAGTAAGGCAGTGGCTCACATACCACCACTGGTACAAATACCATAGGTTAAGAATCCCTGCTTTAATGGATTCATCACAATTAGAATCTTTGGCAGAACTATCTCCGTCATTTGGTTTGACGTCATCTATTAACTGTACCAGTTCCTCCTAATTTAAATCTATTTCTCCATCAATTAATTCACTAATTTCATTTCAACCATCTCGCAGAAAAAGCTCTCTAAGTGGCCATTACTATAAAAAATAATTTTTTTTACATAAAAAAAGCATTACATATTGTATGTAACTCACCAGAAAATAAGGTGCTCAGCTTGAGATTAATACACTAATTATTTTTAATGCACTTTCCTGGCAGCAAATGAAGACAATTTTCAACAATAAACACTTTATACGGTAAACAATTGATATACATTTGTGCTAAAGGATATTTCCCCTAATATAAATTTGGTACTTATAACCACACGTGTGATACGGGCAGACACAAATTTAACGAAGATAAAATTGGATTTTTAAGTTGCGTGGTGAAAAAGATAAAGGGTTTCTACGATTTGTAGGCTGTGTTATATCGTGTTGTATAAGTACCACATTAAATAAGGGTTACTACAATTTGTAGACCGCGGTATGTCGAAACTGCATTGTATAAGTATTGCATCATATGAGGGTTACCTGTATATGTTCGTGAATCATATCACTCAAAATTGCATGTAAGAAGGTTATATACAGCGGGAAGCTATGGAAATTTTAACAAAGTGCTCGCATCGGCGAGCAAAAAAAGCGGTATTTTACACAAAAAACTTTTATTAATACAGCTTGTGTACGTTATTCTTATTTATATGCGATTATCAAAAAGTATGAAGGGACAACCTGTAAAGACTATCATTTTTAAACTAATGTTTCATGATCTAAAGATGAAATATTTGCACTCATATCATCTGTGTTAATTTATCTTACACAAGAAAAACATTTTTTGCTATCAAAATATAATAAGAATAAAATCTTTTTATAATCACACATATGAAATAGTCTGCATTTTTTATAAACAAGATAAATTTATTTTGTTTGCGATAGAAGTTTTTATGACAAACAATCTGTAAATAATAAATAAATATTATCTAAACACAATAATATTGAAATACATTATATTTTTCTTTTGTTTTTATACTTCAAGTGATAACAGTACCAATCAAGGGGCATTATTTTATAGTCCTATTTATTTATATGCGATTACCAAAAGGGAATTCTTATTTGTAAAATGATAGTAACAGTAACTATAATATTTTATTTAATAAAATCACTTTGTTAGGTTAGCGTATGAGTTTGTCACTTAATATATTTCAAGAAATTATGTATTTTTTTTTACTTGAAATAATAAAAAAGTAAACAAGAACAAGGGGATCACAAATTTGAGAAAAATTTAACAAAGGGCTTGGGCGAGCCCCTGCAAGCCCCTTACAGCTCACCATTGGTTACGCGCATATATATATATATATATATATTTAATATGCCTTTGAAACATACAATTAGAACTGCATGTAAGGTAGTTATATATATCTTTCATCCCACAAAGCAGACAAACTGGCCTCGAGAACTCAAAATTACAGGACATAGGATACACTGGGGAGTAGGGCTTGACCACCTTATCCTATGAACGGTTTGAGGTCCGATGATTAATAAACCCTCGACACCGCAAGGCAAAAGAGGGTAAAAGGAAGATGAAATATATATATATTTGCACACATAACTGTCAGTGCCTTGTTTAACAGAGGTTAAAATAACAATCTGTTGATATTCCTTTTGAAAAGCTGTAGGATATGGTTGGGTTGGGAAAACGCTTTATAAGGATGTCCTGTTTCACAAAATAGAAGAAAGTGGAATGAAAAGAGAAAATAGGAGAAAAATATTCAGTCACTTAGCAGTGACTGTAAATGGATATTGGGTAGTTTCTGCTCATATTATTATATATAGGCTTAGTAGAAGAAGGAATGATGGATGCAGTTGGGAAACAGTGCATGTGTAAATACGTGTAGAAAAGACAAAATAGGAATAGATTATGTGAGGAATAGTAAATGAAGTGGGTCTGAGAGAGAAGATCAAGATTTTTGATGCACAATCCCAGACTTCAGACTTGACAATTTTCTAAGGTTTGGATAGATTTAGATTTGGAAGTGTTAGATAAATTTAGTAATAACATGAGCAGAAGAACTTTTTTTGGAAGCTGAGCCAAATGGGAATATATGATTTTACCAAGAAAGACTAGAGATGGATGTCATCACAAGAAGAGAGAGAGGGATCTCGTCTTATCTGGTGAGACGGATATCACCAGTCTTAGAGAAGTAATAGAAGCTGGAATCTGAGACCACACAAGAGACTATATAAGCCACTTTGTTTTCAGTAAATAAGGTGATGTTTCACTGGGCATTGGAGGTCATCTCCCACTATTTTTTTGTAGTTAGAAATTCATCTATATTCATCAAAAATAATGAACTTTTTTCTGTGTGGCAGGAATATTTACTATTTTTGCCAGACCCTATTTGGTGGGAAAGATCGCAGCATAAGAAAGCATGTTTTGACAGGACTAGGACAGGCTATATAATAAACTTCCACTGTCTGTCAGTAATGGCCCATGTGATATACATGAAATAATATACCATTATGTCTGTGCTGTTAGCCTAGTGGCTATGCGCTTCGGAACCATATGCCTGGGGAAGTCGTGTCCTAGGTTCGATTCTCGTTGGAGACATGAGGAGCTGAAGGATCTTCCTCAGCCATAGCCAAGTTAGCTGGTCTTGGGCATGGACAGCAGGGTTTTTTCCCAGTTTATTCTGGGGTTTTTCATCCTGCGAAGCAGGCAAACCGGCCTTGAACTCAACGCCATCACAGACAAAGATACACGGGGCATAGGGCTGACCACCTTATCCCGTAACGGTTGAGGCCCGTTGATTTAAAAAAACTCCTCGACACCACATGGTAAAAGAGGGTTAAAGGAAAATGAGATGAGATATACCGTTATTTCACAAGACATTTTTATTTTACTGTCACTTAAAATTGAGATCTTCAGAATTTGAATTTATGTCTAGAAATGATTTTTTTACTTGGATTCTGTAGTTTTCTTTTTAGTAACATATCAAAAATTATGGATTTGGAAATTCCAGTAATAATGGCAGTACTCAGGAGGTAAATATTATTATTATTATTCCTGACACCTCCAAGGAGTCCCAAGACTCATCGCGAGAGGACACCTACAACTGTCTCAACCACTACACTGAACCTCTACTGTGAATCAACGCCATCCACCTCCACCAACACAACTAGTATTTTTTGTCTGTAAATTGCGTGTGTTCTGAAGGACCAATTTGTCTGTATGTGGGATGAAAAACCCGAGTTTCTGGGAGAAAAAAACCTTGCTACCTCTGTATGAGATCAGACTTTGGATTGAAAATCATCCAGATAAAGATTTCTCCCGTCATGACGAGAATCGAACTTAGGCCTATTCCAATCGAAGGGCGCAATGTACTGTCATTCTTCCAATTGCGCTACCGAGGCACTAAATAAGATTTTTAAATGAGTTAGAATTTGGAAACAGAAATATTAAAACTTAGAATTGTCTTATCAAATTGATAGTGAGCACTGCATGTGCATATAATAATTGGGTAGAGTAGTATTTAAAATATTTATGGTCTCTCTCTCGATAGAGAACCTGGCTTAAATTTTTATGTTCTGATTACTCTCTCTCTAAATTTTATCTCTATAGCAATATATTTCAAAGATTTATACACGAATAGCATATCGACAAGTTTAACACAAGTATGATTTGTATTTTTGAAGGAGACTTATAAGCCTTGTCGTCGATACCGTCACCCTACTGCACATAAAATCAAAGATAAAGAGTTAAGAGTGCAAACAACTCTGCTAGAGTATGGTAGGTAAGTACTGGCATAAATATTGATTCACCCCCCCCCTTTTTTTTCCCCTAATTTTTTTGTTTTGGACAACTGAAATCTTCTGATACTTGGTTTCCTAGCTTGTTAACTAAATGTGCTTTTTAGATAGTGCTGTTTGTGAAGTCTGACTGGTTAACTGATAATTAGGATTAACTGTTATTTAAGATGGAAACATATCAGCTGCCAAAAGAGATGGATAAATATAGATCAAAGGGAAAGAGAGGGTGAAGACCAGTTGCAAGATGGGAAGACCAGCAGAGCTGGAACAGGCAAATGCCTAAACCTTGAAGAGAAGCTTGGTTAACTGAGATTCTGGTTATTTGGGTCAGATAATTTAGAGATCACTACTTATGGACAACTGCAAAATATGAGATTTGCAAACAAATTGCAAATTAATAACTATAAATTAGCTTTCAATTTTGATAATAACATGAGTTACAGATATCAGAATTGAGCGCAGTGAGTAACCTGGTAACCCCATCCTAACACATTACAAGATTTTCGCTCATTGGAAAAAACCTCAAACCTTCAGCCTGTTATTTTTGGCTACTTATTGCCTTGGAATGTTGTCGATCTTTTGGATTATGTATGTTATTATTAAGAGAGATCACCAGGAAGTCAGGGTCTGATCAAGGGAGACCACATACTACACACACACACACACACACACACACACACACACACACACACACACACCAGCTATCGTACTTATTCTTGAATTCATTCACACTGCTCACACTCACAACATCCAATGGCAGTCCATTCCAATCATGTGCCACCCTATGAGAGAAAAATCTAGTCCTCACCTACTTCTTAGCAGCATTCATTCTTAGCTTCCAAGATGCCCTCTTGTCCTTTCCCCACCCTCCATAAATTGAAAAATTCCATCAATTGAAATCCTGTATGACCCTTTCAGAAATTTGTACGTTTCAATCATATCACCCCCTCTTTCTCCTGTTTGCTAGTGTCTGCAGTCTACAAATTCTCAATCTGTCTTCATAATCAGTATTCCACAATCCTGATATATATATCATTTTTAACATTCTCCTTTGCACTCTCTCTCTCTCTCCAGTATATCAGAATCATAAACAGAAACTAGGAGATCAGAACTGCATGCAATAGTCCAAGTGAGATCTTATCAAAGCCTTGTAAAGTGGCAAAATGACATCCTTATCTTTACGTGTTTTTTTCTTTTGAGCAATTATCTTTTGAGTTGTATTTGCAATCTTTGCTACCTGACCCCTAAACTTCAATTTGCTATCTTCTAACACAGTGCTTCCCAAACTTCTGGATGTCAGGGCCCCCTTTGCAAAAATTAAAATATTTCACGCCCCCCCTCGAACAAAAAATCGTAATAGAGATATATTATTATAATATTTATTGTATTTATATTCTATACAAAACATACACAGCAAATATTGCAAAAATCAAATGCATATATTACATTTTTTGCCTCTTACCGTTTGGTTCTGAAGATGATACGGTCTGTTCTGGTAAAATATGAAATACTGTCCTTTTTTTTTTAGTCTGTTTCTGCTTCTTCTGATTGTTTGCGGGATTTTTTTTATTTTTTATCAACCACTTATCCATCTCGGGGTTAAATTTTTTAACGTAGAATAGATCAAATAATATCACCACTTACCAATACTGGCACACCACAGACTGATAACATGAAATTAGTGAATATTACCTGAATAAGGGAATCCCCGGACCAGGAACATTTTTCACTTTTGTGACTTTTCTCCTTTTACGGTAAATAAGCCTAACGCGAAACAGACAGCAAAGGCAGTCTGTTTATTAAAACGTGCATATGATTGGTGCGGTATTAACAAAAGATCACGCAACCGAAAGATAAAAGCATAGCTGACAATTGAGTTGAAATGCTAACTCTCTTCAACCGAATTCCATATGTGAAACTGCCATAACATTCATTATATATATATATTACTTAGTTTCAACACTTTTACGAATTTTAACACGTTCCGTTGAATTTTATTGCTGCCTTGGGAAATCGAACTCACATACATCTAATTAATAACAATAGTTTTTAGTTAGATACTGTGTTTGCCCATGCAACATATGGTTTTGTTTCAGTCTATACAACATAGACTGAAATGTATGAGGGGACACGTGATTCATTAATTAGTGTGTTTTTATCCCAGTTGTCTCTAATTGCACTATTTGTTGAGAAATATATTACACAGACTCCTCATACCTTATTCACTGGCATAATAAAAGTACTTATTTTTATTGCCTCTGCAATATAGTGGCTCTTAGGGAGGGCGTGTTGTTTACCACTGCAAGCGAGTTACTGTATCCCCACATGAACTTGTTTAAGCTTTTTTTTCATGTGTGAAGTATATGCGAAACTTTTATTGGTAACAGAAAACTAGCTCAGATGACGGTGATAATATAAAACGAGTTTTGATATGTATATAAAGTCAATATCAACATAAAGTCAATATCAACAGTCCCTGATTACGAACGCATTATGAAAGGGACAGAAAGATTTGGAACTTCCCTGGAGAACATTCGAAGTAAATACAATTAACCACTGCTTTGAAATGAAACATATGAATAAGCAATATTTACTAATATTCGTTAAGCGCCGAAATACGCAGGAAGCAAAGTTTGTGAACCAACACCAATGTGTGAATTTTTCGATTAAAATATAAAAAATAACAAAAAAGAAATAATAAAAGTTGAATGCGTTTCTTTTAAAATAAAAAAAATACACTTAGTCTTAAAACATTTAAAATTTGTTTTCATTATTTCACGGCCCCCCCCCCTCAACAAAACCTACGGCCCCCAAGGAGGCCACGGCCCACGGTTTGGGAAGCGCTGTTCTAACACTCCAAGATTCTCTAGCCTCGTCAGTTTCTTCTAGCATAATCCCACCAGTATAATATGACATTGGATATCTAATCATGTTGAAGTGAATGACTTCACATTTACTGACATCCATTTTCCCATACCCACAGTTCCAGCCTATTCAAATCATACTGCATATCAGCAGCATTCCTGATTACCCTGCCTATCTTTTTATCATCAGTAAATAGCTGTATGCTGCTTGTCAAATCCTTCCCAATATCATTAATATACAGATCAAATAACAGTTGACCAAGCACTGATCCTTGTACACCAGTTGTTACCTTAAACCTTGCAGCGCCTTACATTCCCAGTATACCACTTTTTGATATCTGTCAGTAAGACATCCTCTTATCTAAGCTAATATTCTGTAATCCAAATCCATATTATCCAATTTATGCAACAGTCTGCCGTGCTGTATTCTGTCAAAAGCCTTAGCAAAATCCAAAAGTATCCATTTCCCTTGTCTAGTTCAATGGTAACATTGTTATCGAATGTTATAATAAATAAATCTATTAGAACAAGTTACTAAAACATGACCTTCCCTTAGTAAACCCATGTTGCTCATTGCAAAGTAGAGATTCACTGTCAACCCATTAATGAATTAGAGTCCTAACCAAGTTTTCCAAAAGCTTCGCCACCACTCTTGAGATACTAATTGGTCAATAGTAGAATTCCTCGGTCTTTGCACCCTTTTGCAATGGAATTATCATACATTCTTTCCATTCCTGCAGAATCTTCCCTGTTCTGAGACTCATATTAAACAGCCTGGTCAAAGGAATAGCCAATTCAGCTGAACACTTTTAGCACGCTTGTCAATATCCCATCAGTTCCTATTGCTGAATTCTTATTCAGTTTGTAAACAGCTCTCATCCTCATACACCTGAGTTTTTCTTCATCTAGTGAAGAGGTAGCAGTGAGCCCAATGTTTTGTACACCAGATTGATAGCTTTTAACAGAATGGGCATGCATTAGTTGAACCTCTTCTGCATCTGTAACCCTCAAACTATCTGCATTTAGAAAAGTTATTCTTTCATGTTTATTCTTTCTTTTACTTGCAGCATATTGATAGAATTCTTGTGTGTTGTCTTTATCATGCAGAGCCAATTTCTTTTCATACTCAGACTTTGCTTTCTGTACAACAGTTGTGACTATTCTAGCCTTATAACTTTCATAATGGATATCATACTTTTCTTATGAATCTCTTGTTGAATACGATTACATCTAATTCACTGCTACCCTATTTATTCTTCGAACTCTCAGGACACATTCTGATATCCTATCATTTAATTATTGTTTAAATGCTTCCCATGCACTGTCAATATTCTTCAAGGACAAGGGCAAAAACTTTGTTTTTGAAGACAAACCATACCATTGAATGTGACAAAAGCTCCATGACTTATTTAGAGGAAGATTTCCACTCCTGAAACATAAAAGAAGCTATAGCAGTCATCCGTTCTAAATGCAACCTCAATAGAAATCGAGGATTAATTCTAGCTGATATTTGGAAGACCCTCATAAGATCACTAAGTATGCCAGAGTTAAATTTCACTGCTAATTACAGAACGTTCCTGCATAACAACAGTTGATATCATACATGCTCCATGCGTTGATGTACGCGTTCTTCTGTATTTGTAAAAAATACAATTGTATTCGGTTCATTCCTTCATGAACAGTTTAAGTTGTTTTGTATCTCTTTTATATGCCCTGACAAAGCCAGACAGCTAAGTTGGCAAAACTTGTTGGTGTTTTTTACTTAGTATCAATTATTAAAATCCTTGGGTCGATACAACCCAATTTATGTTAATTCTTGCAACTCTTATAGCACTAGCATAATAACCTGTGCACATCTCTAATGGGAATTCTTCAGATTAATCCTCAAAAAAAAAATAATAATAAAGCTGGAAAACATCAGAATATAAAATTAGTAATAAATACGTGGCATTTATTTTTAACCCATTTGTTTGGATTTTGAATGGTATGAACTAATTTGAAAGAAAGAACTCATAGTGTATACCATTCACTATTTATCCCCTCCCCTTATATATGAATCTCATCCATTCACTTATTTATATATGAATTTATTCTTAGGGCAAAAAGAATACAAAGCAGCTATAGGCCTCTCCATCAGTAGTTTTCCCTCATGACACATTGCTGTTGCTTCAGACACAAGAAGCCCTGCAGAGGTCTCACTAGTAGCACAAGGCTAATGTTTCTAACCAGGCATCCAAAGGTACCAAGCCTCCTGGGCCACATGCAGCAACCATGAAAATCTCATCCATGAAAGATAATGAACCTAAAGTATATTAGTATTTTTAGTGGCCTGAGGGTTAGATAATCCAGAAAACATGCTGTGGAGATCAAACATACCAAATATGGAATGTTCATTTTTGAGTAGTTTCAGGCTTCCAATAAACAGGATGGTGATTTCATGCTGGCTGAGCTTCATGTACCATTTGAAGACATTCATAAATAACATCCATGGCATAGTGGGATGTGAGTTACACGGAGAGTGGAGAGATTGGTTTGGTTTGGCTAACCAGTCTGTCAAAGAGTTGCATCAAAGGAAATGAGCAATTAGCCATCATTGCTGATCTTGCAGAAGGAGTCTTCAAAAATATTTCACTAGAAATTCAAGTAAAATATTGTTGTATAATCAGATAACCAAATCTGCACATTAATCCAAATACTTTTACATAAACTACTATTCTCCAAAATGGCAGAATGACACCTCATTCACAATTTTTTATGGAAGAGACAAGTTATTGTTCCCCAGAAACAAGTTTTTCATCTCGCAGAACACACAAACCAGCCAGAGAATGCACATGCACAGTTAACAGACATAATGTACTAGCCTTCTAGCCTTATTGGTTTCAACTGTAATTTGAATCAACTTATTCATGGTTACAACCTCTAGAGATATCATTAAATCCAACACTAAAACATGTTTACTCTTTTTTTGTCCAATATTCACTTATCTCCTCATCCTATATATGTTAAAATGAAAAAAATTCCCCTATTAAAAGTTTGAAATAAGCAATTATGTAAATTAAGAAGATTAAGTATCAAATTTAATTTGATGTTTTTTTTTTTTCAGACGTTTCGGAGTAGGAACTGCAGAACATACAGAGAAGGCAAATATTTTTAAATTATGAAAATATATTGTTTCAGGTTTAAGGAATTAGGATATAACTTATTAGTTTATAGACTAATGAATTTTTAATTTATCTTCCATGCCAAGGCTTTCTTTTAGAAAAGAAATACATTTTTAAAGATTAAATCATTTCAATTCTAAATATTTATTCTATGCATATGTAAAGAAGACCACTTGTACTTTTTTTACTTAAATTTGACTTGGTAATTACACTTCTTGTCACTAATGTAGTGAAATAGGCTTTAAAGTGAATTTTTATAGCTTTGATATTTGTTTAAATGGCTGTTTTACATTTGCATAATTATTAAGAAAACACGAACGCTTTCTATAGTTGTATATATTACTTAATAATAAATATTTTAATTCATTGTCCCACCACTTATTACAGTGGACTCCTACTGAGGTTCTGACTTAATGAGGTAGAATGATAAATGCACGTAAACACAAGAAAAATATTTAATTAACCAAATATTTTGGTCTGGAAATAGCAGACCATCTTCAGTGGTATTACAAGAACAGTTTTAAAAAATACAAGTTAGAATATTAACAATAGATCGTTAAAAATAGAACATGCCGCGTGATGTTACATCACTAAGTATTCAGTATAAAACGGAACATTTTGAAGTAGAGACATGATTGGGAAAAAAAAAAAAAAATGATTAATCTTCATTAGACTTTCACAGATTTTTGATACAGATATGCAATCATTACGATTCAGGTTGGGACGATGGAGTAAGGCCCCCACGCTTTCCTTGAACAAACATTCGAACCTATAACGGGATCTACGTAAGAGGCGAGTCCTGGACCAAAAGATGCTGTGGTCAGTTTCAATCCCGTGTTGATCCAATCCAGACTTTTCAGGTTTGTTGTGAAGAATGGAGAATTGATGTTCTTGGATTCTTTTTTCAAGAGAAGAATGCCCAGTCTGTCAGTTGCAAGGAATTTGATAAACTCCAGGAAGAGATAAAGTTGAGCGTTTGTCTTTAGGAGAAGGAAAATGAGAAGACAATTTGTTAATAGGTGAATACTTAGTTGTTAAATCATATTTCTTTAAAATTCTTGCGATAGGTTCTGAAATACCGGAGATATAAGGAATAGACAGTCGACGTGTTGAAACTTTGTTGTTTTGTGGAGGATTATAAGAATTGAGAAGATGTTGAGTACTTTTTTTAGAAAAGCCATTGAGTTTCATGTGTTGTTGGATAGTAGAAAGTTCTTTCTGTAGATAATCAGAAGTATAACAATTAGTTTTGGCTCTTCTGATGAGGCATTTTATAATTCCTGTTTTTTGACAAGGATGATGGGGTGATTCTTTAAGAATATAACGACCTGTGAACGTTGGTTCCCTGTATACTGCAGTTGTAAGAATATTTGAAGGTGACTGGATGAGGAGAACATCTAAAAAAGATAACTGGTTGTTTTCTTCTATTTCCATAGTAAACTTTATACGATGATGCAAGGAATTAATACTGCTTAAAAAAGAAGGTAAAGAGTTTTTGCTGTGAGGCCAAATAGCAAGGATGTCATCCATATATCTTAGCCAAAAGGATGGTTGAGGGAAAATAGATGAGAAGAGGACTTTTTCTAAATGTTCCAAATAAAAGTTGGCTAAAGCAGGAGAAAGAGGACTTCCCATGGCTGTTCCTTCTACTTGGCTGTAAAATTTATTTTGACATACGAAATATCCAGAATGTATTATGAAATCAAATAGTTTTATAATGTCTTGAGGAAAGATGCCAGCAAGTAATTTTAAAGTTTCCTTGAGAGGTACATTGGTATATAAAGATTCTATATCAAAGCTAACTATAAGATCTGTAGGTTGTAATGAGACATTTTTTAATTTTTCTAAGAAATCTGAGGAGTTTTTTAAAAAAGAATTAGAGTTGCCAATGTAAGATTTCAATAATTTAGCTAGATATTTGGCTATATGGTAAGTAGGAGAATCAATACAATCTACTATTGGATGAAGAGGATAGTCAATGTTATGGATTTTTGGAAGGCCATAAAATCTAGGAGGTCTTGCAAAATGAGTTTTAAGTCTTTCAATCTTGTCTTTATCTAAACTGATGACTTCATCTAAGAGAGAATTTAATTTCTTTAGTTGTCTGTTGGTTGGATTATAATCAATTTCTTGATATGTGGAACGATCTCGAAGCAAAAGAGAAAGTTTTCTCCTGTAATTTGCTGAGTCTATAACTACTGTTGCTTTTCCCTTGTCAGCTTTGGTAATAATGAGGTGATTATTTTTTCTCAAGGACTGTAAAGATTTCATTTTAGGAGATATGTTGGAAGGAGGAAGTTTGGCCTTAAGTAGAGAAGAAGCGACTTCTAGGCAAAGAGCATTAGCTTCATCACTAGTTAGATGATTGAGATTCCTTTCAATGTTAACTAGGAAATCTAGATATCCTCTTTCTCCTGCTTTAGCCAACTTTTATTTGGAACATTTAGAAAAAGTCCTCTTCTCATCTATTTTCCCTCAACCATCCTTTTGGCTAAGATATATGGATGACATCCTTGCTATTTGGCCTCACAGCAAAAACTCTTTACCTTCTTTTTTAAGCAGTATTAATTCCTTTCATCATCGTATAAAGTTTACTATGGAAATAGAAGAAAACAACCAGTTATCTTTTTTAGACATTCTCCTCATCCGGTCACCTTCAAATATTCTTACAACTGCAGTATACAGGAAACCAACGTTCACAGGTCGTTATATTCTTAAAGAATCAGCCCATCATCCTTATCAAAAAACAGGAATTATAAAATGCCTCATCAGAAGAGCCAAAACTAATTGTTCTACTTTTGATTATCTACAGAAAGAACTTTCTACTATCCAACAACACATGAAACTCAATGGCTTTTCTAAAAAAAGTACTCAACATCTTCTCAATTCTTATAATCCTCCACAAAACAAAGTTTCAACACGTCGACTGTCTATTCCTTATATCTCCGATATTTCAGAACCTATCGCAAGAATTTTAAAGAAATATGATTTAACAACTTAGTATTCACCTATTAACAAATTGTCTTCTCATTTTCCTTCTCCTAAAGACAAACGCTCAATTTTATCTCTTCCTGGAGTTTATCAAATTGCTTGCAACTGTGATCTTTCCTATTTTGGACAGACTGGACGTTCTCTTGAAAAAAGAATCCAAGAACATCAATCCTCCATTCTTCACAACAAACCTGAAAAGCCTGGATTGGCTCAACACGGGATTGAAACTGACCACAGCATCTTTTGTTCCAGGACTCGCCTCTTACATAGATCCCGTTATAGGTTCGAACGTTTGTTCAAGGATAGCGTGGCGGCCTTACTCCATCGTCCCAACCTGAATCGTAATGATTGTATATCTATATCAAAAATCTGGGAAAGTCTAATCAAGATTGCTCATTAATTTTTTTTTTCCAATCACATCTCTACTTCAAAATGTTCCGTTTTATACTTAATACTTAGTGATATAACATCACGTGGCGTGTTCTATTTTTAACGATCTATTGTTAGTATTCTAGCTTGTATTTTTTAAAACTGTTCTTGTAATACCACTGAAGATGGTCTGCTATTTCCAGACCAAAATATTTGGTTAATTAAATATCTTTCTTGTGTTTACGTGCATTTATCATTCAGTCCTATGTCACAAGTATTCTTAAAACAGCAAATGAGGTAGAAATTTATCCTGTGCTGACTTGTCTGTAGAGTAAGCCACAACTAGAAACCACTGTTAAATAGATATTTTCAATTTCATATGTGTATCCTTTATTGTGCACCAATTAAGTGATTAAGAAATTGCTGTCTATTTTGGCCTCACTATTATAATAACAATCATAAAAACAAAATAATACAACCTTCAAGCATAGTTCATTTCCCCTGTAAGAAGTTCAGTGTCCTTCACATAAGCAAGTTCCTTATGGAAAGACTGTATGAAAATGCTTTGAATGCTAAATTGATCTAAGCACAGTGTTTATCCCCATTATAGGAAGTGTTATTGCATAAGTGTTTTTAATACTTTTGGTTATGTTACAGACAGCTGCTCTACTGAAGCATATGATTTCATTTTTTCATTAATAATCCTTCTGTCATATATGCTTAAGAGTTGTTCCAATTTTCAGTTTTCAAACTGAGGATGCATATAATATTATGAATGCACTTCCATGAAATTTAAAGACCCACAGAGGGCAAGACTATTAAGGCACTTATACTAAAATGCCTATCGTATCTCTCCATGAACATATTTATCATAGATGACCTTACAACATCTAACAGTAGCCCATTCCCACATACTCACTATGCACCATGAGAAGAACCTGGAATATAGATCCTTCAAGGAATGATCATGAGTTCTACCTCCACCATCCACAAGTTGTAAAATCTCACTTTTATTTTCTATAATGTAAGATCCCCCTTAATAACTTGTGTAGTCTCTCCTCCATGTATTCATCAAAATTGGAGAATCCCATTTCCTTAATTTCTACTTATATGCACAATTCCATAGCCCAGTTATCATCTTGGTTACTTGTCACTGAACTTTTCAACTGTCTCTTGATCTTGGAATCATGATGACAGCATGGTGTTTATAGATTGTAACCATGTATACTGTATCATATCTGTGTACAGTAATCCAGATGAGGTCTTGTCATCTTAACTTGTAGAAATAAGTTATTCCTAAAAAGTTATTCTGGAAATAGATCTCTTTAACAGTGCCGTTATCTAATGCAGTGACTTTAACCACGTTAGTGATGTGACTCCTAAACTTTAACTCACTGTCTTCAATAACATCCACATCTTTAGTATCATCAACTACTTCCACCAATTTTTCATTAATATAATACTCTGGCAATAATGTTCCATTCAGTATGCATAACTTGATACTTGGAAACATTAGACCAGTAATGGCGAATCTATGACACATGTCAATGGTAACATGCCATGACGTTTTGGATGACATGCCAGCATTCACCACCCGACAACAATAAATTTTAATAAACAATCAGCTGAAGATTTAATCAATTTAGAAGTTTAGAAAACAGATAATTAAAATAATTAAGTATCCAAATGTAGTAGTATACACTACTGTGGAATTAAATGATTTCCAATGGCTGCAAATTGAAGAATTAGAGCTTCAGTTAGGAGTTCTGTTCTTGAGAGATACTTGTGGCATTAAATGAATAAATATAAACACTTTAGCACGAGAATATTTTAACATTTGCTAAATATTTCAGTCTGAAATTAACAGACTATCCTCAGTGGCTTGATAGGAACAGTTTTTACAAGATGGAATACAAACAATTGATCGATCAAAAGTAGAACGAGCTGTGTGATGTTACATTGCTAAGCACTAAAGAGAGGTAAATTTCATCACAGTAATGAATAAATTATAGATATTAATTCATAATTTCATATAATAATCTTAATTTATAAATTCAATTAAAGATAACAGATTAATTTAGGAATTAGGTCTCAATTAAAAGGAAAAAAGCCTAGTGTGTTATCCAGATTAAACTTTCCCATATTTTTGACAAGGATAGGCAATCATTTCGATTCAAGTTAGGGTGTTAAAAGGCCTCAGCACTTTCTTTGAAAAGGCATTAGAATTTATAACTACATCTGTGTAGAAGGTGAGTCCTGGATCAGAGAATGTTGTGGCTTGTGTCTATCCCACGCTGCGCTAATCCAGACTCATCGGATTTGTTGTGAAGAATGTATGATTGATGTTCTTGTATCCTTTTTTTCTTTTTTAGAGTGTCCAGTTTGTCCAAAGTACGACAGATTGCAGTTACAAGGAACTTGATATAAATTACAAGGAACCAGGCAGCAACATAGTTGAGCGTTTATCTTTAGAAGATGGGAAATATGTGGATATTTTGTTAATAGGGATATAAGTGGCTGTTAAATCATATTTCTTCAGGATTCTTGAAATTGGTTCTGAGATTCCGGAAATATATGGAATTGGAACTCAACGTATTGATTCTTTTTTGTTCTGGATAGGATTGTAGGAAACGAACAGATGTGTAGTCTTTTCGGAGAAACCATTTAATTTCATGTGATGTTTATAATTGAAAGTTTTTTCTGTAATTCGTGGAATGTTGAGCAATTAGTTCTACCTTGTCGAATTAAACATTTTATAATTTCTGTTTTTTGATAAGGATGATGGGCAGATTGCTTGAGAATGTAATGTCCAGTAAAAGTGGGTTTTCTGTCAACTGTTGTTGTCAGAATACCTGACAGTGAGCAGATGATGAGGATGTCTAAAAGGATAACTTGTTGTCTTTTTCAATCTCCATGGTAAACTTAATAGGAGGGTGTAGAGAATTCATTTTGGCTAAAAAGGAAGGTAAGGAATCTCTGTTGTGAGGCCACACTGAAAAAATGTCGTATGTATCTAACCCAAAAAGATTGTTGAGGGTATATAGGTGAAAAAACAATGTTTTCTAGATGTTCCAAATAAAAGTTGGCTAGAGCAGGTAAAGTGGACTCCGATGGCCATTCCTTCCACTTGGTTGTAGAATTTGTTTTGACACAAGAAATATCCAGGGAGTGCATCACAAAATCAAATAATTTTACAGTATCTTGTTCCCACAAGATGTCGTAAAATTATTTGATTTTATGATAGATGTCAGCCAGTAAATGTAAGTTCTCTTTGAGAGGTACATTGGTAAATAGAGCTTCTACATCGAAGCTCGCCATAAGATCAGTAGGTTGTAATGAGATATTTCAGACACTATAGAAAGGTTAAAAACGCATTTTGCATGACCTCCTAAATTTTATGGTCTTCCAAAAACTCACGAGACAGACATTCCTCTCTGTCCTATAGTTGACTGTATTGATTCACCTGCTTACTGCATAGCCAGATATTTAGCAAAATTATTGAAATCACATATAGGCAAATCACTCTCTTTTTTTTGAAAAACTCTTCTGATTTCTTAAAAAAATTAAAAAAAAAATCTCATTACAACCTACTGATCTTATGATGAGCTTCAATGCAGAATCTCTATTTACCAATGTACCATGTACCTCTCAAAGAGACCTTGCATTTACTGGCTGACATCTTCCCACAAGATATCATAAAATTATTCGATTTCATGATGCATGCCTTTTCAAAGAGAGTGCTAAGGCCTTATTTCATTGCCTTAATTTGAATCGAAATGATTGCCTATCCTTGTCAGAAATATGGGAAAGTTTAATCCAGATAACACACTAGATTTTTTTTTTTAATTGAGACCTAATTCCTACATTAATCTAATGTTATCTTTAATTGAATTTATAAATTAAGAGTATTATATGAAATCGTGAATTAATACCTATAATTTATTCATCACTCTGATGAAATTTACCTCTCTTTAGTGCTTAGCAATGTAACATCATGTGGCTCATTCTACTTTTGAATGATCAATTGTTTGTATTCCACCTTGTAAAAACTGTTCCTGTCATGCCACTGAGGATAGTCTGTTAATTTCAGATTGAAATATTTGGCAAATATAAAAATATTCTTGTGTTAAGGTGTTTATTTCTTAATTTTAGTTAGCAGAGTTCCAGGCAGCATCTGGACTTCAGTGTTTGTCAACTTGAAGATCTGAAAAGAAATTGCCTGCAGAATTAAGAGTGCCACTATGAACAAGGAATTTTTTATGTTTGGAACCGAATACCACCCTTATATTTTAATATTTTTAACACCATTAAAAACTAGCAATGGCTTTACTCAGTTTTTTCCTCTACATACTCTTGCGACACCTTATTCTCCACGTTAAGCAACATTAAAATGGACAAAAGAAACCAACTGACAGATGAAGTTAGTGCTGCTTGCTTGGACTCGAAGTGCACCAAGTACCCACCTTCAATTTCAGACTTATCCATTAAGATTCAGCAACAAAAAAAGTCATTAATTAATGCTAATCAAATCAAATGCAATGTGGTCCTTTTTTTGCAGTTCAATTCAAAATTATTATTAAAAGTAGGGTAATTTTTAGTGCACTATTTTAAGCCCAGTTATCAGTATGCATATTGTTTTTCTCTATTGTAAACCTCTGATTTTTCATTATTATTATTTTACATGTCTGAGTTTGTTTTACTTGTGTTTCATTGTTGTAGTTATTTGATGTTTCAGTATATAATGCAGAACACCACACATAATTGGACTGTTTCTCTTTTGTTTGTGGGGGGGGGAGCATGCCAGCAGAGTCAAGTTAGGCATTTTCCTCATTTTTGACATGGCGAGCCCAAAAGGTTCGCCATCACTGCATTAGACCGATACATTGATCATTTATCCATATAATCAGTCTGCTCAAATCATAGAAACCCTGCATCAATCATTTTCTTATCACTCTCCCTAACTTAGCATAATCAACAAATAACTGAATATCACATTCAAGATCCTTCTTGGTATCATAAATATACATGATAAATTACAGTGACCCAAGTACAAAATCCTACACTGCTTATTACTCACCCCCCCCCCCCTCATAGACAGCACCATCATACATTACTTTCTGACACCTATTGGTTAGTTACTCTCCACTACATGTCACACCATGCTGTCCTCTTTAGAGGATCCTAGTGTTACCCACTTTGGCTGAGATTCCTAACAGCCTTTCTTGTGCCTTGATCACACCAGAGATACTAATTGATCTGTAATTTGCCACATTGGTCTTGGCTCCACCTTTGGCTTACCTTTCTTTCCTTCCACTCGTTAGAAATCTTGAATGTGCTATGGTTCAGGTTGAACAATAAGGTGAAAAGCTTGATAGCTCTTTCGCTCATTGCTTCAATACCTATGCTGATATCCCATCCAATCCAACTGCTGTATTTGAGTCAACAGTCTTGTAACAACTTTAAAACTTCAAAGTCATCTATCTCTGTTCTTTCATCCAGTTCTTCCCTTTCATCTAGATAGCTAGTGGGCTGCCTGACATATATATCTTACTAAATTGATCACTTAATGATTTGTCAATTTCTTACATATCTGACATATTTCTACCATTTGGTTGCATTCCATGGTCACTCTTCCTTTTATGTGCTATATAGCAGTAAAATATTTTTTGATTTCCTTTGGCCTATTCACTAACATCTTTTCATAAACTGATTTTGCATCAGGGGAGAACCAGAGGTCATCCGTGGAAACTGTATAAAGAGGGTGTGAGTAGGGGAGTGAGAGGCAGGTTTTTTTCGTGCAGAGTTGTGAATGATTGGAATGCCTTGCCTGAGAGTGTGGTGTCTGCAAGGAGTTTGAGTGTGTTTTAGACATGGTATGATGAGATGTGTGTGTGTGATAAAAGTACCTCCCAGATGAGTCTGACTCCATGAGGTCTTGGGAAATAATAATAATAAAATACCTTAGACTTAGTCCAGAGACTCATCGTCATTCTTCTCATATTGGATTCACAATAGGTATAAAATGTTTAAGTTAGTACCACTGGTAACAAACAAGAATGGGATAGTTATTATAAAGCATCAGGATAGCAGTGTGCCTAAGGGACTTTTGCACTTTATATACATTAATGCCAGGAGCATTCAGAATGGGGGGGGGGTATTGATGATAACCGATGAACTGCAACCAAAGAGAGTAGAAGTTCAACTGCAAGCCAATTAAAATAGCATGTTTGAAGCTGTCTGGTGTGAGATAGAGGCAGGTAGAACAAAATATACAGTCAGATGCTTCTATACACCAGGGAATGGAAAAGATGATTATTATGGGGGAATTCAACTAAGGTAATCTAAATGCAGTTACTAAGGAATAGTTACCTGAGACAGCACATGATGGAATATACTAGGGGTTTGAGAGTGCTCAATCTAGTCATTGCATCTGAAAATTTGTCTATAACCAATATTGACCACATTGCTGCCAATTGGTGAGAGTGATCATATGGTCTTGACCTGGGAAATGGCTAAATATATGGAATTTTCAGTTGTGTGTGTGTGGGGGGGGGGATATATGTAGAATTGCAAGGCTGGTAAGTATGACAAGTTTAGGAAATTTCTTGGATCAGTGCCATGGCATGTGAAACTACAAGGGTCGGATGTTGATAGTGCATGGTAAGTGGTAAAATTATTATCATCTGAGACCTCCAGAACTCAGGACAGGTCAGGATTCTGCCCTGGCCTGTGCAGAGTTCTGACTTCAATCACATCAAACACCTGTGAGTCAAGGACTCATTGAGGGAGGCACTAAATCACCCAAACCTACTGTCATATCTTCTCTTAAATTCATTCATACTATATGCACTCACTACTCCTAAAGGCAAACTATTCCACTTACTCATTGCTCTGTGAGAAAAAAACTTCTATGGATGCCTGTTTTCTTCCCACCTTCCATATAATGAAACATTTCATCAGTGTTACAATATCCTGTAACACCCATTCAAAATGTATATATCTCTATCATTTCCCCCCCCCCCCCCTTCTCCTGTTAACCAGATACTGTAATCCACATACTTGCAATCTGTCCTCATAATCTAAATCCCATATTATGATTATGTCATGACTCATCGAGAGAGGGTACCTACTCTGCAGCTCTCTGTCTCCACCATTTAATCCATCAATCACAACTATCATTATCATCTACACTAATGCCATCTGTTGCCCCTCAACACCACCACTATTGTTTTCACAGACAATTGCAAACATCCATGCTCATGTGGTGGGATTTAAACCCACAGCCTTTTGGTTGGAGAGCAGATATGGTAGTTACTCGGCCAACCAGGCCAGCCAGATAATCCAGATAGAATCTTTGTAACTCTTCTTTGCACCCTTTCCACAGCTTCTTTATCCCCTTGGAACCCAGGTGACTAAATCTGTGCACATTAAGCTTGACCTGCAAAAAAGAAAAAAATTTTGGGGGAATTCAAGGAGAAAGGTGACCATCAGGCATGTGAGCAGTACAAAGCACAGGCCAGAAGGGTGAGCAGTGTGGTAAGAAAAGCAAAAGCAGAGTATAAAAGAAATTTGCAGTCCAAAGATAGTCCCAAACAGTTCTTTTGGTATGTTAAGAGTAAAAAGGAAGAATATTTATGGCAGAATGATTTTAATGAATGCCGATGGTAGGGAGGTAATTGAATCGAAATGGTAAATTACTAAGTGAATACTTGGCAAGAATATATCGTCCAGGTGGAGATATTTTAGTAACAAGAGAGAGGCAAAGACTTGTATAAAGGTAAATGAGATGGAAGTCCATAGCACTTTACAGAACCTTAATGTGAATACATCTGTGGGATTAGATGGTATACCAGCTTGAGTTTTATGTGAAGGTGCTAGGGAATTGTCAGTGCCTTTGACCACATTGTTAATCTAAGACTCAGCTTTGGACTAATTTCAAAGAGGGAGGGGAAAATAGTTCCATTGCATAAAGGAGGCTCCAAGAGTGATGTAGCAAATTACTCATCAATCAGCATAATCAGGAGTTGCTGTCAAGGTACTGGAAAAGTTGGTTAAGAGCAAATTACAGGAATAGATGGACAGAAATGGGATACTGTATGGGGGGGGGGCATGGTTTTGTGAAGGCAAGTCATGCTTCAGTAACTTTCTCATGTTTTATAATACAGTGACAACTGAGTTGAATAAGGGTAATGCATTTACAGTGATACTACTGGACTTTGCAAAAGCCTTTGACAGGATACCATGGAATTTTAATCAATAAACTGCAGCACATGGGGATGGATATATGGTTGAAGGAGAATTATATGAGTAGTTTATTCAGGAGTTGAGTCCAGAAGAAGACCTGTGACTAGTAGCATGTCACAAGGCTCTGTTTTTGGGCCACTACTGTCTATTATCATTAATTTACAGATACAGGAAAGGAACTGAGAGAAACTGTTCATTCGTATACTGATGATGCAAAATTGGATAGAGCATTAGTTAATACAGATGATGTTAAAATTTTGCAGAATGATTTGGATAGACTAGCAGTGTGGGCAAAGAGGAATGGGTGTCAGTTTAATGGCAAAATGTAAGGTTATTTAGTAAATATTTACTAAATATCTAATCTAAACTTAACTAACTCTAAACCAAACACAATTTCAATACTGCTATTTTTTCACAAAGTAAGCATATTTTCAGAGGACTCTTAATAGCAGTGTTACTCAGTATGCCATCTAGCAGCCAAAAAAATTTATAAATAAAAAATTTGGTACATGAAATTTAAAATCGTATGAAATTTATTACTTAAATAATTTTATTAACACATTGTGATAATTAATTTTGTTCATGATAAACAAAAATTTAAATAACATTTAAGTTCTGAAAATTTAAGTTCTGTGGAATTAGGATTTAATTCCACATAGAAAAAATGAATTATAATTTCATTTTTCCCATGAGCTTCTGTTCTCTTCTGCTAACTTTAAGCTGTGTTCAATTTGTAAAATTACCATAAAGAACCTTTAAAGATTTTTTTCATTGGAAGGTGAATTGGTTACTCTCATACAAAGGCAGTAGTATTTTTCCTCCTGAAGACTTGGATTTTTTTTTGTCCAGCAAACCAGTTAGAAGAACATGTGCAATTTACAGATATAATACACTGGCATCATTTCAGCCATAATTTCAAACAACGACAGTTAAAATTGCTTTGACAAAATCAAGACTATTTCCCAGAGGAAGCAATGTGAGCCAGAGAAGCATAGCTTTGTTCATTTGACCTTATGCTTTCCATATTTAAAATTATATTAACTGGTTATTAATCCTACAATTAATTGCATTGAAAATTAATATAATTTTAAATATAGAAAGCATAAAGTTATCACATGCAAAAAATTATGATCTTTCTTGCATGTGATAGGGTAGAACTTAATTTTTATAGCATTAAAATTCACTAATTTTGCTCACCTAATTTGAGGATGGTGAGGAGAGCAATATTTTAAGTCATTGGTTATGGAGAATAACATTCACCAAACTCTGTCATTTACAATCATAATGAAACAAACAAAAAAGAAAAAAGCCAAATCTAGGGCTGGCAAAACATGCACAGACTGCCTTCTGAACTGGCAGCCTGGGAATGTTTTATGGCCAGTATGAAATGGCACTTCAGTTTTTTTCAAGCCCAGTGCAGTAAACAGTTACATAGGAACTTTTGAAAAATGCTGTATATGTCATAATATCAGCACATATTAAAAATAAATTTTTAGATAATTAAATTGGAATGTAAACATTTCATGAATGCTATAAGTTAACTTTTCTCTGTTACATATGTTTCAGGCTGACATACCTGTGGGAGATGAGGATTCACCTGAGAAGAAGATGGCTGATGCAGAGGAGGTGATATAAAAATTTATTTTTTTAAGAATCTTCCTTGTAAAATATAATAGATACAGAACTTTTGTAGCTCTGTGGTAATTTTTGGATTACATAATGCTAGACCAACAGAAGAAAGACTATTTTATAGTTGCAGTTCTAGATGCTGATTGGAGAAACTTGTCTAAGCTTTTTTCACCTGATTCCTGAGTTAGGTGATCTTTGGTGCAGCCAGGTAGGCCCCCACCCCACCCCAACCCACTTTCTCAGAAACCCAGGTTTTTAACTCCACTTAGAAAATCAACCACAGAAATCTCACTGTTTCAGACAATGATATTAGTCTCCATACTTTCACACCATTGCCTTCCAAATCATTAGTAGCTAAGAGAAAAGACCAACTGATTTCCAAAAGTAAGGCATTTAGTGATCCTTTACTCCTACCTATCTGCGAGGAATCAAAGGAGTTAAAGGCATTTATTTTTTAACTTTTAAGCATGTTTAACAGCATTAATACATAATTACTGTTTCATAGCATCACTATTGTTAATTATAATTCACACTTGAGATGCTGCTACTTAGCTGATATACATAGGCATGCTGTGTCATAAATAGATAATCATGAATTTTTGTTGTTTAATGCAAGTATTAATCATGTTGTTTAATGCAAGTATTAATTATGTATTCAAAGTGGATGTGGACTGAATATATGAGGTTAGGGAGATTGCTGGAGTGCATTGGATGAGAAGAGTAGAATGAAAAAAATAATGTTGAAGTAGAATACTATATTTTTGAATAAGAGTTCATTTAAACCTACTACAACAAGCTTCTTGCAAAAAAAATCATGTCCACAAGGAGATGTGCTTTCCATTGTGGGATACTTCTATATAATTTATAGTCTAACCAAGTGAAAAAAAAACTTTCAACATCTTTCTCTAATCCAGAGTAATTTAATAATACGGTGTGACACCTTTTGGCAACACTTATGGAAATATGACTTCTGCATCGCTTCAACCTTGATATCACTTGTGGGTCTGGCTCCCACTGAAGAGATCTCAATTTGAAACCAGTGTGGGTAGTGACCCTTCCCATAATGCATAGCATTATACATGTCATGTCTGCAAGGAGATGTGCTTTGCATTGTGGGATACTAAGGAAAGTGATCAGAACTCAGTCCACCTTTGCCGAAAGTTGCTCCAGTCCTGAAGATACTTCACGTGCAAACTTTGTTTGCTTACACTTGGATAAAGGATTAAACTAAATATATAATTTATAGTCTAACCAAGTGAAAAAAAACTTCCAAAAAAAAAAAAAGTATGTCAAGATTTGTCGAATTGTGCAAAATAGTTATTGACAGACTTCATGACATCCTCATTCAAAGAAATTTTTTCCCACCAAGCCAAATTTTTTAAATTTGGGAACAAGAAGTCACATGGAGCCAAGTCTGAAGAATACAGTGGATGTGGAACCAATTCGAACCTAAGTTTGTGGAATTTTGCCATTGCGACGGCTGATGTATGGGACTGTGCATTGTCTTGATGAAAGAGCACTTTTTTGTGCACCAATCTTGGTCATTTTGGGATACTTTGGGATGCATTGAGTGAGATCGCGTTGTTGAATAGTGCGATAGAAAGAGCAAAACAGGAGCTAGAGTGCATGAACAAAAGTAGACTGAATGAACCAACCAATAATAAAAGGTATGACAGGAAAAATAGACGTATGAATGTGAACATGAACAAAATGAAGGATAGAGTGCTGTATGGAGACTCGTTAGTACGAGGTATGTTAGTAGAGGATTTGACAAAATCGTACCAACCTGGTGCGACCATAAAGGACGTAACTGCATCTATTAGAGAGCAAAAGGAAAGGGTGAAAGAAATGATTGTTGTGGCAGGTACGAATGATTTGAAAGGAGATAAAATGGAAATGATAGAAGACCTGAATGAATTGTTTGAGGTAGCAAAAGAAAAGAGTGAGAGAGTTAGAATGATTAGTCTTTTGCCACGGTATGACAGTGAAATGTTTAAAAGGAGGGCTATAATTGCAAATGACTTTATGCGTGGGTTATGTATGACGAGTGATGTGGAATTTGTGGATGTGTGGAGTGAGTTTGATGGGCGAAAGGATCTATATAAGATGGATGGCTTGCATTTGAATGGTTACGGTGTAAGAAGACTTGAGGAAGTGTTGCTGAATGTAGCGGATGTGCAAATTCAGGGAAACTAGATTTGTTAGGGGGGGGGTAGAGATACAGTCCTTATGGAGGCAGTTGAATGTAAGAATGAATATAATATGCCAGAGCAAATAAGGACAACAAATCTGAGTGGGATAGTTAATATAAGGCATCAAGGTAGGGTTGGGGCTAATGGGGTCTTAAATTCATGTACACTAATACTAGGAGTATTAGGAACAAGAAGGAAGAGTTTTTGGCCATGGTTGGCACTTCCAGACCACAGGTTATAGGTATTAGTGAAACATGGCTGACTGTAGATGATATAACTAGTGGGATTGAATGTGATGGGTATAGTGTGTTCAGGAATGACAGAGAGAATAAAATGGGGGGAGGAGTATTGTTGATGATAGCTGATGAGCTCCAGCCAAGGAGAATAGAAGTTGAATTGCAGGATAGGGAAAAGAGCACATTTGAGGCCATTTGGTGTGAGATTGTGGCTAGCAGAACTAAATATACAATTGGGTGCTGCTATAGACCAGGTGATGGAAAAGATGGTGGTGACAGTATGCACAAGCAAATAGAAGAAAAGGGTGGAAGGAGGGTGATTATTATGGGAGATTTCAACTATGGTCGCATTGATTGGAGTGAGGAGAGGACACACGGGAGGAAGGAACTGGATTTTATGCGGTTATTAAGGGATAACTATCTGCGACAGCATGTAATGGAAAATACTAGGGGTCAGAGAGTGCTTGACCTAGTAATTACATCTGAGGATTTGGCTGTAACAAATATGACCACATTGCCACCAATCGGTGAGAGTGATCATAGGGTCTTAACTTGGGAGGTGGCTAAAGGTGTAGAATTTTCAATTAAGACAGGGTACATGTGGAATTATTGGGCTGGAAAGTATGACAAGCTTAGGAGTTTGATTGGTTCAGTGCCATGGCATGTACAACTGCAAGGACTAGAAGTTGATAGTGCATGGGAGGTAGTTAAGAAGTGCTTGCATGAAGCAATGGCTGACTGTATACCTAGAGTCCGAATAATAAATCAAGTAGGGGTTAAATGGATGAATAACACCATTAAGCTTGAGTTGCAAAAAAAGAAGCAACTATGGAGGGAATTTAAGGAGAAGGGTGACCGGCAGGCACATGAACGGTATAAAGCGCAGGCCAGAAGGGTGACGAGTGTGGTAAGAAAAGCAAAAAAGGATTACGAAAGAACATTGGCCATGCAGGCTAAAGAGAATCCTAAACAGTTTTTTAGATATGTAGCAAGTAAAAGGAAAAATGTACATGGCAGATTGATTTTAAAGAATGCCGATGGTAGGGAGGTAACTGAATCAGTTGAGATAGTTGAGTTACTGAGTGAGCACTTTGCAAAAGTATATCATCCAGGTGGTGACATTGCAGAAACGAATAAACCAGTAGATTATACGGGAATTGTGGTTAATGAAGTGGAGGTGAGTAGTCTATTGCATAACCTCAATGTCAATACATCTGTGGGATTGGATGGTATACCAGCTCATGTTGTACGAGAAGCAGCTAAAGAATTGTCAGTACCCTTGACCATTTTGTTTAATTTGAGTCTTGGGTCTGGGTTAGTCCTGAGCGGGTGGAAAGAGGGGAAAATAGTTCCACTGCATAAAGGTGGTTCCAAGACTGCTGTTGTAAATTACCGACTGATTAGCATATCAGGAATCATTGTCAAGGTCTTAGAGAAAATAGTCAAGAGGAAAATACAAGATTGGATAGAAGAAAATGGGATACTGTATCGGGGACAGCATGGTTTGTGAAGGGTAGGTTATGCCTCAGTAACTTGCTCAGGTATTATAACACAGTGACGGCTGAAGTGGATAAGGGTAATGGGTTTACGGTGATTCTACTGGACCTTGCCAAGGCCTTTGACAGGATTCCACATGGAATTCTAATCAGTAAATTGCAGCATATGGGAATGGACATAGGGTTGGTGAGATGGATAGGAGGGTGGTTGACGGAGAGATATCAGAGAGTGGTTTACTCGGGAGTAGAGTCCACAAGACGGCCTGTGACTAGTGGTGTGCCACAAGGATCTGTTCTTGGACCACTGCTGTTTAATTTGTTCATAAATGATATAGGAAATGATCTGAGAGGAACAGTTCATTTGTTTGCGGATGATGCGAAGTTGGGTAGGGCAATAGTGAATGCAGATGACGTCAAAATTTTGCAGGATGATTTGGATAGGGAGGTCTGGGCTAAGGAGAATGGATGTCAGTTTAATGTGGCAAAATGTAAGGTTATGCATTTTGGGGTGAAAAGATTGGCAGCAGTTTACTGCATTGGTGGAACCGTGCTCCAGGAAGTTGATGAGGCACGAGATTTAGGAGTGTTGGTAGATAAGGAATTGAAATTTAGGGGACACATTGCAAAAGTGACCAAAACAGCTCATCAAATCACTTGGTTGCTGAAGAATACGTTGACAAGCAGAGACAAGCAGGTTGTTGTTCCTCTGTACCGAGCCTTGATAAGACCCCATCTAGACTACTGTGCTCAGATTTGGTCACCTAGGTTTCTTCTTGATGGGGAGGAGGTGGAGAGGATCCAGAGGCGAGTGACCAAGATGATGGCAGGTCTGTGGAATAAACCGTATGAGAACAGGTTGAGGATTTGTGGGTTGCAAAAATTGGTTGATAGGCAGAGAAGGGGAGATATGATTGAGACATTCAAATTACTGAAGGGTTTCTATAAAATTAATTCAGAAGATATTTTTGAGAACAGGGCTGGTTGTGGGAGGACTAGGGGACATCCATGGAAACTGGGCAAAAGTGTGGTTAGTAAAGGTGTTAGAGCTGGGTTCTTTACTTTTAGAGTAGTGAATGAGTGGAATGCGCTCCCTGAGTCTGTGGTGGATGCTGTGACAATGAATGAGTTTAAGGCGAGGTATGATAGATACTGTATGAATGTCAAATAGTTGTGATGAATATGATTTGGGGCCTCCCTCGATGAGTCTAATGACTCCCTGGAGTTGCCCATAATAATAGTAATAATTTTTTCTGCAATTCTTCTTTTAAACGGTCCAACAATGATGCATCATAAACTCCTGTTATTGTCTTGCCCTTTTTCAAATAGTCTATCATGATAATTCCTTGGGAATCCCAAAAAAGAGTGGCCATCACCTTCCCAGCTGACCAAACGGTCTTGGCTTTTTACAGTGCTCTTTCACTGGCCATTGTCCACTGTTTTCACTGGTGCTTGAACTCGTGTGTAGTGGTGGATCCAAGTTTCATCTACAGTCACGAATCAATACAAATAATCCTGCGAATTGCGATTAAACATCGCAATTTGCATGCATTTTTGATCGACAGTCAACAATCGTGGCACCCATTGCACACAGCTTTTTCATGTGCAATTTTTTGTGTAGGATATTATACACCCATTTAGTTGAGATACCTACAATCTCAGCAATCTCGCGCACTTTCACTTGGCAATCTTCCATAACGATACCACGGATTTTGTCAATCATTTCCTTCGTAGTGACCTAAGTCAGGTGTCTGGAGCTTGCTTTATCTTTGATGGACTCATGACCACGTTTAAACTCATTTATCCCAAAACAAATGGTATTTACTGCTGGTGCAGATCCCCATGAACTGCATCTAACTCAACTTTGATCTGCACGGCTGTCCACTTCTTCAAATAAAAATGTTTTATCACTTCACGAAACTCGTTTTTCTCCATTTTTATGAAAAATGTGAACACTGTCATTTTAAATGTTTGCCAAATAAGAACTATGTATTGCATGAGACTAAAATTTTGCCAGAGGTCATGAAAAAGATGATACGTGCTGACACTGGTAAGAATGAATGAATTGTGTTGCCGTCTGTTGGAAATTTACCAAACTTTTCAAACAACCCTCACACACACACACACACAAAGCAAAAAGCATTAGTTCCATGAAATGTACTCTTCTAGATAAAAAGTACTGAATAATAGTCATGTGTTGTCTTCTGTGTGTATCTGCTGATAATGCCTGGTGGTGTATGAATATCACCATGTATGGGAAAAATAAATCAATGAATACAAAGTAATTATTATGGAACTTTCAAATGTGGAGACATAAATCAGGAAGAGAAAAATACACACGAAAATTATATTTATGCAGATAATGAAAGATGCTTACATAAAAGAGCACTTGATAGAAGGAACCTGGGGTTTTGATCATCATGTAACATCAGATCTGTTTATAACCGAGGTTGTGCTCTACCTCTAATTAGGGTAAGAGATAGATAGTGATCATGTATTCTTAACCTGGGCTATGCTATGTATGTAGAATTTTCATTTAAGAAGGAATATATGTGAAACTATAATTCCAGTAATTAGGCAAACGTAGTAAGTGACTTGGAGCAGTACTGTGGTATAAGAAAAGACAAAGGAAGGATGTTAGTCATGCATAGAAACTGAAGAGACTGTATCAGACTTAGATGCCCAAGATCTGAAGCTTAAATCAATGGGAGTTTCTAAAAGCAGGAGCTGCAAAAGGAAAATTTAGAGGAAATATTAAAAAAAAAAAAAATGTAAGCACAAGCTCATGAGAAATACAAAGACAAGAAGAATAATCAGTATGGTAAAGAAAAATCAGATTGAGAAGAAATTAACGCAACAGCAAAGGGATAGCTCAAAAAATTGTTTTGTATAGCAAGTAAAACAAAGAATAATTATGGAACAATCATTTTAATGAATGCATGTAGTAAGATAAGGTGACAGAAGACTTAAATTCATGTCAAAGTGATCACATTGCAAAAGCATTATCATCCAGGTGGAGATAATGCACTGCTTGATGTGAAAGGGTCCAGTATCAGAATAAAGGTAAGTAAACTGGAATCATGTTAGGATACTTACTAGTATCAAGAAAGTCTCGTGGTTCAGATGGTATTTCTCCAAATGGGTTAAAAATTTGTGTTCTAGAGTATACCCATCTTTGATCACCTACTCGTACACAAGCTCTCACACCATCTGTCATCTACTAAACAACATGGAAGCAAGCCTTTATATAGCCTATCCATAAAAGGAAGATTAAGTGAGAAGAGGGAAGATAAGTATACTATCAAATCATATTCTTGTCTCATTGATGGTTATGATGACCTTCTCCACTTAACCATCTTCAATACTTGGAGTCTCATTGTTTTTTAGGGATCACCAATATGGATAATTCCACCATTCTTGGACTACAAGCAGACCTTGTTAACCTTACCCACCTTTGGACACAGGCCATGGTAAAAAATTTGGAGGAACTTGTAGTTATGATTAATATTTCTGAGGCATTTGGTTTTGTCTGGCATTGATTCCTTGCCAAGCCACCATCTTATGATTTTACTCCAGCTATTTCTGTTATTCATTGCATGTCTTGGTGGATGGACTATTTGGAATTATAGCATAAAAAATTAAGACAATTAGGCATTTATTATTTTGATAACTGTGTGTATACTTTTAACCAGTCTATTATTTTGATAACTGTGTATATACTTTTCTGGCTGGCTTGTCTATGTGGGATTAAAAACCTAAGGAGGAAAAAATGCTGCCACCTCCATGTGAGACCAGTTGATTTGCATTCACTTGAAAAGCTCTTATAAAGGTTTTTCACATCCTAGACCAAATTCAAATCCAGGTCATTATATTGCCATCATTGATACCATAGCACATGGCTTCTTTTTTTCTCTCATGGACTCACTTCAATTGTTTATACACGTTTTGTTTCTGTCTTATGCCATATGTAGGTATGTTCATTGGTACTAACTGAAAGTGCTAAAACTGAACTGGCTTTTCATCCTCCTCTATAATTCCATCTGCCTCTGTCCTCTAGAATAGTCTTCCTCACATTTCACTCTCAAGGATAACAACAATATCCTTCTATTTCAGAAACCCATCAATATGTCTCTTCTTTCTTCTTTACCATCTATCCATTCACAGCACTGATGAACTGGGTTTAGTAGCCTGCAACACCTTCCAGCATGGTTGGCTAAGCAATGAGCATTTCATATATCCTACTGAATACACTACCACCTTGTTTACCAGACACCAGGAATACACATACACGTGCACACAAAAAAAACCTTCTACCTGTGCAGCTGTGACCAAGACTTGCATTGTGAATGCATGTTATATATTTTTATTATTACCAGAGTCCTCCAGGGGAGACCATGGACTTGTTTTTTTTTAGAGTAAAATTACTATTTCTCTCTCTTAAGTAGCTCTTATCACAAGCAATGAAATGAGTTCCATTAAATCTTGAGTTTTACATGTGATGAACCATTGATGATATTTTGAGTATATCTGGTGTGTGTGTGTGTGCATGTATGCATGCATATATATATATATTTTTTTTTTTTTCCCACTAAGATATAATAAAATCAATTTATAATTGAATCGTTGACTCAAAATTTTACATGGTTAACCATTATGATCAAGATTAAACTTCCTTATCCAAATGCCGTTGGTGTCCTGAAGTTTCTCTTAAGCTTAGTATCTAATTATTCATGATATTTTGTGACTTGATAGTTCATAAAATAACATTGCATTATGTTATGTTGCCTGAATTTCTTATAATTCATAAATAAATACTTCTAGTTGTTTGTCATGTATTCCAAGTTTGTAATGCTGTTTGTTATATATATAAATAGCAAAGAATCCAGAAATTGTTGAGTAGCATGTCTGCCATGGAAGAGCATGAGGTTAGTGTGCCATTTAAGAATCAAACAATAGCTAATCCTATTTTTAACTGAAATTCTTTACTAAAAACATTGGATTTCACTAATCATTGATTAATCCTTAAATTAAAATAATAAATTAACTTATTAGATCCCAGTTTTTTTGATAAAATAGATCTTCCAGTATTGTAAAAACACCTACCAGAAGTTGGTTACATTTGAAAGGTTCCAGTTAACTTTGATTTCTTTACTAATATTACTTTTTATAAAACTAATCATTTGAATGTTGGATATCCTCAATGTTGCTGAAGCACTCCCATTTCAAGATACACTTCTTCATCTTTGAGAAGAGGATAAAGTCTGCAGGAACCAAATCTGGCGAATGGGGGGGGGGTTGTTCTTCAAAGCCAGAAACTGCTTCACAGTCAGTGCACAGGCACATTGCCATGCAACAAAAACTGGTGGAACAGTTCTTTCCCTGACATGTTGCTGGTGGACGTACAGACATTGCATTACTCCTAAATAATACTGACTGCTCACTGTGGTGCCCTCAGGAATAAATTTATGAGATAATTCCAGCAGCATCGAAAAAAATGATCATTGTCTTGACACGTGATTTTGACAACCTTCTGCTGGGAAGATGTTCCATGCTCTGTCATTTCATTTCTGGATCAAACTGAAAACACCAACTTTCATCACCAGTGACAATTCTTTGCAACACATCACAATCTTGATCAACTGCATGGATGAATTTTGACAACATGCAACCCAGTGCACGCGCGCTCTCTCTCTGTTCACGTGTCAACATGTGCAGTACAAACCTCAAATGAATCTTCCTCTTGTGCAGATCTCTTTCTAAGATTAATCCATTTCCTTACCAACACCAAGCTGTAGAAGCCTAGTGGTTTTTCGCCTGTCATGGGCAACAATTTCCTTAGCTTTCATGTAGATGGCAGACATTTTCATTCGTCTGCCATCTGCAGTGTGGTTCCTCCTATAGGAAATCCCTCACCTCTGTAAAAGTTGAAAACCAGTGGAACACCTGTGACAGCTCAGTCATCATCATAAATTTTTTTTTTTTTAGGTCTTGGTACACTTCTGTAGCAGTTTCTCTAATTTACAGTAAAATTTTATCACATCTCTTTGCTCCATTACGCAACTTCTGCCATGTTCTACTCACGCACTCTTACTTCAACAGTTGCCACATGAAAACTGCTGTGTCACCAACTCAGAAGTTGCATCTGCAGTTACAACACACTCTAGTGGTCAAAACAATAAACACGTTTCTTACTTTTATTCAAAGGGCTGTCCTGTAAAAAAAAAAAAAAAAAAAAAAAAAAAAATCTCATTACTTAATGGGCACACTGTATAATCAGCATACTGCTGAGTAGGAAAATGATTGGTTAATTCAGTGTGACATATTTGCCATATTTATTAGATAAAATAATGGAATAATTTTTTACTCCATTGTGTAACACCCTGATATACTTATACTGTTACTGTTCCTATACACAAGCCTAAAAAGGTACATATTGTTGAATAACATACTATTTTGAAAATTGTAAATTTACACTTCTGAATATATCATTAAATGATATGTAGTTCATCAAAAGGATTGATTTTGAAAGGATGAGAACAGATTAGTTTTTTGTAAAAGAATATGGCTAAGCATATGTGATAGTCAAGCTAATATAGTTTATCCAAGCCTCAATGAATATGTTGCAAGAATCTTTCTGAAATGGTATAGAAGCCATATAGTTAATGTCCTTGTTATGTATTAGACCAGTAAGTAACGTTAATAAGTAATAATTAGTCAGTATTTGTCAGCACTATGATTATTCCTCACTAACATTACTAATAACTCCAGTGCCTCATCCATGAAATATTTATTGATGTGATGGGACCTAAAAAAAAAAAAAAACACAGCATACCTTTATTCCTTTGTCTGCTTGTATTATTGCTGAAACTTCTAAAATATAAAAAGAAGGTTTTCTTCCTTTTCACTTTCTTTGAAAGTGATAAAGAGATTAATTATGTTATTTAAATTAAGGGGATATTAAATCCCACATTGTTTTAAAACCGAATAAGAAACTCAAAGATTGGAATCAGAGAGTTTCTTGCCGAATATAGTATAGTAAACTATAAAGTATCGGTGATCACTAAGCGTCCGCTAAATGCAAGTGGCCCAGCACCTAGTGCAATACCGGAAATCTCGCAGCCAAGTCGGTAAAGTTCTGATCACTATTCTTAGGTATTTACCATAATGTAAAAACACATTTCCTAGGAAATGTATGCTGTTATTACATTATGGTGGTGAGGTCACTACCCAGACCGGTTTCAGCCTTTTTTGAGGCTTCATCAGTGAGTAGCTAGACCGAGTACTTTTTTAAGTACTCGGTCTAGCTACTCACTGATGAAGTTATATTTAAGTTATATTTAAGTAGATTAATTATGTAATATCCTCATCAAGAGGACATGGACATGCTCTGATGAACTAATGGTATTTTACATAAGCGAATTTAATTTTATTAAAGTGTTATAAATATCCAGTATTGTTTTATAGCTAAGTAGAACAGTTGAAAATCTTTGAAAAAAGTTTTTTCAAAAGTGACTAAGAATTTATGTGAATACAACATTTGGCATGAGTATTTTTGGTACTGCACTACATAAAAAAAAATTACAAACTCTGTTAAATGCTTATAAACGACGACAAATTTCAAAGCTTTGTTTCAAAAGTTTGGCTGCTAGAATATAGAACAATATTGGATATTACTGTAATGCTGTTAGTAAACATTCTAATTAGTATCTTAATAGTAGTCTTAAGCATCACTGCTTTTGTTTCTAGTTGGTTCAACTTTAGTTCAAGTCATATATAGAATGTAAGGTAATTTTTAAAGGAAGTATTCAACTAAAAATAAGTGATTCTCAAATGAAGATAGCATATTTCCCTTTCCACAATCTTGGGCTTTACATTCCCTCCCATCATGTAAATGAGCTTGAGGGCATACAATTTGTAGATGTAATAGTCATAACCTTAGTTATTTTTGTGTAAATTAAATAAACCGAACCAAGTATTATAAATGAATTCCTGATATGCACTTCTAGCTGCTTCACCCCATCCAGATTTTGATTTTCCTCTTTTCTTTTCCTTGCCATCCTAACATCAACCATCTAGTTTACTAATATTTCCTCTCCTTTTCTGTTTAATTGACCATACTACCTCAGCTGGATCTAGTCTTCCATAACACCCCCCCCCCCCCCAATCTGGAAATCATCCTTAATATCATTAAAGACAAAACTAAGACTGTACCGTGCAACCATCTTCTTGTATGGTTCTCAAACCCTGGATAATAAGCACCAAAAAAACTACAGATCTAATTAATTCCTTTGGAACTACATGTCTCAGACTGATCCTTGGATGGACTGTGTCACTAACTCTCTTGTGCTAAATCTGACTAAGCAAGAACCACTTGTCAATATAGTCAAAAAAATACAACTCAGATGGCTTTGTACATCAACTCAGACATCCTGAAATCCCACCCTTTTTGGAATCCCTCATTCTGTACAAACTAGAAGATGGCAATCACAGTAGAGGAAGACCATGCAAACAATTTTGGCAATACATATGTGAAACCATCAATAGGCTGAACTGTAAAACTCCATCTGACATCTACCAGTCAGTTCAAGATAGAGAGACTTAGAAGACCATAATTTGCAATCTTTACTTTTTTTATATAAATCTCTTTTCCCTTTTTGACATTGTATCATATTATGAATAAACTATGATGACGACTACCTCAGCTCTACTTATATTCCTGAATGCTAACAATATAAATTCCCAGTTTCTTAATTTTTACTTTGATTCTGCTATTGACAGCCATTTGTTCATTCTCCTAATTTTTCTCAAAATTGTCCAATCTGTAGTCTTCATTCTTTGGTCAATCAGCTGTTTTATTTCTAATCCAACTTTTATAAATAACTTAAATTTTTGAAAATTGACTAGTACATAGCTAGGTTATGTACTAGTCAATTTAGTCTAGTCAGTTAGTCTTTTGACTAATTTAATTTTCCAAAATCAAATTTACCCATTCTGTTGTATTTCAATATTTAATTTGCCAACTTCACTAATACTTATGCCTAAATAGATAAAATAGTTTACTTGTTCTGTAGGCTCTCCATTGAGAATATACATTGGATATTTTCCATATTCTTACCTATTTTCAGTTTTCTTGCTAATTTTGTTATATAGCAGTTGTTATTCAATTCAGTTAAGATTGTACTGGATTCACAGATGAGTATAATATCTGCATAAAGAGCCAAGTTGAATATCTCTGGTTTTGATATCATGATAAATACAACATATCTTCATAATGTGATCCATATATGACTATTAAATTATTTCAGGAATTTATAATGTATATTGAATATTAATTAAAAGAAACTTTAATAAATACTTCCTATATTTCGGCAGTGTCACATCACCATCTTCATGGGAACATACAACTATGACACATGCACACATGGCACTACAAACAGCAAATGAGACAGAAGAGAGAAAATTAATGGTGTTCCTAGAGTCCTAAAGGTGCCTGCTAGTGGGCTATATTGGGCTGTTGGGCTGAAGTTCTCAAGATGCAAGCTTCCCAAATTTGGGGCAGTCTCATGCACCCAAATTTGTTGAGGTTTGGAAAGTTTTTTTAGAGCTGAGGCTGATTCCATGAACAACCTTTTGTATTTAAATTTGCTGCGGTGTAATAACGTGGTTTCTTCCAATGTATTCTGTGGTGGTTATCCAGAGCATGGTCTGCAAAAGTCCAGAGTGGCAGTATTGGTGAAACCAGATGTAGTCTTTGTGTTCCAATATCCTGACATTTGGCTGTCCTGCCTGTTTGGCCAAACTAGGACAGTTTACGGCTGCAAGGGACCTGGTACACTCCAGGTAGGTCTAGGGGAAGTGGCTGGTCTTTGGTGGGGCAGATAAGGGATGCCAATTTCTTATATGGTTTGTAACAAGAAGTCAGGTCATATTTATTAAGATTTTGGGTAACTTTTCAGAGGTGCCCTAGATATAGGGAATGGTGATGAATTTAGTGTAATCTTTGTTATGAAGGGAGTGATTGGGGAGGGGGGTTAAACTGGTTTTAATATTTCTTTGGAGTTGTAGCCATTGGCTAAGAAAGTGCTAAGGATATGGTTTAGTTCAGTGGTTAGGGTATTGTCATCTGAACAGAATAATTTTTCCTGTTATAGTGTTTTTATAACCATATTATTGTCGGAGGGGGAAACTGCTGGTGAATATATCTGTCTGTATGGGTAGGTTTTCTGTAAACAGAAAGCCAAGGATCCATCAGGCTGGCGAGTGATTAGAGTGTCTAGGAAAGGGAGACTGTTGTTTTCCTCTTTTTGCAAGGGGAACTGGATTCTGGGATGTTGGTTGTTGAAGTGTGTTAAGAAGGATTGGACTGTCTCTGAGCCATGTGGCCAAATAGCGAACATCAACGTAGCTAAGCCAAACAGTTGATTTTTGTACGGCTAAGTTTAAGGCTTTCTCTTCAAGTCTCCATAAAGAAGTTGGCCAGGGGTGGGGAGAGTGGTGAACCCATGGCTGTCCTCTCTGGCTGTAGAATTTTCCTTGCCAAATGAAATAGCCTGAGTTCATTGTGAACTGAAATAGGGCTGAGATATTGGGAGGAAATTTGGCTTGGATGAGCTCTGAGGTTTCCTTGAGTGGAACATTTGGATATAGGGAGGAGATGTCACAACTGACCATTACATCAGTATGTTGGAGTGAGAGGTTTTATATGCTGGCTTTGAAGTGGGCTAAGTTTTTTAATGTGTGATGCCGGTATAATGTGGGAGTGCTTTGGATAAATGTTTGGCTAATTTGTATGTGGGGGAATCAATGCCATCCACTATGGAATGTAATGATACATTTTGTTTATGTATTTTTGGAAGTCCATATATTTGGGTTGGGGGTCTAGAGTTAAAAGGTTTTAGTTTGTTAGTAACTTCCACAGGCCAAGAAGTGACCTTTTTAAGGAGCCTTTGGAGTGTTCTAATTTGGGAGCTGGTGGGATTATATTCAATAGGTAGTTAGGTAGCCTGATCTAACAATAAAGCATTGTCGGTTTGGTTGAGAATCACAGTGGCATTTCCCTTATTCACTTTGGTGATTGCTATTTCTTTTTTTTTTTTTTTAATTTCTTGTAGAGCTTTTCATTCTCTTTGGATAGGTTGGTTTTTGGTGGTCTTGCTTTGGTGAGAACACCTGCTACATCCAGTCTGATATTGTTGCAGGTATGATTTGGAAGGTTGCGGATACCACATTCTATCTGAATCATTATTTCTTCGGCTGGTGTTTTCTTAGGAGTTATGGCAAAATTGTGTCCAAACCACTCAATAACCACTCAGCACTCTAATCAACCTTTCTTCCATTTCTTTGAAGTCTGAGGCACTCAATGCACTTGCACGTGGCGACAATTTTGCCATAACTCCTAAGAAAATAACAGCAGAAGTAATAATGATTCAGATAGAACGTGGTATCTGCAACTTTCCAAACCATAACTCCAACAATATCAGACTGGATGTAGCAGGTTTTCTTACCAAAGCAAGACCACCAAAAACCCAACCTATCCAAAGGAGAATATAAACTCTACAAGAAATTAAGAAAAACAAAGAAATAGTAATCACCCAACGTAGATAAGGGAAACACCACAGAAGTTCTCACCAAAACAGCAATGCTTTATTGTTAGATCGGACTACCTACCTCCCTATTGAATATAATCCCACCAGCTCCCAAATTAGAACACTCCAAAGGCTCCTTAAGAAGGTCACTTCTTGGGATGTGAAAGTTATAACAAACTAAAACCTTAAAAAACGTTTAATTTTTTTGACCAAAAAGCTCTGGAAATACTTTTAATGGGATTATATTGATCAAGTGCATATAATAAACGAATATGTTATACCAACTAGTTTCACCAACTAAGGTTGTTGGCATCTTCAGGGTACATAACTGATGTAAGGCACTAAAAAAGTAAAAAACTGTTACAAACTATAATCAACCGATTCCAATTATATTAAACAAAGAACAGAGCGCATACAATACATGCATAGAGCGTGCATGATATCACCTGTTGTTATTTAGAAATGTTCTATAGTTGGCACTATAATTCAGTTCTGGCGAGTTGAAGGATCTGATAAGGGTCTTCCAGATCACGGGCAATATTAGTCCTTGGTTCCTGTTAAGGTTTTGTATACAGTGGGCAACTGTTGTGGCATCCTTAAAAATTCGGGAGCGGAATTCCTCCTCCATGTAAGGAGTTGTGCTTCTATCCCACTCTATGGTATGGTTTGTTCTTGAGAAATGAAAAGCTGCTATAAACATGCCATACCCTGGCATGTTTATAACATACCCTGCTTGTGCGGCTTGAATTACATTAGCCAAACTTCAAGGAGCCTTGAAATTAGGCAAAAAGGACACATAGGTGATGTCAATAATAACAGAGAAGAAAAATCGGTGTTGGCTTTTCATTCCTCAAGAACGAACCATACCATAGAGTGGGATAGAAGCACAATTCCTTACATGGAGGAGGACTTGCGCTCCCGAATTTTTAAGGAGGCCACAACAGTTGCCCACTGTATACAAAACCTTAACAGGAACCAAGGACTAATCTTGCCCGTGATCTGGAAGACCCTTATCAGATCCTTCAACTCGCCAGAACTGAATTATAGTGCCAACTATAGAACGTTCCTAAATAGCAAGTGATATCATGCACGCCCTATGCATGTATCATACGCGCTCTCTATTCTTTGTTTAATATAATTGGAATCGGTTGATTATAGTTTGTAACAGTTTTTTACTTTTTAGTGCCTTACATCAGTTACGTACACTGAAGATGCCAACAGCCTTAGTTGGTGAAACTAATTGGGTATAACCTATTTGTTTATTATATGCACTTGATCAGTATAATCCTACTAAAAGTCTTTCCAAACTAAAACCTTTTAACTCTAGATCCGCCCCCCTCAAAAAAAAATATATGGACTTCCAAAAATACATGAACAAAATGTACCATTACATTCCATAGTGGATGGCATTGATTCCCACACATACAAATTAGCCAAACATTTATCCAAAGTGTTTATCCTTGGCTTTCTCTGTTTACAGAAAACCTACCTATACAGGCAGATATATTCACCAGCAGTCCCCTTCCGACAATAATGTGGTTATAAAAACACTATAGTAGAGCAAAATTAATCTATTCAGATGACAATACCCTAACCACTGAATTAAACACATCCTTAGCACTTTCTTAGCAAATGGCTACAACCCCAAAGAAATATTAAAACCAGTTAACCACAACCCCACCCCCACTTCATAACAAAGATTACACTAAATCCATCACCATTCCCTATATCTGGGCCACCTCTGAAAAGTTAACCAAAATCTGAAAAAAAATATGACCTGACTTCTTGTTACAAACCATATAAGAAATTGGCATGCGTTATCTGCTCCACCATAGACCAGCCACATCCCCTAGACCTACCTGGAGGATACCAGGTCCCTTGCAGCTGTAAACCGTCCTAGTTGGCCAAACAGGCAGGACAGCAAATGTCAGGATATTGGAACACAAAGACTACATCTGGTTTCACCAACACAGCCATGCTCTGGATGACCCGCACAGAATACATTGGAAGAAACCCACGTTATTACACTGCAGCAAATTTAAATATGAAAGGTTGTTCATGGAATCAGCCTCAGCTCTAAAAAAAACTTTCCAAACCTCAACAAATTTGGGTGCATGAGACTGCCCCAAATTTTGGAAGCTTGCATCTTGAGAACTTCAGCCCAACAGGCAAGACAACCCAATATAGCCCACTAGCGGGCACCTTTAGGACTCTAGGAACAGTGTTAATTTTCTCTCTTCTGTCTCATTTGCTGTTTGTAGTGCCATGTGTGTACGTGTCATAGTTGTATGTTCCCATGAAGATGGCAATGTGACATTGCCATAATATAGGAAGTATTTAAAGTTTCTTTTAATTAATATTCCAATATACATTGTAAATTCCTGAAATAATTTAATAGTCATGTGTTACCAATATTCCTTACAACTTCCCTTACAATCAAGATGATTGCCATAAGGGGCAATCATCTTGATTGTAAGGGAAGCGGCACTCCCATGGACCCCTAGCTGGATCTATCCTCTCCTTCTTCTACTTTGAGGAAGACCCACTTACTTTAATCTTTCCTATAAGGCTTTATCAGCCAACTCTTCTTACATTATGACCCTTGTGCTATTAGAGTACTCGAGGGCCATGGGGTCTTTTCATTTCTGGCCTTACAACTATGCCCTCTCTATAAACCTTACTATATTTCTTCTATAATCTACCCTTTCCCCTTCAATATACCCTATTCCTCCTATGGGTTTAAATTTGGAAGAAGGCGAGTTCAGAAGCCTTAAGGTAGCAGCCCTACCACTGAACTATTCCATCGTCAGGCTAGTCCCCTGACATGAAGAACATAACCATACTTGTCAGCTGACAGAAAAAGATAATCGGATTGAATCTATGGGAAACGACCCTGGAATGGAAAAGGGAAAACGAAAATGGAAACGACAAAATATAATACACATAGCAAACTGGAATGTAAGAGGAATAGCATATAAAGAAATAGAATTAGGCCAGTTATTAAATGAAAGAAATTTTAAAATAGCAGTAATCACTGAAACAAAAAAGAAATTAAAAGGAACTATGAGAACTGAAAATTTTAATGTGATATACAGTGGAGTCGACAGAGACCAAAGAGCACAAGCAGGAGTCATGATTTGGATTCATAACTCCCTTTCAAAACAGTTAAAACATTATAAATTATGGAATGAAAGAATAATAGAAGCTAGAATAAAAATAGATAGAGGCTATTTAACAATAATTGGTTTATATGCCCCAGAAGAAGGAAGAGAACAGGATAATATTGATTTTTATAATCAGCTTCAAAACATATATAATAAAATGAATAAAAATGATTACATAATTGTAGCAGGAGACTTAAATGCAAGAATTGGAAACACGAAAATTAATAATAATATAGGAATACATGGAGAACACACTCTAAACAGAAATGGTAAAAAATTGATTGACTTTGTAGTTTATAATAACCTAAAAATAATGAATTCCTTCTATAAACATAAAGACATACATAAATATACTTGGGCAGCAAGAGGATGGAAATCAATATTAGATTACTTCATATTAAATGAAAAGACATCAAAATTTTCACTAGATGTTAGAGTTCACAGATGATATGAAATAAGCAGTGACCACTTCCTTGTTAAAATAAAATTAAGATTACCACCTAAATGGCTACAAGTAACAAGAACAGAAAGAAAAATTGAAACATTTGATTATAAAACTAGACTATTGAATGACACAAATGTACAATGGCTATATGAGCAAAGAATTAACCAGTATCTAGATAAAATAAAACAAAATGAAGAAATAGAAATAGAAATAGAATGGCTTAATATAAAAACGATACTAAATGCAGCAGTAAATGAAAGCTTAGAAAAGACCAAAAAATTCAATAAAAGAAAAAAACTGAAGATCTGGGATGATACAATCAAAGAAATAATCAAAAAGAAAAAAGAAGCCTATCACAAATGGTTAAACAGTAAAAGATTAGAAGATGAAATAGAATATAAAAGAATAAGAGCCATAGCTAAAAGAGAAGTCAGAAAAAGACATAGAGAATCATGGAATAAATTTGTTTCTAATTTAGAACATGATTTATATAAAATAAGACCCAATGTATATAAGATTTTGAAACACCTAAATGCAGATGCCAAAGAAAACATAAAATTAAACACTGAATTGAAATTAGAAGAATTTCTAAATTACTACACAGAACTGTGGACAGACAAATATTTTAAAAAAGACAACTGGCAAACAATTAATGAAAATGAAAAGGAAATAACTGAAGAAGAATTAGAAATCAGCCTGAAAGAAACAAGAAACTGAAAATCACCTGGAGAAGATAAGCTAGGTTCAGAGCTATATAAATACGCAGGAACAAGATTCAAAGGAAGACTCTTATTATTTTTAAATAAAATTTACTCAACTGGTATCCCCCCAATAGAATGGAAAAAAGCAATTGTGATTCCTATCTTTAAGAAAGGTAATAGAGATGACCCTAAAAACTATAGAGGTATCAGTATACTAAATTCATGTTACAAAATATACAGCAGAATCTTAAATAACAAACTAATGAAATATTCCGAAAACTTTATTCTAGAGGTACAAAATGGATTTAGAAAAGGACGATCATGTATAGACCCAGCCTTCTGCCTAAAATTAATAATAGAGAAAAGAAGAGAATATAATTTAGAAACACATATTGCATTTATTGACTTTGAAAAAGCATTTGACAAAGTTAAAAGAAACATATTATTTAACATATTAAAAGAAAGACAAATACCAAATAATATCCTAAAAGCTGTCACAAGTATATATGAAAATAATCAACTACAAATAAGATTAAATCATGAGCTATCATATACAAGAGAGATAAACCAAGGGGTCCGACAGGGATGTCCCCTCTCAGCAACTCTTTTTAATATCTACTTAAATGAAATAATAATAAAATGGAGTAAAAATTTACATCAAGGAATTATACTTTCACCTACAGTTAACTTAAACACTCTCCTCTTTGCGGACGACCAAATAATAATTACAAATTCTGAAGATAACTTACAGAAAGCTATTTTAAATCTAAATGAGATATCCAAAAATTATGGTATGATAATATCAACGGAAAAATCAAAAACTATGGCCTTTAAAGGAAAAGATCCAACAAGAACTAAAATAGTATTAGATAAGATCTTAGAACAGGTGAATTCATTTAACTAACTAGGATGTATGATCACTTATGAAAATGAAAAAGATATAAACATAAAAATTGCACAATATTTAAAAATAACAGGAGTAATTAACTCTATATTTAAACCAAACCTAGTTCAAAAACAAACCAGGCTAAAAGTATACAATACATTAGCCCTACCGGTCTTAATGTATGGAAGCGAAATCTGGACAATAAAACAAAAAGACAAACAAAGATTAACAGCAGCAGAAATGAAGTTCATGAGAAAAACTGCAAAGTATACCCTATTTGATCACGAAAGAAACGAAGATATTATGAAAGAATTAAACCAAGAACCAGTAATTGAAAAAATTAAAAAATATAAACACAGATGGATGGAACATGTTCAAAGAATGAAAACAGAAAGATTACCAAAACAAGCCTTAAAGTACAAGCCATTAGGAAAAAGAAAACCAGGACGTCGTCTTAAACGATTCAACGATGACTTCTAAGGCTGGAACAGGCCATACTAGGCCTAAATCCTTGATATACGTATGATGATGTGTTACCAACATATAAGCTTATCTACAAGAAGTGATCCATATATGTTTATGGTGAATAACAATGGAGATGCTGTGTATTATACTATTTTACATCAAATCACCTTCCTGTTCATACTTCAATTCAATTCTAATGTGTAAATATAATTTTTAAAATTATATTTACACATTATAATTGTATGGCTTGAACAGCTTTTGTCCTGCAACTTTTTCGTATCCCTTTTTCAGATCAACAAAAGTTGAAAGAGATCATTCTCTTGATTTCTCAACTTCTTGTCTTCAAATAAAAATCTGATCTTGACCTCTGTTTAACTTAAACCCAGCTCGTTCTTCTCTGGGAAATTGTGCAAGTTTCTCTTGCACAATTTCCAATTAAATCAAGTATATAAGAAATTATATACTTGGTTTAATCCTTTATTCATGTGTAAACAAACAAAGTTTACGCCTGAAGTATTTTCAGGACTGGGGCAACTCGTGGTAAAGGTGGTATGACATCACTTGCCCTAGTGATGTCATACTTGGTTATACTTGGTTTAATACTTAGTGATGTTAAACCAAGTATATAATTTATAATATAACCAAGTGGAAAAACTTTCAACAACTCATTGTTTTATTTCTTTATTTTTTATATATGGGTACTGTGATATTGCTGTTCTAGTCATCTGGAATCAAGTCTTCTGGCCATTTCCTGAATTATGAAACCACTGTAAAACTTTTATACCTTCATATCTAAACATTTCTGGTTTTGAATATCATCTATTTCAACTACTTTTCCACACATCAGATTTCTGTTTATTTTTTTTTCCCTACCTCAATTATTAAGTATTCCTGATCGCATTCCATTTAAATACTTGCTACCATTGAAAGTTTATTTTTCACTTGGTTAGACTAATAAATTTAGTTTAATCCTTTATCCAAGTGTGAGCAAACTTTGTTTGCTCACACTTGGATAAAGGTCGAAACTAGTCTGCATAGTGGCCCTTCCCTTAATGCATAATATTAGACATATCCGCAGGGAGATACTGAGATAGGAGTAATGTTAGTTTGCTCCACCTTTGCAATTAGTTGCCCGGTGTTGTACCACCATACCCGAGTCCTGAAGATACTTTCAGGCACAAACTTTGTTTGCTCACACTTGGATAAAAGATTAAACTAAATTTATTACTTTTTACCATTGTTCTATCACTGCCACATGTGCCATTTAAGTCTTTAGAGTTAATTTTAGGCATTCAGGATATCATTATCTTCAGTTTTTATATCACCTTTATCATCTCTGACCTCTTCTACAGTACCCTTTCTTCCATTTCTATTTATCAATGGCCTTTAAAACGTTTTGCTGCCTTCCTGATATATTTATCTTCTTCATGAACGATCAAGTTAACTAATGATCTAGTGACAGTTTCATAGTGAGAAGATATGAAAGAGTTGCTCATACAAGCATATATGAAGAGTGTGAAATTAAAAGTTAAGTCTGCTGATACAAAGCACTATGATTTCAAATGAGTAAATACACAGGTTGTGTAGGAGGAATGATGTAGAGTTTGTAAATGTGTGCAGTGATGGAAAGGAAGACATATATAAAGCTGGTTTGCATTTGAATGGATTTGGAGTTAGGTGTCTTGAGAAAATATTGTTCAGTAGAGAGTTTAGAAGTGCAGTCAGGGACTTGACAATATTTAGGGAAGGTGTAGGTCAGTGTGAATGTCCAGGCAATTTTGGTGAGTAAGTGGGAGAGTTATCTCATATGTGTTCAGTGTAGTTTGGCCTTCCTTACCCATGAGCTGTAGTAAGACCTATTGAAGGCCAACTTTAAAAAGTGCTGATAGTAGAAGTAACAGAAGCAAATCAAATAGTTGAGTTTTAGTGATCATTTTGCAAGTTTGTATCATCCAGGTGGTGATGTTGCAGTGCCAGATCTGACTGATGGGAGAATAGAGGTTGATTAATTTGGAACATTAGGGTATTGGAGAACCTTAATGCAAACACTACCATCACATGTAGGAAAGACATAAAATAATCTCATAGACTATGTTATTGTGGATAGAGATATCGTTCCACTGTATCAGGATACAAGGGATTTGAAGGAGGAAATGATCACTGCTTAGATTTAAGCAGAATAAAAATGAATGCCATATCAAAAGAAAAAAAAAAGTCTGTACAAAAGTATTTTAAAGGATCAAAGTCAAACATCTTTATGAGCTGAACTGTATTCTAACATATGCATTTTTTTTTTCAAGAAAAAAATGCATATGTTAACTGGTTGTTGTTGAGAACAACAACCATTCTTTGAAGTTGTCAGACTCTGAAGAAAGCATTCATTCAGCTAGAGAAGTATGTGGCAACAAGGATAGAAAGTTCAGAACTCCATGAACTGAAAAAAAAGTTTGAGGCAGTTATGGGGAAGATAAAAGTGTGTTGAAAGTTAAGAGCAAGTAAGTCAGCATGTGCTCAGAGAGAATATAGAGAAAAATGTAAGCAAAGCATTATGCAAAAATAATTAGTCAAGAAAAGACTGTTAAGGATATAGAAGAAGGAAAGTAGCAAAATGTTCTTGCGGCTGTTGAAAAAGTGTAGCATCGGAGGAAAGTTATAGTAAAATGAATCGGATAATAAAGTTAACTTGAAAGCTGAAGATATATTCTGGATGTTTGGAGTAATTAGTTTGAAAGACAAATGAAACAAGCAGTGACAACAGTGGTAGAAAGTATTCAAGAGAAATGCAATCGGGAATAGCATATATGATACATGAGGTAGAAAAAGTCATCAAAAACCTTAAAAATGCAGAAAATCATTTAGAATAGATGGTGGACTGGACAACCATTGAGCTGAATTCTGGGTGATTAAAGCACAGTTCTCATTGTACCCCATCTGTAAACAGGAAAATAAAACTGAATATGAGAATTACAGAGCAATTTTCTTAGTGAGTATTTCAGGTAAAATTTATACAAGCATGCTAGAGAACAGTATTAAATATCATAGAAGAGAAATTTGGAGAAGAACAAATGGATTCCAAATACACTGTTGCCAAAAGTGTGTGAATGGCAACTGTTTGTATTTGTTTGGACACATAAACCAATGGACCAGTCCAAACCAGAAAAAACAGCCACATACCATTAGGCTACCACCTCCAAATTTCATGGTTGATACAAGATATTCCTTTTAAGTATTGTTCACCAAGCATCGCTCCACTAGACTCTCTTCCATTGATCTACAGTCTAATGACAGCGCTGTTGGCACCATTCCAGATAATGCCAAAGAATTGGCAAGTGTAATCAAGGGCTTGGGAGCCACTGCACCACGAAACTCAAGGGCAAACACCTCCCAGAAAATAGATCTGTTCGAGAGCTCATGTCTTTAAGGAGATAACAAAATTATTTTCATATAATTTCTATACAGAGATGTGTATTAACAAAATTGGTGCAGCTGAAATGATTTTTAACATAATTGGCACAACTGACATGATTTTAACACTCCTCTTCCATAATTTTTCTTAGCCTCATCTCAAGTATGCTTGCATAAATCTTTCCAAGGATACATACATCATCAATTTCCTGATATGTACCCTCAAGGGGTGTTCAGGTTGCTATGACAGCACTACATGATTAAGTTTACATTATTATTAATCTCCTATCAATAATTTTTCTCCAGATCAATCTATTACTTGTGAGCACTCCAATATTGTCATATCTAACATTCTGTGCTTGTAAGCACTTCTGACTGAATCAATCCACCTAGATCTTGGTCTTCCTCTGGGTCTCTTTCCTGACATCTTGGCATCAAACACCTGTTTAGCTAACCTTTCTTCATCCATTCTGCTTAAGCGGCCAATACTACCTTAGATTAGCTCTGCTGACACATTCTTGAATGTTAACAATGTCAAGTTCCTTTCTAATAATATCTTCATTTTTAATATGATTCTACCATTAATGCCATCAGTTCACTTCTCTAATTTTTCTCAGAATCTTTGTATCTGTGGTCTCTAGTCTTTGATCAGGTGCTTTATTTTTAACCACCTCTCAGATCCATAACTTAAAACTGTTTTCAACACTGTCTTGTATACTGCTAGTTTGTTTTGGCTGATTTCTCTCTTATTCCATATAAATTTATTCAGCTGGCTACGCACCATACCAACTTTGCTTATTCCGTTGTCTATTTTCAGATTAACCTGCCATCCTCACTAAAAACTGTGCCTAAATAGCTGAAATATTTTACTTGTTCTATAGGATCTCATTCAGAATGCAGCTGAAGTTTTGTGTGTTCCTGCCTATTTTCATAGTTTTGGTCTTTTTATTGCTGATTTTCATGCTAAATTTCATACAGCTGTTATTCTATTTAGTTAGAGAATTCTGGTGACTTGCACTAGATGTGTTTAGGAATACATCATCTGCATAAAGCAAAAAAACTAAGTTTGACATGTCCAGTTCTAATATTAGGCCTAATGTCACTTTCTTTCATAATGTGATCCATATAGAAGATAAATATGAGTGCAGATGATGTGCATTCTTGTCTTACCCTTGATTTTACATCAAACCATCTTCCTTTATTTCCTTCTGTTCTAACTGACAACTTAAATATAGACTATACATTTCTCTGTATAATGTTCTGTTCACCCCATATAATTGTAGCATTCTGAAAAGCTATTATTTTACCTATATTCTGCTGAATAAATACCTGTATTCTGAAAAGCTTTTCTCTGGACACCTTGTCATACTCTTTTTCCAAGAGTTACTTACCATTATGTTATCTTTGCACTTATCTATATATCTGATAATCGTTTTTACCTGCTGTTTAGATCATAACAAGGACCAACTTTTCTTTTTGTCATCTGTCTTTGCTAATGCCTCTAAAAATTCCTGCACTTTTTCTTAGTAGAACCTTCTGTGGTACCTTAGGCCCAAATAAGTCATGCAGTTCCCATTCTGATGCATGCTATTCAAGAAGATTATCTCATATTTAGTGTTGAATATTATAAGTTAATCCTTTGTTTTTCTCTGATCATTATTACCTGAATACAACATTTTATATTTATTGCTTAAAAAAAGTCACTTTTTTGTCTTCTTTGTTTTAGTAATACCTATTATGTTAGTCTGGTACTTATTCAGTTCTTCAGTAATTCCATTTTCTTTCCATTTATTGTTATATTTGATGGTGCTAATTTTGAACTGCACTGATGTTGAGGTGAGGTTTGTTAGCAGTTCTTATTTTGGATATATTATATATAAAATGGTAGTTTTGTAATGACATTTCTTGCCACATGAATGCTTTATTTCAGAAAATGATACTAACTGAAGTGATTTTAAATAGTTCAACATAGATGATTAAGTGTCTTGTGAATAGGAAAAAGAAAAGTAACCATTTTAAGCTAATCACTCAACCATTCCTGGTGATGAAGTATATAAACTATATTAAACTTTGTTACTTCAATGGTATTTCAATTACAAAGGACACTTGGCATTCATGTTTTTGCCAAAACATTGGATGATTAGTACTGATTTCTGTCAAATAAATAAAAACATATATATATATATATATATATATAAATTATTATTATTTATTATTATTACTACTATTTTTGAGGTAAATTACTTCTTTGATTTTATTTTTATAGAATAAATTGACAGCAAGTGCTGTGGGCTCTATTGTTGGGCTACAGTCTGCAGAAATTCAGCAGGTGGCTTCTGAGTTTGCTGAAAAGGTAGTTGCTTTTATGTTTTTGTTCATTCATAAAATATGATCTGTTTCTATAATTTTCTCTTTCTAATAATGCTGTGATATTTATTTTTAATATTGAAAAATGGACATACAGGTGTTTCACAAGTTACAAACATCAAAATACAATATACAACAGTTAACAAAAATAATTACTTCTAATAATAAAATTATTATAGAGTAATGGAATAATGCTTACATTAAGAAAAAATATTTATTGTAGAATTTTGAGCTAGGTTTCCTGGCCATTGTTAGTACAGTTTTAAAAGAGATAAACACAAAAAGAACAACACTTAAATTGCAAGCACATTACAATATATTCTATCAGCTGCAAGGGAATAACACCATCTACAACTATTAGAATTCAAAAATAAATTAAATCAATTTATTTATTAATTTTTATGGCTATTTTTCCTATTTTTGTTTAGGAGTACCCTTTTTATAATGCCTTTTTACTCAATTTTTAAGGCATTACTGATGTTTTAAAGATAGATACATGAAGAATATTGGAAGAATTTTGGACATATCTTTGTCCTGTTCCTGGTTGTCTTCTTATTGAGTGGCATATGGTGTGTGGTAATATACATTTGTATTACTGCTGAAGTATGACTGAAAAGAAGGTGGGGAGGTTGGAAAAGTGGAGATAGAGAGAGAGAGATATGTGGGATCATATTCTATCCTTCTCCTTTCCCCCAAAAGTTTCTGACTTTCAACCTTCTTCCTAAAGAATTCTCAGCTCACCCTTAATATCCATGTTCTAAAATTCACATACCTCTTGCCCCACCCACAATTCTCCAACAATCTCTATCTCCACTTTTCCAAACCCCCCCCCCCATTCCTTTCAATCATACTTCAGCAGTAATGCAAATATATATTGCCATACAAATGTATATTGCTTCTCAATAAGAAAACAATCAGGAACATCCTACAAAGTATGCCCAAAATTATTCTTCCCATATATTCTTCATGTATCTGTCTTTAAAACATCAGTAATGCCCTAATAATTGAGTAAAAAGCCAGTGACCTTATAAAAGGGGTACCCCTAAACAAAAAGAGGTAAAATAACCATAAAATTAATATTTATTTAGAGGAGTAACATTAAAGTTTTTCCAGAAATAATACTTATAAATTTATTTAAAATAAATTACAATATCAAGAAACACAGGAATGAGTTGTTGTTACCTAAGATAACTTTCCAAATTGGGAAAGTTTAACCCACAGGCCTTTTAATCATTTTTGATGTGGTTTCACTCTTCACAAACATCCTGCTGGCTAATACAATAGAATTACTGTGCAATAATTTTCTTCCTGATATTGTAAAATTATTCAACTTTGTCATAATTTCAAGGTTACTTTATAAGGAACTGCAATGGGATTTTTATTTCCCTTACTCCAGCAAATTATTTTATGGAACATTTTGAACAACATATTCTCAATGTTTTTTCTCCTAAGCCATCTATTCGGTATAGACATGTTGATGTTTTGCTGTATGGATTTCTTCCTTGTCTGAATTTTGCGAATTTCTTGAGAAAATTAAGTAGTGAACCTAAGAATTAAGTTTATTTGAAGTAGAAGATAACAATTGTCTCCCCTTTTTTGGACATTCTTATTCCACATTATGAATTGGCATAATGGCAATCAGTTCTCTGCATACAGAAAACCAGCTGATGTTAGTAAATATATTAATGCTGCTTCTCATCATCACCACCCCTGTCAAAAATATGTGATTAAAACTTTAGTTCACCTTGCACATAAGCTGTGTTCTACTGATTCTCATTTTAAATAATGAACTGTCATTTATCAGAACTATTTTCATCTCTAATAGTTATAATAAAAAAAAAATTGATAAAATAAATAATACTTATGGCCATCCTAATCATTCTCAAAGAAGTTTCTAGAATTTCAATTCTGTATGTTAAAGGACTATTAGAGAAAATTGCAAGACCTCTTCACCAGATCAACCTAGGTTTTTCCATCCAGTTCATAAACTAAATTCCTTCCTAGCCTTTCTGAAAGAAAAATATCCTCCTCTCTCTCTCTCTCTCATTCTACAGTTTACGGGATTCCTTGATGGATTGTTCTGCTCAGATTTGTCTAGAAGAACATCAAGAAGTAAATTTTGCTTCAAGAGTCTGATAAGTCTGATTTAGCTAGCTATGCCTTATCCACTAAGCATGGAATTCATTGGAATAAATCTAAAGATTTACAGAAAAGTTATTTCTTCTTGAAAGATTTTATAAAAAAAAAAAAAGTTGTGAAGCTCACATTTAAAGTCTGAAATCCTACAAAAACGATTGCCTTAAACTTTCTCAATTTTGGGAAGTTATCCTAAATAATACTCCTCATTTCTGTGTTTCTTAATATTGTAATTAATTAAATTTATTTTTTTGAATTCTAATAGTAGTAGCTGGAGTTATCCTCCTGCAGTTGATAGCATTATATTGTCATGCATTTGCAATTTAGATGTTCTTATTGTGTTCATCTCTTTGCAACTGTGTTTCCCCTTACACATCACTAATACTATCTTCTATATGCTAATCTCTCTCTCTCTCTCTCTCTCTCTCTCTCTCTAAGGGGGAGAGAGAAGTTCATGTTTCAAAGATTCTATTATCAGTAATTCACATAGAAAAACATGAATGGTGTATATTTACACACACACACACACACACACACACACACACACACACACACACACACACACACACACACACACACACACACACATCAACTTCTAAAGAAGCAGGTATGCCCCTAATGTTTTTCACACCAGTTTTATGCTCTGTGCTTAATCTTATGAAGCACAGAAAGTTGAGTGATCTTCTAAACAGTAAAAGCTGTTGCTGCCAAATTGCATGTTTTGTAGTAGCAACTTACAGTATAATTCTTGACTCTTACAGCATCACTATGCAGATTCATCTCCACAGCTGGTATGTGTAGTTGGAACTTTGTTTCTGGATGAGCCTTGTATTTGAGTAATTTAAAATCACCTGTGTACCTTGTAGCAGCAATACCTCTAGATTTCAGATAACAGACCCTATATGCACACATATACACTAATGCATCAGGTTGAGATATGAGATAAGGGAAAAGACTCCACATTGCAGACATTTAATGACTGTGATTACCATCTGAAATATTATTTTAATACATAGTAGCATTTAAATAATATTTCATATGTAATTGTTTGTAACTGAAGCATTCACATTGCAGACATTTAATGACTGTGATTACCATCTGAAATATTATTTAAATGCATAGCAGCATTTAAATAATATTTCATATGTAATTGTTTGTAACTGAAGCATTCGGAGTCTTGAGTTCAAAATTCTTCTGAAACATGTATCTCCAAAAAATACTTCCATATCCACTTCACATTGGATGTTTATAAATGTTCATAAAGAAGCCAGCATCTGAGGCCTTAACAATAATCAGATGACATCTTCTACAGCAGACTATCTACACTGACTTCTATACCCTAACTATCCTGTCAACATGAACCCTTCCATATGAAATGCAGAATATGCAATGGATATCCTTGTTTTATCATTATATTCCATAGTTTTTCTTTGTATATGAAAAGAATATCGACAGTGCATGGGAAGCATTTAAACAACGCTTGAATGATATCGCATCATTCAAGCATTGTCGAATGATGCAATATCAAAAAGTGTCCTGAGAGTTCGAAAAATAAATAGGGTAGGAGTCAAATGTATGGATAATCTTATTAAGCAAGAGATTCGTAAGAAAAGGACAGTGCGGAAGGAATATCATGTACATAAGAATGACGTCCGTTATGAATATTGTACACAGCAGGCTAGAATAGTAACAACTGTTGTATGGCAATCAAAGTCTGAGTATGAAAAGAAACTGGCTCTGAGTGGTAAAGACAACCCACAAGAATTCTATCAATATGCTGCAAGTAAAAGGGAAAAAAAAATGATTATGAAAGAATGACTTCTAAATCCAGATTGCGTGACGGTTACAGATGCAGAAGAGGTTGTTCAGTTAATGAGTGCCCATTTTGTTAAAAGCTATCAATCTGGTGTATGCAACATTGAGCTCACTGTTACCTCTTCACTAGATGAAGAAACGCAGGTGTATGAAGACAGGATATTAGAGCTGTTGCACAAATTGAATAAGAATTCATCAATATGGACAAATGGAATATCAGCACATGTCCTAAAAGAGTGTTTGGCTGAACTGGCCATTCCTTTGATCAGGCTGTTTAATATGAGTATCGGAACAGGGAAATTTCACAGGAATGGAAGAAATGTTTGGTAATTCCATTCATTGCACAAGAGTGGTGCAATCACCGATGTATCCAACTGTTGACCAATTAGTATCTCAGAAGTGGTGGTGAAGATTTTGAAAAAATTGGTTAGGGGCTCGCATTCAGAAATGAGTTGACAGTGAATCTCTACTTTGCAATGAACAACATGGATTTACTAAGGGAAGGTCATGCTTTAACAGCTTGTTCACATTCTATAACAATGTTACCATTGAACTAGACAAGGGGGAATGGATACACCATGATACTTTTGGATTTTGCTAAGGCTTTTGACAGAATACAGCATGGCAGACTGCTGCATAAATTTGAGAAAATAGGTTTGGGTTGTAGACTATTAGCATAGATAAGAGGATGGCTGACTGACAGATATCAAAATGTGGTATATGGGGGATGTGAGTCTGCAAGATTTAAGATAACTAGTGGTGTACCACAAGGATTAGTGCTTGGTCCACTGTTAGTCAGTCTGTACATTATTGATATTTGGAAGGATTTGACAAGCGACATATAACTGTTTGCTGATGATGATGATGCAAAGATAGGTAGGGTAATCAGGAATGCTGCTGATATTCAGTACTTGCAGAATGATTTGAATAGGCTGGAATTGTGGGCATGGGAAAATGGGTGTCAGTAAATGTAAAGTCATTCACTTCAGTGTGATATCCAATGTCGTATTATATTGGTGGGATTAGGCTAGAAGAAACTGGTGAAGCTAGGGATCTTGGAGTGTTAATAGATAGGAAGTTGAAGTTCAGGGACTATGTGGCATACAAACTACATGTATAATAAATTCAGTTTAGTCCTTTATCCAAGTGTGAGCAAACAAAGTTTGCGCCTGAAAGTATCTTCAGGACTGGGGTAAGGTGGTACAACACCAGGACAACTCGTTGCAAAGGTGGAGCAAGATACCAACACTCCTGTCTCAGTATCTCCTATAATGCAAAACACATCTCCTTGCGGATATGTGTCATGTTATGCATTAAGGGAAGGGCCACTACCCAGACTAGTTTCGACCTTTATTGAGGTCTCTTCAGTGGGAGCCAGGCCCAAGTTGAGATACCAGGCAGAAGCATTAGCAGGTCATCTCTACCTATAGGAGTTGCGAAATGGTGTGCCACCCTTTTTTTAATAAATTACTCTGGATTTAGAGAAGGATCTTGAAAGTTTATTTTTCACTTGGTTAGAGTATAATAAATTCAGTTTAGTCCTTTATCCAAGTGTGAGCAAACAAAGTTTGCGCCTAAAGGTATCTTCAGGACTGGGGTAAGGTGTTGTACTCTCTCAAGACCAAGATATAGGTGGATTGATCCAGTAAAAAGTGCCTTAGAAGACAGAAATATAAGCTCTGATAATGTTGGAGTCTTGACAGATAACAGATTAATTTAGAGGAAATTTGTTAATAGAAAGTTAGTAATGATGCAAGTTCTTCATGCAGTACTATCATTATATCCTGTACACTCTTTGAGGGTACATGTCAGGAATTTGATGACGACTCTCTCAAGTTTCGACCACAGTTTAAAGTTCAACTAATTTAGATCGAGATTTCCAGATGGCCAATGAGATTGTGATATGTGGTCGGGCACATTTGCCTTCAACCACTGCTGTGTGGTCCTTGCCTTGTGTGCAGGGACTGAGTCCTTTTAGAAGGTCCACTGCCTACCATGAAGGCATTGTTGAGGGGCCATACCACAGGTTCCAGCAGTCTTTATAAACTTTGATCAGAGATTTTGACCTCTTTCTTGCAGAAATACAGAAATGCAACTTGGATACTCCTGATATATCATTCCCCCCCCCACACACACACCACTACCAACCAAATCATCACTGACGTGGGTTGATGACCTCTAAAGTGTTTGGGTGCTATGGTATGTGCTGTGCGACCATCTGAAGCATATACCTGATCATTTTGGTAGTTAAGTGACTCTTCAGTGGTGTAAATCTTATCTCTGAAGAGGATACTTCTGTATCTGTTGTTTATGTATCACAAGAGAAGTGCCTTTGATTTTATCACCCTCTGCCGTATAAGTTGTGGTGTTAGGAAGTGGCATCTTTCTCTGTGAAATGTTCATCTCTTGCGACATCACATTCTGCATTATTTTCACAAGATTACGATGGAGGCATGCCTTCATGGCCCTCATTAGCTTAATGCATAAAGATCCTCATTGGATCTTAATGCAGTGTGGTCAATATGTTCTTTGACAGTCAGATATGTCTTCTGTATCATTATAATAGTTAACAGTCCAATATACAAGCATCCTACTGATCCTGAGTGATTTTAGCATGTTGAAAACAACAGGTGGCTGCATTCCAACCTTGTGAAGCATTATTACGGCTACGTGGTTCTTATAATCTCCCCACTGCATGCTAACCTGTACAGCTAGAGAGCTCTCTCTCTCTCTCTACTGATAAACATGCAAATGTTGGCTGTACACAGTGCCACTAACGGAACTGGACTCGTGCATTTCTGTGGTCAGTGCTAGGGTATGAAGAAATTGTAATAGTATTTATGGAAGGACTGTGCTATTATGTTATAGATTGTATGATTTCTCTCATGTGCAGTTGATGTATTAAAAAACACAATTATAGCATGACAATTTTTTACTATACCAGCTGCACACACACACAGAGATCGTATAACCTATAACACAGTAGTGGAATGTGTGGACAAGTGCTTAGAAAGAAAGAAAGAATTTATATTTCTTTGAATACACATTTCTTGAACCATATGAATGGACTTGACATTTGAAAATCTGATGTTTCATAGTTCCTGCTTCTATGGTACCAACAACGTGGCCTTTCCCAACATCGGTTATTTGTGTCACACATAGTATGCATTGAAGTGATGTTTTGCATTTAGGATAAAGGTAACATGTTACAGTTTTAAGCAATTCCTCTGATTTGACCTCCCTTTAGAATACTTTGATGCAAAGCTATAGGCTTTTTGATTTACTGATAGTCAATTTGTGTTGATAACATATTTAATGATGGGTGGGAGACATTTTGATATGCATGTTTACTGAACACATCTCCCATCTTGTCTGTTTAAGGTTTTTCTGAATTAGTAACTTAGAGAAATTCATTCATACTTTTTTTTATGCTTAGTATGTTATAACAATTGAATTGTTATATTTTCTTAACAGCAAGCAAGACTTGCCAATGAAGAAAGAGGTGAAAGAGGTTTAGGTGGAGTTCAGCATCACAAGCGACTTGTGGCCTCTCTTAATAAAGAATTTGCTGAGAAGACACAGTGTCTTCAACAGGTAATAATTTGCATAATGACCATGTAATTTAAATTGTTGAAAACTATAACATTGTAATTAAAATGAGTCAAAGCACATTGTTGAGACACAAACCAAATCAGAAACATATCCTATAAAAGATAAGTATTTCAAAAAGAAACAATATCATAAATAATAAAATAATTCCAAAATGAAATCTTTCTCAACTATAAAAATTAAAAAAAAACATTAATATCATTATCAAAAAAAAAAAAAGATAAACTTGATATTACTATCATAATTGGCAAAACTTTTCACCATAATAAAATTTTAGATTTTATAAGTATTGGCATAATTTTAGTTTTAATGGTGCCAATAATTACAAAAGACTTCATTCCCAACATTATAAAACAAATTGATAAATGTTTACATTAACTGAAAGAAGACAAGATAGATAAATATACCTTTTAAAAAATCACTCTACGAAATTTACCATTGACAAGTCAAGATATATAAACAGGTCTGGCCCTTATGCCCCATAATTTCATATAAACAACAGCTCCTTTATCAAAATTTACTTAAGAACTTAACCATTACTAAAAATGGAGTATTCATCATTCCTTAAAGTCATGTTTAATTGAACATTACCAAGCTTGCACTATTCCTATATCAATCTTTTTGCATCCACCACAAAAAAAAAAAAAAAAAAGCAGGCTAGTGATATCAACAAAAATCCTTCTACTGAAATCTGGTTACATGGAATATAATCAAAACACCCACACCCCTGAAATCGAGAAGTTGTCATTTTTGATTTCCAAGAAAATGAAAAGTGTGCTATAAACACAAAAAAGACCTAATCTAAATTTTTCATGGCAATTCAACAAGATAAATTACTCCCCTTTACTTTCAAGCCAACCAGACTGTAATACCTCAAAAGGTAATGTCAAATTAATATTCTAATATAATAACGTTTTTAAAAGCCTTGCTTTTTTGAAATAAGGTAGTTTTTTGATTAGCTTTATGCATTGGCAAAAATTATCTAAGAATCAAAGACAACTAAGAATCATTCTGAATTTAAACTGTTGAATGGCAATTCAACAAGATAAATTACTCCCCTTTACTTTCAAGCCAACCAGACTGTAATACCTCAAAAGGTAATGTCAAATTAATATTCTAATATAATAACGTTTTTAAAAGCCTTGCTTTTTTGAAATAAGGTAGTTTTTTGATTAGCTTTATGCATTGGCAAAAATTATCTAAGAATCAAAGACAACTAAGAATCATTCTGAATTTAAACTGTTGAATGGGTGTTATAGGATATCAACTGATGAAATTTTTTGTTATGTGGAAAGTGGGGAGAGAACACGGGGGGGGGCATCCATGGAAGTTAAGTTTGTTTTAAGTTTGTGTCAAGAAAGGGGTAGAGCTGGGTTTTTCTTCCAGAGAGCAGTGAGTGAGTGGAATAGTTTGCCCCCAGGGTAGTGAATGCATCTAATGTGAATGAATTTAAGGGAAGGTATGATAGCTGGTTTGGGTGATTTATAGCCTCCCTCGATGAGCCCTTGACTCCCTGAAGGTCTCAGATTATAATAATAAAATTTAATCAACTTGCTCACACATGGTAAGTTAAAGTATTCCCCAAAACAGACTTCAGTTTTGGGCCATTCTCATTACATCACTTCTGTTGAATTTATGCATTTGCTGATCCTAGAAATATGTTGGCAAGATATAGCGATTACGCTAAAGCTAATTTCACAATGAATTAGCTATAGCGTAATAGCAATTGCATTGCTTCAGCTGTTGCTTTTCAGGAGCTTGTTATAAGTCATTTTACTTACTGTGGTAAGTGCCATAATATCCCCCCCCCCAATGATGCTTTGCTTTATAATTTGCTCATTCAATGCTTTTTAATTATGATCAGTCCCCATTTATATGATTTTGCATTCACTCATACGACAGTTTTAGTAACATGACAATCTTGTAAACAACATCAGTCCCCATTTATGTGATTTTGCATTCACTCATACGACAGTTTTAGTAACATGACAATCTTGTAAACAACTGATGTGCAGTTTTCATAAAATGTTTAATTAGGAAGTCATTGCTTACCACATCTCCTTGTATTTTGGTGTTTTTCTGTGAATTATAAACAGTTTATAACTACTTTTTTATTTTATTGTTAATGATGATAGATAAGTCAAAGTAAGGGTGCTGTTGCTTCTCATGAAAAGAAAATGCTTAAACCTGTTACATACTAAGATTCTAAGATTAAAATTATTAAATTTAGTGATGGCTGTGTGTCGAACACTAAGATAAGTCACGTTCATGTCAAAGTTTCTGAAGAAGAAAACTACATGGACAACACTGGAATGCAAGTAAATAATTTACTATCTAAAATTAATTATTTACAGCCCATGCATCATTATTTTTTTCTCACTGGTACAAGACACTAGAGTGTACAGAGATTTGAAATTAAAAGGGATCATCATTTAGTTCTTGAGCAGGATAAAATTGAATTTCATATTGAAAAGAACATTTAAGATAGTTTTAAAGCAAATAAAAGTTGAGCAGGTTTCAGATGTGAACTGTAGATTAAAATACAAGAATATTATTCAAGAAACAATGAGAGTTTGAGAACAGGAACCAAACTTGGACGATTCGGTGGCAAGCCCTGAAGAAAACATTGACTGATTCAGCCAGAGAGACATGTAATGAGGTTTTCTACAAGGATAAAAAAAAAAAAAATCAGAATTCTATGGTGAACACAGGAAGTTAAAGAGGCAATGAAGAAAAAGAAGAAAGCATATCAAAAGTTCCTGGCGAATTAGTCAGCTTTTACTCTTAGAGAATATAGAGACAAATGTAAGAAAGCTATAAATAAAATTATAATAATGGAATAACTCGTAAAAATATTATTTATTAATATAATTTTTGCTCAAGTATCACAAGCATCTTCGGTACATGTATAAAGCTAATTAAACAATGACAATTTCAAAAGGTGCCAACTAAGTAGCTAATGTAAGATAACTAAAAAGGTGAATAAATTTCCTAACTTATTAAAAAAAAATAGATATATATATATATAAATAATTAAAAAAGTTAGGAAAGATTAGCTGATTTATAAAGTACTATCTCCCACAAAGGGGGATAGATATAAACTATCGGATCTGTTTAAGTTAGGATAGTGGAGTAAAGTTTCACATGTTTCTTTATAAAGTCGTTCCATAAGGAACTGACTTTTGTGAAGGACTCTTGTCTTGTTCCAATGAATTTTATGTCTAGTATTGAATGCATGTTCTGCTAGTCCAGACTGTTCAGGTTTAAAGTATTGAATATAAGACTGGTGTTCTTCTAGACTAATAGAGGCAGATCTTCCTGTTTGTCCAAAATAAGATAATCCACAAGAGCAAGGAATCTGATAGATACCTGGATAACTGAGATGTGGAAGCTTGTTCTTTGGAGAAGTGAGAAAGGTGGAGATTTTTCTGAATGGTCGAAAGGCAACAAAAATTGGTGGTTTTAAAAACTTTTGCTATGCGTTCACTAATGCCTTGCACATAAGTGATACAAATGCGCATTATTTCTTTTGTATTTGAAGAGGAAGACATATCAAAACTATTCAGAGCTCTTTTGATGAAGGAATTCTAATATCCATTAGATAAAAAGGAGGAAATAATATACAGTGGTACCTTGGATTGCAAGTAACTTGGTCTGCGAGTGTTTCACAAGATGAGCAAAAATTTTTAATAAATTTTAACTTGATAAACGAGCAACATCTTGCAATACGAGTACTGTATTACCTATACACTTTGTCTGCCGAGCGTTACGTGATCACAAGCCGCTCAGGATTGTGGGTAATCGTCTCACATGCACAATCTCAGTCAGCATACCTCATTCCAATAGTCAACATTCGTGCTAGCGTTGTGACCACGTGTGTGTGTGCGTAAAGCATTTTTTTATTTTGTGTCCAAATGTAGTGACAGATCTTTATTAACTGTACTACGACAATGGATCCAATTAAGAAAAGGGTTGAAAAGGAAGGCGGTAAGAAGAAGGAGATGATTACGGTGGGAATTAAGAAGGAAATCATCGGGAAGCACGAACAAGGTATTCAAGTGGCTGCCATGGCAAGATTTTATGAGGTCTACATCTAAGAAGTCTAGGGATGAGTAAAATGTGGGAAACAGTGCAAAATTTTGTAGAAAAGCACCACCCGAGTGTAAGGCTGTGGAGTGCGAGCGATGAATCTGTTTAACGACAATGCAATGTCATATTCCATGAAATCCTCAAAAGGAGGCAAAACCAAGTGTCATTGGATAGGTTCCTTGTTAAAGTCTCACAAAAAGAAAGAGTCAACAGATAGCAGAGTGATTCCGTTAGTGACAATGAAAGTCGTCCTACCCAATACAGTTGCTGTACTATAATTAATAAATTCGATTACTTTATATATTTTGTATTAATCATTTTTATATGAATATTTTTGAGTTTTGGAACGAATCATCTGAGTTTCTATTATTTCTTATGGGGAAATTCGCTTTGATATACGAGTGCTTTGGATTACAAGCACGTTTCCTGAACGAATTATGCTCGCAAACCAAGGTACCACTGTATTGTAATTCTTTCTGTAATAGATCGTTTGAAGAACAAAAGGAGTGGGCTCGGTGAACTAATGTTTTAATAGTTCCTGCCTTTTGACTGGGATGGTGATGAGATTCAGCATGGATATAATGGCCTGTATGAGTCTTCTTCCTATAGGCTGAAAATGTAGGTTACCATCTGGTTAGTGAATAATTAAAAGATCTAAAAAGGCTAACTGCTTATTTAATTCTACTTCTTGGGTGAACTGGATCCTTGGATGAAGTGCATTTAATTTAGATAGAAACTGTGGTAGTTCATCAGAAGAACCATTCCAGATAGCAAAAATGGCATCTACATATCTGAACCAATGAGTAGGGGAAATGTTGTCAAAAATACATTGTTCGAAGTTCTCCATAAAGAAGTTGGCGATAACAGGAGAAAGAGGATCCGATGGTTTATATCTATCCCCTTTGTGGGAGATAGTACTTTATAAATCAGCTAATCTTTCCTAACTTTTTTAATTGCGTATATATGTATATAATTTTTTTAATAAGTTAGGAAATTTATTGACCTTTTTTAGTTATCTTACATTAGATAGGTGGCTCATTTTGGAATTGTCAGTTATTGTTTAATTAGCTTTATACATGTACTGAAGAATGCCTGTGATAATGTGGTGAAAATTCTACTAATAAATAATATTTTTACATGAGTTATTCCGTTATTATAATTTTAATATATTTACATGTGGTATTTCCTTACTGAAACATGTAAGAAAACTAAATGCTGTGTAAAAGTAGCTAAACAAAAGTCACGGGAAGACTTTGGTAAGAACATAGAAAATAAATATTCTGGGGATTATTGAAAAAGCTCAGAAAAGGAGGAAAGAGTGCTAAAAGGAATTAGAGATGATAAAGGTGACATGAAAAACTCGAGAAAATGGTATCCTTGATGAATGGAGTAATTACTTCGAACATTCCTAATGAAACAAGCAGTGACAGCACGGTAAATAAAAAATACTCAACAGACATGAATCAGGAATACATATCCATACTTGAAGTAGAAAATGCCTTGAACCTGAAATGGGGAAAGGCAATAGGAATAGATGATATTCGACCAGAAATGCTGAAGTATGGTGGTATAAAAGTCTTACAGTGGCTGCACTGCATAGTTCAGAGGGATGAATTCCTGATGATTGGAGTAGAGCTCTAATAGTACCCATATATAGAAAGGGAAATAAAACAGTGTGAGAACTACAGAGGTATTTCTCTACTGAGTGTTCCTTGTGAGATTTATGCAAGTATACTTGAGAAACAGTTGAGAAGGATTGTGGAAGGGAAGCTTGGTGAAGAACAAGCTGGATTCAGGCCAAATAGTGGCTGTCAGGATTAGATTTTCACTTTACAACAAATAGTTGAAAAATCGTGGGAATATAACAAAGATCTGTTTATAAGTTTTGTAGACCTGCAAAGGGCATATGGCAGGATGCCAAGAGAAGAGCTATTCAAAATGCTACAGTTGTATAGTGTTGATGGGAGGGGGGCATTATATCAAGCAATATGTAGTCTTTGAGTTGTAAGTCGGCAGAATAAAAGGAAGTACAGGAAGATAATTTGATGTTAAATCTAGTATCAGACAAGGATGTACATTATCCCCTCTGTTATTCATTATCTATATTATTAAACCTAATATCAAAATTGGAGATGTTAATGTCATCTATTTGCTTTATGCAGATGATGTTATACTTCTAAATAAATCTGCTAGAAGTCTGCAAGATTCCCTGACTAAATCGAATAACTGTTGTAATAGATATGGTATGAAGGTCAGCAATAACAAGAAAATGAAAATAGGCAGAAGCATTGAAAATGTTAATTGCTTTGTGAATGAAGAACCTGTGAAACAAGTAAATCATTTCAGCTATTTAGGCATGATTTTTAGTGATGATGATGGTAAATGAAATATGGAAATGAACAACAGAATCAACAAAGCTGGTATGGTAGGAAGTCAATTGAATAAATTCATATGGAATAAGAGAGAAATTAGTCGGAACACTAAATTAGCTGTATACAAGACAGTGTTCAAACCAATTTTAACTTATGGATATGAGAGATTGGTCAGAAGTAAAACACTTGACCAAAGACAAGAGACCACAGATATGAGAGTCCTGAGAAAAATTAGGGACCTGAACAGATGGCATCAATGGCATTATCATATTAAAAATGAGCATTTTAGGAAAGAAATTGACATTGTTAGCATCCAGGAATGTGTTAGCAGAGCTAATCTCAGGTGGTATGGTCACTTAAACAGAATGGGCAAGGAAAGATTAGCAAAACAAGTGTTCTCTGCCAAGTTTTCAGGAAAAAGACCCAGATAAGACCAAGATATAGGTGAATTGATGTGGTAAAAAGTTCCTTAGAAGATAGAAATATAAGATCTGATTATGTTGGAGTCTTGACAGGTAACAGACTGATTTGGAGAAAATTGTTGATAGGAAGTTGGTAATGATGTAAATTTTTCTTGTAGTACTATCATAATAACCTGTCTCCCCTTAAGGGAACATGTCAGGAATTTGATGATGTGTGTCATTAGCTTAAGCTGGCATTATCAGAGGCAATTTAACACTACATCCAGTGAAGACACGAAGTAAAATGACCTGGATAACAATGGTAGCACCTGCATATAAGGTGACAGTGAATTACTTTTGTTGATGCTGATGGATAGATAGGGCAATGCACCAAAATCTATTTAAAATTATATCATCTGTTTTTTACAGTTAACAAGTTATGTAAGACTTATGCCACTTCCAGGAATGGTCTCTCCAATTCAAACCAGGATTTGTAAAGTAGTTGGCTTTCTTCCATAGTTCCATAGATAATGCTAGCTTAAGTTAGCTAAACATCAGCTGTAAATAATTAACTGCGAATAGTAAATTATTTATTTGCATTCCAGCGTCTACATAGCTTTCTTTTTCAGAACCTTCAATGTGATAACTGACCTCGTTGAGTCAGAGACGGGAGATTCTCCACGTAGAGAGATGAGTGGTATGATAGAGGGCAAGAGAAATATGAATAAAATAAGAGTGGGGAGAGTGGAAAGGTTGAATGATTCTGAAGTTTTAGGAGATGGGTCTCAATTGGGAGGATGAGTGGTTGACCTACAGAGAGAGAGAGAGATGAGCTGAAAGAGCAGGGGAATGTCTAGGGAATGAGATGAGAAGTGTGAAAGATGAGATTAGGCGAATGGAAGAGGCAAATCAGAGGAGGAGTGAGAGAGAGTTATGGGAATGAGAGAAGAGGAGAGAATAGGAACAATAGTATAAAAGAGGAAATGAGCGAGAGTTAGGTTACAATAGGAACAGTATAAGAGAGGGAATGAGAGAGAGTTATGGGAGTGATAGAAGAGGAGAGAATGGGAACAGTAGAAGAGAGGGAATGAGAGAGAGTTGTATGAATGATAGAATAGGTGAGAATAGGATAAGTGGAAGAGAGGAAATGGGTGTCAGATATAGGAATGATAGAAGAGGAAAGAATGGAAACAGCAGGAGAGAGGGAATGACAATACAATACAGTTATACAGCTCCCCTACTTACCTGTCAGGAAGGCACATAAGTAGGGGAGCACAGAGAGAAAGTGTTCCAGGAGAGGGAGAGTGAGGGATGCATATGAGCAATCAAAGAATATTGTGGTAAGAGGTGTAATGTATGGGGACTCAATGATCCATGGTATTCAAGATAGGATGCATGAGGAGTATTTGCCAGGAGGAATGATAGAAAGTGTGGCTATGGCAATTAAGAGAGGTGAAAGGAGGGAATGAGATGATTGTGATGGTAGGAACAAATGACTTAAGTGGTAATGTAAATTGGGCAGCGAGAGAGAGATATGAGATTCTTGCTTGAGATTGTACGAAAGAAGACACAGAGGAAAGATAGTGTGCGTGTTGCCTAGGTATGATAGTGACGAGCTGAGCAGAAGAGCAGTAATATTGAATAACATAATAGCTAGAATGTGTCAGAAGAGAGGATTGGAATATGTGGATGCTTGGAATGCGTTTGAGAATAGAGAGAAATTGTATGCGAGAAACCGCTTGCATTTGAATGAGGAAGGACGTAAGCATCTGGAGAGATTGCTGTTCTGAACAAGTCGGTGTATCCCAGGGTGGATGGTAGCAGGGATGGTCTCCTCTGGGAATGGGTACTTGGGAGAAGAGGGGGGGGGGAAATGAAATCAGGTAATGCTGAGCCCAGTGGAGTCTACAGGGGATAATGCTGGGTATAGAAACAGTGGCATTTTTATGCTTTATACTAGTGCCAGGAGTATCTGGAATAAGGGAGAGGAATTGGTGGCACTGATAGCATTAGCCTGGCCAAAGATTATTAGGATCACTGAGACGTGGTTGATAGAAGAGGATATAATAACAGGAGTAGAAGTTGCTGGGTACAGCATTTTTCGGCAGGATAGGAAGGGAAAGTGTGGTGGTGGAGTACTGCTTATGATAAGTGACGACCTATATCCTTTAAGAGTGGGGACTTTGGAAGGCAGTGATACTAATGATTTTGAAAGCATATGGTGTGAGGTGGAGGTGGGCAAGACAAGATATTTAGTGGGGTGTTGCTACAGACCATGGAGCACAGAGGGTGGGGACCAGGAGATGTTTAGACAGTTAAGTTTGGCAAGTGCAAGAAGAATGATTGTTATGGGAGATTTTAACTAGAGCAGTATAAATTGGGGAGAGGAAGATACATGTAGCAATAAGGGAATGGAATTTCTAGAATTCTTGAGGGACAAATGTCTTAAGCAACATGTTCCAGATTACATGTTACATGTAACAGAGGGAACAAGAAGTTCAAGAGTTTTGGATTTGGTTATAGAATCAGAAGAGTTGATAATAACTGAGATGACATCTCTCCCACCAGTTTGAGAGAGTGACCATATGGTTTTGACTTGGAAAATGAATAGACATGCAGGAGTATCGAAGAGACTGGAACATATGTGGAATTATAAAGCAGGTGATTATAATAGTCTTAGATGTCAACTTGGGGAAATTTCGTGGATGGAGGAATTGGAAGGCCAAGATATCATTAGTGCTTGGGAGAAATTATGAAGGAATATTTGTTAGCAGCAATGGTAAGCTGTATTCCACAAGTGAAAAAGAGGACACAATTTGGAGTAAAGTGGATGACAAACAATATTAAACAGGACCTGCATGCATAAAAGAGGCTATGGAAGAGATATAAGAAGACAGGTGAAGAGAAGAAGCATGAAGAATATAAGACACAGGCCAGGAGAGTGACTAGTATGGTAAGGAAGGCGAAACTGGAATATGAGAAAAGATTGGCCCTAAGATCCAAAGAAAATCCTAGGGAATTTTTTAGCTATGTGGCCAGTAGGAGGAGAAATGACTGTGGAAGAATGACATTGTAGGATAAAAATGGGAATAGAGTGACTGATGCAGAGGATATAGTGGAATTGTTGAATGAACACTTTATGGAGCATTTCATTCTGGAGGAGTCAATTTTATTACTAAAGGGATAGGGTAGGTTTAGAGGTGCAGGAGGAGAGTGTGTTCCAAATACTGAGTACTCTGGATATCAGTAAAGTTGTGGGACTGGATGGTATTTCACCACGAGTTTTGAGAGCATGTGCTAAAGAACTGACAGGTCCTTTGACCTGGCTTTTCAGTGAAAGTCTTTCTATGGGAAAGGTGCCCAGGGAATGGAAGGAAAGTAAGATAGTGCCATTGCATAAGGGCAGTAGCAGATTGGAAGTGTCTAATTATAGGCCAGTTTGTGCGTCATCAGTAGTTGGTAAGATCTCGGAGAAAGTAGTGAGTGGGCAGATTACGGTAATGTTATCTGTGAGAGTCGACATGGATTTGTGAAGGGATGCTCTTGTTTTTAGCAATATGCTAGTCTTTTATAATAAAGTTACAAGGGCAATAGATGAGGGAAAGGCATATACTGCCATTTTCCTAGACTTAGCAAAGGCATTTGACAGGGTGCCACATGATAAGCTGATATTCAAGTTGCAGCACATGGGTCTGGATGTCAGATTGGTCAACTTGATTCAAGATTGGGATTCAAGATCGGCCGTCCAATAGTAATCAGAGTTGCGTATGATGGGACAATATCGAGGCAGGAGGTTACAAGTGGGGTTCCACAGGACTCAGTACTGGTACCTGTATCGTTTAACCTTTATTTATATCAAGGACATTGTCCGTGGATTGCAGGGGGGTATTCAGTTGTTTGCAGATGATGCGAAGCTAGGAAGTGTTATTAGTAATAGTGCAGATGTGGTAGCCCTGCAAGAGGATTTGAGTAAGCTAGATAGATGGACAAATGAATGGGAGTGTCTGTTTAATGCAGCAAAATGTAAGGTCTTGAGGTTTGGGACACATCGATGGGACGCTGCATCCTCTATGGGAGGAGTTAAACTGGAGGAAGTAGGGAAGACGAGATCTGGGGTTGAAGACTGATAGAAACCTGAAATTTAGGGGCCATATTGCAAAGGTGGTGAAGGCAACACAGAGGATTGCTGCAATAATGAGAAGGACACTGACCTGCAGAGATAAAAGGGTTATCATTCCATTGTATAAGACTCTGATCAGACCACACTTAGACTATTGTTCTCAGATCTGGTCCCTGTGATTTGAAGGGGATAAATTAACTGTGGAAAGGGTACAAAGGCAGATAACAAAGATGGTTTCAGGACTGTACAATGTTAGTTATGAGGATCGGCTGAGGGAGTATGGACTGCAGAGTTTGGTGGATAGAAGGAGAGGTGATATGATCGAGACTTTTAAACTGTTGAGAGGTGGTTACAGGTTTGACACTGCGGAGTTCTTTCTCTTGGTTGAACAGCGGGAAGGAGTGATGACAAGGGGCCATCCCTGGAAGTTATGAAAGGAAACTGTGAGAAAGAGGGTGAGGAGTAGTTTCTTTGCATGGAGGGTAGTTGAACCATGGAATGCATTGTCTGGTGGAGTGGTGAGAGCAAGAATGGTCAATGAGGTTAAGGAGTGATATGATATACGTTTTGTTTCCTAGGATGGACCTCCCTCGATCAGTATTTATAGACTTTGTGTTTCTTAGGAAGGACTTCCCACGATGAGTCTTTTGACTCCATGGAGGCCTGAATAATAATAATATTATTATTAATATATTAATAATAATAATAATAATAATGAATATTTGCAATGGCTAGGGAAATGCAGGATAAGCCTTAACTTAAACTTACCTTGCATTGCTATTGTACAGTACAATTGTTTAAAACAAAGGTGAAGTTCTTAGTGAAGTGAAAAGTGTCACAGTATTTAAAACTACAGGTATCCCTAAACATGAGTCTTATTGCTGAAATGGAAAAACGTTTAATGATTTTTAAAAAATGCCAACCAAACTAGTTGGCATTTTTCCTTAAACCATGCTATTCAGAGTAACTTTTTTATTTGTGAAAAAGTTCTGTATTTTTCATTTGCATATCTGCTCTAAATAAATATTTATTTATTCATTTACTCACATATATGACTACTTATAAACATTATTAAACCATTACATGCATCTACAATTAAAAAAAAGGCTGTGATTTGCTGTATGATGAAATTTGGCAGTGACCTACAACCCAGGTTGTCATATGACTCAGGTATATTATACCTGTATAGATTGTATTTCTCAATTGGCCAACATAAGTAGCCTAAACTGTTGGCAGTGTTTGATGCTATTCAGTAAGAAAAATCAAATGATAATCAAACCAAAAATTTTACCTGTTTTAATTTGTCAGGTGCTGTATAAGGATCTAGCAGGAGAGAAGTAAAATAATTTTTTGTCATTATAAAGGGTAATCTGCATAAAAGGAAGAGAAAAAAAGAAAAGGAAAAAAAAAATTGATTCTTGATGGAGATGTAAACTGCAGTAAATGAATACTACTTTGGGGAAAATTTGGAGAAAAAGAGCACAAAGCCAATAATAATTAATTACTTTAGGAATTTTTGTTTAGGACATTTACTAGTCATTGCCAATGTCATGTTGCATAAATTCGCATGGGGAGAACATGCAAAATGTTCTCCCCATTCAAAATAGTAATATCTTCATGCTGGTTCAGGATGGCTGGGAATATTATGGATGGAAATAGTAATTACCACTTGAGTAGAATAAACTATCACGTCGAAACAAAAACATGTGATAGCAAGCTCTAAAAAATAAAAAAAAAATCAAATAAGTCAGTTTTCAGAAGTAAATTGTAGATTCAAATATTACAAATGTAATTTAAAAAAAAATTGAAAACAAATTGCAGAGATTGAGAAGCAGATGGTGAAGTCTTTTACGAGGCTCGAAAAATGTTTTTTTTATGAAAAATGCATGAAAGCTCTGTGTAAAAGTATCTAAATAAAAATTGTAGGAGAATATAAAATAATTGAATGCCACAAAATACCCTGGAGCTTTCTAAAAAATGCAAGCATGAGCACTTTTAAAGGAACCAGATGTAAAGTTGACAATGAAAAAACAGAACATAAGGATATTCTGGATGTCTGGAATAAGTATTTTGAAAACTTATTAAATGTAAGAAAGATGCCAGATTGACAGAACAGTGTTAGAAAATATCCAAGATATTTTCACGAGATATATTCATACACATGAATACATTTCGTGACTACATGAAAAAGCTATCAGAATCAAATATGGAAAGGCAACTTGAGTAGATGATGTTTGACTAGAAATGCTCAAATATGTATGTATAAAAGCTCACTGTTTCTACACTACATAATTCAGAAGACCTGGTTGGAAGGTCAAATTCCAGATTATTTGATAAAGCTCTCATAACTCATCTATAATAAGGGAAATAAAACTGACCATTTCCAAGGAATTTCTTTACTGTGCATTCTAGGCAAAATGTATATAAACATAAATGAGAATAAGCTAAACAATTTTTGGAAGAGCAACTAAGTTCAGTCCAAAGTTATCAGGACCATATTTTTACTTTATAACAAGGCCAAAAATCAAAGAATTATAATATGAATCTGTATCTGAGTTTCAGAATGTAATAAGGATTTTTGAGTTTTGCAAAAGGTATAAGGTGGCAAGAGAAAAGCTATTCAGAACTCTTTTTTTTTCCAAGGCTTCAAATTTCTTAGGAAACTATACAGAAACTACACATCTATTTGTGACAATTTATTCATTTACATCCTGCATTTTCCCTCCTCTTTTCAGGAATCTTGTAGTGTTATCATATGCAGGTCTATGAATCAGGTTTATAGTCAGTGAATGAACATTGATTCATTGCAGGAATAGAGATATAAGCCATTCTAGCATTACACATATGCATAAGTGCGCACGCACACACACACTATGTAGCCTCGGGGGAAAAATTACACTTAGTTGCAAAATACAGAAGAAAGAAGAAAAGAAAACATAAGATGCAATACTCAATTTGGACTAATTCACATATACTGAAGATGTCAAGAGCAACAGCCATAGCTTTTCCAAATCTTTCTGCAACTTCTCTCAGCATGCACGTGATCTTCTGTGGACCAACTGTGGAATCTATGCTGGCATTTGCTGATAAGATGGAATGCTTCCAAGTCATATGGAAATTGCTGTTGATAGTTTTCACTTCCTTTGGATAGGATTGGAGTGATTGCAGTTATTTATGCAATTAGATTTTATTTATGTTTTGGTATAGATTCATATTCACCTTTTCCATTTGTGGGAATAAGCTTTGAATAGAAGAGTTTCTGAATAATAAATTTGGAGAAAAATGTTTGTGTGTGTGTTTTAGCGTTAATTTTTAAACTCTTACATTTTATACGTAAATTGCTTGAAAAATGTTAAGTAAAATGTTATTTATTATTATTATTTTACCTTAAGGTAGAAGCAGAAAACTCAGAGTTGAAGTCTGTCTATGAGAAAACACAGAAACAAGTGAAGGAAGTGAGTTTTTAATTATGTAAAAAGAAGTTTAGATTAATTTCTTAATAACTTGTTTCTATTTGCAAAACTTATTAGGTTTTAAATTTTCAATTAGGGTAAAACTTATTTAATCATGTTAAATGAATAAACAGGCCAAATATCAGCTCGACTGTTTTAGAATTAGTCATTTATATATGTTATATTAGAATCCATTACATATATATTACAGCATCCTTTATAATAGATTTGTGATAACAAATGAGTAAAATGAAATACTTTACACTTAATTATATTGCATTTATAGAGTGAACTACTGTTTGAGATAACTTTAATAAATTATCCTCTACACTTTACATTAGAATGTATACATATATGCACACTATTCAAATCAGCTAACTGGAACAGCTGTATTACTCTAGGATATATAATGTATGATGCTTATTAACATGCCTAGACTGACCTCTTGTGGTGAAGAAAAAAAAAATTAACAATCAAATCTCGGCTGATTTGTCCAGTTGGTGTCTATTGTCACACGGTAGAGCTACTGTCAAAATTTCCTCCACCCACAGGGGTAGAGGTGTGGCACTTTCTCCTGGTATTTCTCAAAAATGGGAGGGGGGGGGGGTAGCTAATATTCTTCCATTTTTAAGATGGTTCCAATTGATGGTACTACAAGAAGCAGTTTGCCTTTGATAAAAAGTACATTGACATGTTGGAATAATGTCGTAGTAGTGCCTCTATATAAGGCATTGGTCGGATCACATACGGACTACTCTGCTCAGATTTGGTCAATTAGTTTTCATTGTGATGTGGAAACACTAGAGAGGGTCCAAAGACAAATAATCAAAGTGATATCAGGACTCTGGAGTACTGGTTATGAAGTGTGTTTGAGAGAATGTCGATTACAGGTTGGTGGATAGGAGGAAATGAGGAGATATGATAGACCTAAAGGGATTCCATCAGATTAAAGCAGAAGAAATTTATAAAAAGTGGATGTTAAGATGGGAAGAGTGAGAGGCTATACCTGGAAGTTGTATAAAGATGTGAAGAAGGGTGTGAGGAATAGATGTTTTGCACAGAGAGCTGTTAGTGAGTGGAATGCATTGCCTAAGTGTGTTGTGTCAACAAACTCCCATGATGAGTCTGTTGACTTCATGAAGGTTACCAAATAATAATAAATTATTAACCAATCAGAAATCCTCTTATTGGCATCCAGTGGTAATTAGTCCTCCTTTGGATGTGAAAGTATTTATTCATTATTTTACTTACTTACTTATTCCTCTTCACTCCATTGTGTATATAGGTCTTCAACCATGGATTCCATTTGACTCTGTTTTGTACTTCTCTCTTTATCTGTGTCCAGTTCTTTCCAATCTTTTGAGTCCTTCTACTCCATTTCATCAGCTCATCTTTGGTTTACCTCTCTTCCTATTTCTTGTGAATTCTACTCTAATGCTTGACTTTCTTCTGCAGGTTTTCCTAGTACATGCCCTATCCACCTCCATTTTATATGATTGCTATCGAACATTATTGGTTTTTGTTTAGTTTTTTTGCCACAATTCTTTATTCGATATCTTTTCTGGACATTTTATTTGTCGAATTCTTCTTAAACATTTATTTACATAGCTTTGCAGTTTTTCTCTAATTGCTTTTGTTGTTGTCTATATTTCTGATGCATAGAGTAGAACTGATTTAACATATGTATTAAATAAGATTCAACATCGAAACCATATTTAAAAATTCTGTAAAATTGAAACATTTATTCAGCACATCCAAAGATCCTCATCTTTCACTCTCACTTCCAGGAGTATACCAAATCAAATATACATGCAACTTTTCATACACACAGTAATGTAAAACTGTATGCTCTGTGAATGTTAGAAAAGAACAAACCATATCCATTTAATCCGCCATGGAAAAACCTTTTTTGATCATACTCTAGAAACATTCTATAGGATTAATTGGAAAAACATACAACGCTCATACCACTCAAGAACATATTAAGATTTCCCGAAGTACCTCACTAATATCAAGGTCATCTAACTCCGGGAAGGAAAAATTTGTGTGTGTGTGCATACATTCCTGAAGATGACTAATATAAAGGTCAGAATATACAAGATAATTTTAATGCAACTGAAGGTCTCAAAATAATAGTTAATTCCATATATCTAGTGAGTGTTCATCATTCAGTAATACTGAAATTGCAATTCTGTATTTTGATCTTTATATCTTTTATATACACAGTCTTGCCATAAATACTATTACAACTTCTGTGCTGCCCACAGAATTGCTCGAGCCCAGTTCTGTTAGTAGTGCTGTGTGCAGCCAACATTCGTATCTTTATCAGTAGAGAGAGAGAGAGCGAGAAAGAGTTGTCTAGCTGTACAGGAGACACAGAAGACATCTGTCAAAGAGCAGGCCAGCCATACTGCATTAGAACGCAACAGCTTGTGAGGGCTCTGAAGGCATGCATCCTCCATAATTCTGTGAGAAAGCAGAAAGCGAGGTCATGAGAGATGAACATTTCATAGATAGTGATGTCACAAAAGCCTATCATTGTTCTACTAGATGCTTCCTAACACTACAACTTATGTGGAGAGGGTGATAAAAATCAAAGTCACTTCTCTGGTGGTATGCAAACAACGTGCCACAGCACGTTATTCGCATATCACCAGAGAATAACATGCCATAGCACCCAGGATTCAGAAAGGTCATTACTCATGCATCAGTGATGGTTTGATGAGGGTGATGTATCAGAGGCTATCCAAGTTGGTTGCATTTCTGCGAGATGGGATTTGAACAACATGTTGTTTCACAGTAAGCAGTGGATGTTCCAACAGGACTCAGCCCATGCACACAAGGCAAGAACCACACAGCATTGGATGGAGGCATATGTGCCTAATCATATATCACCATCTGGAATTCCCAAACTGAATCTGTTGGACTTAAAATTGTAGTTGAATCTTGAGAGAATAGTCTACAAGAAATGCTACCTAAGCATCGCCAACCTGAAGGCCATTTGGAGTGAGCAGTGTCGGTGTTTTCTGTAGGATGTTGTGCATTATGCCATCTATATGTGGCTTCATAGACTTTGGGTGTGGTTAAGGCAAAAGGAGGATATATTGAACATTGAGTGCTGATATATGCATGTTATACATGATGAAAGCTGTAAATGATTTACTGATGGATTAAAGATTTATGTTTTGTTCAAGTTGTGACAGTATTTATGACTAGACTATATGTGTGTGTGTGTGTGTGTGTGTGTGTGTGTGTGTGTGTGTATATAAGATAAAGTGAAGCCAAAACATTTCACTATGGTGAGCTATAATGAGACTGAACTAATTAACTTAGACAAGCCTTCTGAACTATAACTCTTCTATAATGAGAGACTGAACTAATTAACTTAGACAAACATTCACAGCTGATGAAGACAATATTAAAACTCCCCAGAGTTCCGTTGATTGTCAGCATTATCATGATAAATGATTCTATATTATTATTCTTGTTAATAGATAAGTAGTAGTAATAATACAGTCCTCTTTAAAAAATTACATCTTGTTTATTATCTTTGTAAATAACTGTTGTGTGAAAAAGTTGTGGGACTTAATTTAAAAGCCCCCCCCCTTATTTTTTTTTTCTTCAGGTTTCCATCTGTAGGTGAAAAACTTGAACAGTGTTATATTACATCACTGTATTGATGTAATTGGTAAAATGCGGTAAAATGCAAAAATAATTGCAAAGTTATAAAATGTTCATAATCATGCCACCAACAGATTTGAAGTTTCTGTTATACATTCTCTGATTTGTAAGCCCATAATTTTTAAGCATGTTTTCCTTAAAAAAAAAAAAAAAAAAAAAAAAAAAAAAGTTCATACACATTTCCCAATTAGTGTTCAGCCTGTATGGATATGGTTATGCAACTTTAATTGCAGAGTTATATCTCATCTTCCTTTTTTTTCCTTTTTCCCTCTTTTACCTTGCATTGTCGAGGGTTTATTAATCATCAGACCTCAAAGACCTCAAACCGTTCACAGGATAAGGTGGTCAGCCCTAAGCCCTAATGTATCCTATGTCCATAGTGTTGAGTTCTCAAGGCCGGTTTGCCTGCTTTGTGGGATGAAAAACTCTATTGTCTACACCCAAGACCGGCTAACTTGGCTATGGCTGAGGAAGATCCTTCAGCTCCTCACGTCACCGACGGGAATCAAATCTAGGATTCCCCTTCCCCAGGCATGTGGTTGCGTAGTGCACAGCCACTAGGCTAACTGCACGGACTTTGCAGATATATATATAAATATTTGATAGAATATTTATTATGCGTAGTGCACAGCCACTAGGCTAACTGCACGGACTTTGCAGATATATATATAAATATTTGATTAATAAATATTTGATAGATAAATATTATATATATATATATATATATATATCAAATATTTATATATATCTGCAAAGTCCGTGCAGTTAGCCTAGTGGCTGTGCACTACGCAACCACATGCCTGGGGAAGGGGAATCCTAGGTTTGATTCCCGTCGGTGACGTGAGGAGCTGAAGGATCTTCCTCAGCCATAGCCTAGTTAGCCGGTCTTGGGTGTAGACAATACAGAGTTTTATATATATATATATATATATATATATATATATAACTCTGCAATTAAAGTTGCATAACCTATAGCACATTACTGGATTTGTAGGCAAGAGTTTAAGAAGAAAGTAGGAATTTGATGTTTTTCTTGAACAGCTGGAAGTAATAATCTTTAGGGAAGACAGTAAGGGATGCTGTTCCAAAGAACAGAGGTGGATAGAAAGGATGAAGAGAAGTTGACTCATTATGTTTCGGACTGGATGTTGATGCCATGACTGGATATCAGTCTAGATTAAAATCAATACAGGATGTCACTGGTTTCTCTCCCTCTCCAGATTTACTTCAATTGTTTTGGTAGAAGGCGAGTAATAATTTGGCCTCACAAATATAATGTTTGTGTTAGATGAAAAATTATATTTTGGAAGGGTAATAGAAAAACACTAGCATATTTCTTTGTTAGTTAATAAAAGATTCTTGAGTTAACACTGGATTTTCAGTTCTTTCCTGTGGCTATAATCATATTTTATTGCAGCTGCAAGATAAGTATATCAAAATGGCAGATGAAATTAAAATGGTGGAAGAAGCAGAAGTAGGAGAAAGTAAAAGGTACAATTCTTTTGATATAATTAAACACTTTAAGAATTATAAACACGTTAGCACAAGATTATTTTAATGTTTGCCAAATATTTCAGTCAGAAACTAACTGACTATCCTCAGTGGCTTGATAGGAACAGTTTTAACAAGGTGGAATACAAACAATTGATCATTCAAAAGTAGAATGAGCCACGTGATGTTACATTGCTAAGCATTAAAGAGAGGTAAATTTCATCAAAGTGATGAATACATTATAGATATTAATTCACTATTTCATATAACAATCTTAATTTATAAATTCAATTAAAGATAACATTGCACTAATATAAGAATTAAAGGTCTCAATTAAAAAATAAAAAAAAAATTTTAATATGTTATCCAGATTAAACTTTCCCATATTTTTGACAAGGATATACAGTCATTTCGATTCCTTGTATTAAGTTTACCATGGAGATTGAAAAAGACAGGTTATCCTTTTTAGACATTTGAGAATGTAACTGGACATTACATTCTCAAACAATCTGCCCATCATCCTCATCAAAAAAAACAGGAATCAAAATGTTTAATTAGATGAGCTAGAACTAATTGCTCAACTCCCCATGAATTACAGAAAGAACTTTCAATTATCAAACATCACATGAAATTAAATGGCTTCTCCGAAAAGACTACACAACATCTGTTCTATTCCTACAATCCTATCCATGTGATGTTTGATAATTGAAAGTTCTTTCTGTAATTCATGGGGAGTTGAGCAATTAGTTCTAGCTCATCTAATTAAACATTTTGATTCCTGTTTTTTTTTGATGAGGATGATGGGCAGATTGTTTGAGAATGTAATGTCCAGTTACATTCTCAAATGTCTAAAAAGGATAACCTGTCTTTTTCAATCTCCATGGTAAACTTAATACAAGGAATCGAAATGACTGTATATCCTTGTCAAAAATATGGGAAAGTTTAATCTGGATAACATATTAAAAGTTTTTTTTTTTTTTTTTTTTTAATTACAGAAAGGACTTTCAATTATCAAACATCACATGAAATTAAATGGCTTCTCTGAAAAGACTACACAACATCTGTTCTATTCCTACAATCCTATCCAGAACAACAAAGAATCAATACGTCGAGTTCCAATTCCATATATTTCTGGGATTTCAGAACCAATTTCAAGAATTCTGATGAAATGTGATTTAACAGCCACTTATATCCCTATTAACAAAATAGCCACCTATTTCCCCTCTTCTAAAGATAAACGCTTAACTATGTCTGCCTGGTGTATATCAAGTTCCTTGTAACTGCAACCTGTCGTACTTTGGACAAACAGGATGCTCTATAGAAAAAAGAATACAAGAACATTAATCATACATTCTTCATAACAAATCCGATAAGTCTGGATTGACACAGCACGGGATAGAGACAAGCCATAACATTCTCTGGTCCAAGACTTGCCTTCTACACAGATGTCACTATAAATTCGAATGGCTATTCAAAGAGAGTGAAGCCTTACTTCAACACCCTAACTTTGAATTAGAATGACTGTATATCCTTGTCAAAAATATGGGAAATTTAATCCGGATAACACTAAAAGTTTTTTTTTAATTGAGACCTTTAATTCTTATATTAATGTAATGTTATCTTTAATGGAATTTATAAATTAAGAAATTGTGAATTAATACCTATAATTTCATCACTCTGAAATTTACCTCTCTCTTTAGTGCTTAGCAATGTAACATCACACAGCTCGTTCTACTTTTGAATGATCAATTGTTTGTATTCGACCTTGTTAAAACTGTTCCTGTCAAGCCACTGATGATAATCTGTTAGTTTCAGACTGAAATATTTGGCAAACATTAAAATATTCTTGTGTTAACGTGTTTATAATTCTTAATTCAATGTCACAAGTGTCTCTCAAGAATAGAATTAAACACTTTAATTTTATCATGTATAATGCAATATTTATTTTGCATATTTCTGTATTTGAAAAATTCCAAAATAATGAGTGTTTTAATATTGCAGTCAGGTTGCTTTTTTTTTTGCGAGTTCATCATGTTTCACCTTTCATGTTAGGCTTAATGGCCTTGATTGCAACGATGTTTTATTTTGTTCCTCATATTGTTTTAATGATAATATTACTTAATTTCCTAGCATATATATATGTATGCTTAGACAGAACACTATTATACTGCAACATGCTTTCACTATTTCCTTTCAAATTGGTTTATTATTTGTTGTCTCTAATTTAATCAGCTCTTACTTTTCTAGCTTCTGAAGCAATTCAAATCTTTCTCCAAGTTTGGCCATTTTTACTTCAAATACCTATTTTGCTAATATTTCATATCCCATTGTGTTTAAGTAATCATATCATCTTAAATGAGCTCTGCTTATGCATTCTTGAAACACCTGTAGAATTTCTAATTTTGTGCTGCTACTGATGCCAACTGTTTACTTCTTTATTTTCCTTGGAACCCCTCATTATGCAGTGATTTAAATCTTTGAGAAACTATTTTTTCTAACTGTGATCTCAGATCTATATATTAAAATTAGTTTGAACACTGTCACGTATACTCCTTGTGTAATATTTCAACTGATTTCTCTCTTATTCTATATAAAAATGTATATGTGCACCTTCTTCAATAGCTTATTGAACCATTTAGGTCTAACGCTGCCAACCAAGTTTCTTCATCTGTCTCTTATCATAGGAATAAAGTGTTCATCCAGCTGTCTTAAATTTTTCATTACTTGGTTATACTATAAATTACAGATGCCAAGAAATTATATTCTTGATTTCATCCTTTATCCAAGTGTAAGCAAATGAAGTTTGCTTATGAAGTAACTTCAAGACTGGGCTACTTGTATATAGAGGCCAATGACTTCACATCAATTGCCTTAGTATCCCATAATGCAAAGTATATATCCTTACAGACAAGTATAATGCTATGTATTATGGGAAGGGCCACTTCTCAGACTGGCTTCGACCTTTATTGAGGTCTCATCAGTGGGAGCCATATCTAGAAGTAATACCAAGATTGAAGTAATATAGAAGTCATAAGTTATATTATTATTAATCTCCTATCAACAGTTTTCCTCCAAATTAGTCCGTTACTTCTCAGCACTCCAATGTTGTCGAATCTGACATTTTGTTCTTCTAAGGCACCTTTGACTGAAATCAATCAATCTAGACCCTGGATCTTTTTCCTGCCATCTTGGCATCAAACACTTGTTTTGCTAACCTTTCTTCTTCCATTCTGTTTAAGTGACCATACCACCTCAGATTAGCCCTGGTCACACATTCTTGAGTGCAAACAATATCAAGTTCTTCCTTCTTCATTTTTAATACGATTCTGCCATTTGTTTAGGCCTCTCATTTTTCTCAGAATTGTCATATATGTGGCTAACCTTTCAATATGATCCTCCCAGCGACACCACTTTTTACATCTAAATTTTCTCAGAACTTTTGCATCTGTGGTCTCCAGTCTCTGATCAACTATAGTTTTTCTAACCAAACTCTGAGATCTACAAGTTAAAATTCATTTTAACACTGTCTTGTGTATTAACTATTTTTCTCTTGTTCCATATAAATTTATTCAACTGATTTCCAGCCATACCAGCTGTGCTTATACTATTATCTGCCTCCATATTTTACATTCTAAAAGCAACCAGCAACCTCTGATTAACTAAGCTTTAATAGAGATCCATATTATATTGTTGTGATTCTTTGACTAAGACTTTTCTCAGGTATGCTGCTAAGTCTTTTCTGAGTAAGGAAGTTCTTTAATTCTCGTTCTGTTTTTTGTAGATTCATTTTCTGTTTATCTATTTTCATAGTTGACCTTTTTTATTGCTGGTTTTCAAATATATCATACCAGTTATTTATATGCAATCTATATAGAGTATATATACATTATAAATGACAGTGAATACAGTACAACTCCAGATTTAAGATTTGCAACTTTGTAAGTTCCCATTTACGCCATGCAGATGTAGTATTTTAACCAGTTTTTTCCTTTAACCCTTTATCACATGCTCGCTGATCAACTAAGCTTTAGTAGAGATCCATATTATACTGTTGTGATTCGTTGACTTTTCTCAGGTATGCTGCCATACATCTTTTCTGAGTAAGGAAGTTCTTTAATTCTCATTCTGTTTTTTGTCAGTTTTTTTTGTATATAAATTATGATGAAAAGTCTTTCATTTGATATTTGATTTTATTGATCTGGCTAGAGAACACAGATATGACCAAAGCTTCTGAGTTAGTGTTACTGCTGTAAAACGTATGTCGCCATATTTCAGGTAACTTATTTTCTCCATGCATTTCCAATGTCAAGTTTGTCTTTTCTATTAGTTATTGATATGTACTTCTAATTTCATTCCTCCTAGTTATTTTCTAGCATTGTTCTATCATTTTAATTATCTCAGTTAATTTTTCAGAGAGTTCTGAAAAATTAACTGAGATAAGAAATAAAAAAATAAAAGATTGACAATTCCTCCAGCATATCCTTTTATTTACCTTTAAGATCATTAATTCTTTTAGTCTTACTCTTTCCTCCGTATCTAAACTTTTTTTGGTAAATTCTAAAGCATTTTGCTGCCCTCTTGTTCTTCTGTATTCTTTTCAAAATTTTCCCATGTCTTTTGTTTACCTTCATGTATAATTTAACTTTCCTGCTTATTTTTCTCACATTCTCTAGGACCACATATTTACATCCTAGCCAGGAACTTTATATGGTTCTCTCTCTGAAGACTGGTTTCATGCAGAAGTATGTGGGCTTTTCTTCCAGGAAGCTGTCCTTCCCCCAACACTGACCAAATTACTCTGCTAGAGAACACAGATATAACACTCATAATTCATAGCTTCTGTTTAGTATTAGTTTAAATGGTATAGTATTATGCCTTGCTGTAATATCCAACTACTATAAACATTTTTTTTTTTTTTTTTTTTTTTTTGTCTAATCTAGGCGTATTTGCAAAATACATAAGTACTTGTTATATCCGTTTGTGTGTTTTTTTTTATGCAAGTTATTCCTGATCGCTGTCTTGAAAGATTTTATTTAAATTCAGTATTTGGAATGCTTAGAAATAACTGTAGCCATCTCAGTTTTTGTTTTAATTGAACCATTTGAAGAGACACCTTCAGAGTTATAACAATTTCTCTTGTTTGCATGTGCTAGAATGTCAGTTTCTAATTCAGAACAATTCTGAATCATAATGATTCAGAATTGTTCTATTATATATACTATCAGATAGTATATATAATGAAAATGTATTAAAATTTGAGTCATTTCAGTTTTATTTCGATCAGACATTTGTAGTAGTAAAATTAGGCAAAACAAAACTATATGCTTATTAGTATGGAAACCAGAAAAGGGTTGAAGTTGCATTAACTGTGTATTGTCCAAGTTTCACAATTAGATAGAGTTCCTTGAATACCATAAATTTTTATGACATCACAGTAATTCTCATTAAAATGACAAATATTGGCAGTTTAAAATTCAGCACTAAACAGTGTTTTCAAAATATATTATTAATACTTGTAAATTATTACAGGAAGCCTATATTGTAATGTGCTTTTGATTTTATGCTGCAGTGCAGTGATTTTCAGACTTCGGTTCAATATTCATTGATAAGCATTCTCTCCCTGCTTCTATTGATAAAACTCAATAATTCTTCTCATTGAGTGGAAATATAGATCCACTTTGAAGATAAGTGGGAAAAAAAATTATCTGTTTCACTTTACAAAAATGCCATTACAATTTCAGCATTTTTATGATTTTACTAAAAAGCTTATGATGTAGAGAAAAAAATAAAACACCTTGAATTTACAATTTCTTTCTTTTTTTTTTTTCCCCAGTGTATTACAAAAACTTCGTTCTCTGGTTGCAATGAATGAAAACTTGAAGAAACAGGAGCAAGAATTCAGAGCCCACTGTAAAGAAGAACTTGGAAGATTAAAATCAGAAATTGATGAACTAAAATCTTCAAATTATGAAGGATCATATGAAGATCAGGTTTGACCTTTTTTTTTTTTTTTTTAATGCAATTTTCTTTTCTTATGGTATAGTAAAGATGAGGGATTAGTTGTGAAACACAAAAGCTTAGTTATGGAAAATGTTTGACTAATACAAGCATGACCCAAAAGTGTTCTCAATTTTGATAATAGGTTAGAATTTTTTATTTTAACAGTTCATAAAATTACAATTATAATGAGTGCAAACAGCTCAAGGGGACTTATCACCCACCATTCCAATCTTCACCTTCCCTTTTTGCACTCTAAATTAAAGATATCAAGAAATTATATACTTGGTTTAATCCTTTATCCAAGTGTAAGCAAACAAGTTTGTGCCTGAACTATTTTCTGGACTGGGGCAACTCGTATAAAGAAGCTAATGACTTAACATCACCTGCCTTAGTATCCCGCTACCAGTCTGGGTAGTGATCCTTCCCATAATGCATAGCATTATACATCTCCACAAGGAGATGTACTTTGCATTATGGGAGGCAAGTGATGTGAAGTCATTAGCTTCTTTATACGAGTTGTCCCAGTCCTGAAAATAGTTCAGGCGCAAACTTGTTTGCTTACACTTGATAAAAGATTAAACCAAATATATAGTTTCTTAGTATCTTTAATTTATAGTATAACTTTTTGCACCCTATTCTACATATAATATAGTAACAGGGTGCAAATACTATATGTAATATATATGTATGTATACACACACACCAGTCATAAAAAGAGAACAGTGGGAAAACTATTTTACCAAATTATACGAAGACGAAATAAAATGTCTGAAATACTACAGCCAGAAAATACAAATGAAATTGAAATAAATAGTAATTTAATTGAATCGGTCACCTCAAAATTGAAAAATAAAAAATCAGTCGGATCTGATAATGAAATGCTAAAATATGGAGGTAAAGAAATGACTGACAACATGAGAAATTTAAACATCTTTGAGAAAAGACAGATTCCCAATGAATGGAAAATGAATATTAATATCAGTATTTAAAAAAATACTGGTATTTTTTACCAGTAGACCAAAAAAAAGATGGATAGACTGCTTGCATTGAAGTATTGGAGATGCAACAAGCTGAAGTTTAAAAGAACAATAAGAAGAGTGTTCTGGCTTAGGTTTATGCAGATGTACTTGAAGAGGCTAAGAAATTATTGAAGAGAAATTAAAAAAAAAAAAATAAAGCTGGATTCAGGATCAGATTTTTTTGTTACAACAAATAGCAACATAAAAAGAATATGATCCAAGTTTTGTAAATCTGGAAAAGATATGTGATAAGGTGCCAAGAAAAAAGGTGTTCAGAACACTAATTATGTCTCTACTTTAAATAATAACTACTTTAAAAATATTATGAAAATAACTTTTTAGCTGTGCAATCACAATATATAGTAAAGATGGCAGATTAAACATAACACTGGTTTCCATAAATTAAGGAACAAAGAAAAATCATAACTTAGTAGGGGGGGGGGGAAATCACATATGGAAATCAGCTAAATTATGTAAAAAGTGACAACTGGTTATTGTATACAAATGAGTGGTGCTGTCGGCAGGATATATATGCAAATGAGCAATGACATAAAAGCAGACATTTTGGAGTGGTTTTCCACGAGAACAAGACATTTCGTAATAACAGAATTCTTGGATATGGCTGCACGACATCATTTAACTGATGGTTAAATAAAGTGGCAAGCAATCCTAAGACTACAGGCTGGCCAAAGTCAGGTTGAGGTAGCCAGATGATTGCATGTGAGTTGTTGTGGTTCAGATTGTAGAACCAATTCCAGCAGTCAAAAACTGCATTCCAGAGACGTATTGAAAGAAGACCCTAAGCTACAGCTGCAGTGAGTGACTAATATTTCCAATTATCTGCTTGCCAAAACTATCCCAAATCAGCTACGATCTGACCTCATCAACTACATTAACATTGGTATCTGTAGCTAGTTGACCTGTAGTCTGCATGCTTTTATCTCCCCATGGCACAAGAGATGACATTTGAAATGGGCCAGACTCCATGTCAGCCAGACCCAAGACCAATGGGGGTCATTATTGTTTACAGATGAGTCCCGATTTGCTCTATTAAAGCCACCATATCAGGTGTAGCTCTGATCTGGAGAGAACCAGAGGAGGCACATTGTCATCCCTTTGATATCTCTCAAAGGGACACTTATGGTGGAGGTAGTGTTTGTGTGGAGGGGGTTTGGGAAGGCATCTCATTGGGTGGACACACCAATCTATATATGCTTCTTAGTGTAACCACAAACACTGCAACTTATAGAGATGCAGTTCTGGATCCCTATATACATCCAAATGAGAGTGCAATACGGAAGAAATTTGTCCTACAAAACAATAATGCTCGTCCTCGTCGAGTGGAACTCATAGACCAATATCTTCAAGAGACCTTTGGACTGATCTCTCCACTACTTCCTTATCCCCCCCCCCCAAGAAACACAGATGATCAAATTTATGTTCATTGGCCATATCAATACCATATAAAGAGGGAGAATAATTTCCATATTCCCATTTGTTAACATATATTTCAGAGGCTTTCTATGCAGAGGCTTTTTCTTTTACTATGTTGGCACACTTTCTTGAGAACCAAGACTTGGATGGTGGCTGGAATTTAGAGTAGAATAAGGGATGAAAGTCTTCATTCCTGTGAGGATGATTTCTGTGCTCTAAGCAGATGTTTGGATCAGCAGAACTGAAGCAATATTTGGACCATGGGAAGGAGGAATAGATGTGTCATGGAGTTCATCCCATTTGACATCCTTGTAGTGCCAAAGGACACACGACAGAACTGATGGGTGAAGGTTGTTCTATGGCAAAAGAGACTTCTATGAGGTTGTGATCTGAGTTACCAAGAGGAGAACTGACATCCACAGTATACTTGGAAAAGGAGGCTTGTTACGAAGAGACCAAGTGTATTGGAAAACTGGAGAGGTTGTCAGGTATTCTGGTAGGGAGATAAATGATCTGTGATAAGTTGTTGCTAATGGCAAACACGTCGACATACCTGCCTGCTTGATCAGCAAAACTGAAATGCTTTTCATCCAGCAATATCATTGTGGCCATTCCCTTTATCCAAACTCATCTGTCACTGTTATTAAAAAGTGAATAAAATTGTGGTTGAACTAGGGATTTTTTAATTTTTTGTATTATTTTGTATTTGTGTTTTTTTTTTTTTTTAGATAATTTGGTAACACTCCATTTGTGAGATCAAATGTAACTATTTCAAGTGACTATTTCAGGCCTTCAATGAAAGGCTGGTAATTTTCAAATTTAACATTACTGTTTTTTTCCATGTCTAAGCTTTGCAAATAGTTTTGTGAACATTTTTCCATCATAATGAAATTCCTGATGCTTACCCTCCCCTCCAAGATACATGCAAGGAACGTGTATTTAGGCTTAGGTGTTGGTTTACACTCGTAATTATGGTTAATGGAATAAATACAGCACAGAGAAATAATTAAACAAGTTCAAGTTGTTTACAATTTTAATATTGTATCCTGAAGATATCTCTGACAGACGAAATATAAATATCAGAATGATTAAACCTGTTTAATTATTTCTGTGTACTGCATTCATTCCATTAATTCATTGATGGCAGAATGTTCATTGTTTCTGAACATTCTGTCATCTTCACTATATTTATCATCTATGTTCTTACAGTCTTCCTCTGATTTTTGTTCAGCTACTTTAGTAATGTAAATTTTATTCAGTTTTCTTTGTTTTTTTTGAGGGCACCTATTGACTTCTGTGCCAGAACTGTCAACATGATTTCTTTTTTAACAAGACTGACTCTTTGAGTCCATCAGGAAGCATGGATTTTTCTGTCCTTGCAGACAGCTTTACTACATGGCTTTCCTGGGTAAACATTTTCTGCGGATTTTGCCACTGAGACTTCAAAGTTTGATTTTTAGTTTCACTCATTTTCCTCCAATAATATTTGTACATTTCACTCCTTAGTTTACTTCTGAAAAATACTTTTTTTTTAACTTTCTCACAAATTTTTCTTTTCAATATGATATTCATTTTTATCCTTCTTAAAACTAAACTAAATGGTGATCACTTCTTATTTCAAACTTGTTATACTCTTGAATTCTGAACTAATGTAAAAAAATGTCATTTCAATATTTTTAAACTTCTCAGTATACTTGTTTGTTTTTAATGGTATCTGATGATGGATCCGCGACACTTTGACAACAGTAAAATAATTTTACTATGAGCTGAATGAATGTTATTTCACAATATTTATACATAGCTTCCTCACTGTAAAGATCAAATAATTTTGTATCTCATTGTTGAATAATTTCCTTTCTATGAATAGAAAGGAAATTATTTGCAGTTTTAAGATTTTTTCCTTCTTTTATGAAATTGACTGGAATTAAAACTTTATCTTAGAAAAATTCAAATAGTATATATCTTATTATTACTATACTTGTTCTTTACAGGAACGGCACCAGTTGATTGAAAAACATTACACTGCAGATAAGGAAAGGCTTCAAAAGTTACGTGTACTACTGGTAAGATGGGATTGAATAATTTAATTTTTTGAATTAATGATTCTCTTTAAATGAACCTGATTCTTATTTTTATCAATATTTTTTATATATTTATTTTTATAATACTGCATTTAATGTAATGTGAAGAGAAAATTGAAACTTTAATTGCAGTAAGTTTTAAAATAAGATGTTATTTTAGCAGCAAAAATTAAAGCACTTGTAACAAGTGTTAAGGTTCCTAAAAGGAAGTTTTGACTTCTTTATCCTCAGTTTTAATGCTGCCTTTATCATCTTTGTAAATGTCAGATGATAAAGTAATTTAAAACCTAAGATATTGTGAATGTCTGGAGTAATTACTTTAACAGATTTAAATGAGGTGTGTACTGTAACAAAACTGTGATAGAAAATATGCAAAAAAATGCAGTAAGGAATTCATATCAGTACTTGAGTAGAAAAGTCCAAAGCAAGAAATGTAAACAAGTGGTTGGAGTAGATGATGTTCAGCCAGAAATGATCAGGTGTGCAAGTATAGAAATTTTGTAATGGTTATACTCTAAAATTCCAAACAAAGGCCTAGTTGTAAGATGTTGAATGGTTGAAGTAGAGCTATCATAATACTCATGTAAAAAAAAAAAAAAAAAAAAAAAAAAAGAGGGGGTGGGGAGAAGCAGAATAAATCTAAATACCAGAATTGTAGAGGAATTTTTTCTCTACTGAGTGTTCCTGATAAGGTTTATTTATGCTTGCATACTCAAAAAGAAGCTAACAGAAATGGAGTGGGAAATGTGTATTGGTTTCACAATAAGATCTGTATCTTATGACATAGTTCAAAGTTAAGGGAATATAACAAGGAGATGAACTTAAGTTTTGTAGATCTGGAAAAGGCATGTGATAAAGTTCTAAGAGAAAAGCTATTCAGAATGCTACAATTATGACAAACATTACAAAGGCCAATACGTATATAAGCTGTAATGTACACTGTGATCAAAAATATCCAGATCCCTGTTCATCCCAACTCTTACTCTATTATGAAAGGCATCAATATGAAGTTTGGTCTATCCTTTGCTGCTATAACAGCCTTCAATTCTTTTGGAAAGACTGTTATGATATACAGTAGTGAACAAAATAATCTGAACAAGCCAAATTTCATCATGTTTTTGGTTTAGTTTTGGTTTTAGTTCACTATTTTGGTTGAGTGCTTCATGTTTTAATTGTCTCTACAATGTTTATTAATAGTGTTGTGCATTTTTTATAGTGGAAACAAGTTGGCATTTGTAGTGTTGTATTCAGTTTATAGCTACACAAAATGAATTAAATCTCCAAGACTGCATCCAGAAATTTTTACTCTTTCTCAGCACACGCATCTATGACTCGAAGCCAAATTGCAAATGAGTGTGGAGGTTGATTTTTGGGTACTGTTGATGCAATTTTAAAGAGGTTTACAGAGACAGGTACCTTTTTCTCCTGACAGAAAATGTGAGTGAAAAAGGAAAACTACACTTAAGATCTTTTACTGGTTAGAAAAGCAAAATGAATCCAAGATTGTCTCTATAGACTTAAATAGACTTGGCAGCTAGTGGGATTAATGTTTCAGACATGACAGTCCATGGAAGATTGTTGGAAGCAGGGAGGACCGCCCACAAACCAAAAAAGAAACAACTGTTGATGAAGGCTATGCAGAAAAAGAGACTCCAGTGGGCAAAAGTGTACAAAAATTGGGCTGTTCAGAAGTGGAAGAAAGTCGTATATTTTCAGATGAGTAATTTCTTTGTCCAAGGAGAGTGATTACCCTATGTTTTCAAATCAGTGGTTGAGAAGACTTCTCTTGCTTACCTTCAATGGTCCGGGATCACTTTTGCCTGTTGATGGTATGATGAAAAGTGACCAATACATAAAAATATTGGAGAAAAGAGTGGTCCCACAGATCCAGAAAGACAAAGAACTCATCTTTCAGAAGGATCTCGCTCCATGCCACACTACAAAAAAAAAGTGAAAGAGTTCCTCAAAAATCATACATCCAATTGTGTGTAAATGAATTAATGAACTTATTAGGAACACAGGAGCACATATCCAAAGTTGGAGTTTAATTTTTATACTTATTTTCTTGCAAAACGCGAATTTTTCTTTAAAATGTGAATGTTAAGATTAATTTGTTCGCTACTGTCCTGTTTTGTTATGTTGTTGCAGTATTCCCTTACATTCTTCCAGAAGAGCATTGGTGATGTCAGGTGATTTAGCCTGCCTTGCTGTTGTCTTTGCAATTCATCCCACAGGTATTCATTCGATAAGGTTGAGAGGGTCTGTGCAGAACAGTCAAGTTCAACTTCCATCTCATTAAACCAGTCCTCACTTTATGAATGGTTCATTATCATGTTGATATAGGAAAAGGCTTTCATCCAACTGTTGCCATTCTAGAATGTCATTCTAGGCTGCAGAATAAAGATTCCTGTCACTGGAACTAGGGGGCCCAGCCTTAATTATAAAAAACATCCCTAGGCCATGATGCTTCCTCCACCAAACTTCACAGGTCACACAACATATTTGGGCAGGTAGCATTATCTGTCAGATGGTGAAACATGATTTATCGTTTTGTAGACCCTTTCCACTACTCCAGACTCGAATGGCAGTGAGCTTTATACCACTCCACTTGGTATTGTCATTGCTGATATTAGGCTTTCGTGTAGCTGCACAACCATGAAAGCTCATGTTCTTCAGCTTCTGATGAACAATTATAGTGCTGGGAATGTTAGCAGAGGCATTTCGGAACTCTGTAATAGTGTTTCAACAGAGGAAAGGTGATTTTTTTTTTCATGCCATGTGCTTCAGTAATTGGTGGTTCCACTCTGATTTTGTGGCCTACCAGATCATAATTGTGCTGTTGTTGATACTGGGCAGTTCCACTTTGCAGCAACATCATCACTTACAATTGATCGGGGCAGCTACAGCACGGCAGAAATTTCCCAAACTGAGTTGTTATGCTGATGGTATCCTGCGATAGTACCACCATGTCAAAAGTTGCTGAGTTCTTCAGTATGATTTATTTTACTGTTAATTTATTTTAACATTCATTTTAATGATTGTCTCTTAAGATTGCAAAACCATGTGCTTCCTTTTATACCTATATGAGCCATGTCGTCTACTATGAAGATGTGTTCAGATATTTTTGTTCAAATAATATCTATTTAGCCAATACTTAAGTCAGAAGCTATGGAAGATTTGATAAAAATCAGATAAATAAACAAGGGTGCACATTGCATTTTCATTATAGAGGAAACTGGTACTAAACCAAGTATCACAATCAGATATTGAACTCTCCTTTACTTTATGCAGATGATTATTATACTTCTTTAACTCACCAATTGTACTTAAGCAATGTACTAACTGCTGAACTAACACTTCTCCTTTATCATCTGCACACATTGTTATACTCAGCTTTAATCTATCCACGGCATGGAAGTAATCCCATATTCAACTCATTCCAAATAAAAAGGAGATAAATGTCTGCCATCAGTATGGATTCTGCCACTCAAAATTCACAAGTAGATTTTCTTGTCTATGTTACCTATCTCAGATCACGTCATGGAAAGGTTTGGAAAAACTGTATTGTTGCACTTGACAGGATTCGACATAGAAGACTTCTATTAAATCACCTTCATATGGTCTGCATTTTATCCTCTGTGGTATTTACTACAAGTAATATTGAATGGTGTTCTCTCTTCAGAGTTCTCTACTAATGTAGGTGTCTCTCAGGGTTCTTATATCATCCACCATACTCTTCATATATGTATATAATCTTTCATTGACCTCAAACCCTATCCATAGTTTTTCTGATGGTAGTACTCTCCACCTCCTCATACAATGAACCCTGCAGTGCTCAAACTTCCCAAAGTTTCAAGATCTACAACTCTAAATACAGATATCCATACCACTTCAAATGGAGTAATGACAACTTAGTAATCTTCAATACTTTGAAAATGCAAGTTTATATTTTTTTCTTATAAAAAAAAAAGCCCTTGGTGTTCTCTCTCTCTCTCTCTCTTCTTAGACTAGCATGTACCTCCACGTTTCCTGGCACAAATGTATCTAAAGCATCCTCATTCTCCAAAAACTGGTAAAAATGTTAGTTTTTTCTTTCTTTTTTTATTTATTTTTTTTTTATTTTTTTATTTTTATTTTCCAACTCTTCAACAGGAACTTCCAGTTCTCTATCCCTGTCCATGTACGCTGCATTAGTTTAATGCAGTATGCTGCATTAGTACATGGAGGGATAGAGAACTTCCAGTTCTTTATCCCTGTCCATGTACTAATGCTGTTGGTTCTGTAGTTTCTTGACAGTATTTCATAATATTATTTACAAAATAATTATAATAATCCATTACAAATTTTGCAGAGAATCAAAGTTGAGCAGCTTTCAGAGGTGAAACTATAGACTCAAATGTTATTGGAGAAAAAAATTGAAAGTTTGAAAACAACCAAATCTTAGTTTCCATAGCAAAAGCTAACTATGGAAACAGCCGAAGCTGTTTACCAGAATTAAAATAATAATAATATAAAATCTGAACGTCCTGGTGGACTCAAAATTAGAGGCAGTCATTTAAAAGAAGAAATCAATTCTAGATTCCTGGCAAATATTCAGCAAGTATTCTCAGAGCATAAAAGTAACTAAACAAGTCATGGGTAGACCATGAAGGTGATAAAATATTCTGGAGACTATTAAAAAAAAAAAGCTTAGATATTATTATTATTACGGGCAACTCCAGGGAGTCATTAGACTCATCGAGGGAGGCCCCAAATCATATTCATCACAACTATTTGACATTCATACAGTATCTATCATACCTCGCCTTAAACTCATTCACTGTCACAGCATCCACTACAGACTCAGGGAGCGCATTCCACTCATTCACTACTCTAAAAGTAAAAAACCCAGCTCTAACACCTTTACTAACCACACTTTTGCCCAGTTTCCATGGATGTCCCCTAGTCCTCCCACAACCAGCCCTGTTCTCAAAAATATCTTCTATATTAATTTTATAGAAACCCTTCAGTAATTTGAATGTCTCAATCATATCTCCCCTTCTCCGCCTATCAACCAATTTTTGCAACCCACAAATCCTCAACCTGTTCTCATACGGTTCATTCCACAGACCTGCTATCATCTTGGTCACTCGCCTCTGGATCCTCTCCACCTCCTCCCCATATAGAGAAAGAGGTGCTGTAAAAGGAATTAATGATAAAGGTGACATAAAAACTGAAGATATTCTAGATGACTAGAGTAATTACTATGAAAGATGTTAAATGAAGCAAGCAATAACAGAACAGTTTTAGAAATATTTAAGAAGAATGCAGTAGGAGTATATATCAAAACTCAGTGGAAAATGGCATCAAAATCCTGAAATGCAAAGGCAGCTGGAGTAGATGCTATTCAACTAGAAATGCTCAAACATGAAAGTATAATTTTTCAGAAATACAGTGAACAACCACTTGGTGTTCTCTCTCTCTCTTAGACTTCAAATTCCAGATGATTGGAATTTGACAGTAAACATCTATAAATAGAGAAATAAAGTGATGTGAGAATTAGAAGAATTTCTCAGCTGAGAGTTTCAGATTATATTTACCTGACTCATTTTTACTTGTTTAAGCATGCTGGATTCAGGCCAAATAGGGTGGTCTGGATCAGATGACAAAAACAAACTGCTAAGAAAACAAGGGTTATGAACTTATATATAATAAGGTGCCAAGAAAAGCTGTCCAGAACACTACAATTATATTTGATAAATGGGACAGTATGCATTTCAGTACATAACAGTATAAGTTTTGAATCAATAGTCAGATTGAAGGAAGTATGACCTGATAGCCTAATGTAACATTAACATCAAGCATGCAACAAGGGTGCATGATGTTGCTACTTATTTGTCATCCATATGATTGCATTATAATGAAAATGGCATATCTGATATCAGAAGTATTATGCAGATGTTATTACTTCTAAATAAATCTAGTACATGTCTTCAGGATTCATCTGAATTAATATTCTTGTAACAAATTCGGCATGAAAATCATCGATAAAAAATAAAATAACATGAAAAAGGAGAGTAATGTGAGAAACATTAACTACTTTGTCAACAGAATAGGAGTAATAAAATGGTTCAGCTATTTAGCTACATGTTTTTAGTGAAGACAGCGAATTGTATTTGGAATATGTAATAGAATAAACAAAGCTCATATGGTGGAACCCATTTGAATGAATTTATATAGAATAAGAGAGAATTTAGCCAATTATGAAATAGCAGTATACCAGACAGTATTTAAACAATTTTTAATTTGTGGATGCAAGGAATTAGAAATGAAGTGGTTGATAAAATATATTAAAAATGAGATAATGAGAATTCTAAGAGAATATCAAATCAATGCATTCATTGAGTTCAGTATTAACCTCACACACACAGTAGTACACTTTACATATGTCATGTCATAGACAATCTCTTATTTAAAAAAAAAAAAAAAATGTTCATTTTTCAGAATATTCCATTAACAAAAGAAATTGGTAATTATAACCACAAAAATTGAAATTGCACTATTTGATTATGTACTGCAGTATATCTGTACATCTTACTCTTCCAACACCTTCAAGTACTTTTGCAATTTGTTGAAATTTTTTTCGCCTTGGTTATGCTATAAATTAAAAATGCCAAGAAATTATATTCTTGGTTTCATCCTTTATCCAAGAGTAAAACTGTTCTGTGACTTCACAACTGAGCTACTTATATAGAGGCTAATGACTTCACATCAATTGCTTAAGTATCCCATAATGCAAAACACGTCCTTACAGACATATATAATACTTTGCATTATGGGAAGGGCCATTTATCCAGACTGGTTTTGACCTTTATTGAGGTCTCATCAGTGGGCACCAGATCCAGAAAAGATACCAAGGTTGAAGAAATGCAGAAGTCAAGTCTTTCCCATATACTAGTAGTCAAAAGAATGAAACCAAGAATATAATTTCTTGGCATCTTTAATTTATAGTAAAACCAAGTGAAAAATTTTCAATATCTATCTTTAATCCAGAGTATTTTAGTAATAAGGTGTGATATCTTTTTACTACTTGTACAGGGTGTTCGGGATAAATTTGACATATTTATAATTAATTATATTTTTCCGTAAGTTACATGTATTAACACACACTTCTCTTCATTTAAAAGTTTGGACCCTTCTTCATTCATATACAAGATGTCAGAAAGGATGGATAGCTGGAACCCACCTGAATCATGGAAGAGAATAACTTGTATCATGATGATTCGTGCCCGCCATCAAAATAAGGATATTACGACTGCTGCCCAATGCTCCCTGAATACAGTAAAAACAATCAGGCATGAACTAGAGACTTGCAATGGTGACTACGAGGATGTAGCAAGAAGAAAGATCCCTAGCAGACGATCTGATTGCGTTCGTACAGCAGAATTCCTCGCAAATCTGCAGGAACAGGTGTTGAAGAACCCTGGCATTGGAATTCGGGCTTTGTTCGTGGAGTTGCTAACTGTAGTCAAGCCCTGGATAACAAGGGTAGCCAATGGTAGGCCGTATGTATGGCAGCAGGATTCGGCCCCTTGCCACACCTCTGGGAAAAGTCAAAAATGGTTGTCTGAAAATTTCTACGACTTCACCAGTCCAAATGTTTGGCCTCCAAACTCCCCAGACCTTAACCCCATGGATTATTTTGTATGGGGCGCAGTTGAAAAAGACACCAATCGCACTTCCAGTAATACAAAAGCCCAGTTAATGGATAAAATTAAAACAGTTTTTGCGGCCCTTCCCAGGGAGACTGTAGCATCAGTTTGTTCGAGGTTCCGAAGCAGAATTGAAGCTGTGATCGATGCTAATGGTGGTTATTTTGAGTAAATCTTGTTGATAGTATTGTAATTAACTCTGCCTGTAATGTTTTTTTGTCAATTCATTAAATATAATAGATACAAAGAAGATTTTCTTTTTCCTTACGAAACTGTCAAATTTATCCCGAACACCCTGTATATGGGAAATATATTATTTCCATCTTGCTAGCTTTTCTAGGTCTGGTCCCCACTGGGTAGCGGCCGTTTCCATAATATAGCATTATACATGTTCATAAGGATATGTGCTTTGCATTACGGATTGCAATTGATGTGAAGTCATTAGTCTCTATATACAGGTGGCCCAATTGTGAAGTTATTTCACATGCAAACGTTGTTTTCTTACACTTGGATCAAGGATGAAACCAAGAATATAATTTCTTGGACATCTTTAATTTACTTTTGCAATTGATATTCTATTGTCCTAAGATTTATTTTCACAGCTCATAACAAGTGTCATTAAATACTTGAACACTTTATTATATAAAGACTTTTTAGTCCTGTTATTTAAAAATTAAATTGTCTTGCAAAGATGTTTGTCGAGTGTGTCTAGCTTCACAGCGAGTGCTACCTACTTGTTGTTTTCATGAATTTTATTATTTCTCGTCATAACATTTTTTAAAACATCACCTAAAAGAATATTTATATAAAGTAGAGTGATACTTTTGGCAAGTAAAATATTTTTGTGGCTAGTATTTCTGTTGTATTTCTGGAGCCCTGTTTGCAGACATCTTTGCCCCATGCCTTCCTAGCTGAATCAGTCAGTTTTCTTCAGAGATTGTCACTGAGACTCCAAGGTTTGATTCATGTTTTTGAACTGTTTAATTTATTCTCCATTAATGTTTGTATAGTCATCTGCAGTTTATATGTAAAAACTACCCAACTTTAGTTCTTCTTAAAATTTTTTTACATATTGTTCTTTTCAGTGCGATATTCATTTTTATCCTATGTAAAACTAAGTGACGATTACTTCTAATTTCAAACCCTCTCTACTACTCTCTTGTATCTTAAACCAGCCCGAGAACCATTATTATTAGTTTTGCCAAATTTTCCCAAAATGCTCCTGCTTGCCTGATGGAATTCATTTTCTACTCTGCTATTTAGATCTCTAACAAGGACCACTTTTCCATTTTCTTTATGTCAGCTTCCTGCTGTAATGACTCAAAAAATTGCTCCACTTCTTCCTTAGGAGAACCTTCAGTGTTATCATAGGTACAAATAATTTTCATATTCTATATCTCCATCTTGAAGTATGCCCATGTAACTATACTGGAAACTGCCTTCTATTCTAGATGTTTTTCTTCATGTTTGGTGTTCAATGCTATTGCTACTCCTTCCTTTCTTTGATCATTATCACTGAATTTAACATCCAGTACTTATTTTTTAGTGAGATCTCGTTTGTTTTGTCTTCTTTGTGACCTGGAATTGTATGAAACAGAAGATCTAGATTATGGGGATGACATAGTCTTGATGTCATCGAAGTACAATGATAAATAAGCAGAATCAGAAGACTCATAGAAAAACACTAAAATGGTTGGTCTTTAAATAAATATGACTAAAACAAGTTCTTAAACTGAACAGCAAATGCCACAAAGATATTAAAATCAATCAACATATAGTAGAAGTTGAAGTTTACATACTTGGGAATAAATGTAGATACCGAAGGTAGAACTGGCAGGAACACAATGCAGAAATTTTATGAAAGCAAATGTTGCTTTCGTAAAATCAATACAGGAAATCATTTCCTGTATTGTTGATATGCAAATTAACCAACAGAGGACAAGTGTTGAGCCATGTTGGTACAGCACTAGTCACCTGCCTTCTCCTGGACTCAACTCCTCCATAATATCTTTTGATATCTTTTCATCAGCCACTTTCTAATCCAATTCAACAGATTCATATCCACTCCCATTTGCTCCAGTTTATGCAACAATATTCTATGTGGAATCCTGTTGGATGCCTTGGTAAAGTCCAGAGTATTACTGAGTAATCATTTGTAGCCAACTTATCCAATTCCATTGTCATAAAAAAGTAAGCACATTCCATGCCTATCACACCCCGATGGCTCTACTGCATCATCACCCACAGAAAAAGCCAATCTTCAGGCCTCATACTTTGCTTCAAATGCATGCATAACTGATGATGGTAAATGTCCCCCAACCATTCCAGACACCCAACATACAATGCCCCCTATATTCTTTTGCCAGGATTAGATCAGAAAAATACTGCCCATATTAGATACAAAAAGTCTCCTGGCTCTGATGGCATTCCTCCAATTGTTCTGAAAGTTTGTGCCCCAGAACTGATCCCTATCCTATATCACCTATATATATATATATATATATATATATATATATATATATATATATATATATATATATATATACATACATACACATACACACACACTCTCCTTCTTCACTGGAATCTACCCCACAAACTGGAAATTGGCCTATATTCAGCCCATTTCCAAGAAGGGTGACAAGTCACTGCCATCCAATTACTGCCCTATCTCACTTACCTCAGTCCTGTCAAAGGTAATGGAAAAAATCATCAATTCCCAACTCATACATCTTGAAGACACTCACCAAATAAATTACCGCCAGTATGGATTCTGCCACTGCCGATCAACAGGAGATCTACTCATATATGTCACCCATCTCTGGACAAATGCTATGGATAGGTTTGGTGAATCTCAAGTGGTTGCACTAGATATCTCCAAAGTGTTTGACTGGATCTTGCACAAAGGCCTACTAGGCAAACTACCATCATTCGGTCTGACCAGGACTTCTGTAGGTGGATTGCCACTTTTCTGTCTGGACGCACACTATGTGTGTGATGGTGGATGGCTCCCTATCCTCTCACCACTCAATTAATGCTGGGGTCCTACAAGGTTCTGTCCTCTCACTAACCCTCTTCCTGCTATATATCGATGACTTACTGCAATTGACCTCCAACCCAATACACAGTTTTGCAGACTACAGCACACTACACTCCTTGCTTGCATTTGATAAGCCTTATCCTACACAACTCACCTAAACCTACAGAACATCAACCACCACCACCACCCTCAACGTCGATCTCCAAGCCATCCTACAATGGGCGTCGTATAACCTCATAAATTTCAATGCCAATAAAACCCAGTTCTGTACTATTTCCCATAAAAAAAAAAATTCCCAGTATCCTTTTTGACGTTACCCAAATTTCCAGACAGTTTGAGATCTCGCTCCTTGGAATCACCAACATCAAACCTCTCCTGGCATAAACTTACAAGTGTCACAAATCCACCCAACTATTGAATATTGCTCCCACATATGGGGTGGGACCCCTAAAAGCTCTTTCAAAATGCTCGACTCAATATAGAGGGGAGCAATTAGACTTATCAATGATCCATCCCTTACCAACTCTCTCTCCTCCACTTTCACCCAGACGTATGGTCTCTGCAGTATGTAAATTCTACAAATATTTCCATGGGAAATGCTCATCTGAAATAACATTGATAATTCCCTTGCTCAGTACTAAGCGCATTAGAACACATGCAGCTGCTGCACAACATCCTTTCACAGTAACCTAGAAACAAACAGAACAAGTTTCTTTTCCTCTTCCTTCATCCCTGCAACTGCTGTACTGTGGAACAGTTTCTCAAGGAATACAATTTAAAGTCATTCAAATCAAATGTAAACAAATTCCTCCTTTCCCAACCCACTACCCATACACGGTACTAATGTACTATAGGTTGACCAACCAACCTCCTGTGTATGGTCCCAAAAATAAATAAAATAAAAAATAAGGCAATACCTGTTCACAAAACCATGTTGTCCCTTATTTAGTATCATATTCCTATCTACCCACTACTGAATTCTGTCTTTTGTCAATTTCTCTAGCACTTTATCCACCACTCTTGAGATACTGAACTGGCCTATGATTTGCTACTTCTGTCTCGCAATCTCCTTTATGCAGTGGGATTATCTTAAATTTATTTTAACTTTAAGAAAATACAGACAAATATGCATAATATAAAGTGCCACTCTAATAAATTAATGCAACAAATTATATTTTCCAAAACAGTTTTGATCAGTGTTGCTTTTACAGTTCTTCCTATTCTTATTTATTGACTTCTTGAAATGGTTCTTACTCAGAGGAAATGTTCTCTAAACAACAATACAGTACCACTAACCATTTTATGGAACTCCTGTTTTATTTATTAGGACATCATTAAAAATTGGGGAGGGGCATCTTGGCTGAGCACATTTTTTTCTTTGCAAATAGGATTTTGTATAATTTGCAAAGGCCAGAGTTCAGATCTAGTTTAGTCAAATACTCTGCTCCTTCTAAACCAATCAATGATTCTTCAATTTTACATAGAGGAAAATCAATGGGTTTTGTAACCTTATCTCTCTCTCTCTCTCAGATCCAAAACAAATCTCAAACTTCTATTTGGTTTTTTATTAGAATAAAAGGACTTCCATTTTGAGTTAGATTTTTCTATAATTCCTGCTTTTTCATACTCCTGTAGCAACAGTCAAAATTTCTCCATATACTTCATTGGAGTTTGATATTATCTCATATAGATAGGTGTCTGAGTAGTAAGTTGCTCAGAATGCTCAACTGCATTAGTACAAGACAGTCACGATATCTTTAGTGAAGATCTCAGGAAATAACTCAAAGGCAGACCCAAAGAATGTCTTAATTAGCATCTTCTCATTGACAGTAATTGCCAGCTTTATTGAATTTTCTACTAGTTTCTTTTTTGTCATTAAATCTTCCTTTTCATCCATGTTTATTGCTTCATTTTCAAGCAAATTCATTCTGTTCAGAACTTAAGACATATGCTTAAGTCTTCTATCTTGTGAATAGATTACTTATTAAAATTATATTCTAATCCACCAAGAGAAATAGTGCCACCCAAAAAAATTACAGGCAAAATGATTTCTTTAGAAAATAAAGACCAAGAACGATCTGTATATTTGGATTAGAAGTCTCTAGAAGAACAATTAATTCATGAGAAGCATTCAGAGGAAAATATGGAATGTGAAGTGATACATCTATCTTCTTAGAAGTAGAAATTTCAGTTTCAAAAATACCTGTTAACTTATTATTATTATTATTACGGTATCTCCATGGAGTCAGTAGACTCATCGTGGGAGACCCAAACTATCAAAACAATATCTATCATATCTGTTCTTGAATTCATTTGCGGACGAAGAACTCACAACTGAGTCAATGCATTCCACTCATTCACCCCCCCCCCCTAGGCAAAAAAACCTCATTCTCACACCCTTGTTAACCAAACTTTTCCTTAATTTCCAGGGATGACCTCCTGTTCTTCCATCATTATCACACAGCTGAAACATTTGCCCTGCATCAATCTTATAAAAACCTTTTAGTAATTTAAATGTTTTTATCATATCCCCTCTTCTCTGCCTATCAACCAACCTCTACAATCCACAAACTCTCAATCTATCAATATAGGAAGCATTTTTTATATCACTCACCAACTTAGTCACTTTCCTCTGAACCCTTTCCATCTCCAAGGAATCCAGGTGACCAGACCATAACTTAATACTATAAATAACTTTATAGTTCAATCTTACAATATCATCAGGAATTTAAAGTTTTTAATTAAAGAGTGACCAAGATATATGAGAAATATGTGCTTCTGTATTTAATAGAATTTCACAAGGTATATTTTCAATAAAATCCTGAAAGACTGTTAAAGGTTTATTATGTTGATAGTTGATATTGTAGAAATATCAACTCGATTACTTGAATTGCAAAGTAACTTATTATTTTGAACTGAATTATCTATAAGTAAGTTTGATTTCACTAACACTATATTTGAGTAATATTTCATTCAAATATTAGAATTTATCTTACCCTTAGATTTCTTCCCTCTAGGATTAAATTTTCTCCTACTAAAACAGATTCTAGCCCTAACTTGTTACAATTATAACAGCTAGGAATAAACTTATTTCACTACTTGTTTATATTTGTAGATTTAGTATTTATTTAGTATTTGTTTATATTGTAGATTTAGTATCATTAAAACTTATCTGATTTACTAGGAGAGTTACTATCCATCTTAAAATCAGCTAACATTTTAAATAGCTTTTCTTGATTTTTCTAATATAGGTTTTTGTTATCTTTCTATTTCCTCTTTAATAAAAGCTTTAAGGGTTTCTAATTTATGGGATTCTATGGATTTTTCTTTAGAATTATCTGCACTAATATCCATAGTTAAGAGGCAGTTAAAGATGGTTTCAGGACTGTACAATGTTAGTTAAGAGGATCAGCTGAGAGAATGTGGACTGCAGAGTTTGGTGGATAGAAGAAGGAAAGATAATATGATTGAGAGGCATTTACAGGATTGACACTGGGGAGTTCTTTCACTTGGTGGAACAGTAGGAAGGAGTGATGACAAGGGGCCATCCCTGGAAGTTACAAAAGGAAGCTGTGAGCAAGATGGTGAAGAGTGGTTTCTTTGCATGGAGGATGGTTGAACCGTGGAATGCATTGCATGATAGAGTGGTGAGAGAGCAAGAACAGGTCAATGAGTTCAAGGAGTGGTATTGATAGACTTTGTTTCCTAGGATGGACCTCCCACAATGAGTCTCTTGACTCCATGGAGGCCTGAATAATAATAGTTGGATTTGAATCCTTAAAGTTTTTCTTAACATTTCTCTCCTTTTTAATTAACTTAAAATTTTCACTTTCATTTTGGCTGTTACATGCCACATTACTTGAAACAGAACTTTTTTTGTTCTAAAGAATGCACTTACTTGGGATTCAAGAATTGATGTATATCTCTAAGTTGTTCCTCTCTTTCCCTATTTTATAACATTTTTCTACATTTTTAATTTTTTTTCTTATAGGCTACATCCTTTAATTCATCTTTTAGACCTTCTCTAAACTGATGAAATATTGACCATTCTAAATTAGATTTTTCATCTGCTGATATACTTAACAATCTATTATAATACTCAGAAACCTGTTCTTTACTACCTAGAAAACGTTGATGTAACTTCCATAAATTTGGAGTTGCATCCCAAATTTTTGAATATTCTGAGATTAACAAACTCTTAAATGTACTATAACCTATAGTATCTCTTAATATAGGTGAAGTATTTAAGAAAATTTTTGCCTTTCCTACTAACTTATTTCTCAGAATAATTAACAAGTGAAATTCAGACAGTTTCTCTGCATATTTAAAATGTAATTCAACATTTTCACTATCATCTCCTGTAAATGTAGGAATTACAAAATTAGGATTAACTGCTTTAAAGAATTCACTATCTTCAATTAGATTAAACCTATTTGTATTTGCAACATATAGATAGTCAAGTCAAAACTAATCCAAAATTCTGCCCAATTTTAATCCTGTCGTATCACAGATCTAATCGTGCCCTCTCAGATCTAAACCTGTAGATTGTACCATTTTTGTTACAATATTATTATAGTATATTAGTACTTTATTACTTTATCTCAAACTAATCCAATCCTATAGGGATTTCATCATGTCGACTGCACCATTTATGTTATATTATTTTTTATGATACATACAATAAATATTGGTGGTTTCCTCGTTTATGTTTAACTGATAATTAAAGATGTAGTCGTGACTTGAAATAACATTTTATTCAAATTCTATCTTTTAGCTGGATAGATATTCAGGTCATATTTTTTTTGGGATAGTACATTGATTTCAATATTGCTATGTTGTTTCACAAATGAATGAAGCTCATGAATTCAAACAATTCTTTCTCATATTTACTAAAATAAAGAACCAAATTTAAAAAGGCGTATTTAATAAAATAAAGAGCCAAAACACTTCAGTTCAGTGATGCAAAATTATATAAGTGAAGTGGATATTAAATCCAGCATTATTTCAAAGCTGGATATAGAAACCACGAAAGTTTCATTAAAAAAAATTTTACCAGAGAGCTTACAGGAATACACTCACCAGCATTCACGAGTTGTCTTAGCTTTCTCACGTCCTATTCAACAAATACAAAAATAATCCAACCAGTAAAGTTTAACAGTCAGCTCAACAAGTCTTATCTTTGTTATAGTCATTAAGAATATATAAAAAAATGAGAACATATTACTTGAATAATCCAAGTGTAGTTCTACTTTCCTGAGCTTTCACAACAGATGCCATTTATCACTTCCCGATACATTCATCACAGTTCCTTATTCTTGGAAGGTGATTCAAGAAAATTATCAAATATTTAATGCCATAGAGCAACTAACTTCCATCTCCTTTACTTTCTTGCTGACTCATCTTTTCCAACAACAATCTTCCTTTTCTACCATTTCTTTGTCTTTTTTTTTTCTTATTGACGAACACATCATTCGATGAACATCACTGTCAACAAGCCTCTGTTCTTCTAACGTGTTGACTCCCATCTTTTCCGAACTGCTCCTTTTTTCTCTTGACTCCCTTCTCCAGATGATGAGAATAACACCTCTTATGTTACAAGTTTCGAAGTTAAATACTATGTTACAACATCTGCATATTACAGTTTCCTCGTGACATGATAATTTGAATAATGTAAAATTACCATACCGGAGAAGATTCACATGGCAGAGATGTAATTCTTATATAAACACCAAAAAAAATTGTAAAAAACGAACGAGCAAAAATCTCACATTTGCCACTAATAAAAATGTGAGTTTTTACATAAGTGGCATGGCATCAAGAGAAGCTTGAGAGTCAAAATAACTCAACTTGATGACCACACATGTCTTAAGGGAATGTTTCAGGACATAACAGTAGCCTTTGCATACCTGTTAACACCTGAAATTTCTCATTTCTTTCAATTCCAAAGGAGTAGAAAGAGGGAAAAATTGTTTTGCTTCATAAAGGAGAAAACTGAAGCTTCATAGGCCAAACGGTATATCTAGAGTTGTGGTTAAAGTGTTGAAGAAAGTTAAAATTCACATAGTTCATTGGGCTTATTAATCTTCTTCTGTTGTTCTTAATGGGCTCTTAAGCACTCATAACTGTCAAAAGTATTCTTGGATTTTGTAACAACGATTCCAGGATAAGGAAGGTTAGCCTTATGCCAATGAGTATATTTTATATATAAACTGCATAGTCCAGTTTGCCTGTATGCAGGATAAAAAAAAAAAAAAAAACGTTTTTTGAGGGGGGGGAAACCCCTTTATATGAGACTTGTCAGCTAACTCACCTTCACCTTAAAGTCCTTATCAGGACTTTTCAGTTGATTTTACTAGATGAGATTTAAACAAAGGTCTTTCCAGCTGAAGAACATAGGTGAAACCAACTGAGCTGTGGGGGGATCATTTGGTCAACTAACACTCATAAAAATATTCTCCTTATTTTGAAATAAATATTTTAGAATTGATGTATAACATTGTTAGAAAGTTATTATTTGAAACTAAACATTAATCTAATATTAGTATTGATTTTTTTTGTTGTTAAGGCTCGAAAAAACCGAGAAATTGCAACCCTTCAGAGGAAGATAGATGAAGTTCCTTCAAGAGCAGAATTGAGCCAATATCAGAAACGTTTCATTGAGTTATATAATCAGGGTAAGTGTGATATATATAATCAGGGTTAGTCATTATTATCATCAATTTCCTGACATATACCCTTAAGGGTTGTTCAGGTTACTATGACAGAACTACGAGGGTGGTCTGAAAGGTTCTTGGCCTTGACCATAAATGGCAACATTATCGGCAAGATTTTTTTTTCTAAGTTGATACATCTGTCATAAGCATCCATGTGAAATTTCAAGTCATTCTATCAAGTAGTTTGCTTTATACAGCTGTCTGAAGCAAAAGTGTTGTCTGTATCCCTTGAAATGGATAAAATTGAGTATCGTGCGGTTATAAAATTCTTTGTAAAAGAAGGTTTAATGCCAAATGAAATTCATAAAAGTTTATAAGCACTCTTCTCCTTCATTTTCGACAATTAAGAAATGGGCTTCCAAGTTTAAACGTGACCGTACCAGCCTTGAAGATGATCCATTTGAAGGATGTCCAAAAAGTCTAACACCAGAAATCATTGATCAAGTGCATGATAATGTATTGGATGACTGGCAAGTCAAAGTGCGTGAAATTACCGAGACTATAGGCATTTCAAAAGAACGTGTAGGATACATTTTGCATGAAGAATTGAATACGAAAAAGCTTTGCTCAAGATGGGTGCTGCACTTGCTCACAGCAGATCAAAAATGCACTCACACGAAAATCTCTAAACAGTGCTTGGAGCTTTTTAACAAGAATAAAACTGATTTTGTGCGTCGATTTATTACTATGAATGAGACTTGGATTCACCAGTACACACCAGAATCAAAACAGTGGCCAGAAGCTGGTTGTTCAGGGGCCAAAGAAGACAAAGTCGGTTCCATCAGCAGGAAAGGTCATGGCATCTGTGTTTTGTGATGCTAAAGGCATTTTGTTTATTAATTATTTTGAAATGGGTAAAACAATAACTGAGAAATATTATTTCGATCTTTTAACCCAAATTTCATCTATTCCAGTTTTGATGGCTGTTCTATCTCAAGAATTAAAGTCTTTCAAAGTAATTACTCCAGACATCTAGAATATCCTTATCTTCAGTTTTCATGTCACCTTTATCATCTTTGATTCCTTTTACAGTACTCTTCTTGATTTCTGAGCTTTTTCAATAGTCTCCAGAACATTTTGCCACCTTCCTAATATTTATTTTCTATATTCCTACCAAAGTCTTCCCATGGCTTTTGTGTTTAGCTACTTAAATTTATATATAACTTAGCTCGCTTACATTTTTGTCCATAATTCTTTCAGGATATCTGCTGCCTTTTTTGCTAGGAAATTTCAGTATGCATATTCTTTTCCATTACTGCTTCTTTAACTTTCTGTGTTGCCTCTGTTTTGAGTAGACTGGTCACTTTGCTCAGATTCATCTAGAAGAACATCAAGATTATATCCTGCCTCATCATTCTGATGTCTGTCTAACCAGTATAATTCACTGGAATAGAATTAAAGTTGTTAACAAAAGTTAATATTTGTTACCTTAACAAGAGTAACTGTCTTAAAACTTTCTCATGTCTTCTACTTACATCTCTATATCATAATGAAAAAAAAATGCAGTTTTCTTCATTTTCAAAAGGTTGTCTAGGCTGAAGGATTGAAAACAGAATTAGGTCAATTTTGCTTTATAGTCGCATATCAAGAGTATCTCTCATAAAATTTCATATTTTTGCCCCCCCCCCCCCCCAACATTTTTGGACTTCGAAGTCAGCTAGCTTTAATTTTTGCAAACTTTGAGGCATAGATACATAAATAAAACATTTAAATATTAAAAAATCAGACTTGTGGATTCAGTCTAGGACCTACAGGATAGAATACAAAATGGGGAAAACGAGTGTTCTGAACCTAAAGCAGGTGGCCACTATTTTGAGAAAAAAATTAGTTTGTCCAAAAATGCAAATAAGAAATCAAGAGGTACATCTAGAGCATTAAAATGGCAGTTAAAATCAGAAATTGAAACAGTATGAAAATAAGCTGTACTTAATTTTAAAATCCTCCAAAATTGTAAAAATTCTGTTGATTTACAAATAACTCACTTTAATCAAAATACAAAATTATGCAGCCTTAGTTTAATGTTTAATTTGGTGATTTCATTGGAATAACCCTACAGACAGACTGAGTGAAAGTAGAAGGATCAAAACATGTAATTTGAAAAGTAATTACCGTATTGGCCGGGGTTATAAGACGCGGTTTTTTTCTTTGAAGATAGGTTTGAAAAACAGGGTGCATCTTATATGCCGATACTCAGTTTTTTATTATTTTCATTTCTGGAAATTTTCTCTGTTCCGAGTTACGCGATTTCTTTCTTGCCGTGTGTGAGCATTCCAGTTATGTAGAGTTCAGTGGATGCCCATGCACTGTCATAGACAATCACAGCTGTGTTCCTGTTCGTTTAAACTTTCCAATTGTTGTGGTTGTTGTGAACGGTGATAAATTTCTACCATTAAATTTTCTCTAAATTTCTTGGCAAATTATGGCTGAAAAACGTTGGCATTGCTACAATATTGCATACAAGCTACGTGTGATTGTATATGCTAAAGAACATGGAAATAGGACTGCAGAGAGGCATTTCGGGCTATCCCCCAACTGAGAAAATGATAAGAACTTACGGAATCAGGAGGAGGATATAAAAAAAAGCAACTCGCAATAAACATAACCTATGAAGTGGAACTGCAAAATGGCCAGAACTTGAGGCAGAACTGAATATTTGGATTTTAGACTACAGAAAAGCAAGAGACTTTCAGTGTCTACAAATTGAATTTCATCGATTCATCATTAATGCAAGGAAATGAGAAAAATTTTAACTTGTGTAAATAGGAAACATGGATGAGGTTCTGCTGACTTTTGATGTGCCCTTAAACAAAACTGTAGATTCCAAGGGCACAAAAAGTGTTACTGTTAAAACTTCTGGACACGAAAAAACTCACTACAGGGTTATTTTATCATGCTGTGCTGATGGGACAAAATTGCTGCCACTATTGATTTTTAAAATGAAGATGCTACCCAAAGGAAAAAACTGCTTAAAGGAGTGTTTATACATGTTCATGCAAAAGGCTGGATGGATGCAGGAGGAATGATGTTATCATCATCATCATCATCATCAAATTCCTGCCATGTACCCTCAAGGGGTGTACAGGATATGACAGTACTACATGAAAAAATTACATCATTACTAACTTCCTATCTACAATTTTCCTCCAAATCAGTCTGTTACTTGTCAAGACACCAACATTATCAGATCTTATATTTCTATTGTCTAAGGCACTTTGTACCGTATCAATCCACCTATATCTTGGTCTTCCTCTGGGTCGTTTTCCTGCCAACCTGGCAGAGAACACTTGTTTTGCTAATCTTTCCTCTCCCATTCTATTTAAGTGACCATACCATCTGAGATTAGCTCTGCTAACGCATTCCTGGATGCTGACAATGTCAAGTTCTTTCCTTGTGAATGATGTTATGGATAGATAAAATTTGGTCTAGGCACCTTGTAGGACTGTTGAAGAAGCCTGCCTTGTTAGTATGGGATCAGTTTCATTCTCACAGAACAGAAGATGTTAAAAACTCAGTTAGGTGTAATTCCAGGATGTCTAGCTAGTCAGCTTCAACCTTTAATAATTAATATAGATGTCTGTATTAATAAACCATTTAAGGGATTTATGAAGGGGAAGTGGAACAGCTGGATGCAGTCTTCAGATTTTGAGGTCATCCCATCAGGAAGAAGGAAGAGGCCTAGCATTTTGAAAGTTTGTGAGTGGGTCAAAGCTTCATGGGATGCTGTGGAAACTGAGACAGTGGTTAAATCATTTAAGAAGTGTGACATTAGTAATGCACTGGATGGTACAGAGGACAATTTGTTGAATGAGAACTCAGATTCTGATTTATAAGAGGTTTCAAGTGTCTCTTCATTTAGCTCTGGAGATGAATTTCTGAGTTTTGACGAAGAAGATTAAAAGGTGGGTACTCTTTCCTAGTTAGATTAGGGATTTGTTGAAAATAGACCTATGTATTACTGTAAATTCATTATAATATTCAGTGCTAAAAAGTTTTTCCCTAAAAAAGTGTACAAAAAGGGGGGGGGTGCGTCTTATAAGCCGGCAAATACGGTAATTAGAAATTAATTACTATCAGTAGAGAGGATGGGTTAGCAAATTTCAGATGAGTGGCTGGCATATAAAGCATTTCTTGAACTTTTTAAGAAGAGAACTGTTTCTTTAGAATAAAATTGTTAGCATATAGTTATTGCCAGTGGTGTTATTATTTTATCTTTTCTTGTACAACACGAACTAATTTCAGAAATTTGTAAGTCTAATACAGCCAACTTTCACTATATAGAACTCATAATAGTTTATTTTGATAGACAGTTTGCTATAGTGAATTTTCTTTGGAATAGTGTTGTCTGTTGGGATTCATTTGGACTATTTGATAATTTGTTATAGCTGGTGAGGTCTTATAGCGGTGTTTGCTGTGGGAATTAAGTTGGATTTCTATTCTCTATCCTAATAAGTCACTCTATTACATTATTAGTTGAAATGAAATCCTTTTGACTTTTGTTTGTATGTTTTTATTACATCCTACCTCAGAAATTTGCCAGACTGGTTGACATACCAGTCTGGTTAGCAAACCAGCTCTTCAGCCAACAGGTTGCGGGTTCGAATCCTGTCGTAGGCATGATTGTGAAGGTGGAAGATGAATTTCATTGCCCAGTGTGAGAACACCACCCCACATATTGGAGGCATAAAGTACTTGAAAAAGTTCAATGTTTGGTCTGTAGAGCAGCGTTTCCAGACTTATAAAAAAACAAATTTAAAAAAAAAAATGCAAAACACACATAAAAGGGATAAGGGATAAAAATTAGGGGTGGGGGCATTGTAAGGTACACCAATGGTACAAAATGCACTGTAGGTTTGCAAATAGCATCTCGTGGGTGGGAGAAACATAAAAGAAAGGTAACCTGAAAATTTAGAAAGCATTGTTGGATTTAAGTCATTTTTATTTATTTTTATTTTATTCTTTTTTTGAGTAGGATTCTTTGAAAGCTACAGTCAACTCTTTCAGTAGCAAGCAAACATCTTGCTGCTTAAACTGTTGAAAGGTCTTAGCTTTTCTTTATAACCAATGCTGCTTTAAAAGAATTTGCTATAGCAAACTTTCTGTTGTAATAAACTATTCCTTGTCCATATGAGCTTATCATATTGGAAATTGACTGTAATATTTTGAATTTTAAAATGCAGTCATAGTCATCTTTAAAGGTAAACATAATGTCAGAGGAATTGTATAAAAGTATATTAAAAAAATTATTTAATGTTATTCCTGTGCTAAAATCTCTTAGTTCAGTATGTTGATATTAATTCTAAAGTTCAGTTCAGGCTGGCATTCAGTTCATTTACTACAATGCTTGAGTGGTTAGCATATCTGCTCTCCAGCCAAAAGGCTGCAGGTTTGAATCCTGTCATGGATGTTTGTGATCTGTGAAAATACTAGTGGTGGTGGGCAGTAGATGCTGTTGGTGTAGATAATATGGTTCGATGTTGGTGGTTGAGTAGTGGAGATGGAAAGTTGTAAAGTAGGTGCCTTCCCTTGATGAGTCTTTGGACTCCTTAGTGGTGTCATGTATTAATAATAAACTTGGAATACCAGGCAATGAAACCGAGACACTGTTTTTATTATCAAACTTTTCTTTTTATAATGTTATAAATGCCTGATTATTGTAGAATTTTGAAAACACTAAGATAGGTGTGTTCTTATTGCATAAAGACTAGTATAAATTGGATATTAAAATTAGAAAATGTAAGTTAAAGAGAACTGAGTTTTATTAATGAATATTTCACCTCTTAGTGGCTGCTAAACATAAGGAAACAAAGCAGTTCTATACTCTCTATAACACTTTGGATGATACAAGGATGTACCTACAGAAAGAGGTATGTTTTATGTGCAGCATCTCAATAAATGGGTAAGAGTATATACTAAATACATATTTAAATATCCATTTTAACTGCCAGTAAATTAGGCCAGTAAATGTTCTGAGTGCAAACTCATATTAAAAATGAAGATATTAGATGAACTTGGCATCATTAGTATTCAAGAATATATCGGTATAATTAATCTATAGTTATGATCACTTATGCAGAATGAGAGAAGAAATGCTAACAAAATAAATTTATAAAAAACATCAATTTATAGTGGAAAATGAATAATTGAGAAGAACTTTTTTTTTGGATGTGCATTCCTCGATAAACCAAATTTTGATGCCTTATAAATATGGGTTGCTATATTTATAAGGCATCTGCTCACCATCCATCTCAAAAGTTAAAGAAATAAAATCCTTAGTATCTAGAGCACACAAAATTTTTTCTTCCAAAAGAACCTTTCCAGTAAGAACTGGAAACTGTCACAGTTTTACTAAACGGTGTTGCCTTTAAACCCATCAGAAAATTTGCAATCTCTTACCTTCTCCAAAGAACTAACTTCCACCGATCTACCTGTCACCGATCTTCCACCAATGCTAACTAGTGCTTAATAAGTTCCATATTCATGCAACTTGTCTTATTATGGACAAGCAGGAAGATTAGTACATGAAAGAAAAAAAAAAAAAAACAGAATCTCTTACTGGCAAAAGCCAATAATGGTCAAATATAAATGTTTATTTACTAGAATTGCTTAAGGGTCAAAATAAGCAAAATAATGGAAGAGACTTCCATATCGCCTTTCAGGAATGTGGAGAACTGACTGCTTCTGACCTAATATCCAATTCTCACATTCATGTGGTGAGCCCCATTAGTAGGTATCCACTGGGTACTGACGAGTGAGTGGACTGAACAAACAAGGATGGGCTGGCAATTTGAAACTAAGCCAACCAAATTATACTCTATTGACTCAAATCACAAATGCACATGATGGTACAACATGATGAGATTTCATGCCTGTGGCTTCACCATTTAAACAAAGCCCCTGCTGTTTTCATCAGGAAACCAGGGCAAATAGTAAAAAGTCATCTAAATGTTGAGTTGGAATAAACGCCAACTCAACATCTAGAAGAAGAAAAATAAACCAATATTAGAAGAACTGAGGATATGAATCGTCATTATAAAGAGTATTAATGGAAAGAAAAGACTGTTAAACGAAATAAGCAGTGACAGAACCATACTAGAAAATTTTCAAGAGAAAAGCAAGAGGAGGACATATCAATACCTGAGATAGAAAAGTCATTAAACAGTTGAAATATGGAAAGGCAGCTGGAGTAGAATGATATTCGACCAGAAATGCTTAAATATGGAGGTATGACAGTTTTACGCTGCATAATTTAGAGGGCCTAGTCAGGTTAAATGCCTATCGTGGGAGTAGAACTATCATAATTCTCATCTATAAAAAGGTGAATGAAGCTGAATGTGAGAAAGAAATAAAGAGGAATTTATTTACTAAGTGTTCAAGGTAAGATTTATGCAAGCACACTTGAAAGGTTGAGAAAGATTATGCAAGAGAAACTTGAGAACAACAAGCCAGGTTCAGGCCAAATAGAGGTTGTCAAGATCAGATTTTCACTTTGACAAACACTTGAAATCATAGGAACATGACAAGGATCTCTACTTAAGTTTTGCAGATCTGGAAAATCCATATGACAAGGTGCTTGGAGAAAAGCTTTTTAAAACATTAGTTATATGGAATATACAGAGAAATACAGTCTATATGTAAGTTGTCAGTTAGCAGTTAGAATTGCAGGAAATACAGGAGGATGGTTTGTAGTGTACAAGGATGCCCGTTATCTCCTCTCTTATTCATAATATATATATATGAATCACATTATGAAAGAAAATGGCATTAGGTCTAATATTAGAATTAGACATGTTTAACTTAGTTCTTTGCTTTATGCAGATGATGTTGTACTCCTAAACACATCTAATGCAGATCTTCAGGATTCTCAACTAAATTGAATAACAGCTATAATAAATTTCATGTGAAAATCAACAATAAAATAACCAAAGCTATGACAATAGGCAGGCACATAGAAAATATTTCAGCCATTTAAGCACAGTTTTAACTTAAGATGCGAAATTAATGGTATCACTGTGTACCTTGATAGTCACTGGAAAATATTAACCTTTCTTCATCAGTAACCTGCATTTGAATCTCACCTAGGACATGAACTGAAGGGCTGTTTAACTGAAGGCAGATTAGCCAGTCTCATATGGAGATAGGATTTTTCATCCTGGAAAGCGTCAAACCACCTAGAGAACACACATACATTTGATAGGCAGAGCAGACTTTGTGCATGAGATTAGCTAATCCCATCACAGTAATAATTAATTTGTATGTAATGAAATTATTTAGTTGTGACAGGTTGTTTAGCCTAACATACTAAGGGGAACATACAACTTTTCCTTTGCTTTGCCTTGATTGTGGGAAGGATAGAGAGAGAGATAAATCATGATGTGTGAAATGTATGTTTTGCACCCCAAATGTAATGAAATGCACACATACATAGGCTTATATATAAAAAAACTGAACAAAAGTAAAGTGGGCCATTGTTGTATCTAAACGATATGTATGAAAACTAACTAGTATTTACTTAAATTTCCATGAATTCATATCAAATTGAATTCATCCAAGCAGTCTTACCCATAATTTTGCCACTTCATTCCAGTAGTTGTAAATGGAACTAGTTGATGAATTCCTTGTCATGTTCCTGCTCTTAGACAGAACAAAATGATCAGTTATTCATTCATCGAGATACAGGGGTTTGAATAGTCCTTACACAAGGGTGGTCTGAAATGTTCTTTCTCATCCTTAACCATAGATTGCAACACTATTGACAAGGGTTTTTTTTTCTAAGTTGGTACATCTGTCATAAGCATCCATGTGAAATTGCAAGTCATTCTATCAAGTAGTTTGGTTTATACAGCTGTCTGAAGCTACTATCCGAACAGATCTTGGAGAAACTGAGTATTTCACAATAGGTAAAGGGGTGCGACAAGGGTGTATTTTATCTCCGTACCTGTTTAACTTGTGCAGCGAACACATTTTAAGAATAAGGCTGGAGGAGTTTTCGCTTGGAATTAAAATTGGTGGAAAAAATATTAATAATTTAAGGTATGCAGATGATACCACCTTGCTAGCAGAATGCAAAGAAGATTTGGAGGAACTTATTATGAAAGTTAAAGAAGAAAGTGCTAAATATGGTCTTAAACTTAACCTCAAAAAGACGAAAGTTATGGCAACGTGAGCTTAATGATTTTGAAGTAGATGGTGAGGGAGAAAATGGAAGCATTTAACAATTATGTGCTCCTAGGATCCCGAATCGATAAAGATGGTTATTGTACTGAAGAAGTTAGAAGAAGATTATTACTCGGAAAGAAAGCAATGACAAATTTAAGCAAGATCTTTAAAGATATTAGCCTTGCAACAAAAATCAGAATAGTGAAAGCAATGGTATTCCCTGTTGTACTGTATGGATGTGAAAGTTGGACCCTGAGAAAGAATGAAAGAAGGAAGACAGATGCATTTGAAGTATAGGTTTGGAGATGCTTACTAAGAATACCATGGACTGCAAAGCAAACCAATAAATCAATAAATGATAGACAGAATAAAGCCAGATTGCTCCCTCAAAGCTATGATCATCAAGCAAAAATTGTCATACTTTGGACATATTATGTGAGCAAATGACAGTCTGGAGAAGATGATGATGCTTGCTAAAGTTGATGGAAGCAGGAGAAGAGGAAGACCAAGAATTAGATGGGTGGATGGAGTTAAAGAAGCAACTGGAGTGCGCTTGGAAGTTCTGAAAGACATGGTCAGGGAGAGATCAGAATGGTGAGTGTATGTTAATGGAATTGCTAGGAGTCTTAGAAACGACTCGATGGAACATAACACAACACTGAAGCAAAAGTGTTGTCTGTATTCCTTGAAATGGATAAAATTAAGTATTGAGCGATTATAAAATTCTTTCTAGAAGAAGGTTTAATGCCAAAACAAATTCATTCGAAGGTCATAAAAATTTTATGGGCATTCTTCTCTTTCGTTTTTGACAATTAAGAAATGGGCTGCCGAGTTTAAATGTGGCCATACCAGCCTTGAAGATGATCCACATGAAGGACGTCCAAAAATTGTAACAACATTTACAGTCCAGAAATCATTGATCAAGTGCACGATATGGTATTGGATGACCAGCGAGTCAAAGTGCATGAAATTGATGAGACTATAGGCATTTCAAAAGAATGTGTAGGATACATTTTGCATGAAGAATTGCAAATGAAAAAGCTTTGCACAAGGTAGGTGCTGTGCTTGCTCACAGCAGATCAAAAATGAACTCGCATGAAAATCTCTAAACAAGAGCGTTTTAACAAGAATAAAACTGATTTTGTGCATCGACTTATCACAATGGATGAGATTTGGATTCACCATTACACACCAGAATCCAAACAGCAGTCAAAACAGTGGTTAAAAGCCAGTTGTTCAGCACCAAAGAAGACCTAGTCGGCTCCATCAGCAGGAAAGGTCATGGCATCAGCGTTTTGGGATGCTAAAGACATTTCGTTTATTATCTTGATAAGGGTAAAACAATTACCGGGAAATATTATTCCGATCTTTTAACCAGACTAGACGAAAAAATTCATGAGAAACGACCTGGTTTGCAGAAAGAAAGAAAAAAAATCTTTCTTCAGGACAATGCACCTGCCCACAAAGGTGTTTTGGCAATGGGAAAATTAAGAGATCTGCACTATGAATTGTTGGAACATTCACCCTATTCCCCAGATTTGGCTTCCTCTGACTTCTATCTCTTCCCAAAACTAAAGCTCTTCCTTGCTGGTCAGTGTTTTTCTTTGAATCAAGAGGTGATTGCAGCCTGTAGAAGGGTAATTTGCAGATCTTATTGAGAACCTCAGGGTGGACGGGATAATGGTACTGGAGCATCGCTGGAATAAATGTATTAGTCTTAAGGGAGATTATGTTGAAAAATAAAAAAATTATTTTGAAATTCCGTTTTTTCATTGTTAGACTGAGAACTTTTCTGACCACCCTTGTAATATATTCAAAGTTTGTCCATTTGAATGAACTGGACAAGCTGATTACCTTATAAAGCGTTGCATTGTCAAACATGACCATGAACTGATTTCATAAATACTCATTGATTTTAATGTATATGTAGACATTTTATTTTTGCTTTGTATAATAATATAGCAGTATCCCCTTATTTTCCAAAATTAGATGATCGGCAAGTGTCTTGTTTAAAAGGACAGTTTTATCCAAATGCCTAGAGAAATATGGCATTATCAAATTATGCAGGTCTTCAAAATAACAAGGGAAGTGTATAATATTATTTTCGTACTCAAGTGGTAAAGTCTTAACTACTGGTTAAGTTTCTTTTACGATATATTTTCTGTATATATATATATCTTCTTTTGCTACGTGGTATTCCCTGCTTCCTATGTAGGGTCCGCATGTTACTTAGATGCGACTACTTGTTAGTACCACTCCCAACTGACCTGTTGCCTAGCCTGTCGCTAGGGGGATATATTTTTGACTTTAGAAGCGTATGTTCACTGGGCTGGTTTGCCTGCTTGCAGGACGAAAAATGCCAGATAACTGTATGGACTGAATATATATAATGTACAGGGTGTTCGGGATAAATTTGACATATTTATAATTAATTATATTTTTCCATAAGTTACATGTATTAACACACACTTCTCTTCATTTAAAAGTTTGGACCCTTCTTCATTCATATACAAGATGTCAGAAAGGATGGATAGCTGGAACCCACCTGAATCATGGAAGAGAATAACTTGTATCATGATGATTCGTGCCCGCCATCAAAATAAGGATATTACGACTGCTGCCCAATGCTCCCTGAATACAGTAAAAACAATCAGGCATGAACTAGAGACTTGCAATGGTGACTCCGAGGATGTAGCAAGAAGAAAGATCCCTAGCAGACGATCTGATTGCGTTCGTACAGCAGAATTCCTCGCAAATCTGCAGGAACAGGTGTTGAAGAACCCTGGCATTGGAATTCGGGCTTTGTTCGTGGAGTTGCTAACTGTAGTCAAGCCCTGGATAACAAGGGTAGCCAATGGTAGGCCGTATGTATGGCAGCAGGATTCGGCCCCTTGCCACACCTCTGGGAAAAGTCAAAAATGGTTGTCTGAAAATTTCTACGACTTCACCAGTCCAAATGTTTGGCCTCCAATTCATTAAATTTAATAGATACAAAGAAGGTTTTCTTTTTCCTTACGAAACTGTCAAATTTATCCCGAACACCCTGTATATTTGAAAAACTAGAGAATTTTTGCTTTCTCTTGAGTCACTTCTCACAAAAAGATGGAGGGAAAAAGTGATTCAAGATAACAAATTGAAATTGATTTATGTGCTTGCATATACCAAAATCCTTTTTGTAGTCATGTTTCAATTAAAGTAGTAAATGTAAAATATTATTTTTTGTTGTTGTTTCTGCTAGTATTTGCACGGCATGAAAAAAAAAAAAAAAAGTAAGTAAATACAGTTCAGTCCAGACATAATACTGCAGCAAGAAATTGCCTTTTCCATCCTCCATTTCGTTAAGTTTTATTATTTCCAAGAATGTTATATTTTATTATGAAATAAAATATATGATGACATTCTTGAAAAAAAGAATTTGGCATTTTAAATTAAATAATTTAAAATGCCAATGATAATTACATATATAATTCATATTGCTCATTTATTTTTTTTTATAGGTCAACCTCCTGAACTCAATACATGACAACTTTACTGAGTAAGTGTGACATTTATTAATTTTGAATAAATCAAGTATCATGTATATGCTATACAACACAACTGTATAGATTATATAAATCAAGTGGATATTAAATTTAGTTGAATGTAGAAGCTATGAAAATTCTTAAAAAAAAAAAAAAAAAAAAAAAAGACCAGAGCGCTTTTGGGAATACACTCACTGGCATTTACGAGTTGTCCTCTTTTGTGTATTTTTCATAAGCGAACTCTCAGTCAGTGCATAAAGTATTTACTAAAATAAAGAGCCCAAAAGGCTTCAGTTTATTTCAGTAAATACTTACCATCCAGTCCATAAAACATTAAATGACACATTAAATTTAACAATTTTGGTAAAGCAGGCCCCTCAGATGATGCTCTTAACACTACACCAAATTATTATTATTTGATACCTCCAGGGAGTCCAAAGACTCATTGGGGGGAAGGCACCAGCTCTACAACTGTCTCCAACACTCAATCACCAACCGACCGCAACTATGCTAACACCATCTACTGCCAACCACCACCACCACTGGTATTTCACAGACACTCACAAACATCCATACCCACGGCAGGATTCGAATCTGCAGCCTTTTGGCTGGAGAGCAGATATGCTACCGACTCAGCCAATCAGGCCAGCAAATTGATTGGAAAAGTACCTATTCCCTACATCATACAAAAACCTGGTATGAATGCAAATTTAAAAAGTAATAGGGTGTGACACCTTTGGGCTAATTGTATATGGAAATGACTTTTGCAGTACTTCAACCTTAGTATTACCTCTGTATCTGGTTCCCACTGAAGATCTCAATAAAGGTCGAAACTGGTCTGGGTAGTGGCCCTTCCATAGCATAGCATTATATACATGTAAGGATATGTGTTGCATTATGGGATACAAGTAGCCTAGTCGTGATGTGACTTCACATGATTGGATAAAGAAACATAATTTCTTGGCATCTTTAATTTATAGTATAACCATCAACAGTACATATCACTAGCGTTAACAAATGACCAGAAATCTTTCTAATACATATTTGTTGATACTGCTGATATCTGTGCACTGTTCTTTGTAATAAGGATGTAACTGGTCCTTCTAACTTTAGGTCATAAATTATTCATGCTTGTATAACTGTCTACATTTAATCATGTGGAGGATTACTGCTTTGTTGTGATTGCATGTACTGTACTAGTCATTTGTTGTCTTCAATTATTAAAACCATTGCAATTTACCTTGGCATTCATTCTACAGTATTCCTCATTAGTTGTAAAGACAAAATACAGTTGAGGCTCATTATAATAGCAAATGCAGTAGTGATCACAGGAATGGTTAAACAATTTCTTTTAGCATGACTTATGTACTTATGAAGTTCTGGCCAGGATTTTTAAGAGTTTGTTATAGCAATGTTTGCAATAGGGAGCTGATTTATAGTGTCTAAATTGTGGGATAGTGTGAGAGGATGAACATATCCGACTGCTGATTTTACATCACCCATAAATATTCAATGAATTCAGATTCATTAAAAATTTAATTCTATTCCTGCACAATTTCAGTTAGTCCAGTATGTGAGAGCAGAAATAAAGATCATTAGCCTGCAGCATGGAATTAGACTATTGGCATGCAAGAATGTGTATTTTCTATAGGTGTGATTACAATATGTTCACAATTTTTTTACAGACATTTAAGTTGAGCATTAGTCAGCTACTCTCAGTAAGTAAGCGTATTTCAGGAAACACATCTCAAGCCATTACATCACCTCTTACAACCGTGAGTGTCCCTTCTTATACATGCTAGATCTGTGGTGCTTTCTTATATTCTTTTTTTTTTTTCTATCATTATGGTCCAGCCTACATTACATCACAGTTTTTCTAATTAAGTAACCAGCTATAGAATTTATCCTAATCTAAAGCACTGTGTGTGTGTGTGTGCGCGCGTGTGTGCTATGTTTGAGTTGATTAAAAGAGTTGTTCCATTTTCACTCTGATAGTATGCAACATTGAAAATCCAGTGCATCTCATGATACCCCTACTAGTATTCAGTAGGTAATAAATTATATGCATATAAAAATGTGTAGTGTTCTAGTAAATCATATTTATGTTAACATTATTTATCTGAATCATGATAGAAAATTCATTATTCATATCCAGGTTGTACATGCAGTGAAAATTGATATAGGTGCATGTTTTTTAGGGCCATGACTAGTTATGTAACCAGGGAACAGTTCTTGACACAGCTGGATGGAATTGTAGAAGGAATTCGACAGAATAAAATATCAGTATGTAATAAGTTTCTGTCATTTCAATAAGCTTTACACTGTTTTGGCATTTTCTTCAATCTTTGTGGATTTGCATCAAATTAAGTAATAAATGATTGCATGAAATTAATAATAAATTTTTAAAAAATGTTAAATGCATGATTTTATTAATCATTAAAGTCTTTGCCAGACCAGTTTATTCAAAGATGATCCTAGTGGTAGTAACAGAGCTATGTGACATTCCAGACTTACTCCAATGTTATAATTACAGCAGCTTGTTCTGAGGCTATAGCCTTCTGTAACTGTACAACTGTCGTTATTATCATTCCATGGACATCTCCATGGAATTCAGAAACTTATTTTGAGAGGCCTTGAATTCATTCATTCATCACATTCTAAGCAAAAATAGTTCTCAAATAATCTTTGTGTTTTATTGTTGCTTTCTTCTAGTTTCACTTCTTTCTGTGCTGAAATCAGAAGCAAGGAAAAATACATTTTGTATGGATTCTCTATCAGTTGATGGTCAAGGTTCATAAAATATAAAAAATAGTAATTTAATCAGAATCAGAAATGTCATTAGAAATATTTCAGGATACTATTATAGTACAATATAAAAAGAGTGAACTTATTACTTAGTTTCCTATCAACTGTTTTCCTTCAAATGAATCTGTCTTGGAGAACTGTCTCATCTTATATTTCAGTCTTCCTCTGCATCTTTTTTTCCTACCATCCTGGCATCAAATGCCTACTTTGCTAATCTTTCTTCTTCCATTCTATTTAACTGACTATATTACCTAAGATTAGTTCTGAATACACATTCCTAAATGCTGACAATGTCGAGATCCTTTTTAATATCCTCCTGCAATTTTTCTTGGAACTCTTATGTTTGTGTGGTCTTTGATCAAGTGTTTATTTCTAATCTGGCTCTTTCATCTATAAGCCAAAAATGGTTTGAACACAGTCTTGTATACAACTAGTTTAGTGTTTTGACAAATTTGTCTTATTCCATATAAATTTGACTCCTACTAAATCAACCTTACTAATTTTGTTTATTTCAATATTGAATTTCTCATCTTTGCTAAAATTGTGCTTAAATAGCTAAATTGTTTTAAGAAGTCAAGCAGACTTCTGCTTGATTTATGACTATAATATCATCTGCATAAAAGAACTAAGTTGAATATTTCAAGTTTTGATATCAGGCTTAATGTCACTTTTCTTCATTGATCCATATAGATTATTAATAACAGGTCTTTTGTAATTTGCAGTCTTTCAAAGTAAATACTATGGACATTTAGAATATCTTTTGGTTTTCCTATCTTTTCTGATTCCTCCATTTCCAAGCTTTTTCAATAGCTTCCAGAACATTTTGCTACCTTTCTGATATTTGTGTGATATTCTTACCAGTCTTTGCATGACTTTTGTTTAGCTACTTTTATATGTTTTACTTACATTTTTGTCTATATTCTCTCTCAGAGCACACGCTAATAACTTTAGATACACCCTCTCTTCTTTTCCATTATAGCCTGTTGAACTTTCAAGTTCACATTGGAGTTTTGATTTTTATATTCTTGCAGACAACTTCATCATGCACCTCTCTTGAAACAACCAGGGTTTTTTTCAGTCATTCAAAGAGTGAATCACTGAGTTTTGGTTTGTTCTTGTCTTCAAATTCTTTCATTTTTTTCTTGAATAATATTTGAATATTTTAATCTATAGTTCATCTAATCAGCTGCTAACTATACAAATCTGCCCAATCGTGGAATCTTTCTCATGTATTTGGGGTGTTGCACCAAACTTCCCTCTAAGATTACTCGATTCTATCTAGAGAAAAATCTGTTTAACGATCCCTTTCTCATGTATCCACTTCAATCCTTCTCTCACAGATGTTCAGTTTCTGCCTTATGCCCCTTTACAGATACTTTCATGGATAGTGTTCTACTGAATTGACCACTATTATTCCTTCACTTATTCTCCAAAATCATAAGAATAAGAGCTACTGATAACTAACCTCTTTTTATCCAGCTTGAAACTCACTGAATCAACTTCTCTTTCATTCCACTGAATTCTGTTTTTTTGGAATAGCCTCTCCCAAAGAATACAACTTTCAGTTGTTAAAAAAAACTGTAAACAGTTTCTTCCTTTTCTTATTCTCTTGTCTATACACAACACTGATATGCCATAAGTCTTGGGTCAGATATTTAAAAAAACAAAAAAAAAAGGGGGGGGGGGAACAGTAAGTGCTTTGCACCTTGTCCACTTAAACCTTCTGTATGGAGAAAATTGTCATGTAGTTCATCTTCACCATCAAATTCCTGATACATGCACTCAGGGGATGGGGGTGTATAGGATATAACAGTAATACATGAAAAGTTACATGATTAATAACTTCTAATCAATAATTTTCTCCTGAATAAAAAAATCTGTTATCTGTCAAGACTCGTATTTCTATCCATATAGACTTAAGTACTGTATCACTACACCTACAGCTTGGTCTTCCTCTGGGCCTTTTTCCTGCCAGCCTGGCAAAGAACACCTGTTTTAGTTAACCTTTACTCTCCCATTCTGTTTAAGTGACCATGTCACCCAACAGCACTACGTGCTCATTCCTGAATGCTAACAACGGCAATTTTTAATATGATACTATCACTACTACCACTTCACTCCTTTAATCTTTCTCAGAACGCTCATATCTGTGGTCTCCAATCTTTGATCAAATGTTTTATTTCTAGCCTAGCTCTCAAATACATAAGTTAAAACTGGTTTGAACACTGTCTTGTAAACAATTAATTTAGTGTTTTTGACTAATTTCTCCCTTATTCCATATAAACTTATTCAGCTGACTTCCTATCATACCAACTTATGTTGCCTATTTCTATATTTAATTTGCCATCTTCACAAAAAAAATTGTGCCTAAATAGCTGAAATGTTTTATTTCTTCTGTAGCTTCTCCTTTCAGAATGCAATTGATGTTTTCATTGTCTTTGCCTTTTCATTGCTGATTTTCATACTAAATATATTACAACAGTTATTCAATTTAGTCAGAGAATCCTGCAGATTTATTTAGAACAACTGAAGAAGAAAGAGCTGAGATCAACATCTCCAATCCTGATATCAGACAATACCATATTTCTTCATAATGTGATCCATATAAATGATAAATTACAGTGGCGATAATGTAAACCCTTGTCTCACACCTTATTTAACATCAAACAATCTTACTGTACTTCAGTTTTAACTGCTAATTTACAACTCAAATATAGACTTAAGTATTACTTGATATAATATAATATCCCATTTACCACATATAACTGAAGCATTTTGATCAGCTTTTTTCCTAACAACTTGTCATATTCCTGAGATTTCTCAACTATTTGTCTTAAAGTGAAAATCTAATCCTGACAATCTGTATTTAGCCTGAATCCAGCTTGTTCTTCACCAAGCTTCCCTTCCATAAATTTTCTTAGCAATTTGTCAAGTATAATTGCATAAATCTTACCAGAAACACTCAATAGGAGAATACGTCTAAATTTGCACATTGTTTTATTTCCTTTTTTTATACACTGCTTGAAAAGAAGTCAACAGACACCATAGTATGAGGAACAAACAGCAATGGCACCTGCCTTAATAAGATGCAGGACTTCCTTTTGTTGCAATGACTGCTGCAATCCTACAGGGAATACTTTCCACAAGAGTTCCATAGTGTTGTCCTGGACTGTTATGGAACAGACATCCCTTGACCTCACCCAACTCCATTTTATCCCACAGATGTTGAGATTAGGACTCTGTAGAGCTCAGTTAAATGTGGTGATGTTTATGTTCAGAAATCATGCAGTTACAGCAGCGGCCTTATGACACAGTGCATTGTCTTGCTGAAAGAGACAATGGCCAGTTCTAACCTACAGAATTGTAGAACTGACACGAACTGACCATTGTCAGTCAGTTCATGTCACAAAGTAGGAAGCATTGCGTTGTCTAGAATATTCAGATACCTCTCTGAGTTTATGTTTGTGGTACCACAAACAGAAGTCCAAGGCCAAACTTTGAAAAACAGGACAATACCATCACACCACCACCTCCAAATTTCACAGTTGGGTTCTTGTTTTCAAACTCTTTCATTTTTTTGTGAATGATGTTTGTGTATTTTAGTCTACAGTTAACTTCTGAAAGCTGCTCAACTTCTGTTAGCATCTTTCAGAGGTGAACTGTTGCACCGTTTACCCTGGTTCCCTGATGAAAACAATAGGCAACACTCCAGCTGGCATTTAATTCTGTCATATTGTACCATCATTTTACATTATGGTTTAAGCAAGTAAGATTTGCCAACCAATACAATTTTGTTGGCTAAATCTCTTATTTAGGAGCCTGTGTAGCTCAGTGGATGTGGCGTTTGCATACCACGGCGCTTGGCCGCACGAAGGAAGACTTGATTTCGAGTCTAGTCAGCGACTAGAGGAAATTTTTCTAAGCCTTTTTTCGACCGGTTCCCGAGTTAGTCGATCTCTGGCACGGGCAAGCGGGTTTTTCCTCCCGGAAACTCAGGTTTTTCTTCCTGTAAACTCAAGAAAATCGACCGTAGAACCCACATTATTTCAGACATTAAATATATTGTGTTAAGGTTGGGGACCACGAGATGGCGGCACATTTGAGCCGTCTCTCTTCACTGCGAACCGCTTAATTAGTGATAGCCTTGGGCCATCTATCTCTGATTGGTACCAGTGGAGATTGAACTGCCCAGTCACTCTCCAAAAATTAGATAGGGCTAAATGGCTTTGCCTACTCCCGTATACGGGAATAAAAAGGCATTAGCTGATTTTTTTTTTTTTTTTTTTTTTTTTGAAATCTCTTATTGCGATCCAATACTTATTCATTCAGTATTCAGGTAGATACCTAAGAGGGTGCACCACAAGACAGTGAGGATTAGACATTAAGTCAGAAGTTCCGTTCAGTTCTTTGCATTCCTTAAAAGGCTACAGGGAGGTCTCTTCCCAGTTATATGGCTTCAACTCTTAAGCACCTCCTCTCTCTCTCTCTCAGAAAGCCAACTTATGTAATTCAACTTGGTGTATTAAATTATTCATGTTTATGACCCTAGGTAGTCATTAAATGTGATTCCTCTTAATTAAATGTTCCTAGATTAATTTTTTTACTGCAAACATTTTGCTGCATTTGAGAATTGTAGGTACTTATGTTCAGCATATTAAAAGAAAAAGAAATAAAAAGTAAACATCACAATAGTAATAGTAGTTTATCATATGAGAATTGCCTTCCTATTTGAATTAAAAACCTGAATAAACTTTCATATGTCTAGGTGGAAAAAAAGAAACAAGCAGAAAAAATGAGAAGAGATCAGTTAAATGACCAGTATCTTGATCTCATTGAGAAACAAAGGCTGTATTTTAAAACAGTTAAAGACTTCAAAGAGGTAATAATTTTATGTATATAATTCTTAAATATTGATAATATTTCATACCTCCCTTCTAAGTGTATTCATTTTAGTTTAGGGATTCATTCTTAAATTACATGATGCAATTTTACAGATATTTAAATTTCTTTTTGTTTGTCCTAAATTATAAATCACGCTCTCATATTATAACCTACAAGTTTTCTAGAAAGCAGCTGGTAATTTAACTTGATTCTATAAAATTATTATTGTGATTTTATAATATGCACTTATAAGATATTAGTAATTAAATTTTGTTTCCTGAAGATTTTAATATCTTTATTGTAAATTTTTATGGATTTATTGAGGTACTAGGATCAGAAAAATAATAACTTTCAGTTATTATTTTTCAGTACTAGATGAATAGGAACCAGTTTCAAATTCAGAAAGTTGTTGGCAAATTTTAAAATGGAAATCGAATTTGAGAAACTTCAAAGGAAAATTAAACAATGAGTGCCTATATGTATGGTGCAAATAATTTGTGCCTGTGGTCTCATGAAGATTCTAGTAAGAATAGTGGATAAGAATTAAAGTTCAAAGGTCACATAGCAAAAGTTGCAAATACAACTCAGAGGATAATTGCTGTGTTGAAGCAAACCTTGACAAGTAAGGATAAGGAAGTAATTTTGCCTCTTTATAAGGCTTTGATAAGACCACACTTGGATTACAGTGTGCAGATTTGGTCTCCCGGGTTCCAAGGGGATAAAGAAGCTATGGAAAGGGTGCAAAGAAGAGATACAAAGATTATATCTGGATTATGGGATTTAGACTATGAGGAGAGATTGTGAGTATGTGGATTACAGACTCTGGTTAATAGGAGATATAGGGCTATAAACTTTTGAATGGTGTTATAGCATTTCAAATGATTTTTTGTTATATGGAAGGTGGGGAGAGAACACTGGGACATCCATGAAAGTTAAGGTTGTTCTCAGTCAAGAAAGAGTTAAGAGCTAGGTTTTCTTCCAGAGAGCAGTAAGTGAGTGGAATAATTTGCCCTTACAGGTAGTGAGTGCATCTAGTGTAAATGAATTTAAGGGAAGGTATGATAGCTGGGTTGGGTAATTTACAGCCTCTCATAATGAGTCCTTGACTCCCTGGAGGTCTCAGATAATAATAAGTAGAGCAATTCAATAAAATGAATATAAAAGAAAGGATAGTTTTTGTTGGCTGTCTGAACAGCAGAGTAGATAATTTATCTCAGATATCTCTTGAAGCAGTGCCATGGGTTGTGAAGCTACAAGGAAAGCATGTCAGTTGTGCATGGGAAGTGATCAGGAATTGCTTGAGAGAAGTAGTATCAGACTGCATACCAGTGACGTCGCATGCCCATTTAGTTTGGGTTGGCTGTCATGTGGCTTAATGCAACCTGTGCTACAAATTTGATTGCATTTTTATTGATATATGAAAGTTTTAAGAGTGCATCAGTGCTCATCTTAATTGGTCCATTGCAATTAGTTGTGGGATAACTTTGAATACTTTAATTTATCAATTAATATAATTTTAAATATGGAAAGCATAAAGGTCAAATGAACAATAGCTGTGCTTCACGCATGCCATTTATGTGAGAAGTACAAAGGGTTTATGCTTTGTGGTGAGATTAAATTATCATTGGTAAATACTAGAGTGAGACATGGGTAATTTGAATTTTGATATGATTTTTTAATACAGCCATATAATATGCACAAAAAATCAGAAAAGTAATCACTTGGGAAGTTATTTTTCTGGATTGAACCAAAGAAAAGCTGAAATACACAAGTTCCAACTTCCTTCAACTATACAGCAACTCATGATAAATGACAATGTTCAATTGGACTGGTTGACTGATTTCTATTTGCTATTGTCTGAGCGCTCACCTTGCCTCTTCTTCTGGATGGTTTAAAACCACTGGAATGCTAAGAATTTCACCCGTTGTGCCATCTGTACATATGTTCAAAGGTATCCATATCTGTGACCATGCAAACGGGCTATTTAGAACTCTAATTTAGAAGAAGGTCAACACCAGATAGACTGGAATCTTACTATAATATCCATAAATGCGTTGACGAACTAGAAAGATGCATCTTAGAATCAAAAGAAATAGTTCTGGACCCCTCACACATGAACAGTAATTTATGTTTTAGCTTACCTGACTCGCACAGCTCAGTGATTCAGTTCTGGCGCTCTCGAGATAGTTCCCACTCACTAACACCTCACGCTAGGTATGCCATGCAGATGCCAGTTCAAACTTGACTGTTGTTATTCCTAACTTGCTTATATGAGAAGTCCATGTTTTAATCTTGTATTTTTCCAGTTTTTGTGATAATTTGTACACCTGAAGAAGTTGTCATTCCGATAAAACTAGTTGTGTCCTAATTAAAGTTTTTATCTTACCTTATCCTGGGTTTCCTAGTTAGTAAGATTATGATTTAAAATATATATATGTAGCAAGATTGATTTACTCTGTTGATATACACCTAAACCTCTTTTTATGTGGATTTTTTTAATGCAAATTCGGAGTTATGCTAATTGACATATCAAAAATAATTTTTTACATGCTTTTTATTCACTTTTACGCAATCAACCTAAATTGTAAGTTAAGAAAAAATCCGTAATTCAAGAAAATTCTGAGAATTTTGTAGAATTGCATTCTCGTTTTAATTAAGAAAATTCTAAATTCCCCGAATTACATAACTGACTGCACATAAATAAACCAAAAAAAACATCAGTCGTTTGCCATTTAAATTTGGTTTCTTGTATCAACTTGGAAAATTCTTACGAATTTCATTTATCGGGAATTCCCTGAATTATATAACTGACTGCGCATAAACAAAAAAAAACAGCAGTTTGAGCAGACAACACAGTTACCGCATTTTTTAAGTGAAATCAAAATAAAAATTGCGTTATTAAATTAATAATTTTGCCAAGAAATAATAAATGGTAAGCTATATGTAATTATCAAACTTTCATTTCATTAACCAAAGATTTTAATCCAGCCCCCTCACATGATGTTGCCGATAACCAAAAAAAAAAAAAGAAAGCCGTTTCCTTTGATATAAAAATTCTTATCGAAAATGTTATCAGACTTGTCCCAATCGGCCGAGAACAGAACATGACTAGACAAAGCACTGGCTTTGTCTTTCTCAGGTCTACTTGAAAAGTAGACATGAGAAAATTGAGTTCTTTATTAAGTTCTATCTCATCATTAAGAAGAGAGCTAGCACAATGTCCTAGTGTAGAAATGATTCCAAACTTATGAGGAGGAGGACCGAAGCAATGCCACAGTTGTTCTTAACATTGATGAATATCATAACAAGATGATAGAATTGTTACATAGTGATCCTCGAGAGAGAGATCCCACCCGTGAACTCCACAACCGGACCAACAACCTACTGTAAACTACCTCTGAACTACCTAAAAACATATACCTTTCTCTTTGTTCTCTCCATCCACTTATTCCACGATTATATGGACTTCCTAAAATTCATAAAGAAAATACCCCACTTTGACCTATCATAGAAGGAATTGATTCTCCAACATATAACCCTTCAAAATATCTGGCTGAATCTCTGAAATGTTTTTCTGGTAAATCATCATCTTTCATTCAAAACTCTGCAGATTTTGTTTCCTGTATAAAATATATTATTATTAAGAAAGATGAAATAATGGCTAGTTTTGAAATAGTCTCCTTATTTACCGATGTTCCTACGGATGAAGTTCTTGTACTACTCAAAGATAAATTATCTAAAAAGATCGTGGCCTTACTTACTCATTGCATCCAATCAGAATGCTTTAAGTTTCAGGACACCATCTATAAACAAAATTTTGGCCTTGCAATGGGTAATGCGTTGTCACCTGTACTTGCAAACATCTATTTAGAAGATTTGGAAGTTAAAGCCATCTCTTCTTATCCTTTAAAACCATCATCAAATTCCTGCCATGTACCCCTCAAGGGGTGTACAGGAAATGATAGTACCACATGAAATAAGTTACATCATTACTAACTTCCTATCTACAATTTTCCTCCAAATCAGTCTGTTACTTGTCAAAACTCCAACATTATCAGATCTTATACTTCTATCATCTAAGACACTTTGTACCGTATCAATCCACCTATATCTTGGTCTTCCTCTGGGTCGTTTTGCTGCCAACCTGGCAGAGAACATTTCTTTTGCTAATCTTTCTTCACCCATTCTGTTTAAGTGACCATACCACCTGAGATTAGCTCTGCTAACTCATTCCTGGAAGCTGACAATGTCATGTTCTTTCCTAATATCCTCGTTTTTAATATGATATTGCTATTGATGCCATCTGTTCACACCTATAATCTTTCTTAGCACTCTCATATCTGCAGTCTCTAGTCTTTGGTCAAGTGTTTTACTTCTGACCCAGCTCTCAGATCCATAAGTTAAAACTGGTCTGAACACTGTCTTGTATACAGCTAATTTAGTGTTCCGACTAATTTCTCTCTTATTCCATATGAATTTATTCAATTGACTTCCCACCATACCAGCTTTGCTGATTCTGTTGTCTATTTCTATATTTAATTTACCATCTTCACTAAATATCATGTCTAAGTAGCTGAAATGTTTTACTTGTTCCACAGGTTCTCTATTCACAACACAGTTGACATTTTCAATGATTCTGCCTATTTTCATTGTCTTTCTATTGCTGACCTTCATGCAATTTCTATTACAACAGTTATTCAATTTAGTCAAAGAATCTTGCAGACTTGTAGCAGATTTATTTAGAAGTATATCATCATCCGCATAAAGCAAAGAGCTGACATTAACATCTCCAATTTTGATATCATGTTTAATACCACTTTCCTTCATAATGTGATCCATATAGATAATAACAGAGGAGCTAATGTACATCCTTGTCTCACACCAGATTTAACATTAAACCATCTTCCTGTACTTCAATTCTAACTGCTGGTTTACTACTCAAATAAAGACTAAGTATTGCTTGATATAATGCCCCATTGACACCATATAGCTGTAGCGTATTGAATAGCTTCTCTCTTGTCTATTCTTCTCCCTTTTCGTATGCCTTTTCCAAATTGACAAAACTTAAATACAGATCTTTGTTATATTCCCATGCTTTCTCGACTATTTGTCGTAAAGTGAATCGCTGATCCTGACAGCCTCTATTTGGCCTGACTCCAGCTTGTTCTTCACCCAGCTTTTCTTCCACAATTCTTCTGAACCGTTTCTCAAGTATGCTTGCATAGATCTTGCCAGGAACCAGTAGAGAAATACCTCTGTAATTCTCACATTCAGTTTTATTTCCCTTTTTATATATGGGTATTATGAGAGCTCTACTCCAATCATTGGGAATTCGTCCCTCTGTCCAGGCTTTCTGAACTATGCAGTGCAGCCACTGTAAGACTTTTATACCACCATACTTCAGCATTTCTGGTCAAATATCATCTACTCCTGATGGCTTTTTTCTACTTCAAGTATGGATATGTATTCCTGACTGTATGCCTGGTCAGTATTTTTTACCACTGTGCTGTCATCACTGCTTATTTCATTTAGCAGTTTTTCAAAATAATTACTCCATACTTCAAGGATATCTTTTTCTCCCATTTTCATGTCACCTTTATCATCTCTAACTCCTTTTACAGCACTCTTTCCTCCATTCCTAAGCTTCTTCAACAACCTCCAGAATATTTTGCCACCTTCTTGATATTTATTTTCTATATTCTTGCCAAAGTCCTCCCATGACTTTTGTTTAGCTAGTTTTACACATTATTTAGCATTCTTGCATTTGTCTCTATATTCTCTAAGATCACAAGCTGACTTATTTGCCAGGAACTTTTGATATGCTTTCTTCTTTAACTTCCTGTGTCTACCATGGAGTTCTAATTTTTCTATCCTCCAGAAAACTTCACCACATGCCTCTCTAGCTGAATCAATCAGGGCTTTCTTCAAGGCTTGCCACTGAATCTCCAAGGTTTGATTCCTGTTCTCAAACTCTTTCATTTTTTCTTCAATAATCTTTGTGTATTTTAGTCTACAGTTCACATCTGAGAGCTGCTCAACTTTTATTCGCTTTAAAACTTTCTTACGTGTTATTCTTTTCAATATGAAATTCAATTTTATCCTGCTCAAGACTAAATAGTGATCACTTCCAATTTCAAATCCTCTGTACACTCTGGTGTCCTGCACCTGGGAGAAAACATCACTATCAACAATAACATAGTCAATGAGACTTTTCTTATTCCTTGCCTCTTCTCTCCATGTGAATTTGTGCACATTTTTATGTTGGAACATGGTTTTAGTAATAACCAGTCCATGTCTTGAGCAGAAATCCAACAGATATTTGCCATTATTATTAGCTTTGCTCTTTTCTCCAAATTTTCCCAAAATATTTTTGTATGTCTCGCAATCATTTCCTACTCTGCTATTTAGATCCCCAACAAGGACCAACTTTTCCCTTTTCATTGTGTCAGTTGCTTTTTCTAAAGCCTCAAAAAATTCCTCCACTTCTACCTTAGTAGAATCTTCTGTGGGACCATAGGCACAAATAAGTCTCATTGTCCAGTTCCCCATTCTCATATTTGCACACATTACTCTACTGATTGCCATTCAAAAAGATTAGCCTTGTATTTTGTGTTGAATACTACAGCCTTTAAAACCAAGAATTTGGAAAAGATATATTGATGACATTTTCCTGATTTGGAGCCATGGCCATGAATCTCTCTCCTGAACTTTTTAGAACATCCGAATATAAAATTTATGGCTGAGTTTGAAGCTAATGGTTCTCTTCCTTTTTTGGACATCAATCTGACCCATTCCTCAGAGAAATTAAAAATCTCGATTTACAGAAAAGCTACCCACACCAACAGATTATCTCCACAGTCACTCGCATCATTATCCTCATAAGTTTGGAATCATTTCTACACTACGACATCATGCTTGCTCTCTTCTTAATGATGAGATAGAACTTAATAAAGAACTCAATTTTCTCAGGTCTACTTTTCAACTAATGGTTATTCACAAAAAACAATTGACAAATTCCTATTAAATTCACCCACTCGCAATAATGAAGAGACCAATAGGGTGAAAGGTAATATTTCTATACCATACATAAGCTCTGTGTCACCCAAATTGGGTAAGGTTCTTAGAAAATACAACATAACTTTATTTAGTCCTCTTCCAAAAATCTGTTCCTTAGTGAGCTGTCCAAAACCTAGACATCACAACCTTAAATATCCCAGTGTTTAGTAGATTTGGTGCAACTGTGATATACCATACTTTGGCCAAACAGAGAAATCTATCAAGTTATGCATTGAAGAACATGAGAGACATCAGTTACAGGAGAATGCGAGCCAGTGCTTTGTCTAATCATGTTCTGTTCTTGGCCGATTCTAATGAATGAAACCTTAGCCATACAGTCCTATGGGACAAGTCTGATAACATTTTCCATTGCCAGGATGAATTAGAAAGAAAGATAATAGAATCAAAAGAAATCGTTCTTAATCCCCTACATCTCAACAACAGCCTGAGTTACAACAGACTGTCTGTTGTAACTCAGATTGTGCTATGATCAAATACTGGCATTTGCGAGATGGCATACGCCCAACAATGAAGCCAACGAGAGAACAGTTTTGAATGACAGACTTGAACGTTTCTACATTGAATATATATATACACTAACTTTCAGTTTTGTTTACAGTTATTTCCTCTATTTTTTACTGGTTATTTCTTTTGTAATGCACCTGAAACTAGTTGTGCTATTAAACTTTGTCATTTTTCTCGGTTTCTAGTCATTCAATATTTTTTTAAAAATATATATATCGCTCAGTTTTTGCTGCATTTTTATAATACTGTCCTCCTAAAAGTTATGAATGTGTAGATAAAAAAAAAAATGATTTTATTGACAAATTAATGTGGTCAGCCTTTTGACTAACAACTGCTTTAATGCATCATGGAAGACTGCTAATTTCTGGAGAAAGTTTGGTATTATTGTACTCCTCTACACCTTTTAAAACATTAACGAACTCCACTGTTCATGGATTTTAATTACAGCTGAAGTTTTCTTGAAATCTCATTGCTCTGTGTCATGGAGTATTATGTTGAAAGGTTAAGGTCATTGCAATAATGTAAGAGATACACAGTTATCCAGAATATCAACATCAGGCTACTGGTTCATTTTGTGCACAACTAGTCGATCTAGTAATCCCTTATCATAATCTTTATCTTTGGGACATCACCTTTAGGTAAACAGCATTCTCGCAGACATCCTCCATACTAGATGCATTCATCATACTGAGACAAGTCGCTCTCCATAGGATTGGATTGATCTACCTTGCTGAATTATATGAACTATAGCTCTATATGCTATGGAAATGCTGAATTGAAATATAATTGAATTGTTTATAGCTGCTTCCATCTCCAAACAGATTCTATATGATCTGGCCGATAGATGAGAAAGCTATCCTTCGCAAGGAGCATTCCTCTATTGTTTTAGGCATACCTGGTTTATTATTATTATAGACTCCTCCAGAGAGTCAAACATCAAGGGGGGGGGGTATATCAATGAGTTTCTCCACATCTGTCTGTGAGCACATAACATCCATTAGTAGCTTATTTGATGTGCTCACTGTATACCATGAAAAGAACCTGGACATGTTTCCATCATATATCTCCTCTCATTTGTCTCAAACTTTGAAGACTGTTTTTTCAAGATAGTCAGAAAGATACTCGGTCTACACAGAGCCTAATGGCCATATCTGAGCATACTAGTCCAGATGTACATGACCTTATGAAGTGGGAAAATTATCTTGCATTCTTACATGTTCTTTTCGATATTGCTATTATCTTATCTGACATGCTGACAACACCTTAGTAGTGTGGTAATACCCATTCCCATGCAAAATCTTAATGTTCTGGCAAAATTCTAGAATTATTAAAATACCATCTTGAAGTACTTTTCAGTAAATTTAAAGTGTCAGAAAGGGAAATATTTACAAATAAATATTATATATATTCATCTTTATATAAGATGAAGTGTGGCCAGTAAGTGGGATTAAAGATTTAACTGTTTGGCTAATTTGTCATATAGTCAAACAAGATCTGCTAACATCTACGTTGGTGAACACAAGAAATACATCTGCCATCACCGATGTATTTCTTACCGTCTGTGGCCTATACATTTGCCCTCACAGCAAATACATACTTAAGATGCTTCTTGAAATCAGTAGCAGTTAAATAAATTACCCTAATCTAAATAAATATGGTTGTGTTAAACTTAATTCTTAGGACTTTAGGCTCAAAATAGTCTAATGTCTTCTACTTATTTTTGTGTTTTTATGTGTTATTACAATATTAGTATTGTATTCCTGAATATGTCTCTTTGACAGAGATAAAATATCGGAAAAATTAAACCTGATGTTTAATTATTTCTCTCTCCTGTATTTAGTCCATTAAATTTAATTGAGTTTAAACCAGTACCTAAGCCTAAATATGCATTTACTATTTCTGCATTGAGTTAACATGCACATGGATCTCTCTAATTTTGCCATCCATACTAGTTACTACTCTTGGAAGGATACCTTATATAAACAAACAGAAGATACATCCATGGGTTTTCCCTCTAGCCAATTTCTGTATGGAGCATTTTGAAAAACTGGCTCTTGATACTGCCTTTCTCAAACCTATTAGGCTAAGATATATTGATATGTTCTCTGTTTGGCTACATGGCTCAGACACATTACTCTTTCCTCCTCCACCTCAACAGGCAGCACTCCAGAATAATCTGGTTCATTATAGAAAAAGAAAACAATAGCCTGCCTTTTTTGGATATTCTGTTCACACATTTGATCACCCTTTCTTTCTCGGTTTACAGAAAACCCATCCACACAAGTAACATAAATACTTTCCCATTAACTCTCCACTCTAAACAATATGGTGTCATCAAAACCCTTGTCAGCAGAGCCTCCAACCTCTGTTCAACCCACGCTTTCCTTTCAGCTTTATTAGCCAGACCATTCTTGCAGAATGGTTACAATGTCTAATTTGTTGAAATTATCCTAATTTCAACAAATTTGATGCTGGTGCCATAGCTGCTCTCCTAAGGATTCTCTTCTCCCTCTCTGTTCCAAGTGTTTAGAAGGTTCCTTGTTCTTGCAACTTACCATATTATGATCAGATTGGAAGATTTGTCAACATCTGCCCTTGGTGAATATGAGAAATACATCTGCCACCACAACTATGGTCACTCCGGTCTAGCTGACCACTTGGAATACCTTGCACAGGATCAGGTGGGAAAAAATTGCAATGCTTCATCACAGCAAATACAAACTTGAAAGACTCTTTAGAACCAGCAGCTGAATTAAAAAACCAGCCTAATGTAAACAAATATGGTTGTATTAAATTTCTCACAGTATGGGAAATTGTAATTCTTAGGCCTCCCACCCAGCATATTGAGGTTCAAAAATATTCTAGGTTTCTTTTATTGTGTTATTGCAATTTCAATATTCTATTCCTGAAAATGTCTCTGTGACAGATGAAATATTAAGCCTGTAATTTAATTATTTCTCTGCATATTTATTTTAATAAAAACAGTACATGATAGAATTCTATATTATTTGTATGCTTATTATATATTTTCAGTAATTGGGTAATTACTGCACTAATTAACATATATTTCCCCCCTTTTCATTAGGAATGTCGTAAGAATGAAGTTTTGGTGGCCAAGCTAAAAGAGAAAGGAAAATAATAATTTTATCTTATAGGGTTCGATGTTTATAATCTGGAATAAAATAGTGTAAATATATTTGCTTTAATTGTACAATATCAAATAACATAAGTGATACATAAAAAAAATTTAAAGATTATATTTAAAGTGTAAAGGTAAAATAATTAATGGACTCATGATTGTCAATTATTATAGTAGTTAAAATAAAAGATTAAAGCCATTCAATTATCATTAATTGGCCAAGCCATTTAAGTTTTCCTATGAATTTGTAAATAATTTAGTTATATTGGTTTATGAAGTAAATAGCTAGAATTAGGATGTAATATTGTAAAAAGAAAATTCAGAATGTCCACAAAATTTCTTACTTTGCTTTCATTAAAAAGAAAAACAATTATTTTTACAATCAGTTGTCAAATGTTCTATAACAGATTTGGTTATAGTCCTCTTTCTCCAATTCATATAGTAAATATATGCTGCTTCATTAATCATGTGTTTGCACATTGTAAAAGTTAATATGGGTTTAACAACTTGAAATAATGAAAGTTCTTTAGCAAATTATTTTCATACAAAAACATCTTGTAACAAAGAAGCTATGTATAAAATACAGTAAACATCATGGTATGGCTAATAAAATTTCATTCATGTGCTAATTATTAAAACTTTCAATTTTTTTTTTTTTAAGAATACTTTTTCTTTAAAAAAATATGCTTTATGCACAATTGGTTAACTATTAAATGGGTAATCAGAAGGAAAGAAAATTAATTCATCACAATAATATATGTAAAGGAAACACTTACTACACACAGTTTGTACCTGTAGTAATAGTTTTTATCTCTTTTTTCATTCATAAAACATGACACTTCTTATTTATAGAGCTTATCCCTTTCATTTAGCTATGCAATATAACTGAAGGTAAAAAAAAAAAAAAAATTGTGATACCTCCAGCGAGTCCAAAGACTTATCGAGGGAGAATGTGCCAACAGCATCAAATGATTGAACCCTTCCAACTACTAACCACTCTCAAACTTGCTTAACTTTTTGCGTGCGCCATTAGTAGCAGAGGGTCTACCAATTGACCGCCCTTTATAGTCTGACTCAGCTAAATAAGAAGACATACAGATAATAGATCAGGTTGGATTCTATCATGAAGAATCACTAGCTTTTGACCATCCTTATCCTATTTTATATTTATATAAAATGGGATAAGTGTTTTGTAACACGATGGGTTAACGCTTCGTTAATTTTCTCACAATTTTAATTTCTTAATTGTGGAAGGTGAAAAGAAACACTAGTGATTCTTTTTATTTTGAATTTTACTGTTCAAGACAATTTTAGTATAAACAGAACATCTGCAAAAGTTGGATAAAAACGTAGTAAAATGATTTATTTACAAGTTCTTGGGGGAAGGAACAAATTGTCTTGTGTTATACTTGACCTTGAGGCAGGACACAAGAATTTGCATATTTGTTATTGAAATAGTAGATACAATGAAATATTCAAAATTCATCAAATAACTAAGCATATTTGAATTTTAAGTAAGCATTAAAAATATTACAAATTTCTAAATGCACCAAATCCGTTATAGCTCATCACTGTTTAACAAGAGGTGCCAGTATGCTGTACCATTGTATACTGTCCCAAAAAAAGCACTCTACATATATATCACTCCTGCATGCAAAATCTATAACAAATCAGTGTCGCATAGGAAGGAATCAAGAGGAAAAGAATCTGTTGATATTCTTTGGAGAGCTAAAGCTTTGGGAAATACTTCATGGAGGTAGGCTCTTCCACAGAACTAAGGTAGATGTGAAAAATGAATGAATGGGAATTACAAGTTTGGTGAGTCAGCAGTTCAACCCAAGAAGGATGTTGAGCAACTATTGCCCATGTTACTGTAGGTTTAGCAGAATTGGAGGGGATATAATGATAAATACCAGTTCTACTGAGCATGCATGGAAATGGCTGTAGGATAGTAGGTGGTGAGAGGGGGATTGTCTATTAGCCAAACTGTTCTGCAGTGCAGGTTCTGTATAGAGTAGTAGATGGGCAGATGAAAGTAATCGCAATTGAGAGAGAATGTCAAAAATGCTGTGGAAGCGATGTGGTTATGCCAGGAAAGGCTAAGAGTGTTAGTCTGAGAAGTGAGATCTGTTCTTGACTCTTATAGTGAAGAGCAAATCTTACTTATCAGACTAACATTTACTCTTAGCCTTTCCTGGCATCAGAGGTAGTGGAAAGGAAAATTAAAGCCTTTTTATCAGGGATGGGAGGATTATGTTTTGGATGCATTAAATTTGACTAACTTATCCACTGGAGAATGGTATGGAGATCAATATTTGAGACACTGATTGTGGAAGATCTTGAAGCTTGAAGATGACTAAAACTGCAGGTTTCATCTTGTAAATGAAATGCTATTGGTGGAGTGCTATCATCAGCAGAACTTTAAATAGGGTATGAGGTCAGTGAGAGAAGTTCATTGATGAAGCAGAAGGAGGGAGAAATAACAGAACCCCAGATAACACCTGTGTTCAATAGGAAAATTAGAAGAGAAACTCAGAAACATCCTCCACTATAATATGCAGTGAGGGATCTTGAGAGAGAGAACACTGATAATTCCAATTACAAATGGTGGAAGGCAGACCATATGATATTTTGTTTAGAACTTCTCAATTCCAAACCCTAGCAAGGCATTTGATAGAGTATGATAAATTTATTAGTACTGAAAAGAAATACATTCAGGAAGATCAATGATCATCCATCAATAAAGCAGGTAATCATCAGAATGAGCCAGAAGTGGTTTATACAAGCATTATCAAAGTATAACACATTCTCAGGTGATATTGGTGACAGTGAAATTCTTCTTGATCCTAGTAATGTTTACATTCATTGTCTATTCAATGAGCAGATTTCTGAGAAATGAACTGTGATAAGTTGTTGAAAGACTTGTAGAAGGAAATTAACTTCATGATCAGAATATATTGTCATTCTTAATGTTTATAAGGAGAACTACAAACATGTAACAGTACACTGGTATACTGCTAAGAATTACCATAACTTATTTCCAGTTCTGGTGTGAGGAAAGTAATATGTAAAAAGTTGAGAATGCAATCTTTTTTGAAAGCTTGCATTTTAATAAAACTTGGAGTCACAAAAGTGTACAATAAAGAATCATTTTTCATTCAGTAATTTTCAAACTTCTTAAAGAGATGTCCCCTTTCTTTGTAAAAATAATTCTTGCACCTCTTCTTCCACTTTGCATGCAAATAATATTGAACTATTGTTTTTTATTATGTGTTTTGTTTTAGTAAAAAGGATGTTATGGTTTTTTGATAGTACATAATTATACTTCAAGCTAAAATAGCTCAGAGATATTGATTTTAAAAATGACAACTTTTAAATTTCTAACTTAATATATTAATAACAATAAAAATGGCTGGGCTTGTCTTCACGTTTTTTCAAAACATAGTTACAATGATATTATTACTTGTAATTCTTTGGAATAAATGGCAAAGGGGTAGTTCTTTTTGAAAACTTCTGTCAAAACCAAACATTTCACAGTATTTCAAATCTAATCAGAGAATACATACTCCGAATAGTGACCTAACCAAAAATAGAAGTACAAGATATAAAATGAGGTTGCTTAAGGGTCAAAGTCAAATAACTAGGAAGAGACTTCTAAACACTTTTAAGGAATGTGGAATATTGACTTCAGAATTTGACCTAATGTCCAATCCTCATCTTCACATGGTGCACCCTGTTAGTAGGTATCCACTGGATACTGAACGAATGTGGATAGCCTACCAGCATCATTTAGGACTTAGCTGACCAAATTATGCAACATGATGAGATTTCATTCCAACTGGGGTGTCACTTGGTTAAATAAGGCCCTGCTGGTTTCGATCAGGAAACCTGGACAAACAATGAAAAGTCAGCTACTGGAATAAACTCTAACTCAATATCTGGAAAAAGAAGAAAAATAAACCCAACATCAGAAGAACTGAAGATAGGAACCATCAGTATAGGGAGTATTAATGGAAAGGAAATCGAACTAGAAAAGAACCACATAGATATAATTGGCATCACTGAGACAAAGAAGATAAAAACGGTGAAATCTTACATAATAATACATATAGGATGTTACATTCAGGTAATAATGATCAAGGAAAGGAATTGTTATTGATGGCATTCAACACCAGACATGAAGATAAACTTCTTGATTGTAAGGCAGTTTCAAGTAGAGTTATGTGGGCAGACTTCAAAATGGGGAAATGGACAATGATACTTGTTTGTTTGTGCCTATGGTCCCACAGAAGATTCTTCTAAGGAAGAAGTGGAGGAATTTTTCAAGTCAACTCAACAAAGAAAATGGAAAAGTGGTCCCTGTTGGAGATCTTGAACAGTAGAGTAGGAAATTAATCACACTAGGCATATAAGAACATTTTGAGAAAAGGGCAAAGTTAATAATTTTTGTTCAGGACACAGACTAGTCATGACTAACACCATGTTCCAAGAGAAAGATGTGTACAAGTTCATGTGGAGAGAGAGAGAAGAAATAAGAAAAGCCCCATTGACTGTCGTTATCTTTTTTTTGCTGATTCAGGATACAAAGGATTTGAAACCAGAAGTGACCATCACTTAGTTCTAAGTAAAATTAATATCATCCTGAAAAGAATGGTATGTAAGAAAGTTTTAAAAAGAATTAAAGTTCAGCAGCTTTTACAGGTAAACTATAAACTCAACAATACGAACATTATTGAAGAAAAAATGAAAGAGATTGAAAACAAGAACCAAAGCTTGGAGTCTCAGTGGCAAACTCCGAAGATGACATTGATTCAGCTAGAGTGGTATGTGGTGAAGTTGTCTGCAAGGATAGAAAAATAAGAACTCCCATGGTGGACACAAAGTTAAAGAAGTAGTCCTGAAAAAGTATACTGAAAGTTCCTAACAAAAAGTCAGCAGATGTCCTAAAAGAATATGGAGAAAAATGTAAGAGATCTAAGTTGTGTAAATTTAAGTAGCTAAACAAAAGTCAAAAATATTAAGGTGGCAAAATGTTCTAGAAGCTATTGAAAAAGCTCAGAAATTGAGAAAAGAGAAACTGTAAAAGGAATCAGAGATGATAAAGGTGACATGAAAACTGAAGATAAGATTTTTGCTTTATGAGAAGTATTTGTGAAATTGTGGGAAAATGACAAGGCTCTGTATTATGTTCCATTTATCCCATATATATATATATAAAACCCTAGTGTTTGGAAAAGCTTTTCTCTGGTTACCTGGTTGTATGTCTTTCCAGATCTACAAAACTAAAGTATATACTTGTGTCTTAAGTCTATATTTGCATTGTCAGTCAGTCAGCAGTTAGAATTGAAAGAAATATAGGGAGATGGTTTGGTGTAAAATCAGCAGACAAGGATGCCCACTACCTCCACTCTTATTCATAATCTATATGGATCACATTATGAAAGAAAGTGGCATTAGGCCCAATATTAGAATTGGAACATGTCCAACTTAGTTCTTTGCTTTATGCAGATATTGAACTCCTAAATACATCTAGTGCAAGTTTTTAGTGCTCTAACTAAACTGCATAACAGCTGTAAAAGATTTGGCATGAAAATCTGCAATAAAAAGACCAAAACTATATATGAAATATATAGTTTTGGTTTCATATATATTATGAAAACAGACAGGAACATAAAAAAAACTAGCTACATTCTCAAATGAGAACCTATAGAACAAGTAAAATATTTCAGCTATTTAGGCACAATTTTTAATGAATATGGCCAGTGTATTTGGAAATAGACAACAGAACAAGCAAAGCTGGTAGGGCAGGCAGAAGCCAACCAAATAAATGTTGGGTTGGAAATAAGTGATCAAAGACTTGAAACCACAGATAGTTCTGAGAAAAATTAAGAGAGTGAACAGATGCCATCAATGGTAGAATCATATTAAAATTTAATTTTAAATGTAAATATTAGAAAGGAATGCAACATTGTAAGCATTTCAAGAAAGTGTGGAGCCTAATCTAAGCTGGTATAGCCATTAAAACAGAATGGATGAGGATAGGTTAGCAAAATAGGTGTTTGATACCAAGATGGCTGGAAAGACCCAAAGGAAGATTAAGTTCTAGGTGGATCGATTCAGTCAGAAATGCCTTAGAAGCATGAAATGTTAGATATGATAATATTAGAGTGCTGATAAGTAACAGACTAATTTGGAGGTTAATAATAATGTAAACTGAATCATATAGTGTTGTCATAGTAGCCTGAGCACTTCTTGGGGATGCATATCAGGAAATTGATAATAATAATGATGACAATATACAACCCAGATGAGCAGAATATCATCATAGTACATCAGAGAATTGATAACAATCTTAGATATTAAATGAAAAAGTTTGATGTAGTGACTACATATAGTCATAACTACAGTGGTAGCTTACAGTATAATGTTAAAAAAAGTAAACAATGCTACATTGTACAGAAATAATTGGATGGAATGTTTAGTACATGTGAGGGGGTTGTGCTTGAAAATAAACCACAATATTGTCCATTACTTTGCAATCCCCCAAAAATGGTCATTTCTCCCTTCCCCTGAGGGATATACCCCATAGTTTGAAAACCACTTCTTTATTTCAACAAGATGTTTGCAGAAGTGTTATTATTGGCTTTCTGCCAGTAAACCTAAGTCCATCTAGTATGGCAATAAATTTCTACTTGATACCTAACTTTAACACTACTATAAAAATGTGTTCAGTTTTATGGTTCATAGCTAATCTTAAAACTTTAGCCATCATGAATTCATACCAGAACTGTTCTAAATGGCAACTTCATTTTACCAAATTATTAAGAATTTATTATACATATTTGTGCTCAAAATTACTAAGTTTCACTCTCGCTATTAACTGGTAGTAAAGTTATACATGTGCTTTGATTGTCTTGGATATTTTCTAGAAGTGAATTAACAGAGAGGACAGAGACGGTTGCTCTATGGATCTCAGGAAAGTGGTCATCTTGTCTTATGTCAAGGCTTTGTCCAAAAAGAGAATCACTATTACATTTTTGACTCTCAGATAAAGATGCATCATATCCAGATAAGTCATTGTTTGGTTGCAAAGTCAGATCATCATCACACTCTTCATTCAAAGAATTACTGGATGATAACACTGCAAGTTCATATATATCACTGCTGGATATTGTGGTAATAGTTGTATGTATGGTATCATTATTTCCACTGAATGCTGATGGTTTTAAAGCATCACATTGAGTTTCTAAGGATGATGAAACTTTCAAATTTCCATGCGATTTGTGTTTCTGATATTTATTAGTATCACTGCAATGACACCAGTAGTTGCACAGAATGATTTTAAAAAATGAAAATGATCTTCCATCCTGACTGCCAATGCTTTCTGAAAAGAAAAAAAAAAATATATATTGAGATATTTGTGCATAATATATATATATGTGTGTGTGTGTATACATCATATGAGGTGAGTGAGGGAGAGGAATCCATAGTCTGGAGAATATATTCTTCCATGTATATCAGCATGATAGATATGACACTGTCTTTATTTATCAATGTCATTTTGGCAGATTTCTTTGTACAGAATTTCTGCTGTCTTATTCATAAATTATAGTATTAAAAAAAATCGCCTCTTCTTTTGTAGACTTCTGCATATGTCATTGACAATTATTTAGAAATTTATCCCAGAAGGTGAAAAAAAATTCATTTTTCACATTTTAAAATTAAACCGTGCACTGTTTTATACTGTTTATCAGTTTGTTTGTATATTCTTCAGGTTAATATTTTTTGTAATATGACTATGTTGTGATTGAAAAATGATAAATATATTAATATTTGTCTGTCTCTATGGTTAAGTGGATTCGTTATTTGCCTAAAAAAAGTATTCCGAGTTCAAATCTGTCAAAACAAACTTTGTCAACCCTTTTAATAAGTATAATTTAGCTGATCTTAAATGGAACAAGGACCCCCCCCCCCCCTCCTCTTGGTGACTTGGATCTTTTTCTCCAGCAAATAGGAAAAGTCTCTTCTGGGAGCATATGGACAAGGTAGATATAGGATAATATGCCATTGTTCATTTATAGAGAACTCACTATAACAAATTAGTAACAGGTCCTCATAGCAACTATACTAGGATAAGGATGCTATGAGGTTATTCATATTTATGGCAACTGATGCTATTTCTATATGGCCAACCTAATTTTAATACAGTTAAATAAGTTTAATACAGTTAACTCTTATAACAAACTTGTTTTGCCCAAAGGAATAAACTATCAAAAATGGTAGCATTAATTATCATTTTTGATGGTTTGTTTGGAATTATAATCAAAGCAATTAGGGTAAGCAGGCCAGAGTATTTTATCTGTTAATTGCACATAGCTAGTTTGTCTCTTGAGGTGAAAAATCCAAGTTTCTGGGTAGGAAAGTTTATTATAGCAAGTGAATTCAATGTAGTGGTTTTTGCCATACAGATGACAGTGCTATTCTATGATCCCTGGCAGTGAGTGTCCTCCAACAAGAATTGACTATTTAATAATCTATAAAAAAAGATTTAATTATAATTAAATCACATTATTTTACATTGCTAGTCACCTATATTTGTATACCAAACTTCAGGAAACTATTTCCAATATATATATATATATATTTTTTTTTTTTCTCCCATTCTTGCTACATTAGCAGTCTGACATTGTTCACTTACCCATAAAACTTGGGAATTACCATACTCGGAAGTATGGTAACGCCCCACAAAATTTTGAACTTTTCCTTTGGAATTATTTTTGAACCTCCTTGATGTTCCTGATGACAAGATTTGATCCAAATTAATAGATCAAGCAGTTACAGTGACAAGACAAATTCTCATACATTGGGATGATGTCCTGGTACTAAGCAGGAACATCATCCTTACATTGAACACCTTCAACATCAGTGAAAGCAGAGTATTTCTAGCCCCTGAACTCTTTGTAGTTTTGAATGCAGGAATATGGGCATGCTCAGATGGCCTATCATGGCTGTGCCCTTTGCCATCTAACATCATAGGAAGAAATGTGGAGTGTACTCTGCTTGACAACAATGTCTCACTTACCCCCCTCCTGAACACTTTCTTTCACACACCTACCTAAATATCCACAACTGTTGACTTAATTTGTTCACATTCCCTCTTCCCACTGTTTAAATGGGAAGCAGAAGATAAAATCTTTGGGGATAATCATCTTCTCTGCAATATCCATTCATTTGCATGGGCAACCATGTATCCCATTACAGGGAAAAATCTTCTCATCCTTAGCAGAATTCATTCGTATAACAATCAGCTCTCCTGTTAATGAAGCAGTGAATCATATTATAGAGCATGTACAATGCAGCATTACTGCAGAAACCACCATGTTGATTTTTTCTTTCCCCAAAACCATGGTGGAATTGAGAATGTATAGTAATCAAGATAGCCTAAACCAGTGGGGGACCTTTTTAAGAGTGTGTGCCAAAATCGCCAAATGTTTGATGCAAAATTTTCTCAAGTGCCAAGCGAAATTTTGGGGAACATATTATTTGGCATCTTAAGTATTGGGAGAACCTTTCCAAATAATCAAAATTCTCACACTAGAGCAGTAAAATCAAAGAATATTGTAAGCCATGTAAGATTGAATGAATATAAAAATTAGAATTTTTACTTAAAGTCCTTCTACCCTGTTGATAATATGGATATTTTTTTATTTGATTTGCCCTCAAGTGTAATTCTAGCTACCATATTCAGCCACACAATTTAAAGATGCCATTTTTAACATCAGCAAAAGAGTAAACAATAATTCTGAATTTTTTCTTTTTTATTTTATAAAGATCAATCAGACAAGTTTTTTTAATATATTACAGTGCACAAATCTCATAATCGTTTTACTTGACTAAAGCACAATAAAAGAAAATAAAATTAAAGATATTAATTCTTAATCCCTTACAAGTAATACATGAAAATTATAGGTAACATAAAATGTTATTTTACCTACATAATATATCAAACCATTTTTTAGCAGAAAACATCAAATCAAAACAATGGACATTTTATTTATTTAGCATCGATGAGATTTCTACTGCTGCATCACTAATGACAATTTATATCAGCTTTACATTTTGTAACTTTTAGAGATGCATGAGTTACTAGTTTCCTCTGTGAAGGTACTTCTATTACGAGACTTTAAGTCTCGTGAGAACAGTGATTCACAAGAATATGTAGATGCAAAAATGGATAGTAATGCTGTTGCAAGGGTTTTTAAACATACAAAATTTTCTGGAATAGTATTCCAAATCCTTAGTACCTAGTTTTCTGCATTTCTTTTTGTTACTCCTGTCTCTAATCGCTCCTTTTCAATATTTTCCAAGTCAACTCTGAGGTCAATAAATTTCTGCTTCCAAATCGAGCTAGTCTGAAAATCAATCAACTACCTTTCAAAATCATCCAGATTTATCCATGAAAACATCTGCAAGTTTAATTCATCCAGTTTTATAGTGTCTGGAAACGTAATGAATTTTGCAGTCTCTTCTAATTCTTTGAATTTAACAAATCTTAGAACTCCTTAGCAGTTGACACGATGCTTAAAACTAGCTTTTGAAGACACGTGGTCTGTTTTGTCATCCTTTTAGAGATCATTGATGTATTTCTTCCCTGTTAAAAACTCCTAGTTTCATTTCATCAACTATAATATCAAGAGTCTTAACAGAGCCCTGTAGTTTTTACAGTTCAAGTCATTTAAATGTTCACAAATATCTGCAAAAAACATCAGTTTACATACCCACACAATATCATACATTTGTTGATAAGTCAAAAAGAGGCATTCAACAAATCGTTTCAGAATAAGACCTGGACTAAGCTAATGAACATTGTTGTACATTATTAGTCCTTTGCACACCGAATCCACCTCATTCAATAGATTTTGAAATTGACTTATTCAAAGCACATGCAGAAATGCAATTAACAACCTTAATTACTGTTTGCATCACTTCTTGAAGTTCCTTTAGGCCAGCTTTTGCACATAGTCTCAAACATACATGATACCCAGGTGTCCATATACAGTATTCGCTTTCTAATTTGGTCCATTTTTTTTAAGGTTTCACCGGCCTGACGGCTATTTCGGATGCCTGGGCAGCATGCATGTTTTCTAAAGTGGTCCATGCTAGGACAACTCGTAAAGGCTGCAGGCATATTCCTGTAAGCTTTCTGGTCAACTTATTTTTACGAAACTTTCATAATTTCTACATCCAGCTTTGAAATAATGCTGGATCTAATATCCACTTGATTTTTATAGTTTTTGCATCACTGAACTGAAGCCTTTTGGCTCTTTATTTTAGTCTGATTTTTGAACTGATGAGTGCTTTAAGAACACCCCCATATCAGACCTGAAAAGCTTAGAAAGCTTACAGTGAAGGTCATAACACTCTGTGTTGACCACGTTAAGTATCTTGTGGGTGTTGTTCCTTTAGTAAAGATAGGCTAGCCTTTGTGTATATTTTGAGTGATCGAGGAAAGTGGAAATTTTGCTTAATCCTTACACAGGTAGAAATTAGGTTACTGTCTCAACAGCATTTAAGAAAGGTAAGTCTAATAAGGAATTTAGCATGTACCTTATTGAGGGCTTTCATGTCTTTCACTGGCAGCTTTTTCCATAAAATATGTATTTCCATGTTTAAATTTCCATAACTGTTGCTAATATGATGTCAAAGTTTCTGGAAAACTACACACACTAGAATGCAAATAAATAATTTACTATAGGTGCATTATATCAGTGCACTGCCTATCTCTCAAAACAACACCAACAACAGTAAGTAACTACCATGAAGAACACCACTGTCGTCCTATATGCACATGACTACCCTTATCATCCAGGTCATTTTAGTTTGTCTTCACTGAGAAATAGTGTTAAATTGCCTCTGATAATGCTAGCAGAATGTCAGCTGTAAATTAATTTTCTATAGTAAATTATTTATTTGCATTCTGATTAATTGGTTGACTGTTTGTGACTAATAAAACTATAGTATATTTTTGTTAATTATATATTATGCTATTCTTTTTTTTTTTTGTACTGAAAGTGCCTTGATACATATTAATTTTCACCTAAATTAATTTGTTTAATGTAAGTCATCTGTTTCTTCTGTCTGTGCAGTTATCCTTTTGACTTTGCTCTTCTCAACCATATGCCTGGGGAAGGGGTGTCCTAGGTTCGATTCCTGTCAACGATGTGAGGAGCTTCCTCAGCCATAGCCAAGTTAGCCGGTCTTGGGCATGGACAGCAGGTTTTTTCCCCACCAGTTTATCTGGTGTTTTTCATCCCACAATCAGGCAAACTGGTCCGAGGACATGCACGGACTATAGTCAGGAATACTGACCCAGCCATAAGTCAGATTCGTCAGCCTATGCCGGTTCCGGAGCCCGGATAAAATTTGGGGGGAAACTAGATGGTACCATGAACTCCCGTATAAAGGGGGAACGCTATCATCACACAGAATTTATCTGTTTCTTCTAGTATTTATGCCTATTTATATTCTTCCAGTTCTAAAATAGCCATTCCGTTCTTGTGATTTTTGTCACTTCTCCTGCCTATGCACAGCATATCTGATACAGATTACATGAGGCACTCCAGACACTTTGAGCTTCTAGTGTTTAACTAAAAGTTCCATCTCCTGTTTAGTCAGGAACTTAATTTTTCTGAATGGTTTTAAATCCAAATTATACTTTTGGATAGTGCATAAGAAAGCACCAGAAAAATTACCAGAATAGAATATACTTAAAAGAGTTAGTTGTTTTGTTTGCATTGTTTCATTGCTCTTCATTACCAGATTAAATTGGCTGAGGTTTTTCATAGAATGGGGAGACAAAGGAAGAACAAGAAGCTATCCCTAGACGTTGTATAAGGAGAGTGGTAAAGAGTAGTTTTTTTGCATGGATGGTGGTGGGTGATTGGAATGCATTGCTGAATATGAAGACAGTGAATACATTTAAGACATTTATGATGAGCTGTGCATCTGATGATATTGGAACTTCCCTTGATATGTCATTGGACTCCATGGAAGTCTGATCATGATAATTTCCTGATATAGAAGAGCTACATTTTAAGAGAGGAGTGCTCATGAATAAATGATGTCATGTATTGTTTGTACAGGGCATCAGGGAGGGATTAAACCTTTTTTATTTTTAATAGAAGTATATGCATTTTTTTTTTTTTTTTTTTTTTATCGGGGAGGGTATTTTCATTGTATTACAGATATTTATCATCTTCATTCTTTTACTGTACGATAGGAGAGAGTGTTTTAACATACCTGAACAGTAAAGCCTAACATCAAGACAGTTAAAAGTTCATTGAAAGATGGACCATGCCAGGTCTTCCTACTCTGTTCACAGTACACTCCTAAGAAAGAAAAGTCTCTTCTATAGCTTCAAGAGAACTGAAAAACTACAGCACATGATGCTAAAAGGACACAGTGCAAGACGTAGTTTTTCAGTTCTCTTGAAGCTGCAGAAGAGACTTTTCTTTCTTAGGAGTGAAGAGTCTACTGATAATCTTAGCAATGGCCTCTGAGTCAAATAGCTATACTAGTCAACTGAAAAGCCTCCTTTTGTCTACCATTATAATCCCCCCCCCTCTCCATATTGATTTTGAGGCACTCTTTTTATCTTAAAAAGGCTGAAAGAGAGAGGAGAGAAAACCAATGATCAGAGAATTAAATTCACAAAACACCTAACTGAAACTGTTCTGGTAGCAACCTTTACCATGATGCATAAACAGTATATGTGCCATAGAAGAGAGCTTGTGTATGCATTATGTACAGAACAACTTGATGCGCAAGTATCTGTTTGCTCATGCTTTGGTTAAGATTGAAATCAAGACTATAATTCTTAATGTACAATATACTTACCAACCTCCAGGGCCGTCGCCAGATTAGATTGCGCCCTGAGGTAAACAATTAAATATCACCCCTGATGGATAAAGCAAAAATATAAGAAAATCTCCAATTGCTATTTTGTTTTTATTCAAGAGAAACATTAATGCAAAACAATTACATAATAATATTAATTAAATGTTTGCTCTATGGGATATCACACAATAAAACTATAAGCTATGTCCACCTCTATCGATATAGTTGCTAGACCAACCAATCATTCTTGGGTCATCATTGCTGTTCACAAATAATTTTTGATCAGTTTAAGCTTGGAAAAATTTCTTTCCGCACTTGCTACACTAACAGGAATTGTTAACAATATCCTTAGGGTGGTGGTTATGTTGGGATAAATTTTTACAAGATTTTGGTTTTATATATATATGATAAAATTTGGTGAGGACCACTTTTCTCTTGTAGTATTTCTGTAGAATTTTTAATTATTCAAATAAGTTGATTGCATCTACATCAGATGTAAAATATCTTGTTGCCGTAATACAGCCCCTTCCACAATATGGCTGAATGAGCACCCTTATTAAGGGACGCTGTGAGGCAGGCTGCCTCTATGCTACACCCTATCGATGGTACTGCCTACCTCAACAAAAAAAATTACTAGTTACATAAAGTAAAAATTTTGAAAATGTACTACTTATTTTGGAACACTCTTCATCAGAATATAAGATGACTATGTACACTTAAAAGAGTAATGTATTGCAACATTTTACCTGAAAAAAAGATTCCTCGAACAGAGTGACTGGTAATTTCATTTGATAATGATGCAGCTGGAAGTGCTTCTGGAACTTTTGTTCTTGTTAACCAAACATGAATTCTTCTCCACATTTCACTTCTCACCTTTTAAAATAAATATACAGGCCGATTGATTACAGATCCAGGTTATATTTATGCTAATTATGTATTAGAATAATGAACAATTTATTCTCATTACATGAAATAAGATTAAATATTCAGTATCTCGTTGAGACTAACACACGTAATGTGTATTAGTCTCAATGAGACGTTGCAAAAAGTGTTATTTATCAGCTAGTTGGTCTTTTGGCACACTAAAATATCAATCTTTTTTTTTTTTCTCTATTTCTTGAATATCATACACTTCCTGCAGTACAGCACCATTAATATAATTCCACTATACCCTTTGCAATAGTCACTCTTGAATTAACCATGGCCTGGACAGCCAATCTTTTCTCATATTGAACCTTCACTTATAATCTATGTACTTGCCTAATCCTTGGAATGCAGTTATACACTGTTTGCGTCAGATACTGCCTTATGAATTTTCACGCACTGTCAACGTCTTTTCTGTACAGCTCATCTACTCAACATATTGATGCTAGTTGACTATAGAGTTTCCCATAATTATCCACTTTATAATTTCACACATATCCCTTTTTGGCAGTAACCTTTCCTTGTTTCACCACTTCTCAAACAAGTACATCATGATCATTTCACCAACTGCCAGAAGTGTTAATACCTCATTTCCTTCTTTACCATGCTCATCACCTTCCTAGCTTGCAGTTTATACTCTTCATGTAACTGATCACTACCTTCTTGTATCCTCCACAACCTTTTCTTTTCCAACACAGTTTGCTTGATTTCACTGTTCGTCCATTTCACTTATACTCTATGTACTTGCCTAATCCTTGGAATGCAGTTATACACTGTTTGTGTCAGATACTGCCTTATGAATTTCCATGCACTGTCAACATCTTTTCTGCACAGCTCATCTACTCAACATATTAATGCTAGTTGACTATAGAGCTTCCCATAACTATCCACTTTATAATTTCACATATATCCCTTTTTGGCAGTAACCTTTTCTTTTTTCACCACTTCTCAAACAAGTACCTCATGATCATTTCACCAACTGTCAGCAGTGTTAATACCTCATTAACAACTACATATTGTGAAGTTATCACCAAATCCAAAATGCTAAAGCCTCCAGTTGCTTTGGTCACATGCTGCTTAAGATATTAATCTCTCAGAAATTCCACAAACTTACTCTCGTTATTCCCATACACTATCTCCTTCCATTCTATGTTCCTGTAATTAAAGTCTCCCATCAAGATCACCTTATTTTTACATGCCAAATCAATTTGCCTAAACATTTCACAACCATTAGTATTCTCTACATTCCTTTGGCCTATAACAGCATGCTATCAGATATACTAGCCTGTTAATTTAAACTTTGCACCACATAGATTCAAAATCTGCACATGATCAACCTCCACTTTGTGGATACAATTCCTCTGCACTTATTAACAGTACTCTTCCTCTTTTCACTTTCCTATCCTTGTGGAAAATTGTATATCCTCTTATTTCGAATACTCCTTACATTTTCATATAAACATAATCCTTATCTTTGAGGCTAGCACCAACTTTCTCTATTCTAGCCACTATACCACATCTCTCTCTCTCTGCTCAGACCACTCTTGTTTCCCTGAAGCCAACTCTGATTGTCATTCAGAGTTGGCTTCAGGGAAACAAGAGTTGGCTTCATGTCTCATCCTCACTTTTTTTGCATTCCATCACCTCGTGCTGCTGCAACCACATCTTCAACCTCATATCTATCTTCCTCCTGTCGTACAGCCTGTTTGGCTATGCTATCCTGCTTCAAGTACCCTCTGATCATCAGCTACATTAACTTCTTGATTTTCATACATCATCATTTTGTTAATAACCACTTTGCCTGTTAACAAAGAAGTATACTGATTATTAGTACCATGGGAGCATATTCTTATATGTATCATTTAATTGTCACAACCCCCCCCCTCAGAAAACTCTCTCTATACCTAATATAATTTAGGTTTCAAATTATGCTTTAATAAAATGAAAGAATGAAAATAAGATAAGAATAATTTAGTTACACATCTCTTAATAAAAGCTTTTAGGTGATGTAACTGAATTTTTGTTGCAGTATAATGTAATATAGTAACTGCAGTTACCACACTAAAAGTAGGATATAGTATAAACATTTTTTTTTTAATTCAAATATATGCACTCAAATTTTTTTATTTAATAATGTTTCTATTCTATTTTTCGATTCTTGTAGGCTATTGTTACTTAGAGTAGTCATAAGATACATATGTGGTGGTGGTGCTACAACTTCACACTGCTAGGTATAGTTGTATTGCTAAGTTATGAGTTAGTCTTTTAAGTGTGAGCAAACAAAGTTTGTGCCTGGGGTAAGGTGGTACAACACCAGGGCAACTCGTTGCAAAGGTGAAGCAAGCTATCAACACTCCTGTCTCAGTATCTTCTATAATGCAAAACACATCTCCTTGCGGATATGTCTAATGTTATGCATTAAGGGAAGGACTACTACCCAGACTAGTTTCAACCTTTATTGAGGTCTCTTCAGTGGGAGCCAGGCCAAAGTTGAGATACCAAGCAGAAGCAGGTCATCTCTACCTATAGGAATTGCCAAATGGTGTGCCACCCTTTTTTAATAAATTACTCTGGATTTAGAGAAAGATGTTGAAAGTTTATTTTTCACTTGGTAGAGTATAATAAATTTAGTTTAATCCTTTATCCAAGTGTGAGCAAACAAAGTTTGCACCTGAAAGTATCTTCAGGACTGGGGTAAGGTGGTACAACACCTTCAGGTGCAAACTTTGTTTGCTCACACTTGGATAAAGGATTAAACTAAATTTATTATACTCTACCAAGTGAAAAATAAACTTTCAACATCTTTCTCTAAATCCAGAATAATTTATTAAAAAAGGGTGGCACACCATTTGGCAATTCCTATAGGTAGAGATGACCTGCTAAAGCTTCTGCCTGGTATCTCAACTTGGGACAGCCTGGCTCCCACTGAAGAGACCTCAATAAAGGTTGAAACTAGTCTGGGTAGTGGTCCTTCCCTTAATGCATAACATTAGACATATCTGCAAGGAGATGTATTTTGCATTATAGGAGATACTGAGACAGGAGTGTTGATAGCTTGCTTCACTTTTGCAACGAGTTGCCCTGGTTGTTGTACCACCTTACCCCAGTCCTGAAGATACTTTCAGGCGCAAACTTTGTTTGCTCACACTTGGATAAAGGATTAAACTAAATTTATTATACTCTACCAAGTGAAAAATAAACTTTCAAAGTCTTTTAAGTGTTGCCATTATAGTTAGCAATATTTTCATGGAAAGGAAAGCAATTTAATTGCTCTGATATTTGTTTTATGATTTCTGAAATAAGTGATGTAATAGAGCAGGTAGTTTGCATCAAGTTTCTTTTTAATTTCAGTAAAATTATTTCAAAAACATTTAAAATGTTACAAAGAATGGGCAAGTGGCCAAAATGTGTGAAGGATTTGTACATTACGAATTAGGTCTGAGAGGCCAAACTATCAGTTAATTATTACTTAGATGTCCTTGGATTTTAAGGAAAGATTTTTGCTGAAAACAACCAGAGAAGATGTATGCAGAACTAGTTTCTTTACTACTGCTGCATTTTCTATGCAACAGTTTTTGCCCATGAGCAACCCAAATATTATTAGAGAAAGTGAGTCTGTAGTTTACCTAAAGTTGCTTGACCTTGATGACTTTTTTAAAAACTTTTATATACTTTCAAATTTTTCAGTTTCTACTTATTTTTCCTGATCAAAAGTAAAGTCTGATCACTTCCTATTTCAAATATCTTTTCTGTCTTGTATCCTGAACTTGAGTGAAGATATCACTGTCAGCAATAACATAGTTGCTAACACTCCTTATTTCCTCTGGATTACTCTCCATGTGAATTTGTGTGCATCCATTGTTGGTTTAATGACTAGTTCATCTCCTAAACAGAAATCTAGTAGGCACCTACCATTATTATTAGCTTTCTTTTATCTCCAAATTTTTGAACAGAATAGGCAGACAGAAAATATTTCTATCTATTCTGTTAGTTCATTCTCCAATAATAAGCTGTTTTTTGAAAGAGTTTGAAAGCAAGAACGTTAGAGACTGCATGGCATAATTTAAAGAATTAATTCATGTTGGGATGCCTAAGGGCCAAAGCTGTATAACTGGGAAGAGATCTCCACATAGACTTTAAAGGAATGCGGAGAACCGACTAGGACTTCTGACCTAATGGCCAATCCTCGCCTACTGGTGCATCCTGTTAGGTATCTACCTGGATACTGAACAAACGAGGATGGGCTGGCAATTTGGGATTTAGCTGACCAAATTGTATTCTTATTTGCTTAAACCAAAATATAAAATGATGGTACAACATGACAAAATTTCATGCCAGCTGGGGTGTGGCCTGGTTAAACAAGGCAGTTGTTATTTTTGCCAGGGAACTAGCGCAAACAGCAAAAAGACAGATACTGGAACAAATCCTAAAACACATCCCAACTCAACATCACCACAGTTCAAGATCAGTACTATCAACATAAGAAGCTTTAACAGCAAAGAAATGGGGCTAGCTGAGGAATTGGATAAGTACCAGATCGACATAATAGAGGTGACTGAAACAAAAAAAAACACAAAAACTGGTGAGATCTTTCTGAGCAATAAATACAAAATGCTATATTTGGGCAATGAAAATCAAGGAAAAGAAGCAGTAGCCATAGTATTCAACACTTAATAAGAGGCTAATCTTCTTGAATGGCAGGCAATTTCAAGTAGAGTGATGTGGGCAAATATCAGAATGGGGAACTGGACAATGAGACTTATTTGTGCCTATGGTCCCACAGAAGGTTCTACTAAGGTCGAAGTGCAGAAATATTTTGAGGCTTTAGAGAAGGCAACTGACACAATGAAAAAGGAAAAGTTGATTCGTGTTGGGGATCTAAATATCAGAGTAGGAAATGATTGTCAGACATACAAAAATATTTTGGGAAAATTTGGAGAAAAGAGTAAAGTTAATAATAATAGCAAATACCTGTTGTATTTCTACTGAGGACATGGATTGGTTATTACTAACACAATGTTCCAACATAAAAATGTGCACAAATTCACATGGAGAGAAGAGGCAAAGAATAAGAAAAGTCTCATTGACTATGTTATTATTGATAGTGATGTTTTCTCCCTGGTGCAGGACACCAGAGTATACAGAGGATTTGAAATTGGAAGTGGTCATTATTTAGTCTTAAGCAGGATAAAATTGAGTTTCATATTGAAAAGAAGAACATATAAGAAAGTTTTAAAGCAAATAAAAGTTGAGCAGCTCTCAGATATGCACTGTACACTAAAATATACAAACATTATTCAAGAAAAAATGAGTTTAAGAACAGGAACCAAACCTTGGAGATTCGGTGGCAAGCCTTGAAGCAAACCCTGATTGATTCAGTCAGAGAGGCATGTGGTGAGGTTGTCTGCAAGGATAGAAAAATCAGAACTAAATAGTGGACACAGGAAGTTAAAGAGGGAGTGAAAGAAAAAAAGAAAGCATATCAAAAGTCCCTGGCAAATAAATCAGCTGGTGCTCTTAGAGAATACAGAGAGAAATGTAAAAAAGCTAAACACTGTAAAACTAGCTAAACAAAAGTCATGGGAAGACTTTGGTAAGAACATAGAAAGTAAATATCAAGAAGGTGACAAGATATTCTGGAGGTTGTTGAAGAAGCTCAGAAATGGAGGAAAAAGTGCTGTAAAAGAAGTTAGAGATGATAAAGGTGACATGAAAACCGGAGAAAAAGATATCCTTGAAGTATGGAGTAATTACTTTGAAAAATTGCTAAATGAAATAAGCAGTGATAGTACAGTGGTAAAAAACACTGAACAGGCATACAGTCAGGAATACATATCCATCAAAGGCCTGAAATGTGGAAAGAGAGCAGGAGTAGATAATATTCGCCCAGAAATACTCAAGTATGGAGGTATAAAAGTCTTACAGTGGCTGCACTGCATAGTTCAGAAGGCCTGGATAGAGGGACGCATTCCAGGTGATTGGAGTAGAGTTCTGATAGTACCCATATATAAAAAGGGAAATAAAACTGAATGTGAGAACTACAGCGGTATTTTTCTACTGAGTGTTCCTGGTAAGATTTACACAAGTATACTTGAGAAACCATTAAGAAGGATTGTGGCTGGATTCGTGCCAAATAGAGGCTGTTTGGATCAGATCTTCACTTTATGACAAACAGTTGCGAAATCATGGGAACATAACAAAGATCTGTATTTAATTCTAGTAGCAAGGCTTATACGTTGGTCAGACATAACTGGTAATTAGTTTATGGAATTAACAACGCATATAAAGTATATTAATTAAAGGTAACTTTAATGAATAACTTCTATATTTCGGCAACGTCACGTTGCCATCTTCAGGAACATAAAGATATGGTATGTGCACTCAGGCACTCACAAAGGAAATGAGGAAGAAAGCAAGAAACTAATATTGTTCCTAAAGTCCTAATGGTGCCCTCTAGCTGGCTAATTTGGTAGTCTTGGCAGTTGGGCTGAAGTTCTCATAATGTAAGTCTCCCAAATTTGGGGTAGTTTCATGCACCCAAATTTGTTGAGGTTAGGAACGTTTTTTAGAGCTGCTGAAGATTCTTTGAATAATATTTCGTATTTAAACTTGCTGCGATGTATTATTTTTGTTTTCTTCCAACGTTGGATGAAAACAAAAATAATACATCGCAGCAAGTATTAAGAAGTTATTCATTAAAGTTACCTTTAATTAATATACTTTATATGCGTTGTTAATTCCGTAAACTAATTACCAGTTCGATCTGTATTTAAGTTTTGTAGATCTGGAAAAGGCATATGGCAAGGTGCCAAGAGAGAAGCTATTCAAAACGCTACAGTTATATGGTGTCAATGGGGCATTATTATCAAGCAATACTTAGTCTTTATTTGAGTTGTAAGTCAGCAGTTAACACGTTTGCTGCCAACTATGATTATACTCTTAGTTGGTATATGAGCCTCACAAGCCAACTACGAATATACTCGTATGTCGATTACTGCCAGCTACGAGATTACTCGTACTGACATGAAGAAGTGAAAGTACTTGGCATGCGGTAACAAACTATGCCCAAGGAGCTTGGCTGTCAACTACTAGTATACTCGTAGTTGGTATATTAGCCTCACAAGCCAACTATGAATATACTCTTAGGTCGGCTACAAGATTACTTACTAACTTTGAAGAAGTGAAAGTGCTTGGCGTGCGGTAACAAACTATGCCCAAGAAGCGTGGCAGTGAACGTGTTAAAATTGAAGGAAGTATAGGAAGATGGTTTAATGTTAAATCTGGTGTCAGACAAGGATGTACGTTATGCCCTCTGTTATTCATTATCTATATGGATCACATTATGAAGGAAAATGGTATGAAACCTGATTTCAAAATTGGAGATGTTAATCTCAGCTCTTTGCTTTATGCAGATGATGTTATACTTCTAAATAAATCTGCTACAAATCTGCAAGATTCACTGACTAAATTGAATAACTGTTGTAATAGATATGGTATGAAGGTCAGCAATAACAAGACAAAGACAATGAAAATAAGCAGAAGTATTGAAAATATCAACTGCAGTGTGAATGGAGAACCTATAGAATAAGCGAAACATTTCAGCTACTTAGGCACGATATTTAGTGAAGATGGTAAATTAAATATGGAAATAGACAACAGAATCAACAAAGCTGGTATGGTAGGAAGTCAACTGATTGAATTTATATGGAATAAGAAAGAAATTAGTCAAAACACTAAATTAACTGTATACAAGATGGTGTTCGAACCAATTTTAACTTATGGATCTGAGAGCTGGGTCAGAAATAAAACACTTGACCAAAGACTAGGGACCACAGATATGAGAGTCCTAAAGAAGATTAGGGGAATGAACAGTTGGCATCAATGGCAATATCATATTAAAAACAAAGATATTAGGAAAGAACTTGACATTGTCAGCATCCAGGAATGCGTTAGCAGAGCTAATCTCAGGTGGTATGGTCACTTAAATAGAATGGGAGAGGAAAGATTAGCAAAACTAGTCTTCTCTGCTAGGTTGTCAGGAAAAAAAGACCCAGAAGAAGACCAAGATATAGGTGGATTGATACGGTAAAAAGTACCTTAGAAGATAGAAATATAAGATCTTATAATGTTGGAGTCTTGACAGGTAACAGACTGATTTGGAGCAAAATTGGATCAGAAGTTAGTAATGATGTAAATTTTTCATGTAGTACTATCATATTCTGTACACCCATTGAGGGTACATGGCAGTGATTAATTCATGTCAGATAAGCATGTTGAAAAAGTCATCTGCAAGGATGAAAAAAATTCAACTTCATAGTGTTCTCAAGATGTTAAACTGTTTGGGGAAAAAGAAATATCAAAATTTCTACCATCTCTCCAGTTAAGAGTTGTTGAAAAACAGCAATGTCTACATATATTCCAAAGAACCATCAGGTGAAATAAGATTACAAATGGATGAATTAAGCAACTGAGAGGAATTTTCAGTTCAGTGTTGCAAAGAGCAAGTTTTAAAATTTAGAAAGCAAGGATACAGAGCTTATAATTTTGTAAGGATATCTTGAAAGATGGAGAAGATAAGGAATATGGAAATGATGATCATGATGGACAATGGCATAAAATTCTCATTAGTGGAAAGGGGGGGCAGTATAGTTTAACTGAATAAAAGAGGCCCCATGACAAGTAGCAAATTATAGTCCAACCAGCATCTCGGGAGTGGTGGTTAAAGTATTGGAGAAATTGGTGAAAAATAAAATTCAGGACTGGGGGTAGGAATATGGTACTCTATAAGGGACAACATGGTTTTGTAAAAGGTAGGTCTTGCCTTAGTAATTTGCTTACTTTTTATAATAAAGTGACAGTGGAGTTGGATAAGAGAAATGGCTATTCATTGATATTACTAACTTTGCATAAGCATTTACAAAGAACTGTACTGCATAAATTAGAGCAAACAGAGATGAATATGAATGTAGTGATTTAGATTTGAGGGTGGCTGATGGACAGATATCAACAGAGTAGTTTATAGAGGAGTTGAGGTAAGGAGAAAGTAAGTGACCCAGTGGTGCACCACATCGCCATTTTCCTATATCAATGTATATCATTGATATAGGAAATGATTGACAGGAAATATTTAATTGTTTGCTGATGATGCTAAACTGGGAAGAGCAATGGTAAATGAAGATGATGCAGATATCCTGCAGGAAGACTTAAACAGATTAGCAGTATGAGCAAAGGTAAATGCAGGGCCGGCAGAAGCGGGCATGCGGGTGCTGCCGCTGAGGCACCATTCATAAGTTCATTTTTAAGAAACAAAATTTTTATCATGAAAACAAAAAATTCTTAGAATGATCAATATTAAAATAAATAAGGCCGGATAAAAATTTAAAAAAAATTGTATATTGCCGCCTCTTTGATCAGCCAGCTGTTTACAATTTTGCAGCGAGAGCAGGCTAAATGCTTGCGTAGAGAATGTTGTGTCTACTGCAGTCTATCTAAAGTGAAATGGTGAACGGTTTTTATGTGCAGAAACGAATTTTCGTACAAAACATTTGTTGCTAGTTAACCAGTCATGGTACGCATCTCAGTAGGCTGCTGACAGTAGCGCAGTGCAGACTATTATTTCGTCTCTGTGTTGTATTGTGTAATAATTTCTTGTGGGTATAAAATAGAAATGGAATCAAAAATTAAAAAAAAAAAAAAGTTATCTGGTGCACAAAATTGTAAGCTTCATGCTGCGAAAGAAGCAGATGTTAAGAAACAAACTGGGGCTCTTAATAAATTTGTTAAAATATTCTGATGCATATTGTAACCAAATTGATACATCAGAAATCAGAGTTGAAGAACCGTGCCTATCATCGAGTTTGCATGAAAGTACTATTTCAACTATTGAACAAGATGCATGATTTAAGTGAAAAACAGTTACGAGAAGATTTAGTTGTAGTTGACCATGAAACTAACACATTGTTAGTCTCTGTAAAATTAGAAGATCCAGATGAATGAGAAAATATTGATGAAAAATTACGAGTTGTTTTAATTGAAATGGGGCCTGTTCAACAGAAAAATATAATATCTCAGAGATACATATGGTCATAAATTTGGCGACACGTATTATAATAGAAAAATGGAAAACGGTGAGCTCGTGCCAAGAACATAGCTCATTTATTCTGAAACTTTAAATTCTGTTTTTTGCTTTTGTTACAAACCTTTCGCACCTACCTAATCAAGTAGTCTTGTAGAAATGAAATACAACTTTGCATAGACATGAGACTAGTTTAACTCACATGAAAAATTTCTTAAAATGGAAGGAAGTTGATAAAAATTTAAAAAACAAAACTACTATTGATTGCCAGACTCAATGGAAAAGAAACATTGGACGAGTGCTTTAGAACACTTGATTGAAATTATAAAATTCCTTGGTAGCCAAAATTTAGCTTTTCGCGGATAATCTGATAAATTATATGAAAGGAATAACGGCAATTTTTTAAAATTAGTCAAACTGTTTGCAAAGTTTGATCCAGTTATGGAAAATCATGTTGAAAGGGCCCTACAACAAAACAATAGAGTACACTATGTGAGTAAAGACAGTCAAAATTAAATATTGGAAACTTTAAGTAATGCAATAAGGGATACAATTTTATTATCAATTCCAAAACCTAAATATTATTCCATAATTTTAGACTGCACACCTGATGCAAGTAAAACAGAACAAATGACCATTATTATTCGCTTTGTTTCCTGTGACAATGGAATTGTCAAGATCAGGGAAAACTTTGTAGGTTTTGCAGATATATCAGATTCCACAGGAAGTGGTTTATGTGCAACAATAATGAAACAACTAGAAAAATGAAACATTCCCATTGAAGACATGCGAGGTCACACGTGTATCATCCAGATGGAAATGATAATGCTAATTGATGTGACAGGTATTGATATTGGAATAGAAGTAAATGAATTTGAGGTGTTTAGGATATCTAGAAATCACAATGTGAATGTACCAATGGAATTGGATGAGATATTGGCCCATGTTTTTATTTTAGAAAAGTGCAATAGAAATGCATTGGGTTGTTTGTCTCAAGGAATGAAAAAAAACAAGGGGCAAATATGAAAGGGAAAAAATATGGACTCCAAAATATGCTTTTAAACAAAAATCCTCGAGCATTTTTACGTGGATGTGCTGCTCATACTCTAAATGTAATCATTAACGATGCAGCCAAAGTGAATGCAGATACAATTAGTTTCTTTGCAATTATTCAAGAAATATACAATTTCTTTTCATTCTCTTACAAACGTTGGGCAATCCTTTTAAAGTTCGTAAAAAAATTAACATCGAAACAGCCATCAGAAACACGATGGAAAAGTAAAATTAATGCAATCGACCCTCTACGATATCAGTTACGAGAACTTTACGATGCACTTTTTGAATTAAATAATGAAAATTTTAATAAAGAAACTCAGCATGAAGCACAAACGTGCTAAAATAAAGAACTACAAATTTATTTGCTCTCTTATAACTGGGCATGATTTACTTAACAGAATAAACCCTGCGAGTAAAATGCTTCAAGACAAAAATATGAACATTACACTTGCTTTAGAATCTATCGAAAACTTAAAAATATTCTTACAAGAGTATCGATGAGATACAAATTTTAAAGAAGTTCTAAAACGGTAAAAGAACTGAGTGAAGAGATGGACGGAGAACAAGAATTTAAAACTGGTACAGAAGTCCAATGACACGACAATTTGACTACGAGCATCATGACAAAACACCACAATCGCCAGAAGATAAATTTAGAGTGAATGTGTTTTATACACTTTTAGATGTTGCAATGTGTTCGTTAATAGAACGTTTTGAACAACTAAAAACATATGATAATTTCAATTTCTTGTATGGATTACTACGAAGATTTACGAAAAAATTGCGACGATTTAGAGATTCCCTTGAAGAACGGCGACAGTAAAGACATAAACGCAATAGAATTATATGACGGGTTATGTCCTTTCTGGAAGGATAATTTAAATATTCAAAACCCTTTCGATATTCTTAATTTTATTGTGTCCAATAATTTATCTTTCCCTAATTTTTCAATTTCTTTAAGAATACTATTAACTTTACCTGTTAGTGTAGCAAGTGGTGAACGTTCCTTTTCCAAGTTGAAATTGATTAAAACCTACTTAAGAACAAGTATGTCACAAAAAAAAAAGGCTTGTTAGTTTGGCATTAATAGCTATTGAAAATGATATATGTGCGGAATTAGACGTTAAGACCATTATTTCTAATTTTATGAATATGAAATCAAAAACCCTTAAATTTTAATTAAAAAAATTTCAAGTATATTTATGTAATTTAACTTATTTTCTGTTATTCTGTAAAGATGTTATTTTTTGAATACATATATTAAATGTTCTAATTATTCCTGAATTCTTTTCTTATTTTTTCATCGATCTTGAATTTCTTTTATTTTCCTAAAAGATAGTTCCACTTGTAAAAAAATTTTAATTTTTACAAGTTACTAAGAATTTAGTAACTTGTAAAATGCAAGAATTTTTTAAACTTTAGTTCAAATAAATTTTAACTTAAATTAAAATTCATTTTAATTTTGTTAGTGATTCGGGTTGGTGAGAAGGCTATAATCCCTGTATCATTATATTCAACGATTAAAGTGAAGTGGCTTTATCATAACGTTTGAGAATTTTTTTGAATATTCGGGTTTTTAACGATTATCCTGCTTAGTCAACACCCCAGGTTCGTTACATTTAGCGAACCCACGTGTGGCGGTTCTGTCAAAATTTATTTAAGAAATTTCAAATAATTTAAATTTTTATTATCGTAAAAGAACCACACACGCCCGGATGATTACAGGGGCGCCTAGATAGGCATTGCATGCGGGCGACAAAGACCCTAGCACTGGCTCTGGGTAAATGGCTGCCAGTTTAATGTGGCCAAGTGCATGGCGATACACTTCAGGAAGAGATTCTATATTGATGGAAGTGAACTGCAGGAAGCTGATTAGGCCAGAGAATTTGGTGTGATTCCAGACAGGGAATTGAAGTTTAAAGGGCATATTGCAATGGAAACCAAAACAGAACACAACTAACAAGAAGGAATAGAGAGGTTATTGTTCCCCTATATAAGGCCACATCTGGATGACTATTCTTGTAGAAAGGCTTAAACATTGATTATACATGCTTACTAAATAACTTAAGGAAATTACAACATACAAATTACATTGTAATTTCCTCAAGTTATTTAGTAAGCATGGATGACTATTGCACACAGATCTGGACTCCCAGATTCCATGGGGATGAAGTGGTAGAGGATCCCAGATTGGTAGTCTGAGGGCTTCAAATATTAACTGATAGGCATAAAAGAAGAAACATGATAGAAGCATTTACTTTATTAAAGGGGCTTTATAGGACTGACACTGAAGGCCATTTTTTTCAATATATATGGCAAGAAGAGAGAAAACCAGTGGAAGCTGTGTAAGAGTGTTGGGACTAGATATTTTGCTTGGAGAGCAGTGAATGGGTTGCCAGAGGTGGTGGTGGGTGCTTCATCAGTGAATGAGTTTAAGGAGAGATGATAGGTATTGTGTGAATAATGGATTGCCCATGATGAGTCTTCTGACTCCATGGAGATCTTCTTTTCAGCCATTTTCTGTCCATTGCTGAACGAAGGCCTCCTCCAGTTCTTTCCACCTTTCTCTATTCTTTACAATGGTTGACCAATTTTTCCCAACAAATTTTGACAGTTCATCACTCCACCTTCTTTTAGGACATCCTCTGTCTCGTTTCCCTTCTTTTGGAATCCAGTTCATTAGTTTAGTGGTCTATCGCTCATCTTCTCTCCTGGATAGATGTCCGGTCCATTTCCATTTTAGTCGCTTATGGTGAAGAATGATGTTAGTGATGCTAGTCCGGCTTATCTTTTAATGTGATGCCTAGCATCAACCTCTCCATTTTTCTTTGAGTTGTTGTTAGTTTATTTGCCAGTGCTTTTGTTAGGGACCAAGTTTCACAAATATGTGATGACTGGAAGTATACACTGGTTAAATGTCTTCCTTTTTGAATAGAGTGGGACATCATTGTTTTGAAAAATGCTTTTCAATTTTCTGAATGCACCGCAGACAAGTTGAACTCTCCTGTTTATTTCCTTTTGGAGTCCACAGTTTAGATCAATGAGATGCCCTAAATATGTATATGAAGAGACTCTTTCTAAGAAATTGTTTTCTATTATTTTTGTAATAGATTTCACGGTTTGATATGAACACAGATGGCTCCTCTATCTACCACAGAAGAGTACAACAAAACTATCACCATCCCATACATTAAAGGCACATCTGAAAAGATATCTAGGGTGCTCAATAAACACCAACTACGCACAGTATTTAAACCTTATGTAAAATTAGCAACTCTCATCCGTTCACCTAAGGACAAATGCACTCCTTTATCACATCCAGGAGTCTATGAAGTGCCCTGTTCTTGCCATCAAGCCTACTACGGACAGACAGGAAGAACTGTGGATATCCACCTCAGTGAACACAAAAAATATATCCGACACTTTTGCTATGGTAAGTCGGGTCTGGCAGACCATGCCTTGGATACCCCTGCACACAGGATCAATTGGAAAGAAACAAAAGTAATGCATAGAAGCTTCTACAAGTCAGAGAGGTTGTTCCTGGAATCAACAGAAGCCTTAAAACATACTCCAAACCTTAACAAGTATGGTTGTATAAATCTACCAAAGATTTGGGAGACAGTCATCTTAAGACCAAATTAATATTTATTACTTTTATTTTATTTCATTTTTTCAAACTTTCTAAGACTATCATTTGGACTACTATTTCAAAACTTTGAATTTTTTTTTTTAAACCTAGATGGCGCCATATTAGGACTTTAGTCTTGTGTTGCACCCTGCAATTACTTTTACTAGCCCCACTGTTACACCGGATTGTGGTTGTTTTGCATTTGTAACAAACTTTGTGTTGTGTGCTCTGAAGATGCTGGATATAATACCAGCGAAATATTAGCTTAAATATTTCTTATCCATCTGTGTTCATATCAAACCGTGAAATCTATTACAAAAATGTCTGATGAACACAAGCCTATCCACGCATATAAGTTTTCTATTATTGTTTTTTGGTGTTACAAAATGATTAAACATAATTTTAGTTTTTTCTTTGTTTATTTTTAGACCGACTTTTCCGCTTTCATGATATAGGTCTTCTATCATGAGATATCTATATATAAATAATAATTTACCAAGTTTGAATTGGATAAATAAATGTTGACTATCATACTAAATTAATATTGAAATAATATTAATATGAAGAAAAAGAAATTGCTTACCTCACTATTTAAATAACAGTAAAGAAATGATACAACTGCACCCTAAACATGTAGAAAAGAAATTGGTAAAAAATTTTTAAAAATAATTATCAACACTTTTTTTTCTCCTGCTGAAATTAAACTAAAATATTAACCTGTATTCTCAACAGTAACAAAATTAATTTATATATATATATATATATCAATCCCAAATATCACAAATGTGTGGGTGTGGGTGTATATATACGAGGGTGGTCTCAAAAGTTCTCAGCCTCGACCATAGATGGCAACACTATTGGCAAGATTTTTTTTCTAAGTTGGTACATCAGTCATAAGCATCCACGTGAAATTGCAAGTCATTCTATTAAGTAGTTTGTTTTATACAGCTGTCTGAAGCAAAAGTTGTCTAGATCCCTTTGTTGTTTGAGTACTGTGCAGTTATAAAATTCTTTGTAAAAGAAGGTTTAATGCCAAAAGAAATTCATTCGAAGTTCATAAACATTTATGGGCACTCTTCTCCTTTGTTTTTGACAATTAAGAAATGGACTGCCCAGTTAAAACGTAACAGTACCAGCCTTGAAGATGATCCACGTGAAGGATGTCCAAAAAGTGTAACAACACCAGAAATCATTGATCAAGTGCACGTTATGGTATTGGATGACCTGTGAGTTGACAGTGTGTGAAATTGTTGAGATACTATAGGCATTTCAAAAGAATGTGTAGGATATATTTCTGCATGAAGAATTACATATGAAAACGCTTTGCGCAAGATGGTGCCGCACTTGCTCCAGCAGATGCACTCACATAAAAATCTCTAAACAGTGCTTGGAGCGTTTTAATAATAAAACTGATTTTGCGTGTTGATTTAATACTATGGATGAGACTTGGATTCACCATTACACACCAGAATGTATACAGTGGTTAAATGTCACAGCAGATCAGAATCAAAACAGTGAACAGAAGCCAGTTCAGCGGCAAAGAAGACAAAATCGGTTCCATCAGCCGGTAAGGTCGTAGCATCGCGTTTTGGGATGCTAAAGGCATTTTGTTTATTAATTATCTTGAAAAGGGTAAAACAATAACTGGGAAATATTATTCCGATCTTGTAACCAGACTAGATGAAAAAATTCATGAGAAAAGACCTGGTTTGCAGAAGAAAAAATCATCTTTCATCAGGACAATGCACCTGCCCATGGTGCATTGGCAATGGGAAAATTAAGGGATCTGCACTATGAAATGTTGGAATATTCACCCTATTCAACAGATTTGGCTCCCTCTGACTTCTATTTCTTCCCAAAACTAAAACTCTTCCTCACTGGAAGAGTTTTAGTTTTTTTTTTTCCTCAGCGTTTTTCTTTGATTCAAGAGGTAATTGCAGCTGCAGAGGGGTATTTTGCAGATCTTACTGAGAACCACTACAGGGACAGGATAATGGTGCTGGAAATAAATGTATTAGTCTTAATGGAGATTGTGTTGAAAAATAAAAATTATTTTGAAATTATAAATTTGTTTTTTCATTGTTAGGTCGAGAACCTTTCAGACCACCCTCGTATATATGTGTGTCTATGTGTGTGATTCTACCTGTATGCTCCCACTGCTGGGTAAAGATGTGTGTGTATATATAGTTGTATGAAATGAAAGACAATCACAAATATCCATGCACACAGTGACATTTGAACCCACAGTCTTTTATATGGAGAGCGGATATGCTAACGACTCAGTCAACCACAACCAGGGTAGCTATATATATTAATCCCAAATATAAGAGGTTCCAAAATCTATACCACACTATTGCCATATATGTGTTAATGAACAAGAAGGGACCTGTTGAGTTTTTTCTCTCTTCAACAGCTGAAGGTTGTAATTCTTGGGGAACAACAGATACAGAAGGCTATTCCAGAGAAGGATAGTAATAAATAAATAAATAGGAAGGGAAATTGGTATTGAAGAAAAGATGGGATTGAAGTTGGATAAATAAGTGTTAATCAGTAGTTGCTTGCATTTTAATATACCTAGAGTGGAGTTAAGGAATGATGGATGTCAGTTCAGTAGAGTATCCACAGCCATATTTAAAGAAAAGGAATAGAGTATCCATGGACATACCTAAAGTAGAGGAATAAGGTAGAAACAGAAGGTCTGAGAGAAAATGATTTGAGTGAGAGAAAGGTCATCAGTTAACTGAACAACCCTGTTCTGGATAACATCAAGAATTTTTGGGAGGTTTTTGTGCATTACAAATATAGAACCAATATTCTAAGATACAGTTAATATGAGACTAAGTAGAAATGAATTGAATCAAGTTTATGAAGGATTAATATATGGACATGAAGCATTTCTTGCAGAAAAGGATGGAGGTATAGGTCAGCCCAGGAAAATAAATCTGATCCCACTTGGAGATATTACCCAGTGACAGCTTTCTTGGAATAAAAAAGAACTGCCAAGACTATTTTGGCAGTTCTTTTCCTATTGAAGAATGAAAAGGAGATCATTTATATAATTATACAGGGTGGCTCATTAGTCACAAAAGGGGTTTAAACATTTAATGATTTTTTTTTTGTTATAATGAAATACAGAACCTGTTTTTTTTTTTTTAATAAGTTATGAAAAACCATCATGTAAATGCCTTTTTTTATTCCATTTTTGTCTTCACAAAGATGGATCCTTTCTGTGCTGCCATATTTCATGACAGCTGTTAATGTTTCTGACTGCAGTGTCATAATCTCTGCATAAATATTCTCCTTCAGCTATTGGATTAGCTGGGACTTGTTTGCATACACCCTTTTCCTTCAGGTAACCCCCATAGGAAGAAGTCAGAAGCAGTCATATCTGGAGAGAATGTGATGGCCAAATAAATGCTCATTTTCAAAATAAAATTGCATGATTTTGGTTCATTGTTGGGTTATGAAAACTTATCCATGATTAATTTCCCAAATGTTCCTCAGAATATCTGAAAGAAAAAAATAAAATGAAAAAAATTAATAATCAAAAAAGTTATTCACATTTTAAACTCTGTCGTGACTTATAAGCCACCCTGTATAAAGAAAGATGTTGAACTGTACATTTGTCAAATGAAGAACGCCATCATCAGCAAAATTGTGGATCAGAATTTAAGGTTTGTGAGAAAAGATCATTTAAAATTTAGAGAAGGAAGATTGTGCACAAAAGTATTGAGCTTGATTTCCTGATATTCAATTCACAGATGCTATTTCTCAGATAATTAAGGGAAAGGAAGGAGTAGTGATAGAATTCCATTCTAAATACAAAAACTGGAGAATTTGACAACAAAACTCATTTGTTGTTATGGTCCCAAAGAAGGTTCTACTAAGAACAAAAAAGTGGCAGAATTTTACTTTTACTGTTTTTTTCAATCATTGTCATCCTTCCATAATAATTCTTTTTTCTGCTGGCTACATATCAAAAGAACTTTTTTTTTTTTTTTTTGCTTCATTAGTTAACTGCTGCTCATACAACACTTTGCTAACCTTACCAACTGAGTCATTTTCCTTAATATGTTCTTTGCACTCCTCTTGGAATTGACTATTACCATTCATCTTATGTTGCCTCCATAATACCTTCTTCCTCTGTACTGCATGCTTAATCTCTGCATTCATTCAGTCATTTCACATCTACTTATTTAACCTTCTGACCCTCAGAATATATTTAGACATTGCCTCTACTAGATAGTTCTTGAATAGCATCCAAGCAGCATTGATCTGCTTTCCACCCAACTCCTCATTCCATGCTACTGCTGCAAGCTGTCTCCTGAACTCCTAATCTGATGTAATGACTTCATAACTTGTGCAATGTGACCTCTGAATCTCAAGTCCTTTTCCACCACTTCTAGATCTCTCATCTCCTCTGTCTCCTTTCCCCATCAAGTGTATACCATTATTGTCTAACAAATTTCAGAACCTTACACTTTGTAACACTAAACTGACAGTTCCACTTGGCCACTCATACAATCTACTGAAGTCCTCCTGTAAGGGTATGACATCTGCCCAACTCCTCACTTTTCTCTCCAATTTTGAATCATTTGCAAACAGCTAGTCCGGGTAGTGGCCCTTCCCTTAATGCATAACATTATACATATCTGCAAGGAGATGTGTTTTGCATTATGGAAGATACTAAGATAGGAGTAATGTTAGCTTGGTCCACCTTTGCTACGAGTTTCCCGGTGTTGTACTACCTTACCCCAGTCTTGAAAATATTTTCAGGTGCAAACTTTGTTTGCTCACACTTGGATAAAGGATTAAACTAAATTTATTATAGCTACATTCTCCTAAATTCTATGCTATCATATACTGCCCTATAATGTCTATCTGTCAGTTAGTCTCTTATCCATGTTGTCAGCTTCATAACTATCCACATTTGCTCCAGTTTACATAATAGAGTTCCATGTGGTATCCTGTCAAATGCCTTTGCAAAGCTCGCAGTGTCACAATATAACCACTTCCTTTATCCAACTCAAATGTCACTTTATTATAAAAAAAAAAGTGAGCCAAGTACTAAGGAAGAACCTGCCCTTCATAATGCCATGCCATCCTACTTGATAAAATATATTCCTAACCACCCATTCCATTAACAACTGTGTCTTGGAGCCTCCTTAATCTAATGGAACTATTTTCTCCTCTTTCCACACCCTTGGGACTTTGCCAGAGCCAAGACTTAAATTAAACAGATTGTTCAAAGACACTACCAATTCTATTGCACATTCATATCACAGGAACCAATATCCCATGGCTGTATCCACATGGTTTGAAGATATAAGATCATGGACAGGATCACATGGCTATGCAGAAACAAAAAGGAAAGCCACCAGAGAGAACTGGAAGGACATGGTGTTGCACCCCTCTCACTGTGGAAGCTATATGATGATGATTTTATTTATTCATGTGGATTCTCCCCCCCCCCATTCCTTAGGACTGGTTGAGCCCTCCTAGTGAGGAATTAAGTATGTATTTTATAACTGTAGATCCATGTGTGCTCACAGACCAGTTTGCCTGTTCTGAGGAACAAAAAAGCCCGAGTTTCTGAGTGAAAAAAACTCTCTACTCCATATGAGACTGGCCAACTCACCTTTAGTCGAAAGAGACCAGATAAAGGTTACTCACAAAATTCGATTCCTGTCCATGACAGGAATCGAACCCAGGTCTTTTCACACCAAGGGCTTTGTCTATACTGACTGAGCTATGGAGGCGCATGATGATGATGTATTCACTTTGATATTCTGTAATACCCTAAGTACTTCAGTTTGTATCTCTCTAGTCTCTCATTGGTCTGTCTCTGTTGCTCATCAACAACTGCAGTGTCACCATCCTAAATGATACGCTCTTGCAAGACTCATTAACTCAATGATTTTTTCTGTTTCTGTCTTACCTTCCTTTTTACTGTCAACATTCATTTAAAGTTATTCTTCCATAATCATTCTTCTCCTTACTTATAGTGAAAAAATTCTTTTGGAATTTTCTTTAGTTTGCTCAGCTGATTTACATTCATAATCTGATTTTGTCTTCCACATGTTTGTCATGTGTTACCTATGCTTTGTAATGCTGAGTACCTCCCTCCATTTCTTTTTTTTTTTTCCAGCTCCTGTTTACTGATACTACTCATGGTATGAAGTCAAATATAGCTTCTTCTCTAACACCCCTTAATCATTTCCCATGTACTATTATCATTCTTTGCTTTCAGTTTCTTATGGCATAGCAATGCTTTAAGCTGACTCCAAAATTTGGCATAATCATTTTTGTAGTTTCATTATAGCCCATTGTTAGCTGACCTTAATTCATCATGAATCACATTTTAATCCATTTCACTTGTTAATATATATCTCCAACATTTATCATTGTCATCAGTGCTATTGTTCCACCTTTGAACTTGGGAAACTAATCAAATATTTGAATTATGTGCACTGTTTCTCAGAAACAATGCACATAATTGTTTCTCATAACAAACTAATTCCCTATGAGTGTTTTTCCCATTGTGCATCAAATTTTGCTTCTCATTTTGAAGCAGTTCATAAGAGTTTCACATTAATTGCAGTAGAGTCATCATCTGGCAGTTAGTCCAAAAGTTTTTTAATTGTACTCCTCATGTTTGTAAGTATATAAACATCAATTTTTCATATTTTCAAATGACACATGTACATTACAATAATTAGTTTATCCTTATAAATAACATGTTTTTTTTAAAGTGATCCATGAACTGTGGGTAGGCTAAAGCTTTTTATATTTTTTAATTTTGTATTTATTGTTTACAAAATCCAGAGACCAAACATGGTGTATGTATATATATATATATATATAATAAATTTAGTTTAATCCTTTATCCAAGCGTGAGCAAACAAAGTTTGCGCCTGAAAATATCTTCGGGACTGAATATGGTGGGTAAGGTAGTACAACACCGGGAAACTCGTAGCAAAGGTGGACCAAGCCAACATCATCCTATCCCAGTATCTCCCATAATGCAAAACACATCTCCTTGCGGATATGTATAATGTTATGCATTAAGGGAAAGGCCACTACCCAGACTAGTTTCAACCTTTATTGAGGTCTCTTCAATGGGAGCCAGGCCCAGAGGTGGAGATACCAGGCAGAAGCATTAGCGAGGTCATCCTTACCTACAGGAGTTGCCAAAAGGTGTGCCACCTTTTTTTTTTTTTTTTTTTCATTCCACTTTAGTCTTCCAATAAACAGGGGCAGTAGTCTCACATCAGGCAATGAAATTTTCATTTCCCACCTAAAGACAATCACAAACATCCTTTCAAAAGCAAGATTCAAATCTATGGCCTGTTGACTGGAGAGAGTGTGTGTTAGCCACTCTGCCAACTAGGCTAGCAAGTCAATATTGGATTATAAGTATATATCACCATCATCATTTTAAGCCTCTGTAGCTCAGCCGGTATAGGCGAAGCCCTTTGGTTGGAAAGACCTAGGTTCGATTCCATCTATGACATGAGGAATCTTTATCTGGTCTCTTTCAACTAAAGGTGGGTTAGCCAAAAAAAAAACCTCGACCATACAGAGGTGGAGGTTTTTTTTTTCCACCCGGAAACTCAGGTTGTACCTCAAAACAGGCAAACTGGCCCCATGAAAACACAAATGGATTTAGTCATAATATGCGTATATATATATATATATATATATATATATATATATACACACACACACACACACATACACACATCCTTCATTAGGAGGGCTCAACCTTCCCCCTCCCAAAGGGACAGGGGAAAAAGGAGGGGGGGGATCCCATATGAATAAATAAATAAACCATCATCATTGTCAAATTCTTGATATGTGCTTCAAATTATGAATAGGATATTAGATAGCGATAAGAACAGCTCACACTATTACACATTTTCCATTGGCCACTTTCTTCCAAATTAATCTGTTAGGTCTCCAATACTGTCAGATATCTTTCAGTCTTTTAAAACATTTCTAATTGCATCAATCCATCCAGATGTTGGTCTTCCTCCAGATCTTTTCTTGCCATCCTAGCATCAAACACCTATTTTTCCAACCTTTCTCTGCCAATTCTTAAGTCACCATACATCTAAGATTAGCACTGCTTGCACATGTTCCTGAATGGTAGCGATGTTAAATTTCTTCCCTGATATCTCCACTTTTGATATGATTCTGCTATTGATTCCTTCTATTCACTCCAATTTTCTTTGAATCTCTAGTCTTTGATCAGCTATTTTATTTCTAAACTTGCTCTCAGGTCTGTAAGTTAAAGCTGGTTCGAACCTTGTTTTGTATATAGCTTGTTTAATGTTTTGATTCCACTTCAGTTCACTCTTATTCCATATAAATCTATTCAAGTGGCTCTCCACTTACCAACTGTACTTACTCTGTGGTGTATTTCCATATTTAATTGCCATTTTCAATAAAAACTGCCCCTAAATAGTTAAAAATGTTTGACTTGTTATATAGGTTCAAAATTCAAAATGATGTTTTGATATGTTCCTGCATATTTTCATAGACTTGTCATTTTCTATTGCTGAATTTCATAGGAAATTTCTTATAGTAATAATTCAATATAATTAGGAAATCTTGCAGACTTATGCTGGATTTATTTGGGAGTATAACTTCATCATCCATATAAAGAACTGAGATTAATATCTCCAATTTTGATATAGGTTTAATGTAACTTTCCTTCATAATGTGATCCATATAGATGAATAGTAGTGGAGATGGTATGCATTGTTGTCTCACACCTGCAAACTTACAATTTAAATACAGAATATTATTATCCTCATCTAGGATAATTATAAAAATAATGAAAGGGCCCTCCTAGACTCATCTAGGAGGTCCCTTTTTTCATACACACAGTCATCATACCATGCCTTAAACATATTCAAATTCTCTGCAGACACCACATTCTCAGGCAATGCATTCCAATAATTCACAACTCCCCATTCTCACTTCCTCCTTATACAGCTTCCAGGGATGACCTCTTGTTCTCCCCCAATCTCCTGCCATTTTATGAAAAATCTCTTCAATGTTAATCCTATAACCACCCCTTACCCATTGTATGTCGCTGTCATATCCTCCCTCTTATTCCTATCCACTAGACTCTGAAAATTGCATCGTCTTAACCTTGCTTTATATTCAACATTCCAGAAATCAGAAACTATTTTGGTCAATCACCTCTGGACCCTTTCCAACATCTCAATCCTTTTGAAAACCAGCTGACAAAATCTGTGCACAGTACTCCATATGTGGCCTAATCAGAGCCTTATACAATGGAACCAGAATCTCCTTACTTCTACAAATCAGTGTCCTCTACATCATCACCAGAATTTGTTGTGTTGTCCTCACAATTTTGGCAATATGTCCTCTAAATTTTAGATCCTTGTCCTCCATCACCCCATGATCTCTTATTTCTTCCAACAATATATCCCACCAAAAGTAAATTTACATTCCATTTTTGTTTTCCAAATTTTAAAATCTTACTTATCATAACATTGACCTGGCATCCCCACTCTCATTCCCATTCACTCAGTCTAAAGTCTTATTTTAAGGCCACAAGGAATGCTCTATGAAACTAAATGAAATAGACCCTGACAAAGATGGAAGAGATTTTCACACAGTATAACCTAAAAATTAATTACAAGAAAACTAAACTACTAACCACAAGTAAAGGGAAACCCACAAAAAGAAACTTGCAAATAAATAACCCAATACAATAGGTAATGTCCTTTAAAAACCTTGGGAGTCTCATCACGGAAGATGCCAATAAGATATAAAAGCAAAAATAAGCTTGGCCAAAAAGACATTAATAAAGGATTCAGCATTCAACTAAAAAGAGACTGGCAAAAACATACATATGGAGCACAGCATTACATGGTTACAAGGCTTGGACTTGAACAAAACGTTACCAAAAAGTTAGAGAAATTTGAACTTCACTGCTAGAGAAGGATGATGAAAATTAGTTGGAATGAAAGAAAGACAAATGAAGATATCCTAAACATGGTTCAAGAAGAACAGTTACTACTCAACCACATTAACAAGAGAAGAAATAGCTTAATTGAACACTATCTGAGGTATGGACGACTGGTTACAGAAATAATAGAGGGAACAGTAGAAGGGAAGAAGCCAAGAAGCAGACCAAGAATCTCCTATATACACAATTTAATGATAATAATGAGCTAAAAACTGTTAAGAAATAAAAAGGAGAGCACAGGATAGGATGCTGTGATGTACTGTTGCAACCAACCAATCTTCAGATTGATGTGCCCAGGAAGAAGAAGACAATACTCAACTTTTCTGGTTTGTGATTTATATACATTTCATAACTCTTCACCCTCTTATTCTTGTAATATTCCTTTCACATCATCTTCTACTTATGGATCTCTTGCTTAGTAAGGTTGGACATCCATTTTTATTTGTTCTTCAAATAATGCAGACACATTCACATACTACCTCATTTGAGTACTTTTTCAATGCTTCCCATGCATTGTTGATATTCTTTCCATTCAATAAATGATACCATTGACTAAAGATAGTATTCTCCTGAGTTGGTCATAATTTCCAGCTTCGTATAGTTAGGTACTTCCTAGGACAGTACAGCATGATCACTGTCACTGGCAGCAAAACATTCACATCCTTAATTGAGTCGCCTACTAATATTATATCAAATCTAATACTATTTGATCAAGTTTCTGCTTCTTTATTCTTTCATGCTGCTTGAGAAAGTCATCTCACATCAGATCAATAAATTTGCTTTCATTATTATCAAGTGATTTCTCTTTTATCCAATCAATGTTTGAATAATTTAAGTTGCCCATAATGATTACTCATTTACTACCCATCAGGGTAATTTAGCAATGCATTTCATTGTCCCCAGCATCTGAACTACCAGGTCAATAGCAACACCCCCACCACCACATATTACTTTTCTTTTCTGTTTCTCAATTACATTTGCCATATCTTTAATGTGCTCCCAAGAAGCTCCCAATAATTACTTTTTCTTTCTTATATTCTAACTGACTTACCCTTATTGCTAGTATAATTATTTGGTATATAATGCATTAATTATCTTATCATAAAATGCAAGTAGATTGTAAAAGCAAGCCCTCCCTTCACAAACCCATGCTGAACATCACAGAGAATCCTATGTCTATCAAAACAGTCCTGTATTATTTTCTTAACCTCTCCGATATCTTTAATTGCAACTCCAGATATAGAGGCTGATTTATAATTGGAAACTTCTGTCCTAAACCCACAAAACAGACACAAAAATGACAAAATAGCCACTGCTTCTTCATTGGCTATTTTATCTTTTCTCCCTTCTTGAGGCACCCTTTCCACTTCAAGACCCTCATTGAATAACCAGGTCAAAAAAAATCACAGTCAGCCCTTTTGCACACTGCCTAAAAATATATTGTGGTATTTCATCCATTACTACAGCCTTATTAAAATCCGGCTCACACACCACTTCATATACATTCATTCTTCTAATTCTTCAACTTCGAGTTCCCTCAAGCACTTGCCTCTTCTAGAAGGGAGAACTGTTATTCTTTTCAGTAAATTTAAATAATTTGACATTTGTACTTTGTACTTTCTGGTTTCTATAGTCTCATCCTGAATTATATAGTGCTGTTTAACCCCCCCCCCCTCAATCGGCCATGACTACAGATGATCAGCTAAATCTGGATAGGATTCTGTAACACTCATTGGATATGACTACAGATGTTCAGCTAAATCTGGATAGGATTCTGTAACACCCATTGGATAATAACATGGATAAGAAGTGCAATTTGGTCTCACTATTTCATCCATCTTGTCCAGTAGGGAGGTTAATTATTCAAGAACTGAAATAAATAAAAGTTAAACAGTGCATGATGTAGGCTGTTTGGTTGTTGAAATTGAAACTTAATCAGATAAACCTAAGAGTCCAGGGTATGTATTTATGTCTGTTACTATATGTGTTCTTCTAGCTGGTTTGCCTTCTTGAGGAATAAACAACATGAAAACAGTTTCTGGAAAGGGGAAACCCTGCCACCTCTGTATGATAACTAACTCAGCCTCAGCTGAAAAACCTTAATATGCAAAGATTTTTAAAGAAATTAAAGAATGCAAAACTTCTGTGATGAAGCTGACAGAATGTTTAAGTAGGCTGCCAAGAAACTCAACTACAATGGCTATTCAGGAAAATGTTTTCAAGGTAACACGATGTGACTGATATGTTGAATAAGTGAGATTCATATACAGGTATCTCGATTAACGCGGTTAATTAATCCCTCGATGTTATTGCATTAATCAAATCTAATAATCAGTGGTAAAAATTACAATTCGTCCATGATCGATTACTGTATTAATAATTCATTTTATATGGTACTCTTTTAGGAAAGATAAAAAATGAATGCAAAGTAAATGTTTAATAAATACTTGTACCTACATTAGGTACTGCAATTTTTTTTTATCGAAAGAAGTTATCAAGAGTCATTCGAACAGTTTTAGTTTTTTATTTCTTATCGGCATAAATTCTACGATAACAAGCAATAAAACAAAGAAAAACACTGCAAATATAAAACATGATGGTACAAATTAAGTGGTTATTGAATCCAACATTATTTCATAGCCAAATATAGAAACTACAAGAGTTTCATGCCGAATATATAAAAACTAAAAGTTTTGGTGGATGCAAGCATAAGCAGCCTTATGGGCAACTTGTAGTAAAGGTGGAGTAAGCTCCAGATCACTTTCCTTAGTATTTTCCACAATGTAAAACACATCTCCTAGAGGACATATATGATAAATAAGCCTTTGGCTCTCTATTTCAGTAATACGTGATGGTTTATTTATTTTCAGTTACAATCTAAAAATTATTGCACAAAGAATAAAAAAAAAAAACTAAACCATACCAACATCGGAGGTCACGGTATATCTCTCAGATACAATTTACTGTCAAATATCACAAACCTTTACATAACATGTGTTAAACCAATCTGACAGCAAAAATCAGTGTGGAATATCATTCATAACATATGAATGTACAGCTACTCATGACCTCCAAGCTATACACTGAATTGTGTAAGAATATTTATATTAAACATTTTGCATATATGTCAGATCAGCTGCGAGCTCCGCAGGGTTAGAGGCGCGTTAATCAAACTCTTGCCACGTATATCGAGGAATTGCCGCAATTAATTTCGCCACGTTAATCAAAAACCATGTTAAGCATGGGATACCTATACAGTGATATTCTTGGACTTTGCAAAAGCATTTGAGGGATTCCACATGACAAACTGGTGCATAGGCTGGAAAAGATGGGGAAGACTGGGATGGATAGTAGACTGGTTAAAAAAATAGGAAATTATTTCTCTGAATGACACCAGCAAGTTGTGAATGGTGAGACAATGTCTCAAGAAAGAAAGATAACTAATAAGATAACTATGCTACAGAGTTCTGTTCTTGGGCCAATATCATACTGTTTAATTCATGTTATGATATTTTGGTGTGGATTGATTGGGGGAGGGGGATAATCTTCAATTGTTTGTTGATAATGCAAAGTTGGGGAGAGTTATAGGGAGTAATGCTGATGTTAACTCCTTTCAGAAAGACAAAAACAATACTTGGACAAAATATTAATAATTACTATGTCTTTAACTTACATACAGTTGTTTACTTATACTAGATGTATTTTTGTCTACATGTTTTGCTGTCTACATGGCTAACAGCATCATTTGGGAGGCTGTTTAACAAATAAAAAAATGATAAAAATTAAATATTTTCCAACAGCAGTTAATATCTATAAGTTGAAAAGACTAGAATGATAGTTTAATCATAAGTATCATTAGATACTTGCCAATGCTTGACTTTGGAATGTTGGTTTTGGGAAGAAGTAAAGGGATTTTACTTTATTAATACAGAAGGGATTATGTATACATACATACTGCAGTATGAAGTGTGAGCAAAGAGAAGAAGAGGCCATCCCTACATTTAAACTGAGGGTTGCAGTTTTAATGTTGATAAGTATAAGTTGTTGCATCTTGAAGTACAGAGTATAATGCTGTGTATTGTATTGGTGAAGCTGTACTTCAGAAGAAGGATTAAATTTAAGATCTGGAGATGTGGCCTTAAATTCAGAGGACACACTGAAAGAGTTGTAAAGACTACAATACAGCATATGGCTGCTATGATAAGGAGCATGCCAACAATTAGGAATAATAAGGAGGCGGTTTGCCACTGCATAAAGCATTGGTAAGATTACATGTGGAATATTGTGCTCAAATTTGATCACTTAGTTTCCATTATAATGCAAAAATTCTAGAGAGTGTACAGAGACAAGTAAGATAATATTGGGACTTTGGAATGTTGGTTATGGAGAGAAGAAATAAAGGAATTTTACTTGATTAATACAGAAGAGATTACACATACATATTGTAGTATAGAGGTTGAGAGAGGAGTACAAGAGAAGTAGTGTAAATGTATGGTGAAGAGGGGAAGGAGGAGTACATTTTTTACATGAAGAATAATGCGAGTGGAATGTATTGTGAATGCTAGGAGTCTGAATGAGTTTAATCTTCAACTATGATAGATATCTCCCTTTTATATCAGCAGGCCCTACAAAAGTAAAACTTTTGTGGGCCTGCTGACTATATGGAGGTTTGCTGTAATAATAATAATGAATAGCGTATAACAATTTACTCATGTATACAATAAATATTGTCTATTGCAAATATGTGGGTAGGTGTACAATTTTTCAATGTTGTTCAACTGTTTCATAACTATAAGTAATTATATTTATCATGAAAATAAAAATAAAACTTCAAGTTTCTATTTTGGAAATTTTCCTGTTTGCATAATATAATCTGCTATATAAATTGCTTGATAACATTTTCATTTACCTGAAATGATGAGAACAGTTGGTCAGTATATAACCATGCTAACTCCACTGACTCTTGTAATACAGGTGCCATTGAAAAGCCCAGCAAAATGGAATAGTGGACACCAAACAGGGGTAGAAGTATCAATGTAGACTTACACCACTTTCTATAAAATTACAAATTTCATTTTCTTATCAGTAATATTTAGATTGAAATGAAAACTGATGTCATATTATAAATATTCCAATCGATATTATAAACTCAACTAGAGTTTATTCTTCTCTACTCCATTTTTTTCTTGTATGTCTAATTTTGTTGTAATTTTTGTCTCATGAAATGATAGAGTAAATATGAATGTTTGCTGTATGTACAGTTATATTAGATTAACAATAAATTATATTCTTATTTTGATCCTTAATGCATCTAAATTATAGATGATAAAGATGACATAAAAACTAAAGATAAGGATATTTCTGGTGACTAGTGTAATTAGTTTAAAAAATTATTGAATGAGATATCAAATGGTAGGAAAGTGGTAGAAAATATGCAGGAAGAATGCATTTGGATTTCAATACCTGAGGTATAAAATAGTATTTGAAACCTGAAATATAGAAAGTCGACGGTGCTAGATGATATGCAACCTGAAATTCTGCAATATAATAATATATAAGTTTTGCACTAGCTAGCATAATTCATAAGGACTTGATAACAGGGTCCAATCCCAAATGAATGGATGTAGAACTCTTCATAACAGTTTATACGAAAGAAACAAAATTAAATGTGAAAATTAGAGAAATTCCTTACTGAGTTTCCATGCTATATTTATACAAGCATACTTGAAAAAAAAATGATGTGTTTAATATACAGTTTTCAGAATTGGCTTCTTGTTTTACCCAATTCTCCCATTCTATGAAAAATCTCTTCCATGTTAACCTGATAACATGGAAGAGATTAACTTATATGTCTCAATCATACCCCCCCCCTCCTCCTCCTATTCACAAGGCTTTGCAATTTACATTCTCTCAATCTATCCTCATATTCCACATTTCAAAGACCACTGACCACCTTTGTGAATCTTCTCTGGACCCTTTCTAACATATCCTCATCACCGCCATGAAAACCTGGTGACCAAATCTGTGCACAGTAATCCATATGAGGCCTGATCAAGTCATCATCATAACCTCTTTATTTCTACATGGTAGGGTCCTCTGCATCATTGCCATTATCCAATGTGACATCTTCAAGCTTATACAATGTGGCCCCTGAATTTCAAGTCCTTGTCCACCACTCCAGAGCTCTCATCTCCTCTACCTCCTTTAATGTTTCCCCCAATTGAGTGTATACTTTACATCTCATCATTGCTTGCCAAATTTCAAAACCTTACACTTTGCAACACTGGTGTGACAGTTCCACTTACCTGCCTATTCATGCAATCTGTTCAAGTCCTCCTATAAGGCCATACCATTTGCTTGACCCTGTGTATTGCTCTCCCCAGCAAATGTAAATAGCTGCATATCACCAGCTAAACCCATCCCAATATCATTAATATACAAACTGAACAACAATGACTCCAGTACCAACCCCTGCAGCACACACCACTAGTGACCTTCCTCTTTTGGGATGATGTATCCCCATAAGCAACTTTCTGATATGTATTTGAAAGCCAATCACAGATCCAACTCACCAGTTTGCTATTTAATCTCATCTGTTTCAGTTTATTTAACAGCTTGTTGTGTGGCAGTCTGTTAAAAGCTTTTGCAAAATCTAAGTATACCACTGTATATGCATCTTCCTTGTCCAAGACAGATGTCACCCTGTTATCATAAGTAAGTTTAGTAAAACATGATCTCCCTTTAACAACCCCATGATGACCACAGAGAATACTGCTGTTATCAACCCATTTATGTATCCTACTTCTCACCAATCTCTCTCCAGTACCTTCACTACAACTCCAGATACACAGATTGGCCTAAAATATGTAGCCACAGCTTTTATCCCCACCTTTATGCAGTGGAACAATTTTACCTTCCTTTTTTCCCAATCTCTTGGAACCTGTGTTGTTGTAAGATTCTTATTAAACAGGCATGCCAATGCTAATTGGCCAATATCCTGGAACATTCTCTTAAGACATGTGGTGGTCGCATGTCATCAAAGCCTATCCTTATTGACATCAAGTTTATTTCCTCATATACATCCTTCTCACTGACAATTAAGCCATCCTCTCCTATGTCCTCTACACTTGAGTTTCTCATGACTTTACCCTAAGGAAGATGAAATACCCTTATAAACTGATAACTGCATACCTCAATGTCTTCTGCAGCAGTTATCATTGTACCATTTTCATCCATTAAGATCATCTTATCATAATCATTATTCCTTCTACTTGCCACATACTAAAAAACTAGGATTTTTCTTTGCCTGATTTGCTAATTTCTGCTCATATTGCACTTTTGTTGTCCTTACTGAGTCATTTTCCTGGCTTTCTCTTTATAATCTTCATGCAACTAATTATCATTATTATGGGCTACTCGATGGAGTCCTAAGACTCAGCGAGGGAAGCTTTAAACTTGCCATGCACTAATCCAACATTTGCGCAATATGTATCATACTTTGCTTTGAACTCATTCACAGTTATGGCATCCACAACACACACACTGGAAACCTATTCCACTCATTCACCACTCTCCAAGCAAAAGTAGCAAGGGTGTTAAAACCTAGTTTTAACACCCTTGCTAACTACACTCTTGCTCTGTTTCCAAGGATGGTCCTTAGTTCTTCCACCACTAGATCCATTCTGAAATTACGATTATTAATCTTGTACTGCCTCAAAAGTGCCTTCCTCTTCCAGGTTTCATGCTTAATGCCTTCAATTCATCCATTTTACACCTACCTCATTCAGCCTTTTGACCTTCAGAATACATTCACATATTGATGCTGTTATGTATTTTTTGTCAGTTCTCAAACAGCATTTATTTCCTTACTGCTAAACTCCTCATTTCATGCTATAACTCCAAGCTCTCATAAGCTTATCATAATCACCAGCCTTGCATTTCCACAATATCCTTTCCTTACAGAAGTCTGCATATGGCTAGCCACAACCCAGGTGATCAATTCTTGATCATTCTTACCAACTGGAGGAAAATGCAAAACCCCACTCACAGTTGCATCCTCTGATGAAATGATCAGATCTAAAACTCTCAATCCTCATGTCCCTCCTTTACATGCTGCCTGAGATAGTTGTCTCTCAAGAAATTCATTTTCCTTATTCCCAAATGCTATCTCTTCATTCTAATCTATAATATTTAATATCTATATAATATTTATATAGATTAGAATGTATAAAACAACCCAAGTTGTTTATACATTTCTTCATCACCACCCTCCATATTTCCTGGGTTGTAGCAACACCCAACTAAATATGTCTTCCTGTCAACCTCCACCTCACACCACACTGCTTCAAAATCATTGCCACTATTTCCTTCTTTCATGTCTATCTTATGTAGATATAGTTTGGAAAGAAAGTCTTGGTGTTTTGAGAAGTGATGAGTCGAATACCAGGTCTAGCTTAGATGTTGAGGCCAAGTCTAAAAATTTACAAAATTTATTTTACTTGCTAAACTATAAAGCATATCTTTTTCTTGAAAATAATTTTTAAAAGAGGTATACCGTGAGTAGACATATCGATACAAAATAAATAACGGAAAAAAAAAACTCACGTAGAAAGATTATTTAATAGTATAATTTTCGCCTGTGTGTCACAGGCATCTTCAGTACAATAAGCTCAAAATTAAACACTAACTGACAATTCCAAAAAGCGCCACCTAAGTAGCTGGTGTAAGATAACTAAAAAGGTCAATAACTTTCCTAAAAAAAAAAAATTAATACAATAAAATAAAAAGTTAGGAAAGATTAGCTGATTTGTAAAGTACAATCTCCCATAAAGGGGATAGACGTAAGCCGTCGGATCTGTTTAAGTTAAGAGAATGAAGTAGAGTTTCACATGTTTCTTTATAAAAGCGTTCCATGAGAAACTGACTTTTGTGAAGATGAACTCTGTGTCTAGTGAAGATGGCATGTTCTGCAAGTCCAGACTTTTCAGGTTTAAAGTATTCAATATAAGATTGGTGTTCTTCTAGCTGAATAGAGGCAGATCTTCCCGTTTGTCCGAAATAAGATAATCCACAAGAGCACGGAATCTGGTAGCTGGATGATTAAGATGTGGAAGCTTGTCCTTAGGAGAAGTGAGAAAGGTGGAGATTTTTCTAAATGGTCGAAAGGCAACAAAAATATTCAGTGGTTTTAAAACTTTTGCTATACGTTCACTGATGCCTTGTACATAAGGGATAGTAATGCATGTTATTTCCTCTGTGTTTGAAGAGGAAGACATTAAAACTACTCAAAGTTCTTTTAATGAAGCAATTCTTATAACCATTAGATAGAAAGGAAGAAGTTATATATTGTAGTTCTTTCTGTAAAAGATCGTCTGAAGAACAAAAGGAGTGGGCCCGATGAACCAGTGTTTTAATAGTTCTGCCTTTTGACTGGGATGGTGATGAGATTCCGCATGGATATAATGGCCTGTATGAGTCTTCTTTCTATAAACTGAGAAACGTAGGTTACCATCTGGTTGGCGAAGAATTAGAAGATCTAAAAAGGCTAACTGCTTATTTGATTCTACTTCTAGGGTAAACTTGATCCTAGGATGAAATGCATTTAACTTAGTGAGAAATTGTTGAAGATGCCTGTGACACACAGGCGAAAATTATACTATTAAATAATCTTTCTAGGTGAGTTTTTTCCATTATTTATTTTGTATTGAAAATAATTTGATTGTAAATAACTGACATTTGTAAATAAATTAACCAGTAAAAATGTAATTCACACTCTGTTTTATTTAATTATATTCTACTTAATCACACTTCATTTTTTTTATTGCATTCCATTTTTAAATAAATATATAAATAAATAAAAAAAAAAACATTTTAGTTATATGCCACGTGAAAATTTAGAATGAAGACCTAGTATTATTCTTTGCAGTTATATATATATCTATTTCTGAGTGAATATATACATTTTCCAGATTATCTACTTTTAGCTATACATATTTTGAAATTTAACTGAATAAAATGAAAAGTGTTCAGTGAAGTACAGGATGTCCCAGAATTAGCTATCTATTTTCATCAAGAATGATTATTATTAATAATAATCATTCTTGATGAAAATAAAATTATGAAATAATTTTGTTTGCATCTCCTTTCAGAACCCTAACCCTAATAACATATCCAAGACAACAGTTCATAGAATCTTGTGTTTGACACTGATGAAAAAGGCTTATCACATTCAGGAACTGCATGCCCTAAATGAAAAGGATTATCCAAATTGAGCAGCAAAGTGTGCAGAATTTCTGAATCAGATCGAAAATGAAAGTTTATTGGAGAACATCTTATTCAGTGATGAGGCAACTTTCCACACATGTGGTCAAGTCAATCAACACAATTGCCATATCTGGTCTAATGAAAAATCATTTGAAGTCATAGAATGGCAAAGAGACTCTCCAAAAGTTAACATGTGGCTTGGAATCACTAAATCCAAAAGTTATGGCCCATTCTTCTTTCAGGAAGCATATGTAACAGGAACCATCTACCTTGATATGCTTCTGCAGTTTCTCAAACCACAGCTTCTTGATGGTGGCATTCTTGATAATGTTGTGTTTCAACAAGATGGAGCACTATGTCATTATGCAATAATTGTTTGAGAATACCTCAGCAGACGCCTTCTGAATCAGTGGATTGGACATGGAGGACCTCAACCTTGGCCTCTGGGTTCTCTGGATTTGATACCCCTGGATTTCTTTGCATGAGGTTTCATAAAAACAAAGGTTTATTGCCAAAAGATCAATAGTTTAGCTGAACTTAAAGAACTCATTTAGTTGGCGGTGCAAGACATAACTCTTGCAAGAGAGCTTCAAAATGTGTTTTGCAATGCTAAGGATATATTTGAAATTTGCAGGGATACAGACGGAGCACATGTTGAAAGTTCTCAATAAAGATTTGACTTATGATTTATAAATCTGTTTTACTATCATAATTAGGTAATAAACATGAAATTATGTCAGTTTTTAATAGATTTGTCCAATTTCATAGAAATAGATAGCTAATTCTGAGACACCCTATATAAAAAGAAGCTAACCATTTCAGTTACATGGTTATATATAATGACTTATTTTACTTTTATTAAAAAAAATAAAATTTAAGAGCAATCAATGAATTTGGAGATATACCTCGCAATGTTGAATGAACTTTTGTACAAAAATTGTTGCAACTGAAAATGTTCTTCCAGAATTTGTATTTTCTGACCAGAACCATTAGCAAGCTTGACATAATTTTTCCAAGTTTTCTGTTATTTTCTTTAAACTTTAATATGAGAAATACTTGTTTCAACTTATGAAAGTGATTTCTTGCTGATTTGGAATCACTAAATAACTTTTGCTCCTTTTAAAATTTGATTCAATTATTTTATTATTAACATCTAACCTCAATGGAGTCAAAGGACTCAATCATTGCAGAACCATACTCTCTCATGCACAAAGATCATCAAAATGTACCTTAAACACATTCACAGTTTCTGCAGTTTTCAGGCAATGCATTCCACTCACCAATCATGTTCCATACAAAGAACCTGCTTCTCACTCCCCTGCTCACATCCCCTCCTTATACAGCTTCCACAAACAGCCTCTAGTTCTATCCTTGTCTCTCTCTACTCTACGCTATGAAATATCTTCTCACATTAACCTATAACAATTCCTCACCAACCTTATGTCTCAATCATATCCCCTCTTCTTCTATTCACAAGGCTCTGTAAATTGCATTCCCTCAATCTCCCCTCATATATGACATTCCATAAACCTAACACTAACTTAATAAACCTTCTCTGGGCTTTCTCCCATACATCCCCATCCTCTTGATACCAGTGACTAAATCTGTGCACAGTATGCCATACATGGCCTGATCAAAGTCCTATACAAATGAACCATAACCTCTTTGCTTCTGCTTGTCAATGACCTCCTCGTTATCGATAATCCACTGTGATTTGACTACTAAACATCAAGTCTCTGTCCACTATCACTCCCAGCTCTCTCATTCTTCTACCTCCTTCAAAATTTCTCCATTACCTCTGTTACCAAATTTCAGAACTTTACATTTCAACATTAAATTGATAGCATCACTCACTTGCCTCTCCTGCAAGGCCAAAATATCTGCTCCACTTGTCATAGCTCTTGCCAAATTTGCAGCATCAGCAAACAGCTACATATATATATATCCAGTTAAGCCAGTCCCAATCTCATTAATATACATGTTAAACAATAACAGTCCATAAACAGATCCCTGTGAGACTCCAATGATGACTTTTCTCTTTTGGGATACCACTTCTTCATCCACAACATGCTGATACCTATCTGCAGCCAATCAGCTATCCAATTCACTAGTCTATTATCTAATCCCATCTATTTCAGTTTAGCTACCAGCTTGTCATGCTGCAGACTATCAAAGGTCTTTGAAAATTCCAAGTACACCGCTATATATGCATCTCCATTCTTCTTTATCCAGTGAATTTGTTGCTTTATTGTAATATGCAAGCAGATTGTAAAAGCATGACCTTCCCCCTAACAAACCTGCTGACCATTATAAAGATTATTGCTATTATCAACCCATTTCTGAATCCTAGTCCTCACCAACTTCTCAAACACCTTAACAATAACTCCAGACAACAAATTGGTTTATAATTTGTAAAGTAGAAGAATTTTTTCCACCACCTTCCGCTCCTTTGGTTTTCCCCTGTTGCCAAATTCATGTGAAATAGGTGTGCCAAATTCTATTAATTCCCTAGAGCATTTCTTCAGGACATGCAGTGATGTATTATCAAGTCCTACTGCCTTATTAACATCAAGTTTACTTATTCCTCATATTGTTGCCTTCACAAGGATACAATATACTAATAAACTGCTCATTGAATACTTCAGCTATATCCTCTGCATCCGTTACCATTCTCTGCCAGTGTCATCAGCTATCATCCTCCTCCCACAGTCATTTTTTCTTCTACTTGTCACATATCAAATGAACTTACTATAGGATTTTTCTTAGCTTGATTGGCTAATTTCTGCTCATACTGTACTTCCGATGTCTTTACCAACTGAGTCACCCTCCTGGTTTGCTCTTTTTACACTTCAGAGTACACAGGTAATAATCTTCTGATTATCACCAACATTCATCTTACATTGCTTTTATAGTGCCCTCTTCCAGATTTCAAGCTTAATCTCTTCATTCATCCATTTTACTCATATCTTATTTAGCCTTTTCACCTTTGGAATACTCTCAGACATGCCCAAGCAGAATCTGTCTCCTTTCCATTCAACTGCTCTTTCCATGCTATAGTTCTCAACTGTCTCCTCTCTTCTCCTAAGTTTTTCATAATCATCAGCTTTATAGTTCCACATATATCCCTTCTTTTCAGAAGTTCTCATATGACTGGCTATAACCTATATGATAACTTCATAGTCACTCTCACCAACCAGGGGAAGATTAAACACTCCATTCATATCCTCTGATGATATAACCAGATTTAAGATGCTTAATCCTCATGTGCCCCCCCCCCCGTTACATACTACCTAAGATGTTTGTCTCTTAAGAACGCGAGCAATTCATTCTCCTTATTCTCTGATGCTATCTCTTCATTCTAATCAATATTGCCTTAATTCAAATCGCCCATAATGATCATTCTTTGATAGCTCACTAACCAAGTTGACTATACATTTCTTTGTCTCCAATCCTCCATATTCATGGGCCCGTAGCAATACCTACCCAAATATCTCATTCTATTGACCTTCATCTCACACCATACTGCTTCAAACCACTGCCACTTTTTTTTGCTTGTATCTCAACCTTATGAAGACATAATTCTCCTGCTATTATTGGCAGCAATTTCCTCCCACCTCCATTTTAGCCATTCCTATCCTCCCATCATATCCTTCCATTTTTATTCCCATGAAAATATCATTTTCATCTGTGTTTCATTTATTCCAACCATTTTTGGCAAATAAACTTAATGCAACAATTTTATCTGCCTTATTTCTGATCCTCCTGGCATTCATAAATAAGAATAACAATTCATTTCTTGGTCTATAACCAGTCCTTCCCATGCTTCCCCTCACCTGATTTCTTCACACTTTCTCCTATGTAAACCCCCAGACTCAACTACTTCCCCTTGTATTTCAGACTGTTCCTGTCCTATGTTAACCATCCTCATACATTCATTCACTATTGCTTTCCAAATCTACTCTCTTCATACTGTGTCTCCCTGACCTTCCTGGGTCAATCCATTCCCTGTCCAACTTGCATTCCTGTTCTAATGTTCTCATCTTTATTCTCAATAACATCGGTCTCACCTGGTCCACCTCCTGCTCATTTACTTCATCTCTTTCCAGTAGCAGCCTTTCCAGATGACTCACCAAAACCATTCAGGTGCAGTCGATCACTCTTAGCTTCACAAACTGCACACTTTGCTCTTCACACATTTCCACTAACATTCCATTCAAGATCTTTGCTCTCCATTGCAATTCATCATTGGCATACCTGGGCAAAACACAAATAACTCTTCCTAACCATGCTGTTGTCTTTCACTCTCCTCAGTAATCTCCTGATATCCAATCTCACATTCACCTTATGTCCAACCATTTGTCACAATCACTAACTCTCTCGTACACTTACTTCTCATATTCAGTGTGCCTCAAACACCCTATTCATTCACCCTCCTGGAAAATTCTCCAGGAGGGAGAATGAACAGGAGTATGTTTTCCAGGAGAATATCAATTATCATCCTTGAAAACATACCTTGTGCACCCTCTCATCCACCACACCTTTTATGATAGGATCTCCATGCAGTGCTATTCTTGAGCCATTTGCTACTTCTTTCTCTCCACCATCTCTCATTTTATTCTTTCAGACTCTTCCATTCGTATTCATCATCTCATCTTCCTTTCCCTCTTTTACCTTGCGGTGTCAAATCACCGGACCTCAAACCGTTCACAGGATAAGGTGGTCAGCCCTATGCCGCAGTGTATCCTATGCCTGTAGTGTTGAGTTCTCAAGGCAGGTTTGAATGTCCCATGCCTTATGCCCCAGGATGAAAAACCCTAGGATAAACAGGGGGGGGGGACCCTACTGTCCAAGGGCTATGGCTGAAGAAGATCCTTCAGCTCTTCACGTCACTGACAGGAATCGCACTAGGACACTCCTTCCCCAGGTATATGGTTGCGAGCACACAGCCACTAGGCTAACTGTGGACTGCTTGTATTCATGATACGTCTAATTTAATTTTGTATATCCTTCATCTCATTTCTCATCTTAATCATTTGATTCTTCAATTCTTCTACCATCATTAACATTTTTTTTTATCATTATCAAAAATAATTTCATTACAATTTTCTTAGTTTTCATTGCATTCAATACTTTCAGTGGAAAAAATTCTCTTCATTGTTTCTGTTGCAAAATCTAAGATCAGTTTTGGTAATATATCACCATTTGTAAGACATCTCAAAAGATCTAAGTCAGTATTGCTGTACTCTTTTATGCAAGTTTCCATTTGTAATAATTCTCAGCCTAAGCTACATTGAGTTTCCCTCAACTTTGTTAATGTGAAGGTAACTGCCAAGCCTGCTGAACAAAGATTACATCTGGTCTTCTAAGTGCTTCATCGATTAACTTAAATTGCATTAATGAATTATTAAAATTGGTGAGCAACCGGTTGAGCTATTTCATAAAATTTACACTACTAATATCTTTATGAACCTCTTCGGTAAACTTAAATAGTCTTAAAAATGTCAAAACTATATGTGTTTTAACATCCATAACTAATTCCACCTCATGTTCCATTCACTATTTTTTGTTACAAAAGATTACTGCATATAACTGAAGTGTTAAAATACTTAACATTATGAAGATTTAAAGATTTTCATTTAAATGATGAAACTTTTGCTAATTTAGGCTTGTCAAATTCATATTTTTATTTCTTATCGTCATCTGAGAAATCATCTTCTAATCACCAAAGTCTTCATTTTCATCAAAAGTTGTCTTTTTTCTGATAGTAAACATCACAAACAGCTAAATGTGTTGTGTGATTAAGGCATAAATGATACAAATCTGGCAATTTACAACCACAATTGACCATGATTCATTGTTTGCCAGTTGAGTGCGCAAATGACTTCTTACCATTTCTACCATTTGAGATGCTTAATATGAATTGCAAATATGAACAAATCAATGTTGTAAATTACTTAAGTTAAGGGATATTACCTCCCATATTGTTTCATAGCCGAATAAGAAACTCAAAGAGTTTCATGCCAAATATAGAAAGTATATAAAGTTCGGCGAGTTCAAGCGTAAGCAAATACCTAGATACTGCAACACCTGACTCATTTGGTAGTGCAAACCAAGGCAACTCATAGTAAGGATGGAGCAAGCTCTGATCACTATTCTTGGTATTTACCCATAATGTGAACTTAGCTCCTAGGAGCTGTATAACTGTTCTACATTATGCGAGAAGGTCACTACCCAGACCGGTTTCAACCTTTATTGAGGTCTCATCAGTGAGTAGGTAGACCTAGATAATACCAAGTCTGTAGCAAACAGAACTTACATACCCTACTATAAGAATTGCCAAGAAGGTGTCCTAATAAATTACTAATTATATGAAGAGCCAAAGGCTTCAATTCGGCGACATGAAATTATTTAAGTTAAGGGATATTACATCCCATATTGTTTCATAGCCGAATAAGAAACTCAAAGAGTTTCATGCCGAATATAGAAACTATATAAAGTTCGGTGAGTCCAAGTGTAAGCAAATACCTGGATAGTGCAACACACAGTCCATCTGGTATCTGGTAGTGCAACCTGGGCAACTCATAGTAAGGGTGGAGCAAGTGCCGATCACTTAATCGAAGCCTTTGGCTCTTCATATAATTAGTAATTGTAAATTACATTATCATTTCCATGCAGATTAACATTGAAATAATATTTCATCTTTGTACTAGTCCATTCATCATAGGTGAGACTAAATCTCTGATCTTCTTGCATTGTTGCTTGAAATAACACCATCGTCTTTTATTTATTTCTGCTTATAAAAATCATGAATCACACCTATCACATCTCTTTCAAACTTAGGAAACTTTCCGATCGAAGTCGGATAAATAGTAGTTTACCATATATAAGGGACCTGAAAGATATATCTCTCTCAAAACAATTCAAAACAAAACAAAAAAAAAATTGCACACATATCTTCACCCCACATGCCTTATAATTCATTTTTCGGTGAACTGTATTTTCGATGAATTGTTGTTTTTCGATCAATTGCGTTTTCAATTAACTTCTCATCGGTGAATTGCTTTTTCGAGGAATTGCCTTTCGATGAATTGCTTTTTCGATGACTGTTGTTCAATAAATTGATTTTTAATTAATTGTTTATTCGGTGAATTGCCTTTTCAATGAATTGTCTTTCGATTAACTGTTTTTTGGTGAACTCTCCTGATACCGCTTTATCTTCCTCTATCAGGGCCTGCAGATGTGCAAGCATTAAGATTTCATTTCATCTATGAAAAATGTGCTAGACAGTGACCTGAGGGATGTCTAGCTCATGGATAGCATGCGTTATTGATTTCCAAGGACTTTGCTGAATGGTGACAAATTCAGTTCATGGCTTCCCCAGATACAAATGGTTGCCTCATGCTTTGTCCTTCACAGATGCACTCATTCTGCTCCATTTGTTTGTTTCAGTGAAAGTTTATTTTATTTCATACAGTATGATCTTAACAATTGTAAAACCAAGTTTAGAAAACTATGACATACAAAACGCTTTTGCATGTTGTGTCAACATGATAAATAGTTGAGTTATCCTGGAATTACGTGCAACTTTCAAGCACAAAATCTTGAAGAAACCTGTAAAATGTAAAGGTAACTCTACACTTTGGAGCATACTACATGCTCATATGAAACCTAGTTACTGAGTAATAAATATGTGAAAATGTTCAGTTCTTTTTTGAATCACTATATATCCACAAGAATATAAATAAAAGATGCCAAGAAATTATATTCTTGGTTTAATCCTTTATAAGAGTGTAAGCAAACAAAGGTTGCACGTGAAGTAACTTCATGACTGAGCAATTCGTATACAGAGGCAAATGACTTCACATCACTTGCCTTAGTATCCCATAATGCAAAGCACATATCCTTATGGACATGTATAATGCTATGCATTATGGGAAGGTCACTACCCAGACTGGTTTTGACCTTTGTATAGGTGAAACAGGCTCTAAAAAAATAGATGATCCTGAAAGATCACCCAACTCAGCATTGTTCCACTCAGTGACAGGCTCACCACATCACCGAGAACTTCTCAGCATTGGCTCTACCCAGTGGCAGGCTAAAACCTACCAGAGACAGGTAAAAACCTACCCCCAAGCAGAGCCTCTTGGAGCCAGAACCGAACCGGTTTCGACCTTTGTTGAGGTCTCATCAGTGGGAGCCAGACCCAGAAGTGATACCAAGGTTGAAGTAATGCAGAAGTCAATTTCCATATATGGCTTGCCAAAAGGTGTCACACTTTATTACTAAAATACTCTGGATTAGAGTCCAATCCAGAGTATTTTAGTTTTTCCTTTATACTTACACTTGGATAAAAGATTAATTTCTTGGATAAAGGACTAATTATTAATAAAATATAATTTTTTGGCATCTTTAATTTAGAGTATAACCAAGTGGAAAAACTTACAACCGCATGAATATATCTGGATATACTGTGTGTGTGTATATATATGAGGGTGGTCTGAATGGTTCTCAGCCTCAACCATAGATTGCAACACTATTGGCAAGATTTTTTTTTTCTAAGTTGGTACATCTGTCATAAGCATCCATGTGAATTTGCAAGGCATTCTATCAAGTGGTTTGTTTTATACAGCTGTCTGAAGCAAAAGTGTTGTCTATATCCTTTGAAAGGGAAAAAAATTGAGTATCATGCGGTTATAAAATTCTTTGTAAAAGAAGATTTAACACCAAAAGAAATTCATTCAAAGTTTATAATAGTTTATGGGCACTCTTCTCCTTCATTTTTGACAATTAAGAAATGGGCTGTCGAGTTTAAACGCGGGCATACCAGCCTTGAAGATGATCCATGTGAAGGACATCCAAAAAGTGAAACAACATCAGAAATCATTGAACAAAAGTGCACGATATGGTATTGGATGACCAGCGCATCAAAGTGCATGAAATTACTGAGCCTATAGGCATTGCAAAAGAACGTGTAGGATATATTTTGCATGAAGAATTGCAAATGAAAAGCTTTGGCAGGATGAGTTCCACGCATTTATTACAATGGATAAGATTTGGATTCACCATTACACACCAGAATCAAAAGTTGACAGAAGCCAGTTGTTTAGTGCTAAAGAAGACAAAGTCAGTTCCATCACCAGGAAAGGTCATGACATTGGTGTTTTGGGAATGCTAAAGGCACTTTGTTTATTACTGATTTTAAAAAGGGTAAAACAATAACTGGGAAATATTATTCCAATCTTTTAACCAGACTAGATGAAAAAATTCATGAGAAAAGTCCCGGTGAGTAGAAGAAAAAAATAATATTTCATCAGGACAATGCACCTGCCCACAAAAGTGTTTTGGCAATGGGAAAATTAACGGATCTACATTATGAATTGTTGGAACATCCACCCTATTCCCCAGATTTGGCTCCCTCTGTTTCTTCCTCACTGGGCAGCGTTTTTCTTCGAATCAAGAGGCGATTGCAACTGTAGAGGGATATTTTGCAGATCTTACTGAGAACGACTACCGACTACAGGAACGGGATAATGGCACTGGAGCATCGCTGGAATAAATGTGTTAGTCTTAACTGAGATTATGTTGAAAAATAAAAATAATTTTGAAATCATAAATTTGTGTTTTCATTGTTAGGCCGAGAACTTTTCAGACTACTCTCGTATATACACACACATATCCAGTTGAATGTATATCCAAATGGATTTGATGGGTTGGAATGTTTTAATGTTTTATGGAATTTTTATTTACTTGATTTTTTTTAACTGAACTTCTCTTGAGGATACATCATTAAAAAATGATGATAATTACTTTTTTTTGAAAGGCAAGACATATTTTTAGAATCCAATATTTCATTTAAAGGTTTATTTCCAACTAAGGTCTGACTTCTCTGATGAAGTATGGCAATGAAGAGGTTCCAGGTATACTGAAATACTGCAGAGATTATGCAGAGATTAAAAAAATAGTCAGCAAGAAAGAAACACAGTCCCAAAGAAGCTCATTTTTTTTAATGAAAAGTAGGCTAAAAATCAGCAAAATGGGGTATGCCTTCTGCAACATATTTTGACTCCAGAGAAATTCCACCATATTCCATCTTCTTTTCATGTTAAGGTCAGTGGCTTGTCATAGCCAAGTAACTTGTCTTCTTAAAAACCTGCCTACTGTGTATGATAAGGAGGTTAATCCTATCTGCATTGTCTGCTATGTTTGTAAATTGTGCATATTCCTTTAGCTGATATGCCTGTTTCATCCTGTAAAACAGGATGAAAAACCTAAGTTTTCGGGAGGAAAAAACCCTGCCACTTCTGTATGAGAGTGGCTAACTTATCTTAAGTTGAAGTCCTGCTAAATGTTCTTTGTGTCCTAGACAGGATTTGCAACTCAGATTTTTCCAACCAAAGCACATAACTCCATCTGGATATGTTGTAATAATTATAACAAGAATATAGCAACTATTAGCAGTAATATGGGCACTTGTTATATTCCATTGAGTCATTTTCAACTCCTGGTGATTCTATGAATAGACACTCTCCATTCAGATCTGTCCCTGGCCATATCTTTCAGAATTTCCAGGTGCATTCCAGTTGCTTCTTTAACTCCATCCACCCATCTCATTCTTGGTCTTCCTCTTCTACTTCCATCAACTTTAGCAAACATCATCTTCTCCAGATTGTCATTTGCTTGCATAATATGTCCAAAGTATGACAATTTTTGCTTGATGATCATAGCTTAAAGGGAGCAATCTGGCATTATTCTGTTTATCACTGATTTATTGGTTTGCTTTGCAGTCCATGGTATTCTTAGTAAGCATCTCCAAACCCATAATTCAATTGCATCTATCTTCCTTCCTTCTTTCACTCTTTCTCAGTGTCCAAATTTCACATCCATACGGTACCACAGGGAATACCATTGCTTTCATGATTCTGATTTTTGTTGCGAGGCTAATATCTTTATCTTTAAAGATCTTGCTTAAATTTGTCATTGCTTTCTTTCCAAGTAATAATCTTCTTCTAACTTCTTCAGTATAATACCCATCTTTATCAATTCGGGATCCTAGGAGTACAAAATTGTTAACTACCTCCATTTTCTTCCCATCTACTTCAAAATCATTAAGTTCACATGTTGCCATAACTTTTGTCTTTTTGAGGTTAAGTTTAAGGGCCATATTTAGCACTTTCTTCTTTACTTTCATAAGTTCCTCCAAATCTTCTATGCATTCTGCTAGCAAGGTGGTATCATCTGCATACCTCAAATTATTAATAATTCTTCCACCAATTTTAATTCCAACTGAAGACTCCTCCAGCCAATTGTATTCACTGTACAAGTTAAACAGGTATGGAGATAAAATACATCCTTGTTACACCCCTTTACCTATTGTGAAATATTCAGTTTCTCCAAGATCTGTTCAGACGGTAGCTTCTTGTTCATAATAAAGATTCCTCAGAAGGATAATTTTTTTGTGCCATGGCATGGCATGTTTAAGGGGGGGGGAGTAGATATGCAGACTTCAGTGAGGCAGTTGAGTGCATGAATGAGTATAATATGCCCGACTGAGTACGAAGGACAACAAATCAGAATGGTATAGTTAGTATAAGGCATCAAAATAGGGATGGGACAAATGGGCTTCTGCAATTCATGTATACTAATGCCAGAAGTATTAGGAAAAAGAAGGAAGAATTTTTGGCCTTGGTTGGCACTTCCAGGCCACAGGTTATTGGTATATAGTGTATTCAGGAGTGACAGGGAGAATAAAAAGGGGGGAGGAGTGTTATTGATGATAGCTGATGAGGTTCAGCCAAGGAGTATAGAAGTTGAACTGCAGGATAGAGAAAAGAGCACATTTGAAGCTATTTGGTGTGAGATAGAGGCTAGCAGAACAAAATATACAATTGGGTGCTGCTATAGACCAGGTGATGGAATAGATGGTGGGGATAGTATGCATAGGCAAATAGAAGAAATGAGTGGAAGGATGATAATTATTATGGGTGATTTCAATTATGGTAACATTGACTGGAAGGAGGAGAGGGCACATGGGAGGAAGGAATTGGATTTTATGCGGTTATTAAGGGACAACTATCTGCGACAGCATGTAGTGGAAAATACTAGGGATCAGAGAGTGCTTGACCTAGTAATTGCATCTGAGAATGTGGCTGTAACGAACATGACCATGTTGCCACCAATTGGTGAGAGTGATCATAAGGTCACTTGGGAGGTGGCTAAAGGAGTGGAATTTACAATTAAGACAGGGTACATGTGGAATTACTGGGCTGGTAAGTATGACAAGCTTAGGAGTGTGCTTGGCTCAGTGCCATGGCATGTAAAACTGCAATGGCTGGATGTTGATAGTGCATGGGAGGTGGTTAAGAAGTGTTTGTAGGAGGCGATGGTTGACTGTATACCAAGAGTCCGAATAATAAATCAAGTAGGGGTTAAATGGATGAATAACACTATTAAGCTTGAGCTGCAAAAAAAGAAACAATTGTGGAGGGAATTTAAGGAGAAAGGTGACCAGAGGTGCAGGAACAGTATAAAGCTCAGGCCAGGAAGGTAACAAGGATGGTAAGAAAAGCAAAAGCGGATTATGAAAGAAAATTGGCCATGCAGGCTAAAGAGAATCCCAAACAGATTTTTCAATATGTTGCAAGTAAAAGGAAAAATATTCATGGCAGAATGATTTTAAAAAATGCTGAGGGTAGGGAGGTAACTGAATCAGTTGATATAGTGGAATTACTGAGTGAGCATTTTGCAAGAGTATATCATCCAAGTGGTGATATTGCAGGAATGAAGGAACCAATAGCTTGTACAGGAATTGTGGTGAACGAAGTGGAGGTGACTAGTCTATTACAAAACCTTAATGTGAATACATCTGTGGGACTAGATGGTATACCAGCTTGGGTCTTACGTGAAGCGGCTAAAGAATTGTCAGTGCCCTTGACCATTTTGTTTAAATTGAGTCTTGGGTCTGGGTTAGTCCCAAGGGGGGTGGAAAGAGGGGAAAATAGTTCCACTGCATAAAGAAGGTTCCAAGACTGCTGTTGCAAATTACCAACTGATCAGCATATTAGGAGTCATTGTCAAGGTCTTGGAGAAAGTAGTCAAGAGAAAAATACAGGAATGGATAGATGAAAATGGGATACTGTATCGGGGACAGCATGGTTTTGTGAAGGGTAGGTTATGCCTGTAACTTGCTCATGTATTATAACACAGTGACGGCTGAACTAGATAAGGGTAATGGGTTTACTTTACAGTGATTCTACTGGACCTTGCTGAGGCCTTTGACAGGATACCACATGGAATTCTAATCAATGAAATGCAGCATATGGGGATGGATATAGGGTTGGTGAGATGGATAGGAGGGTGGTTGACGGAGAGATATCAGAGAGTGGTTTATTCAGGAGTAGAGTCCACAAGACGGCCTGTGACTAGTGGTGTGCCACAAGGATCTGTTCTTGGACCACTGCAGTTTAATTTGTTCATTAATGATATAGGAAAGGATCTGAGAGGAACAGTTCATTTGTTTGCGGATAATGCAAAGTTGGGTAGGGCAATAGCGAATGCAGATGATGTCAAAATTTTGCAGGATGATTTGGATAGATTGGAGGTCTTGGCTAAGTAGAATGGATGTCAATTTAATGTGGCAAAATGTAAGGTTATACATTTTGGGGTGAAAAGATTAGCAGCAGTTTACTATATTGGTGGAACTGTACTCTAGGAAATTGATGAGGCACGAGATTTAGGAGTGTTGGTGGATAAGGAGTTGAAGTTTAGGAGGCACATTGCAAAAGTGGCCAAATCAGCTCGTCAAATCACTTGGTTGCTGACGAATACATTGACAAGCATGTTAGTGTTCCTCTGTATCGAGCCTTGATAAGACCCCATCTCGACTACTGCACCCAGATTTGGTTACCTAGGTTTCTTCTTGATGGGGAAGAGGTTGAGAGGATCCAGAGGCAAGTGACCAAGATGATAGTGGGTCTGTGGAATGAACCTTATGAGAACAGGTTGATGATTTGTGGGTTGCAAAAATTGGTTGATAGGCGGAGGAGGGGGAGAAATGATTGAGACATTCAAATTACTGAAGGGTTTCTATAAAATTAATTCAGAAGATATTTTTGAGAACAGGGCTGGTTGTGGGAGGACTAGAGGACATCCATGGAAGCTGGGCAAGGGTGTGGTTAGTAAGGGTGTTAGAGATGGGTTCTTTACTTTTAGAGTGGTGAATGAGTGGAATGGGCTGCCAGAGTCTGTGGTGGGTGCTGTGATGGTGAATGAGTTTAAGGCGAGGTATGATAGATACTGTATGAATGTTGAATAGTTGTGATGAACATGATTTGGGGCCTCCCTTGATGAGTCTAAGGACTCCCTGGAGTTGCCTGTAATAATAATAATAATGAAATGTTCTGGTACTCCCATTGTTCTTAACACATTCCACAGTTTCACATGATCTACAGAGTCAAAAGCCTTACTATAGTCAAGAAAACAAAGGTAGACATTCTTTTTGATATTCCTGTGCTCTTTCTATTATCCATCTCACATTGGTGATCTGATCTCTTGTTCCTCTGCCTTTTTGAAATCCTGCCTCTTCATCTAGCATTTCTCTCTTCATGAATGGTTCCAGTCTTTTCTGAATGATCTTAAGTAAGATTTTACTTGCATGAGAAATCAATGCATAGTTCTGTAATTTCTGCACTCTCTTGCATTACCTTTCTTCAATAAAGTTATAGAAATTGATTTTTTCCATTCCCTAGACCATGTAGTTGTGATCCAAATTTGCTGACATAGAGCTGTTAAAATTTTAACTGCCTCTTCTCCCAGGGCTTTGAGAAGCTCAATAGGTATACCATTCCCTCCTGGTGCTTTCTTACTGGATAGCTGTTGCAGTGCCCACCTCACTTCACTCTCCAGTGATACTGGCTCCTGTGTATAATGATACTGTGTATAATCCTGCTCTTCAAATTTCTCAGTAATTTTCAAGTCCTTTCTGTAAAGGGCTCTGTATACTCTTTCCATCTTTCTTTGATGGCTGCAGCTTCTGTAAGATATCCTTTGTGTTTACTTTTCAAAATTGTCACCTTGGCACTAAACTTCCCTGTCAGTTCCCTGATCTTTTTGAAAAGATCTTGTTTTTCCTTCCCTGTTTTGGTCTTCTATTTATTGGCATTTCTGGTTAAAGTATTTTTCCTTGTCTCTTCTGGCTTGTCATTGAAACTCTGCATTCAAATGCTGCACTTCTTGCAAATTTCCTGTGGCCTTCATTTTCCTCCTTTCCTGAGCAGTTTTGATGGCATCTTCTGACAGCCATTTAAACTTCTTATTACCAACTGTTGGAATATTCTTCTTTGCTTCTGTTTTAATTAGATCTTTAATCTCTTCCCACAGCTCATCTGGTTCTCTTTCACACAAACTGAGTGTGTTGAATCTGTTCTGTATGCCAGTATTGTATTCAGCCGGTATGTTTCCAAGATCATATCTCATCGACATTTGTGATGTTTCCAGTTTCCGTAATTTCACATGTACCTTAGCCATTAATAATTCATAGTCTGTTCCACAGTCTGCACCTGGAAAAGTCTTGATAGACGGAATTGCACTTCTCCATTGTCTTTGTCCAAGTATATAGTCAATTTGCTGTATTGTCCATCTCAGATGATATCCATGTGCACAACTCCATTGCTGTTTAAAGCAGGGTGTTGGTAAGAAACAAAGAATTCTCTGCACAAAACTCAACTAGTCTCTTCACTGCAGTGTTACACGTGCCTAAACCAAAACGACCTGGTATTCCTTGTTCCTCGGTTTCTCCCACTTTTGCATTCCAATCTCCGATAAGTAGCCATAAATCTTGCTTTGGTGTTGCATCTATCACTTCTTGTAACTTGTCATAAAATTCTTTTATGTCTTCTTCTGGTGCCTCTGTAGTGGGTGCATAAATCTGTATAATGGTCATATTCGCTGGATGTCCACCGACTCTGAGAGAAATTATTCTGTCGCTCACTGGATTATAACCTAATACATACCTAGCCTCTTTTTTCCTGAGTAAGAAAGATACTCCATTTTTACAATGGAGTATCTTTCTTACATCTTTATGATATATATATATTCTTATATCATATACAGAAAATTATTTAATCATATAACAATATATACATAAATATATCAGTATGCAGTGCCCATTTATAGCATGGGCACTATGTACTGATATTTATGCTAGTCATGCTTTTAATAATGCTTGTTTGATATTACTAATGCAAAATTGGGTAATTAAATGTTTACTAAATAAAATAAAAAATTATAAGATACCACTGACTTACTTGTACTTCTCATAATCTGCACCAGAAGTCTGTAGAGAAAAAATTTTTAAAAATAGGACCCTTGTGATATTCAGAAAAAGAACAAAATTTACCTGAAAAATAATTTATAAATCTCTGTCAAGTAATTTACAGTCTATTATGTAAAATGCAGTAATAACTTATATTATACATTTGATGTTGAAGCAGAGAGCATCAAAATCTTTCTTTAGCATCACAAACTATTAAAAGAAAGAATGTTGAATATCTATTATTGCATTCAGTGTTACAACTAAAGTGTTACAAGTGAGATATGTGCCCTGGGTACAAAAATATTAAACACTAGGATGGGGCTTGTCTGAGATAGTAAATGTTAAAAAAGCATTAAAACATACATTATATCATATACAGAAAATTATTTAATCACATATAAAATATATACATGAACAATTAGCTAAAAATACATGTTACTATATATTCTTACTAAAGCAGCCATCTTCCAGGATCCAATTCTACCAATTACTGGAGTAGGAGGGCATCGATTGCTCTTGTTATATTACTGATTGCATTACATCCGAGAGGCAAAAATTATAAGATTTGATTTTAAAACTTAAAAAATGTTCAGCAGTGAATGAGAGCATATGAGAAAACATATGCTCTCATTCACTGCTCAATGAGAAAGAAATAAAGGATGTACCAATTCTTACATCCTTTATTTCTTTCAGCAGTGAATGAGAGCATATGAGAAACATCCTTTCTTATCAGAGTTGACTTGATATTACAATAATTAAAAGATCAACTCTATCACTGGATGTCCACCGACTCTGAGAGAAATTATTCTGTCGCTCACTGGATTATAACCTAATACATACCTAGCCTCTTTTTTTCTTATGTAAAAAACCTCATATACTCATATTTTATTAGAATGTTTAATTAAGGTTTTGCTAATCTGTCAGGCTGTTTTGAACTATTGGTTCTTAACAGAGACTAAGCAGAAATCCTATGAGGGCAAAAATCCTCTTCTCTATACTATGGAATGTCATTTTTGAAAGTTCTGTTTTTCATAAAATTATTGAATAGTGCATCAAACAAAAATATAGAAGAAATGAACTTATAGGACTTAACTGAAAACTATTAAAAGAAAGGATAAAATATGCAGGATGATCAAAATTAAAGTATCCCTGATTAAGGCCTTGTGGAGCACCACCCAGTAATCTAAATACTGCAAAACTTTGTAGGAATAAATTGTGCATCATGCAGAAGCGATATCTGAAGAGAGAAAAAAAAAAATTCCAAAATCTACCACTAGGGACACTGTATGGTGCACTGAATGCAGGTGTATTAATTTTTCTGTTTGTGTAAGAAGGAGAAAAAGCAACATAAGCACAAATAACACATTTTTATTCACTTCCATTATGCATTCACAGGCTGTGCTGTTCAACTCTTCACGTCAAAAAGGTTGCATATGGTGTATCATATTGATGGCATTGTTTGAAGGAAACTAATGAGGCTAAGGACTTAGGATAATGGTGGACAAAGAGTTAAAGTTCAGAGGGCATATTGCAAAAGTTGGTAAAATAGCTCAGCGAATTACTTAGTTGTTGAAAACATGCTAACAAGTAAAGATAAGGAAGTTATTATCCCTCTTTATAAGGCTATGGTTGTGTCGTCCATCCTGGCTTTGAATCTGCCATCTTGTTGTAACGTTGTTCTTATTTAAATTAATTAATTGTTGGTTGATTACTAATCAAAATATAGAGAAAGTTATATTTATACTGCGCCACCCTATATTCAGATTAGTCTATGCAAAGTAGTAGAATCAATCTTCAACTAATTTAGCAATCTCATTATTCATATAGGCCGAGTTTAAAATTAACATTTAAGGCTTCCGCAAGGTCTGCTATCTTTATGAACAGTGCAATGAAAGAGAATCAGGCACACACAATATTGAAATCAATAAAACAAAACATTTAATGCAGGGTTATATGACAAATGCATAAGCTTAACTCTGAAAACAAAATAATGCAAATAACTTAGTTCAACTGGTCATAACATTCACATAGATTTAGACATTAGACATTCAGTTATTAAATCTATAGTTTTCCTAATGATTAAAATAGTTCACCCAGTTCAATATTACAGAATCTCTCAGCAAATATTTTAACAGTTGTACTCTTTAATTTATCACTTAGTCAGCAAACACTTAATTTCTGTTATGAGGCAATTATCACTTCAGGCGGGAATACTTTCAAGCTTCTAACTACGGCTAATCACAGTAAAACGCCACAGTTAATGTTAGGATATAACAGGAGGAGCCAACTCTTATATCTTCACTCTGAAATACAATAAAATAGGATTGTTCTTACCGGGTTAAATCCTTGCACATCTGTTCACTATAGGCACACTTTAAAACTATATTTACTTATCACACTGAAGCAACACTATTCAAAGGAAATCTTCTCAATGATAACTGAATTATTATTCATCGCTCTTTACAAGTCTTGACGCACTTGTAATAAGGCAGAATACTTATTCCATATTTACTTCTATATAATAAATTCAGCTTTGCACTATCCTTCTCTAAAATGACTTTGGAATACGTAGTAATTCTAAAACTCAGTAGAATTATTCTGAATTGCTTATTTATTTCTCAGTCCTTTATTAATCAAATTACAACATTATAATTCCTATTACTGCAGCCCCTTACTTTATTCCCTGCTGCCTCTAAGCTCATTTCCCGGTCCCTTCTTAATCTAATTACAGCACTACAATTCTTGATACTGCAGCCCCTTACTTTACTCCATGCTGCCTCTAAATTTTCTACTCTGTACCGCCCTGAGTGCTCCCTCCTTCCCTCTTCTCCGTTATGTCATGAGTGCTTTTGCCCACCATATACTTTCGCTTTCCGCTTATATACCTCCAATCTTCTTCCTGCCAAAATCGGTTCTCACACTTCAGCTCATTTTAATTCTTTCTCCCCTCGAATACCATAGCTCACATTCTAAGCTCGCGCTATCTAATTTTAACTCTGTCACCATGACAACAGCCAAAACAAAACATAAACAGAAGTATTACATAAAATTATACCTTTACATACAGTAATGAAAATAAAAAAAAATATTATAGTTACTTAAGATCACGCTTTCATTTAGTAATAAACAAAATTCAGGGCAATTATATGAGTAACACAGTTTAAACAAGAGATAAACAATATTTACAAGTCTTGCTTATGATATGGAAGATTATGTTGGATTCTGAAAGAAATATCAATAACTTTAATTTCTCTTCATTCAGAATCCAACACTATGATTCACCCACATCTTGACTACTGCACACAGATTTTGTCACCTGGATTTCTTGGGGGAATAGGAGGTGGTCCAAAAGATTCAAAGACGAGTGAACAAGATGGTGACAAGTCTGTGGAATACTCCCTCAACCTATCCTCAAAGGGAATATTCCACAGACTGTCACCATCTTTACAAAGTTTAGTTGATAGGTTGAAAAGAGAGGACATGATAGAAACTTTTAAGATATAAAGGGATTTTATAAAATTAATGCAAGTGAAAATTTTCAATATGTGCAAATAGTCAGAGAACTAGGGCCATCCATGGAAGTTGTGTAAGAGTGTGGTTAGTTGGGGGTGTGCAGACCAGATTTTTTGTGTGGAGGATGGTAAATGGAATGGATTGCCAGAATTGGTTGCGAGTTCTCTGATGAATTGATTCAAGGAGAGGTATGATAGGATTTGTGTGTGTATGATGGTTGATTTGGGTCTTCCACGATAAGTCTCTGGACTCCATGGAGCTGTAAATAATAATAATGTACTGCCTTTCCCAGTATGCCACAAACTGCATTCTTTGCACAGTGTATAGCAGCAGAATACAGCTGGTTGGTACTGATGTTACACATACTGTGTTATGCTGTCTTTCAGCATTGGCAACTATCAGGATGATCTCAATAAACTCTTTCTTTGAGAAATCCTCACAGCCAGAGGTCACGGGGGGGGGGGGGTCAGATCAGGTGAATGAGGCAACCATGCAATGTAAAATTCATGGCTGATCACTCAGTATTCCACAAAGAATCTCCTGTATGGATCAGCCGATGTGTGGAGGAGCCTTCCTGTATGAAAATGACTGAATTCATGCACAGATGCTGAAGTAGCTGTGGTACAATAAAACTGTTTATCATATTATGATACCTCTTGACAGTAACTGAGCAAGTCACTGGACCCGACTGGCAAATATCCTCAAAGAAGAAGAATGGTCCAATGATAAACAAAGCTTTAAACCCACACCAGACAGTAACTTTAGGTGAATGCAAAGGAATTTGTTGGATTTCATGCAGGTTTTGCATAGTCCATACCTAGCAATATCTGTATTCACAGTTCTGTTCAGGTGAAAGTCAGCCTCATCTATACACAAAATCATCCATGACCACACAGCATCCCACTCCACTTAAGCAAGAAATGTTCATGCAAATGTCAGTTGACTTACAAAGCCCTGCAGGTGCAACTCCTGTGTCAGGGTTATCTTTAATGGGTAGAAATAAAGAATCTTCAGTGGAATTTTCCAGACAGTTGTGTAAGGCACAATGATTCATTTGTAATCTCTGCCAGGTCTAACTCCCAATGATCCCTTTTCTTTAAAATGAGTAATAATTCAGCTCATAGAGAAAGTGGACCCCATTGATATTTGTTTAGGCGATGAAATTTGCTTCATGAGCAAAGCACATTGGGAGTTAATGCCATCTATATGGATTGAATTAACAACCAGAATGAAGGGAAAAAATCCGTGTCCATCTTTTTAAACTCTTCTGACACCTGCCAAGTTGTGCAATATGCAAATATCATACATTTGGTGTTTACAATGCCCCTAGTGCAAAGTTTCACAGCATGTGGATCACTGGATGGCACCCCACAAGGTCTAAAACAGGAATAGTTTAATGTTGATCACCCAGTATGTTATTATTTTACAGTCATACAGCAAAATACTTATAAATCAATAATTCTATTGGAAAATAATGAATGTTTACTAATGAAAGATGAAAGTTTTTGATGACAGATGAAGAATTTAAGATTTTTTTCTGTACTATGTTTTACTACTTACCAACAAAGAGTGGTTCTTTGTTGGTAAAAAGAACCTCTTTCTGGTCTCTAATGAGAACAAACAGAACAAAATGGGTTAGGCATGGAAACTCTAATGAAAGCACTAATAAAAGACTAGCATATCAGTTCCAGGACAGAGTTCCTCATATTTTAAGTAATGCAAGTTATCAGAACAATCCTCATGTTGAAGGCTGCTTCTTGTAAGCTCTTTGTTGCTCACAAAACTTTTAAATTTCCAAGGCAAACTGATATAACATTGCAAAGCTTATTTTCTTAAGGAGCACCTTTTTTATAGTTTTATAGTTTTTAATACCAAATAAAGTAATTTAAGCTATTTTCTTCTATATTTCAGTTGTTTTCAAAAAATGTTTGAAAACATTTTTTGAAAAAACTTCTACAGTTTTTTTAAAAAAATGTAACTTTCAGGATGATATTCCACATTATGAGGAAAAAAGTGTTAGGTGGAGTGAAAACCAGGATCTAGAACTGGCTTGATAAGAATGGTATTCTCTTTGATGGACAGCATGTTTTTTTTTTTATATTATTATTACATGACACTTCCAGGAAGTCCAAAGACTCATTAAAGGAGGGCACCTACTCTACAACCATCTCCACCACTCAATTCACCAACTACGATGAACTGCAACTACACCAACGCCATCTACCACCACCACCACTAGTATTTTCACAGACAATCACAAACATCCATGCCCACAGCAGGGTTCAAACCCACTGCTTTTTGGCTGAAAAGCAGATATGCTAACCACTCAGCCAACCAGGCTGGCTAAAGGAAGGTCATGTTTTAATAATCTGCTTACTTATAAGATGACAGGTGCATTGAACAAAGGAAATGGATACATAGCAGTATACTTAGATTTTACAAAGGCTTTTGATAGATTGCCAAATGATAAGCTGATAATTAAGCTAGAATGGATGGAGTAGGATATTGGATTAGTGCATTGGAATGGAGAGTGGCTCTCTTATAGATATCAGCAAGCTGTGTATGAGGGGAACAATATCCCAAGAATATGAAAGTGGTGTGTCTCAAGGGTCTGTTTTAGGGCCATTGCTTTTTAATCTGTATGTTAATGATATTGGGGGGTGCTTAAGGGTCAAAGCTGTATAACTGAGAGGAGACCTCCACATAGCCTTTAAAAGAATATGGAGAACTGACCAGGGCTTCTGATCTAATGTCCAGTCCTCACCTTCTTCTGGGACACCCTGTTAGGTATCTACCTAGATATTGAATGAACAAGAATGGGCTGGCAATTTGGGATTTAGCCAACCAAATTGTATTGTTATTGGCTTAAACCACAATATAAAATGATGGTACAACATGACAGAATTTCATGCCAGCTGGGGCTTTGCCCGGTTAAACAAGGTCCATGTTATTTTTGTAACTGTATCATCTACTGTAACTGATGAAGCCAAGAAGCCCAATGCAAAAAAAGATTCCTTCCCTTTAATTCTAATGCTTTTGGCATTCGTATACATGCATTTCAAGATCCCTTTTGTTCTACTATTACCCTTATGTGATGTCATTACCAATCCATTTCAGATTCAAAATAACCTGTGAAACTGCATTTTACATTGCATAATCATTTCTGAACTCTCACTCATTTATCCTCATTTATCCCAGGAATGGCTGGATTCCTGCCCTAACACCTGTAATTTACCTGATTTTGGATTTCAAACTTTTATTAAACTACACTTTCTGCAAACATGTAACTCCAAAACCATTCAGATGCAGCTTTCAGGCACATACAAGTCCTACATCTATAAACTGCACAATCTTCTAATTTGTTGATTAGTAACTGTGGCTCTTCTTCTCAATTCACTCCTATCATACCATGGTAGCAAATTCACAATCTTTACTTTCTCATTCTTCTTTTTTTCACTTCTTCTAGCACAGCTTTCTCTTCTCCTTCTCGCAAACTAATAGCTTCAGTAGCATTCTTGATATATGCACCTGGGAAACATGCTTTCATCACATACTCAATAAGTAAATCTCTTATTACAGAATCTTCATATGATGCTCTTGCCTTACTCTTACTTTCTCTCTTTCATACTTTTCATTTTCATACCTTTCCGCACTTTTTCTTTCATTTTCCCTCCTGCACACATGCCAAATGTTTCTCTAATTTAAGGAGCTCACATTTTTTTCCTGTGAAAGACTCTGCAGAGGAAAAATAGTGCCACTTCATAAGGAAAAAAATCCCAAACAGTAGTGTTGAACTATAGGTCAATGCGTATATATAAGGTGTACTGGCAAAGTTATTAGTAATCCTGGTTAAAGACACGATGCAAACCTAGACTGATAAATGGAAATCTTTCTAGAGATCAGCATGGGCTTGTTAAGATGAGATCATGCTTTAGTAACTTGGATATAATTTATAATAGGGTGACTAGTATATGGGACAAAGGAGATACTTATTATTACAACTTGATATATAGGAACGTAAGACATGATAATTAATAAATAACATAAAACGAATTTAAAATGCATAATATTAGCAGTCCTTAGGGAGGCAGTTGAATGTAAGAATGAATATAATATGCTAGAGCAAATAAGGACAACAAACTAGAGTGGGATAGTTAATATAAGGCATCAAGGTAGGGTTCGGGCTAATGGGGGTCTTAAATTCATGTACACTAATTCTTGTTCCTAATACTCCTAATACTAGGAGTATTAGCAACAAGAAGGAAGAGTTTTTGGCCATGGTTGGCACTTCCAGACCACAGGTTATTGGTATTAGTGAAACATGGCTGACTGTAGATGATATAGCTAGTGGGATTGAATGTGATGGGTATAGTGTGTTCAGGAATGACAGAGAGAATAAAATAGGGAGAGGAGTATTGTTGATGATAGCTGATGAGCTACAGCCAAGGAGAATAGAAGTTGAATTGCAGGATAGAGAAAAGAGCACATTTGAGGCCATTTGGTGTGAGATTGTGACTAACAGAACTAAATATACAATTGGGTGCTGCTATAGACCAGGTGATGGAAAAGATGGTGGTGACAGTATGCACAAGCAAATAGAAGAAATAAGTGGAAGGAGGGTGATTATTATGGGAGATTTCAACTATGGTCCCATTGATTGGAGTGAGGAGAAGACACACGGGAGGAAGGAATTGGATTTTATGCAGTTATTAAGGGATAACTATCTGCGACAGCATGTAATGGAAAATACTAGGGGTCAGAGAGTGCTTGACCTAGTAATTACATCTGAGGATTTGGCTGTAACAAATATGACCACACTGCCACCAATCAGTGAGAGTGATCATAGGGTCTTCACTTGGGAGGTGGCTAAAGGTGTAGAATTTTCAATTAAGACAGGGTACATGCGGAATTATCGGGCTGGAAAGTATGACAAGCTTAGGAGTTTGATTGGCTCAGTGCCATGGCATGTACAACTGCAAGGACAAGAAGTTGATAGTGCATGGGAGGTAGGTAAGAAGTGCTTGCATGAAGCAATGGCTGACTGTATACCTAGAGTCCGAATAATAAATCAAGTAGGGGTTAAATGGATGAATAACACCATTAAGCTTGAGTTGCAAAAAAAGAAACAACTATGGAGGGAATTTAAGGAGAAGGGTGACCGGCAGGCACATGAACGGTATAAAGCGCAGGCCAGAAGGGTGACGAGTGTGGTAAGAAAAGCAAAAAAGGATTACGAAAGAACATTGGCCATGCAGGCTAAAGAGAATCCTAAAAAGTTTTTTAGATATGTTGCAAGTAAAAGGAAAAATGTACATGGCAGAATGATTTTAAAGAATGCCGATGGTAGGGAGGTAACTGAATCAGTTGAGATAGCTGAGTTACTGAGTGAACACTTTGCAAGAATATATCATCCAGGTGGTGACATTGCAGAAACGAATAAACCAGTAGATTATACGGGAATTGTGGTGAATGAAGTGGAGGTGAGTAGTCTATTGCATAACCTCAATGTCAATACATCTGTGGGATTGGATGGTATACCAGCTCGTGTAGTACGAGAAGCAGCTAAAGAATTGTCAGTACCCTTGACCATTTTGTTTAATTTGAGTCTCGGGTCCGGGTTAGTCCCGAGCGGGTGGAAGGAGGGGAAAATAGTTCCACTGCATAAAGGTGGTTCCAAGACTGCTGTTGTAAATTACCGACCGATTAGCATATCAGGAATCATTGTCAAGGTCTTAGAGAAATTAGTCAAGAAAAGAATACAGGATTGGATAGATGAAAATGGGATATTGTATGGGGGACAACATGGTTTTGTGAAGGGTAGATCATGCCTCAGTAACTTGCTCACGTTTTATAACACAGTGACGGCTGAACTGGATAGGGGTAATGGGTTTACAGTGATACTACTGGACCTTGCCAAGGCCTTTGACAGGATACCACATGGAACCCTAATCAGTAAACTGGAGCAGATGGGGATAGATATAGGGTTGGTGAGATGGATAGGAGGGTGGTTGAAGGAGAGATACCAGAGAGTGGTTTATTCAGGAGTGGAGTCAAAAAGACTTGTGACTAGTGGAGTGCCGCAGGGCTCTGTTCTTGGACCACTGCTTTTCAATTTGTTCATCAATGATATTGGAAAGGATTTGAGAGGAAGCGTTCACTTGTTTGCTGATGATGCAAAGTTGGGTAGAGCAATTGTGAGTGCACAGGATGTCAAAATTTTACAGGATGATTTGGATAGTTTGGAGGACTGGGCTAGGAAAAATGGATGTCAATTTAATGTGGCAAAGTGTAAGGTTATGCACTTTGGGGTGAAAAGAATAGCAGCAGTATATCGCATTGGTGGAACCGTACTCCAGGAGATTGATGAGGACAGCGATTTGGGAGTGTTGGTGGATAGGGAATTGAAGTTTAGGGGGCACATTGCAAAAGTGGCTAAATCAGCTCATCAAATCACTTGGCTTCTGAAAAATACTTTAACATGCAGAGACAAACAAGTTGTTGTTCCTCTGTATCGAGCCTTGATAAGACCCCATCTGAACTTCTGTGCCCAGTTATGGGCACCAGGGTTTCTTCGTGATGGGGAGGAAGTGGAGAGCGTCCAGAGACAAGTGACCAAGATGATGGCAGGTCTGGGGAACGAACCTTATCAGAATAGGTTGAGGATTTGTGGGTTGCAGAAATTGGACGATAGGCGAAGGAGGGGTGATATGATTGAGACATTCAAATTACTGAAGGGTTTTTATAAGATTGATCCAGAAGATATTTTTGAAAATATGACTGGTGGTGGGAGGACTAGGGGCCATGCATAGAAGCTGGGCAAGAGCATGGTTGACAAAGGTGTTAGAGCTAGGTTTTTTACTTGGAGAGTGGTGAATGAGTGGAATAAGCTTCCAGAGTCTGTTGTGGGTGCTACGACCGTGAATGAGTTCAAGGCAAGATATGATAGATACTGTGTGAATGTTGAATAGTTGTTCCAGACATGATGTTAGGGCCTCCCTCGATGAGTCTGTCGACTCCTTGGAGTTTCCCGGAACAATAATAATAATAATAAATTTTTTATTAGCATAAAGTTTTCAACCTAGTATCAAGGGCATCTTCAGTATGGCTATCAAATTAAACAAGAACAGAAACTGGTATATTCAACAATGGCATGCACGAACTGCATGTACAGGATGTAGAGTATAATTATCTAATTATGTTAGGGTTCTAGTAAAAAATAAATTTAATGAGATATAATAATAAAAATATATATTTGATGCAATGGATTTATTCAGCTATATGACATGATTAAAAAATTTAATGACCAGAAGCCGAGAGAGATACCAAAATAGAAAAAATACTATTTATTATTTGAGCAAACAACTAGTTTTGTCTTAGAAGACTTCATTGGGTGCACAACATGAAAAGAGAAATAAAAAAGTAAACATCACAAGAGGCAGCTAAAAATTAACTTGCAAATGCATTTGAAGCCATTCTGGATGCCACAGCATTGCTGGACACGTTCCCGCAGGCACGATCTCATGTACACCAAACTTGGATAACTGAAGAGTGACAATCAGATAGATTATAGCTAAGGTTAGTATTAAGATGGACTAGATCGAGGACAATTTCTGTTGATTCCACAATTCTTCTCTTCAGTCCATTGTAGCATCTAAAAAATGTTTCTGGATTTATTCCAGATCACTGGATGCCATTCATCCAGTGATCTGGAAAGGTGAACATAATTAAGAACATGATTTGATAGTGTGCTGGCTCTAGTTCTGCAATATATAATGTCTCTCATGCATTGTTCTTCCATATGCAACTCAATGGATTGCTCTGTCTGACCAAATTAGGACATATTGCAGTTACACCAAAGATGATAAACACCTGGATACTTTAGGCTGTCATGTTTCAGTTTAGGTGTGCCAAGTAAGGAACAGAGTTTGGATAGAGGAGTAAAAGAAGTGCAGATTTTAAATTTCTTGAGAATTTTAGCTAACTTTGGTGAAATGTAGCTGATAATGGTAGATATAAAGTTTTGGCATCAGTACTTTAATCCTCCTACTCACCATACTATCTTCAGTACAGTGAGCAGGGGGATTAAAAAGTAGCTTATGAATTGTCTGTTTAGGATAGCCATTTTTCTGAAAGGTTGTAAGAAGAAACTATAGTTCATTGGTGATCGATTTCTTCTTCACTGAGGAGGGAGTGAACACATTTACCCAAAGTAGAAATGATGCCAAGTTTCTGGGGCAGATAGTGATGTCATTGCACATGAAGGTATCTGTTGGTTTTCTATAAATAGAGTTTTTCAGTTGTTCTGACACACGAGTGAGTTTTACATCCAAGAATGATAGAGAACCATTAACTTCCAATTCCAAGGTAAATTGTGTTCTTGGGTGTTGATTGTTCAGATGGTTCAGAAACTCCTTTAAAGAATCTGGTCCATGACTAAAAATTAAGAAATCATCATCAATATATCTTTTTCATAACTTTGGCTTCAGTGAAAAGCAATTGATTGCTTTTCCCTCAAAGTTTTCTAAATATAAATTTGCTAATATAGGAAATAATGGGCTGCCCATGGCCAAGCCAAAGTTCTGTTTGTAAATAGTATTTTAAAAAGAAAATAACTAGAATTTACACAATGGATCAGGAGTAACAATTTTTTTTTATAATTTATCTTTTAAAATAATCAAAATCTCTTCTGTAGGCACATTAGTAAAGATGGAAATAGCACTGAAACTTGTCATAATTTCATCTTTTTGAAAATGCATGTCTTTAACAATTGAAGCAAAGTATTCTGAATTTTTGCAAAAATGAGGTGGATGAGCCTGTTCAACTTTTGAAACCTTGGCCAAATGTTTTGAAAGTTATACGGGAGAGAATCAATGCCTTCTACAATGAGTCTTAGTGGAGTGTTTTCCCTTATGTATTTTAGGCAAGCCATATAATTGGGAAATCTTTAGTCTCTAAGATATTTTATAGTAGTTCTCAGGAAATTGTTTGTACGATTATGAAATTCATGAGTTGGATCCCTTTCAAGAATTAAGTAGGTGTCTGTAGTAGTTGTAACATTTTGTTGTAATCTTCAGTATCTAGGGTGACAGTTGTGTTACCTTTTTCTGCAGAGAGAATTATAATATCCTTATTTTTCTGTAGATTTTTCATGGCTCGATGTTCTGCAATAGTAACATTATCTATTGGGAGTTTTACATTGTTAATTGTGAGGATGGATTTCATATGAAGTAGATTAGCTTCTTCAGGTTGAAGGAATGAACTTGCTTTTTCTATTTTTCTATTCCAAAAGAACTATCACTCACAAGAATAATAGTTCTTTTAGAATAGATCTTGGTGACATAACAAAATTAAAACCTTTAAGAATATTCTTTTCAACATTAGAAAGATGGTAACTGAATTTGTTAATAATGCCAGCCTGGTTGGCCTAGTGGTTATCTGCCCTCCAGCAGAAAGGCTGCAGGTTCAAATTCTGCTGAAAGTTTATTTTTCACTTGGTTAGACTATAATAAATTTAGTTTAATCCTTTATTTAAGTGTGTGCAAACAAAGTTTGTGCCTGAAAGTATCTTCAGGACTGGGGTAAGGTAGTACAACACCAGGCAACTCGTTGCAAAGGTGGAGCAAGCTTACATCACTCCTATCTCAGTATCTCCCATAATGCAAAACACGTCTCCTTGCGGATATGTATAATGTTATGCATTAAGGGAAGGGCCACCACCACCTTACCCAGTCCTGAAGATACTTTCAGGTGCAAACTTTGTTTGCTCACACTTGGATAAAGGCTTAAACTAAATTTATTATAATATTCAAATTCTGCCATGGGCATGGATGTTTGTGATTGTCTATGAAAATACGGTACATCATCTACACCGATGCAATAGATGGCATAGTGTAGATGATGATGGTGGTGTTGCGATTCTTTCTAGTTGGTGGAGTGAGTGGTGGAGACGGAGAGTTGTAGTCCCTTGGACTCCCTGGAGGTGTCACATAATAATAATAATTCTCTCAGGTGAGAGCTGAAACTTAGATTTGGTTGATTTTTGCTGTTCTAACTATAAACTTCTAATTTTTAATTAATATAACTTTGTTCGTGTTCTGAACATTAGATGCTTGTGAGTTGATAACCTCTCTTATATGTTGCCAAGTATTGATATCGAAAGTGTTCAATAGCAGAAGATAAAGAAGCTTTAAGGGATTACAAATGTGCTAAACTATGTTAGTTTCAAAAATTCTTTCATTTATAAGCTCTTTTTTTGCTCTATAATATATATTGCCGGCCTGGTTGGCTGAGTGGTTAGCGTATCCACTCTCCAGCCAAAAGGCTGCAGCTTCGAATCCTGCCATGAGCATGGAATGTTTGAAATTGTCTGTGGAAATGCTAGTGGTGGTGGTGATGGGTGGTAAATGGCACTGGTATAGTTGGTGGAGGCAGAGAGTTGTAGAGTAGGTGCCTAGAGTAGGTTGTAGATGAGTCTTTGGACTCCCTGGAGGCATCGCATAATAATAATAATGAGGGGGCGCTAGTGGGTCAAGCGCTACGAACGTGTTTTGAAGAGCTCCTGATTCAGATAAGTTTTACTAGGAATAATTAAGTATATATGCGTAACTGTTTAAGTAAGAGTGGCTGTAAACGTTGTACGCTACCGATATTATTATTGTAGGGTTTTTTCTTGCTTAAACTAAATACGAAGACGTTAATATTAGACCTAGTAACCTGCAGAGAAAAAAAAAAATGGCAGCGGCATTGTCATTCCATGATTTTAATTTGGATTTCAGTCGGTTCGTTAAGTGTGAGGTCTGTTATATGTATTCCTTCGACTACATAAATGATTTGTGGATGTTTAGTGCGGATGGAAGAAGGGTGTGTGCGAAATGTGACCTGAACGAGGAATTGATGAATGCGAATATGAAGTTGATGACAGAAAGTGCTAGTACCAATAGTGTCGCGAGTGCACGTTTGAAAGAGAAGGATGGCGGGAAAGAGAGGCGAAAAAATGTTAAAAAATCAGGAAAAAAGAAAAAGAGCGATTTGACAACCGTAACGGATGTTAAAAGGGACGAAAGTAAGGCGGAAAGAAACGAAATTGAGAGAACGAATGAAAGTAGAAATGGCGTGGTGCAGAAATCGCAAGTAAAAAAAATCGAAAGAATGAATGATGGCGAAAGTTGGACGCATGTTGGAACGAAAGTACTGAACCAAAGAAAGATGAATGACAGTAAAAGTGAGAAGAATGATAGCGAAAATTGGACGCATGTTAGTCCGAAAGTACGGAAACAAAGAAAGATATGTGAGAGTGAGAAGAATGATAGTGAAAGTTGGACGTATGTTGGACCGAAAGTACGGAAACAAAGAAGGATGAATGAGAGGGAAAGTGAGAAGAGGGGGTCGAGAGTTAGAAAGTTAGAAAGATTTAATGATAGAGTGAATGTGTCGCGAGGTTCAGAAGGTGAATTGGATTGGATGAAGCAAGAAATGAAATGGATGTGGAATGAAATTAAGAGAATTCAGGTCAAAACTATTAAAATAAATCATGATGGCATGAAAGAGATAACAAAAGATGAGCGAGTGGCGTTGTATGGTGACTCCATTATTAAAGGTGTGCTAGAGGATAAAATGCACAAGGTATGTTTTCCAGGCGGTAAAATGAGTAGAGTGATTGAGGCATTGAATATGAGGCGGGAACGAGCAAAAGAGTTAATTGTATTAATTGGTACGAATGATTTGAGAGAGAACAAAGAGCATGTCAAAATGAATGTCAGGAGACTGCTTGGAAAGATAAAGGAGAATAGTGTGACAGGAAGGGTGGTCAGTGTGTTGCCTAGGTATGATTGTGGTGAAATGAGGCGGAGAGCAAGGATTATGAATGATATTCTGGCTGAAATGTGTGAGGAGATGGGAGTAGAGTTTGTTAATGTGTGGAATGAGTTTGAGGGACGAAGTGAGCTGTATGGGAGCGATGGACTGCATTTGAGTGGTTATGGTGTGAGTCGCTTGGAGAGACTGCTGCTGGAAGGTAGAGAAGTGAATAGAGAGAATGAATCAGATCGAGAGGGGAGTGATGTGGAAGAGCAGGAGAGTAAGACAGGAGAGATTGAAGGAGTGGAAATGAATGTGGAAGTGAGTGGTATGAGTATAGAAAATGAGAGAATGGGTGTGCAAGAGGAGCAGGGAAACGGCGAGGCTCAGGGTGGACAGGGATACACAGCGTGAGAAAGGTGGATGCTCCAAGAGGAGGTGAGAGAATGTGTAGGCAGGAAAGTAATGGGATGATCAGGGATCAAAAGGAAACAGATGGAATTGCAAAGGGTTCTAAAATGAAGAAGCAGAAAGGGAAATGGCCCCAGTCCAGCATGGAGAGATCACATCGAGTGAGTGGTATCAGTGGAACTAGCTGTAGATCCAGAAATGAGTTGTTGTGTTTGTATACCAATGCTAGAAGTATAAGAAACAAGGCGGATGAAATGGTTGCACTAATTGCGTCTGTGCACCCAGAAATTGTCGGAATAAGTGAGACATGGTTAGATGAGGATGACATCCTGACAGGAATAGAGATGGAAAGGTATGATGTGTTTCGTGAGGATAGAAGGGGTAAAAAGGGAGGGGGAGTACTATTGATGATAGAGAAAGAGTTATGTCCATACAAGGTAGAGATGCAAGAGGGAAATGGGGCCAGTGGTTTTGACGCAGTATGGTGTGAGATACAGGTGAATAGAATCAAATACTTGGTGGGATGTTGTTATAGACCTGGTAATGTGGATGGTGGTGATAGTGAAATGTATAGTCAAATAAGCCAAGCAAATAAGAAAAGGGTGATCATTATGGGTGATTTTAATTATGGCAATATAGACTGTAATGAAGAGATAGCAACTGGAAGTAAAGAAAATGAGTTTCTTGAGTTTTTGAGGGATAACTACCTCAGACAGTATGTAACAGAGGGCACAAGAGGATTAAGGGTCTTGGATTTGGTCATCTCATCGGAGGATGTAATTATCAATCAGGTATCAAATCATCCACCAATTGGTGAAAGTGACCATGAGGTGATTACTTGGGTGGTTGCCAGCAGTGCAAGGACCCCAGTGAAAAAAGGGTATATGTGGAACTACAAGGGGGGTGATTATGAAGAGCTCAGGAGACAGCTTGCAGGTGTAGCATGGAATGAGGAGTTAGCGGGAAAAGAGATCAATGCAGCTTGGGGGATTTTCAAAAAATATTTAGTGGATGCAATGTCTAAATGTATACCACGGGTGAGAAGGTTAAATAAGTTAGGTGTGAGATGGATGAATAAAGAGATTAAGCATGCAATACAGAGAAAAAGGGCATTGTGGAGGCAGCATAAGAGAAGTGGAAGTAACCAATTTCATGAGTTCTACAAAGACCAGGCAAGGAGAGTGACTTGGTTGGTGAGAGTAGCTAAAGAGAGGTATGAACAGCAGTTAGCTAATGAAGCTAAAAAGAATCCTAGGGAGTTCTTTCGATATGTAGCCAGCAAAAGAAAGAATGATTATGGAAGGATGACATTGATTGGAGGAAATGGTATAAAGACAGCTGTTGCAGAATGTGTGGTGGAGATACTTAATGAACAGTTCATAAAGATCTTTCAATCTTGTGAATGTGACTTCATGGAGAGATTAAGAGCAGTTGATGATGGGGAGGAGAGACTGACTGTAAGTGAGGAAGAGGTGTTTGGGGAGTTGAGTAAACTAGATGTAAATAAGGCTGAGGGACTTGATAATATATCACCGCGTATTCTGAAGGAATGTGCCAGAGAGTTGACACCTGCCTTGACATATTTTTTTAATACGAGTCTTGCACTTGGTCAAATCCCTAAAGAGTGGAAGGAGGGCAAGATTTGCCACTTCATAAAGGAGGTGATCGAACTCAGGCATCAAACTATAGGCCTATCTGTGTGTCAGGTGTTGTGGTTAAGTTGTTGGAGAAGCTTGTGAGAACTAGAATCCAGAGTTGGGTTGACAACAATGGTATAATCTTTGATGGACAGCATGGATTTGCTAAAGGGAGGTCGTGTTTTAGTAATCTACTTACTTATTACAATAAAGTGACTGCTTCCTTGGACAGAGGAGAAGGATACACAGTAATATATTTGGATTTTGCAAAAGCTTTTGATAGAGTACCTCATGATAAGTTGACAGTCAAACTAGAGCAGATGGGGTTGGATATTAGATTAGTGCATTGGATTGGAGACTGGGTATCTGATAGGTATCAACAAGTTGTGTATGAGGGGGGGGTGCAATATCCAGGAAAAGGAAAGTCACTAGTGGAGTGCCTCAGGGATCTGTTTTAGGGCCATTACTATTTAACTTGTATATTAATGATATTGGCAAAGATTTGGATGGAGATATTCAGTTGTTTGCAGATGATGCAAAGTTGGGACGAACCATAAAGAGTAGTGAAGATGTTGTGGTCTTGCAAGAAGACTTGAATAAATTGAGTGATTGGGCAAGCAAATGGGGATGTGAGTTCAATGTTGCAAAATGTAAGGTTTTAAAATTTGGAAAACAAAGATGGGATGCAGAATTTATGCTTGGTGAGAATATATTGTTGGAAGTAGAGGAAATAAGAGATCTGGGAGTGATAGTGGATAAGGATCTAAAATTTAGGGGACACATCGCCAAAATTGTGAAGACAACACAAAGACTTCTGGGAATGATGAGGAGAACACTGACGTGTAGAAGTAGGGAGATTCTTGTTCCATTGCATAAGGCTTTGATTAGGCCTCACATGGACTATTGTGCCCAGATTTGGTCACCTGGTTTTCAGAAGGATGAAGAGATGTTGGAAAGGGTCCAAAGGCGACTGACTAAGGTAGTTTCTGACCTCTGGAATGTCGAGTATGAGGAAAGATTGAAAAGATGTAATTTGCAGAGTCTAGTGGAGAGAAGGAAGAGGGGAGATATGATAGAGACCTACAAGTTGGTAAGGGGTTGTTATAGGATCAATGGTGGAGAAGTTCTACAGAGAATAGTGGGAGATCAGGGGAGAACCAGAGGTCATGCCTGGAAACTGTATAAAGAGGGTGTGAGTAGGGGAGTGAGAGGCAGGTTTTTTTCGTGCAGAGTTGTGAATGATTGGAATGCCTTGCCTGAGAGTGTGGTGTCTGCAAGGAGTTTGAATGTGTTTAAGACCCGGTATGATGAGATGTGTGTGAGATAAAAGAACCTCCTAGATGAGTCTTGGACTCCATGAGGTCTTGTTTAATAATAATAATAATATTCTTTTAGTTCTTTTTTTGTTTTGATTGTTTCTTTGAAGGAAATGACTTTAGGAACAAGATCATGGAATTTGCAACATTTCAGAAGTACTAATGATATTAGTATTTCGATATTAAGTCCAATTTAACCTTTTGATATTAAGTCCAATTCTCTGTAAAGTTTTCTATAATTCTCTGATACTTTTGTAAGTTATCTCGTCATAAATGGCTAGAAATTTGATGCAACGGATTTACTTGGACACACACACACACACATACCAGGGGTGTATATTCCAGGTATGCTAGGTGTGTGGTGCACACCCACAGAATAGCAATATTACCAATTTTATATTTTTTCATTTATTCCTGTTGAAGATCCCTAACTGTTTCCTGGCTTTGTGTCATTCCTAAAATTAAACACAACATACTTATCCTTCATGAAAAGAACAGTTTTCAACACACATTGCATCACATTCATGTTAATAATCCAAGTGTGTATTCAAGAATGTGTGAGCAGAGCTTATCTAAGATGGTATGGCACTTAAATAGAATGGGCAAGAAAAGGTTAGTAAAACAGGTGTTTGATGCCAGAATGGCAGGAAAACCTAGAGAAAGGCCAAGGTCTAGACCACAATTCAGTCAGAAGTGCTTTAGAAGAATGAAAGGTAAGATACAACAATATTGGAGTATTTACAAGTAATAGACTAATTTGGAGGAAAATTGTTGATAGGAGATTATTAATAATGCATACTGAACCTACAGGAAATAGGTTTTTACAATGGCTTATTTGATGATTTCAAGAACAAATTTGGTTTTAAAAGCAAGGATTTACTGTTTTGCATGATGTAAGTAGCACTTCACAAACTTAGCCATTTTTTATATGTAATTTTATATCAAAATGTTTTGATATGCTATTGCACATTTTTCTAAAATTTGCAGTTTGAATTTATGGAAATTATTACTTTTTTTTATTGTTTAAAATTATGGCTGAAGCAACTAAACTAAACTATCAGTAAGTGTATGTATTATGTGTGTTAATTTTGAATGTGTATACATACTTGTTCTCTATCTTTTTTGCCAGACAAAACACCCAAGTTTCCAAAATCAACAGCAGCAGCGTGGGGAATTTTCAAAAACTATCTAGTAGATGCAATGTCTAAGTATATTCCAAGGGTTAGAAGGTTAAATAAGGTAGGTGTGAGATGGATGAATAAAGAGATTAAGCATGCGATACAGAAAAAGAGGGCATTGTGCAGGCAACATAAGAGAAGTGGAAATAACCAATTCCATGAGGTATACAAAGAACAGGCAAGGAGGGTGACTTGGTTGGTGAGGGTAGCTAAAGAGAGGTATGAACAGCAGTTAGCTAATGAAGCCAAAAAGAATCCTAAGGAGTTCTTTTGATATGTAGCAGCGAAAGAAAGAAGGATTACATTGATAGGAGAAAATGGTATAAAGACAGTTGTTGCAGAATGCGTGGTGGAGATACTTAATGAGCAGTTCATAAAGGTTTTTCAATCTTGTGAATGCGACTTCATGGAGACATTGAGAGCAGTAGACGATGGGGAGGAGCAAGACTGTAAGTGAGCAAGAGGTGTTTGGGGAGTTGAGTAAACTAGATGTTAATAAGCCTGTGGGACTTGATAATATATCACCACGTATTCTGAAGGAATGTGCCAGGGAGTTGATACCTGTCTTGAGATATTTTTTTAATACGAGCCTTGCACTCGGTCAAGTCCCTAAGGAGTGGAAGGAGGGCAAGATTGTGCCACTTCATAAAGGAGGTGATCGAACTCAGGCATCAAACTAGGCCTATCTGTATGCCAGTTGTTGTGGTTAAGTTGTTGGAGAAGCTTGTGAGAACTAGGATCCAGAGTTGGGTTGACAATAATGGTATTATCTTTGATGAACGGCATGGATTTGCTAAAGGGAGGTCAGGTTTTAGTAATCTACTTATTACAATAAAGTGACTGCTTCCTTGGAATAGGAGAAGGATACATAGTAATATACTTAGATTTTGCAAAGGCAATTTCTATAGTACCTCATGATTAATTGATAGTCAAACTAGAGCAGATGGGGCTGGATATTATATTAGTGCATTGGATTGGAGACTGGCTATCTGATAGGTATCAACAAGTTGTCTATGGGGGAGCGATATCCAGGAAAAAGAAAGTCACTAGTGGAGTGCTTCAGGGGTCTGTTTTAGGGCCATTACTGTTTAACTTGTATATTAATGATATAGGTGATGATTTGGATGGAGATATTCAGTTGTTTGCAGATGATGCAAAGTTGGGACGAAACATGAAGAATAGTGAAGATGTAGTGGCCTTGCAAGAAGACCTGAATAAACTGAGTGATTGGGCACGGAAATGCGAGTTCAATGTTGCAAAATGTAAGGTTTTAAAATTTGGAAAACAAAGATGGGATGCAGAATTTATGCTTGGTGAGGATATATTGTTGGAGGTGGAGGAAATAAGAGATCTGGGGTGATAGTGGATAAGGATCTGAAATTTAGGAGACATAGCCAAAATTGTGAAGACAACACAAAGGCTTCTGGGAATGATGCGGAGGACACTGACATGTAGAAGTAGGGAGATTCTTGTTCCATTGTATAAGGCTTTGATTAGGCCACACATGGACTATTGTGCCCAGATTTGGTCACCTGGTTTTCAGAAGGATGAAGAGATGTTGGAGAGGGTCCAGAGGCAACTGACTAAGGTAGTTTTTGACCTCTGGAATGTCGAGTATGAGAAAAGATTGAAAAAATGTAATTTGTAGAGTCTGGTGGACAGGAGGAAGAGGGGAGATATGATAGAGACCTACAAGTTGGTAAGGGGTTGTTATAGGATCAATGCTGGAGAAGTTCTACAGAAAAGAGTGGGAGATCGGCGGAGAACCAGAGGTCATACCTGGAAATTGTATAAAGAGGGTGTGAGTAGGGGAGTGAGAGGCAGGTTTTTTTCATGCTGAGTTGTAAATGATTGGAATGCCTTGCCTGAGAGTGTGGTGTCTGCAAGGAGTTTGAATGTGTTCAAGGCATGGTATGATGAGCTGTGTGTGTGATAAAAGGATCTCCCAGATGAGTCTTTGACTCCATGAGGTCTTGGGGTAATAATAATAATAATTTCCATGAGGAGCAGGGCCACACTTATGCACAGGCACATGAGGCTCTAGCTGGGGGCCCCAAAAAATTAGAGCCAATTTAAGGACCCAAACAATGGGCAGGGGGGAGAAAACAGAGCACTCTAGACCCCCCAGGAAAAGTGTAAGTATGGCCCTGATGAGGAGACAATCTCTTTACAGAGTTATTTACACACACACACACACACACACACACACACACACACTACTGTTAATTTTATAAATTTATTCACTGAACAGCTTACCACAATCGATGCTGTAATAGGTCCTCTGATAATCCAAAAATATCCTTGATGTGAATTAGTTGTCCAACAGCTTTTAAAGATAAAAATAAAATAAATAAATAAAATTCCTAGTATTTTCAAAATGTATATATTTTTTAAAATATTTAGCAGCATATTTTTTCATGATTGTGGACAGAAAAATCTCTGACTGGACTGTTCCATTTATGTTCCATTAATTTCATGTTCATCAAACTTATCCATGTAATTGTTTTTCCAGAGACAATGACCATCTCGTAGTACATTTAATAAGGTGAACATCAGTATCAACTGTATACGTTGCCAATTATTATCATAATGAATGAACTCACTTGATTTTTTAAATCAACTATAAAAGGATGCTAAACTTAACAGTAGTTGTGCAGAAACAGAAGACTGGAATTAAATAGTTTTTACATTATATTCATTTTTAATAATAAATGTAACATATTCTAATAACTTTTGGAATAATACTCATAATTCTTAGATTATATACTTAATATCACTTTAATATGCTTCTGGTAGTAGTAGTAAACGTCATAGTAGTAATACATTCCCAGGCTTTCCTGAGATTTGTCACTGATGAGCATATAACCAGATATCCCATTTAGTGCTGACTATAGACTTTGGTCTAAACATAAAACCTTCACAGTGATTTTGTATATTTGTGGTAGTTGTGAATAAAGAAAAGAAGGAAATAAAACAATTCAAAGCAATCTCAGAAGCATAGTGTGATTACTAAGTCAAAGCTAAACAAAGGTTCTTACAAAGTTACTGCCAAATGAAGTCAACACACAACAATATAACTTTGAACTTTGAACTTAATTGGTTGATGGACCGAGTCCTTGACTCTTTATCCCTTCATCTGGATTTTAGATTGTGGGTGATGAGATTATTGTGGGTAATTTACCCGCTCATTGTGAGCATTGAGGCTGTATCAGCTTTCTCTTGCGATGGAGGATTTTGGTTTTTTATGTTTGAAACGATCTGAGGGCTTGTAGTCCGCTGCCTGTCGAACTAGCTGATTTGGGTGATTATCTGTGATTGTGAAGAATTTCTCCGCAATGCTTGTCATGTAATATCTGGAAGATTGGCTTCTTGATGTAACTGGATGTTTCTGATGAACCATGGGGCATTAAATGCCATTCTTAGGCATTTATTCTGTATTATCTGAAGTCTGTTGATGTTGCTTTTAGTCGTGTGACCCCAGGTTGGACAGGCGTAAGGTTAGTTGCAGTCTGATTACCGATTTGAAAAGGAGGATTTTGTTGCTTATGCTTAGGAAGCTGTTCCTATTCAAAAATGGATATAGCTGTGCTATAGTCTGACTTGCCTTAGTGGCAACACTATCCATATGCGACTTGAAGTTTAGACATCTATCAAGATGAACTCCCAGATATTTGGTAGAATTGTGCCAAGGGATGATTTTACCAAACATTTGTATGCTTGTATTTGGTTCTGCTTTACGTCTGGTGAAAAGTACTGCAGAGCTCTTGTTTGGATTACTTGCGATACGCCATTTGGTGTACCAATCCTCCAATTCATTGACTGCTCTCTGCAGCTTGATTGTGGCCATGTGTGGACGGAGGGATCTGGCTATAATGATTGTGTCGTCGGCATACAGAGCGGTGATAACTGGAGACAGTTTGGGGAGATCTGCCATGTATATGGAGAAGAGTAGGGGAGATAGCAGAGAGCCTTGAGGGACTCCGGCCATGATTCTCCTCTCTGTGGATCTGATACCGTTGAGTTTTATTTTAAATTTTCTGTTATTTAGATATGATTTGATAAGTAGAACTAGTGGCAATGGAATACCAACTTCGTGTAGTTTAAAAATTAGTCCATGATGCCACACTATCAAATGCCTGAGTGATGTCCAGGAAAACTGTGCCAGAGTGTTGGTGCCATTCATACCCTTGGGTTATATGTTTGATAACTCTGTACATTTGTAGCATTGTGGAGTGATATTTCCTAAAGCAGAATTGTTCATCTTGAATTATATGGTTGATATCTGTTGCCTCTTGAACCCGTGTGAGAATAGCATGTTCGGCTATCTCACCTATGCATGAAAGAAGGCTGATTGGTCTGTAATTTTCAGGAAACTGTGTATTTTTTCCAGGTTTGGGAATTAGGAAAACGTCGGCAATTTTCCATCGCTGTGGACAACAATATAACTGTTTTGCACACACATTTCAAGGAGAATTATCTATTTAACATTTTGGTGTTAAATAGATACTTTAACTGGTTTAAAAAAAAACTTTTTTTAACCAGTGCAACCAAGGTCATTATATTATCTGTTAATTGCCTGTATTTCTGGATGGTTTCCTATTTTGAAGTATGAAAATATCAAAGATCTATAGGAGGTGGGGAGAACTGCCACCTCCAGATAAAAGTTTGAATCCGGGTCTTTCCATATAAAAGGCATCACTGTTCCTAACTGAGCTATAAAGGCTCCAGTTTGTAGGAAAAAATAGAAATAAAAAATTTAATATTATGTATTCCATGATTCATCCATCACCAACTACTTCAGAATAATAATAAAAAAAAAAATTTGGAAACAAGGAATGCAGTAAACATAATATAAGCTGAAGTATATATTGACCAAAATGATTTAAATATATATACACAATGTATTTTGCCTTGGCCACTGTTGGTATGTAGTCAGGGTGCAATGATTATATTAATGCTGTAGTCAAAATATAAGGATGATCATAAAATTACATTATCATGTTGGTACAAATATTCTGAGAGGTAGCGTGAATCATGTAGCAAAAGATATGAGATGATGTAGGAAGGATTGTGTAGTAGAAATGTGTAAGAGGGAAGACAATGAATGTGCGTGCGTGTTGCCTCAGTATCAGAGCCGGCGTTGCCATTTAGGCAAACTAGGCAACCGCCTAGAGGTGCAAGCCATGAAGGGGTGCAAAACTTCAAGCTATGCTATATTCATACTTTACTAAAATATCAAAATTAAATAGTGATATATGATTTAGGTATCGATTCTTTTTCCTTATCCCTCACATATCACACACTATTTTACTATTTAACTCTTGGTTCTTTTTTTTTTCTTCCTTACCTAAATGATTTGAACTTACTGCTATTTAAAATTCAGTTAAGATAAATATTTAAAACGTTAACAGATTTGGCAACAATTTCAATCGAACATGAGCTAGCTACCATTTCCTTTAAATCTAGCTAGCTACACTAGATTTAAAGGAAATGGTAGAAAATTTTGCAAAATTGAAGGCGAGAAAAATTAAAATTTGATTTTCATATATTATACATATTGTATATTACTTTGTATATTATTAATAAAGCATGCCAAAATAATTTTTATTTTTTATATTTAAAATTTTATTTAAAAAAATCCAACTTGTGAAATAAGGGGCGCACCTGTAAACTTTGCCTAGGGTGCAAAATAACCTGGCACCGACAGTGCTCAGTATGATAATACAGAATAGAGAAGAAGAGCAGTGATAATGAAGGAGATAATAATGAGAGTGTGTAAGAAGACAGGTCTGTAATGTGTAGATTTTGAGGATATAAGGGACCTGTGCATAAGAGATGAATTACATTTGAAAACAGAAGAATGCAGGCATTTAGAGAGACTATTATTTTTGGGGAAAATGAGTGTATTAGGGCAAGGAAACAAAAATTGCAAGAGTGGGTGGTAGAAAGGATAGCCTCAAGTGAGGACAGTGGCTTGAGAAGAAATAAGAGGTTGTATACTGCAGAGCTAAGTATAGTCTGTGGACAAATAACAGGGACATTACATATAATAAAGGGGAGGAGTTTTTTTGCATTAATTGACTCAGACTTTCTAAAGATTGTTGATATCTGTGAGACTTGGTTAACTAAAGAGAATGCACTGAGTACTATCCCAGTCAGTGCATAGTACTCAAAGGGTATAGCATATTTTGGCAGGACAAGGATTGTAGATGAGATAGCTGCATGTTCATGGCAAGAGATGAATTTTGTACACTCAGGGTAGAAAACCATAGTGGAAATAACATCCATGGCCTTGAGAGTATATTGCATGAGAAATAAATAAATATGATAAGATATTTAGTTAAATGCAGCTATGAACTAAGAGATATAGATAGTTAAGAGCAGAAAATGTTTAGGAAAATTAGCTTGGTAAGTGTAAAGTGAGTGATCGTTATGGAGACTTTAACTACAGTAATATAAACTAGGCAAAGGAAGGCATACTGTACTAAGGGAACTGAATTTCTTGAGAGAAAACTGTCTTTGCATGGTGGAGGGAATGCAATGTGACTGAGATGTCATATTCCCCCCCCCCCCCTAGATGATATGATTGGAAAGACATTGGTTTGAATTACATTTAAGTTACATTGAATTTACATTTGAATTATACTGTGTTCACTGTAGTATCAAAAAAATAATTAATTCCTCCCCCAGTCCCCGTCCCTCTCGTCAACAAGAATTTAAAAATGCCATCACCATACCCTACATCCTAGGCAGTTCGGAAAAAATAGCCAAGATACTAAAAAAGTATAACCTACACACAGCATATAAGCCCTACCGCAAACTTGCTACCCTTATCCGTTCTACAAAAGATCAGCTCCCCCCTCTCTCTCTGCCTGGAGTTTACAAAGTACCCTGTTCCTGTAAGCTTGCGTACTTTGGACAGACAGGCAGATCAGCATCCATCCGCCTGGAGGAACACAAGTCGTACATTGTTAAACACAACTATGGCCATTCAGGCTTGGCTGACCATGTTTTGGACACCACCCACAGAGTATCATGGAAGAAAACCACCATGCTCTACCACAGCAAATTCAAGAAAGAGAGACTTTTCTTAGAAGCAACAGCAGCTCTCAGAAACCAACCAAATCTTAACAAATACGGATGCATTAAGTTTCCGAAGATTTGGGAAACACTCATCACCAGAGGTCCCACCTTACATTCCAGGCCACCTACTACCGCCCATAGAGGGCGCTCCACCTAGATAGGACTTTAGTGTCACCCATGTGGTTGGGCTTAGTATTGTAAGTTTTTGTGTGCATGTTACATTAATTGTTTTTGTAATCCCCGTAGATGTCCTAGTGACTAGGACGAAATATAGGAGTATTAAATTCTAATTTAATTCTTTCTGAGTGTTGTAAAAAATCCATTAAACCTCCAACATAATGTCCTCACAGCACTTAAGCCTCTACACAAGAATAAAGGTGAGTTAGCTGGTCTCATACGGAAGTAGCAGGGTTTTCCCTCCTGGAAACTCAAGTTATTCATCCTGCAAAGCAGGCAAATCAGCCATCAGAACACACACACACACAAATTAATATATATAATACACCTGGCCTCATAGCCTGAGTTACTTCAGCCATAAATCTAAATAAACTAAACCTCCCCAAATTGTAAGAGTAACCATGAGGTACTTCTGTATGCCTATTCATCCTGGAGGATGAATAGGCATACAGAAGCATCACAGTAGAACGAATTTATATGGAATTATAAGACAGGTAACTATAACAAACTTAGAAACCAGCTTAGATTACTACAATGAATGGAAGAATTTGAAGGAACAGAAGTCAGTAGTGCATGGAGATAGTTAAGAAAAAATGTGGTGTGCAGGATAGGATGCCAGAGAAGTGTTTGTCTGGAGGAACGATAGAAAGTGTGGCATTTCATCCATCCTTTTGCAGGGCAAAAGGGTGGATGAAATGATTGTGATGGTGAGCACAAATGGCTTGAGAGGCAGTGTAAATCGAGTGGATAGAGAGCTGAGATTCATGCTTGAGGTTGTACAAAAGAAAATGCAGAGAGGAAGGATAGTGTGTGTGTGTGTGTTACCCAGGTACTATAATGAAGAGCTTAGCAGAAGAGCAGTAATAATGAATAGTATAACAGCCAGAATGTGTCAGAAGAGAGGACTGGAATATGTGGATGCTTGGAGGACATTTGAGGATAGAAAGGAACTGTATGTGAGAGACCACTTGCATTTGAATGAGGAAGGACGTAGACATCTGGAGAGATTGCTGTTTTCTGAACGAGTCGGTGTGTCATGCAGGGAAACTAGAGTTCTCAGGATGGATGGTAGCAATGGTGGCCTCTTGTGGGAATGGGTGTTTGGGGGAAGCAGGACGACATCAGGTAACACTGAGTCCAGTGGGGTCTGGAGGGAATAATGCTAAATATAGAAGCAGTGACATTTTTATGCTCTATACCAGAGGTCAGCAATGCAGTGCCCACGGGCACCATGGAGCCCGCAGTGAATTTTTAGTGCGCCCTCAGAGAATTATTGCAAAATGCTTTGGAGCTCACAGCGGTAATTTTGCAGCGTAGATCACAGTATATCTGAGATACATTCATTACTAGTATGTGCTAAAATGCAAGAAAACAAAGAAAAAACACTGCAAATATAATACATGATTTTACAAATTAAGTGAATATGGCATCCAACATTATTTCATAGCCGAATATAGAAACTACAAGAGTTTTGTGCCGAATATATAGAAACTAAAAGTTTCTGTGGATGCACGCATAAGTAGTGCCTTATGGGCAACTCGTAGTAAAGGTGGAGCAAGCTCCAGACCTCTTTCCATAGTATTTTCCATAAATGTAAAACACATCTTGCAGAGGGACATGTATGATAAATATTGAATCCAACATTATTTCATAGCCGAATATAGAAACTATAAGAGTTTCGTGCCGAATATATGGAAACTAAAAGTTTTCGGCATTAGATTTATGCAAGTAGTGCCTTACAGGCAACTTGTAGTAAAGGTGGAGCAAGCTCCAGACTTCTTTCCTCAGTATTTTCCATAAATCTAAAGCACATCTTGCAGAGGTCAGCAACCTTTTTAATATGAGGAGTGCAATATAAAATTTGAAAATTACGGAGGGCTCATGAGACAGGCATTTTCTCTCTCATTTCAGGCTTAGAAATTCTATGATTAGTTGTTTTTAAAAAAAATAAGATTTCAAATTTTAACATTATTTTATTTACCTTGCTTTTACAACATATTTTTGTCACATATGAATGAATATAAAATACCATAAAAAATAAAAATAAAAAATGAATACACAAAGAATATTCATGTTAACAATTAGCATCTATCTGGCAGATCAGATGCGAGCACCTTGCTTTATCAATCATAATGGCAAATGTATTTGTTTACTATGCAATAATAGTGTGCTATTTCTAAAAAATTAATATAAAGACATTTCATGCCAATTGTAATTTTAAGTTTAATTATTTAAATCAGGAGGAGTCGGCAACATAGCACCCACGAGCATCATGCCGCCCGCAGTATTGCGCCCTTCATATTAAAAAGGTTGCCGACCACTGTTCTGTACTAATGCTAGGAGTATCTGGAATAAAGGAGATGAATTGGTGGCATTGATAGTGTAAGCCTGGCCAAAGATTATTGGGATCACTGAGACATGGTTGAAGGAAGATGATATAGTAACAGGATTTGAAGTAGCAGGTTACAAAATTTTTTGGCAGGATAGGAAAGGAAAACATGGTGGTAGAGTACTGCTTATGATAAGTGATGATTTATGTCCTCTAAGAGAAGAGGCTTTGGAAGGCAGTAACACTAATGGCTTTGAAAGCATATGGTGTGAGGTAGAAGTGGTGAAGACAGGATACTTAGATCACACCACACTTAGACTTTTGTTCTCAGATTTGGTCCCCAGGATTTGAAGGGGATAAATTAACTGTGGAGAGAGTACAGAGGCAGATAACAAAGATGGTTTCAGGCCTGTACAATGTTAATTATGAGGATCGACTGAGAGAATCTTAACTGCAGAGTTTGGTGGATAGAAGAAGAAGAGGTGATATGATTGAGACTTTTAAACTGTTGAGAGGCAGTTACAGGGTAGACACTAGACACTGGGGAGTTCTTTCACTTGTTGGAGCAGCAGGAAGGAGCGATGATAAAGGGCCATCCCTGGAAAGTACAAAAGGAAGTTGTGAGCAAGAAGGTGAGGAGTGGTTTCTTTGTGTGGAGGAACCATGGAATGCATTGTCTGATAGAGTGGTGAGAGCAAGAATGGTCAATGAGTCCAAGGAGTGATATAATAGACTGTGTTTCCTAGGAAGGACTTCCCACGATGAGACTTCATGGAGGCCTGAATAATAATAATAATCTCAACATATGCACTTTCAAAAATTAGGAGTTATGTAAAGCTGATAATTTGCACTTGAATGGATTTAGCATGCAGAGTCCAGAAAAAGTGCTACCAAATGGAGTGAGATTGGTGATGCAAAATCAGAGAAATTACAGCTATTGGACTGGAGTGGGGGGAAGGGAATGCAGGAAAGCGTGTAAGTATGAGAATGAACAAAATATGCTGAATATAGTTTCACAAATAACAAATCAGAATGGGATAGTTAATACAAAGTATAAGGGTAATTGTGAGCCTTAGGAGCTACTACACTTATACTTTGGATATTTGTATATCCAAATTATATATAGAACAAATGGGGGTCATTGAATGTGAAGGGTATAGTATTTACTGGGAGAATAGAGAGAGAGAGAGAGAGAGAGAGAGAGAGAGAGAGAGAACAGGATTGGGGAGGTAATGCTGAGGATAACAGATCAACTACAGCCAAAAAAAGTAGAAGTTCAGCAGAATGTCAGTAAAGGTAGTGCATTCAAAGCTCTCTGATAGACAAAATATATAGTCAGTTATTACAGACCAAAGGATTCAGAGGATGATATAATGCATTTGCAAATTTGAAGTCCAACATTTGCAGATTTGCAAATGAAAAGTTCAACTATAGAAACACAAACTAGGAAGTGGAAAGAACACATGGGTGGAAGAAAATGGAATTTACATTGCTGCTAAGGAAAATTACTTGAAGCAGCATGTGATGAAAGGTTACCAGGAGTTTTGAGGGTGGTGTATCAGGTAATTAATTAATGGATTCTGTAGTTCAGTCAGTTTTAACTATGCCCTTCAATTGAAAGCTCGGGATTCAAATACTCTTTAAGATGCAAAGAATCTTTATTGGTGCTTTTCAACAAAAGGTGAGTTAACTGTTTCATAAACAGGTGTAGGTTTTTTGTTTTTCAGAAACTTAGGGTTTTTTTATTCCACGATCAGAAAAACTGACTAGGAGAAGACATCAAATTTACATACAAAATACACTTAAAAGTACAGGGCAAACCACCTTATCCTAGAATTATGGTTACAAAATCAAGGATACTTGGAAGGTCATGGGCAATTAAGGGCCTATCAGAACAACTGATGATGATGATGGGTCTATAACCAATATAAGCCCAATGCATGATCACTCTCACCAACTGGTGAGAGTGATCATGCTATCTTCATCTGGAAGATGGAAAAACATGTAGAATTTTTACTTAAAAAGAGGTATATATCAAATTACAAAGCTAGTAATTAAGATATATTCAGGTAGCTGCTTGGAGCAATGTCATGACTGCATAGCATGAATTATCAGGAGGATAATTCAAAAAGGAACATGAGCTGCAAAAAAAAGACAGAAAAGTTAGTAAAGGGAATTTTAGTGATGTGATCATCAAGCATAGGACAGAGGGGTAATTAGTATGTTAAGGAATGCATAATCTGAGTTCAAGAAGAAATTAGCTGTGCAAGCCAAAGAATTCTTTCAGTACATGGCAAGTAAAAGGATGAATGACTAAATAAAAAAAAAAGTCTGATAAATGATGATGATAAGGAGGAGATTAAAAAAAAAAAAAAGGTGAAATGGTTGAATTACTACGCTATCACTTTGCAAAGGTATATCATCCAGGTGGAGATACTGTAACAACAGATGTGACAAGAGATGATGTGGAAAAAGAGGTGGACAACCTATAGTTGCATAGGATATTACAGAACCTTGATGTAAATACAGCTATGGGATTAGATGCTGTATCAGCTTGTGTATTAGGAAACTATGCTAGAGAATTGGCAGTGCCTTTGGCCAGATTATGGGTTCCAAGCAAGTGTAAAGGGGGTAAAATAGTTCCATTGCATAAAGGAGACTCTAAGACAAAGATAGCAAATTATCAACTGATTAGCATCTCAAGAGTAGTGATCAAGGTACTCGAGAAGTTAGTTAAGGGTGAACATCAGGGATTGGTGGATATGAATGGAATACGCTATAGGGAGCAGGATAGTTTTTTTTATAAATGGTAAGTCATGCTTCAGTAATTACTTTTCATACTGTAATAAGCTGAATTGGATAAGATGAATGGATATACAATGATAATGCTAGATTTTACAAAGACATTTAACAGGATACCACATGGAACTCTGCTACATAAAATGGAGGGAATGGTGATGAAGCCTGTCATTACAGATGAGAGAATGGGTATACATCATACTCTGCTTAGTAGAGGCCAGGAGAATTCCTAGTGACTAGTGCTTTGCTTCAGGGTTCTGTACTCAAAGCAGTGATATTGAATTTGTACATTGAGGATATAGGAAATGATCTCGAATTATTCAGTTGCTGATGATATTTTTTTTTGTTTTGTTTGCTGATGATACAAAGCTGGATAGAGCAATAGTTGACAAAAGATAGTGTAGTGTAGTGTAGAGTAGGATGATTTAAACAAACTTGACAGTATGTGCGAAGAAAAATGGCTGTTGGTTTAATATGACAACGTAAGTTATACATTGTGTGGATGGAAAGATTACCAGCTGTGTACTACAGTGATGGAAATAGGCTGCACGAAATTTATGATGCTTAGGATTTGGAGGTGCTAGTGGACTGTGAGTTAAAGTGGCTAAACAGCTCTTAGGGTTACCTGGTTATTGAAGAATACACTAACAAGCAGAGAGAAATAGATTATTACCAAGAGTTTTCAAGGCCTTATATTAAGAATTGTGGGTTACAGAAATTAGTTGATAGGCAGAAAAGGGGAGATATATAGATTGTTTAAAGGTCATTATAAGATTGATACAGAGGAAATTTTTCAGTACATAACTAATTGGGAGGGGAGAAGAACTAGGGATCATCCATGGAAACTTAGTAAAAGTGTGGTTAGCAAGAGTGTGAGGACTAGATTTTTCACTTGGAAAGTGGTGAATGAGTGGAACGGGTTGCAAGAGTCATTTGTCAGTGCTCTGTTGGCAAATGAGTTCAAAGAAAGTATGACAGGTATTGCTCAAATATTAGCTAGCATTTGGCAAAATATTTAGGACCTCACTTAATGAGTCTACAGACTCCATAGAGATGCCTGTATAATAATAATAATAATAATAATAATAGTAACCTTATAGTAAAATTAATGACAGTGCATACTCATATGCTCATGAGCCTTTGAACAAATATGTTAATTTAATGAGCTTTGTCACTTAGTGCCTACTATACATTGTGATAGTACTGCTATTGGTTGCCTGCAAATTTCTTATTTAGTAGATATTTGGGATTCATTTGACTATTACCTAAAGTGAAATACAGTATTATTATCATCTTTGACTATCATCTCATCAGAAATTCTCTTTCTGCTTTCACCTTCTGCAATTTCTTACCTTTCAAAACTGAGTCTGAAGTGCAGATGAGCATCTACAGCAAGTAGAAATTCATACATCTTAATTTGTTTAATACAAAGAACAGTAGAAACAGAATCACCCCAATCAATAGTTTGTCTGCCCACAAATTTAAAGTTGACACTATGTAAAGAAGGTACTTACAGGGTATTTTCTTCTGTTGCTCGTACAACAACCCATGCTACTATAAATATAACTGGTACCCCTGTAGAAGAGAAGTGAAAAGCAATATTGGTTACAATTCAGCAATGAAAATACTATATCATACATAAAAGTCATAAGTTCCCATTCATCCAAAGAGATGTTTTCTGAATTTGAAAATGAAAAATGTTCTGTTTAAAATGTGCAAATGAATATTCATAATTGGATTATTATTATTATTATTATTATTATCATCCCAGTATATCTGTAGCAGAAGAGTCCTGCCAAGACTCATCATGAAGGCTGACATTCATTACTCATACAATTTCTGTCATACTTTTCCTTAAACTCATTCACTGATGCTGCACCTCTCATAATAACCCATTACACTTGTCACCGCTTTCTGATCAAAAAAAAAAAAAAAAAAAATCTAATCCTGGTAGTATTCTTGCTAATTGCATTCTTACTCAACTTCTCTGGATAATTCATTGTTCTCTCCCTTCCTGCCAGGAACTGAAAAATTTCACATTTGTCACATATGGTGGCCATCCTTTGGCCTTCTCAGCCAATTTCCTCTCATAATCTAATTTTGCCTTCCTTCCTTTTTCCTTCACATGTACACCACTCTTCTTGCTTCCTTTTGCATTCATTCATCAGCTTGCTGATCACATTTCTACTTATTATTCTCTCCAAAATATTTTATTTGTTTATATATTTATTTGTGGCTTCTGCTTAACAATACTACCAATCCATTTACTCGTATAATGATGGAGAGGATCCCCTGGGTCCTCTCCATCATTTCGTTATCTCATGAAAGCCAGGATCAAGAAAATATATCAGATAGGCAGTAAATGGATTAGTAACATTGTTAAGCAGAAGCCACAAATAAATAAATAAACAAACTATTTTAGATAGAATATTAAGTAGAAATGTGATCAGCAAGCTGATAAATGAACAGTGCAAAAGGAAGTAAGAAGAGTGAAGTACATGGGAAGGAAGGAAGGCAAAATTAGATTATAAAGAAATTGGCTGAGAAGGCCAAAGGATGGCCACCATATGTGGCAAATGTGAATTTTTTTTCAGTTTGTGGCAGGAAGGGAGAGAACAATGAATTACCCAGAGAAGTTGAGTAAGAATGCAATGTAAGTGAATAAGTCAGTGACAGATGTGTATTACATTAAGTTGCAGTAAGATTAGAGTAAGAAATGATGGGAAACAGGAAGTTGAAGTTCAGCGGCCATATTGCAAAAGCAAGGAAAATAGTTCAAAAGATCACTTCGATGCTGAAAAACACACCGAGAGATAGGGAGAAGTTAGTTATCAGTACACATCTGGGCTACTGTGCATTGATTTGGTCATTCTAGTTTCTTTTGGGATAAGGAAGTAGTGGAGAGGATCAAGAGGCAGGTGACCAAGATTATTATATGTTTGTGAAATACTCCCTAAGTACAAATTGAAAGTTTATGGGTGAATTATGAAACTAAGGGCTGAAAAGAGGAGATATGATAGAAAGGTACAAGGGGGTGAAAATTTCTGATAAACACCTAGAACAAAGATGATATTAACACAACTGATATAATCAAAGAAAGAACATATCTCAAAACTCTTTAGTCAAATTGTAATAATTTGTTCTTTTCTTTTAGGATATATAAGACATGTCAGAGGTTTTGAAGAAATTTGAAAAAGACAGAGGTGCAGGCTGTCATCAAGTTTATCGTGCTGCAAGAAACATCTGTAATTGAGATTCACCAAACTTTGTGTGAGACTTTAGGGAACTGTGCCCCAGCATATCCAATAGTTGCCAGATGGGTAGCCAAGTTTAAAACTGAGCATCCTGAGACAACAGATGCCTCAGGTCAAGAAGACCGTCCACAGTGATCACACCTGAAAACATTGATGCAGTGCATGCCATGATCCTTGATGACAGAAGAATACCAGCCAAAAACATTGCAAAGACTCTGGAGATATCCAGGGAATGAGTTTGGGGTCATTATCAACCAACATCTGACATGCAGAAGCTCTCAGCGAAGTGGGTCCCCAAATGTTTGAATGCCAACCAAAAGAGAGAGCATGTGCTGTCATCTCAAGGGATTTGGGGTCATTTTCAGAAATCAGATGCAAATTTTTTGGTCATATTGCGACTGTGGATTAAACATGGCTTCATCACTATGATCCAGAAAGCAAACAACAGTCAGGAGTTCTAAACCCAAAAGTCAGCAGGGAAGGTTTTTGCCATTGTCCTTTGGGATATGAATGGTGTAATCCTTACCAAGTACTTCAAAAAAAAAAAAAAAAAAAAAAAAAGGTGAAACTGTTACAGCAGCAGTTTATTCAACAGTTCTGAAGGAAAAATGCCACAAGAAACTGAGCAGTGGCATGTTGCTTTTGCAAGGCAATGCACCTGCTCACGAAATCCAACGGACAATACACAACTAGGGCTTTCAATGTATGCCTCACCCAACCTATTTGCCAGACCTGGCCCCATCTGACTATTTCTTATTCCCAGATTTAAAGAAACACTGAAAAGGAAGAATATTTATCACAGGTGAAGTCATACCTGCAGCTGAGGACTGGTTTGTGCATCAAGGGAAAGGCTTTTTTTTTCCTCAAAGGATTGCAAATGATGCTGCAGCATCGTAACAAGTGTATAATACTTCATGGGGAATATGTAGTATAATGTGCAAGTTACATGGTTCTAACTCAGTTCCTTCATGGTTATTATCACAACTTTTCAGCACACTCTTGTATAACATTAATCCCCCAACTGGCCACGACGTCTATAGACGTCAAGATAAATCTGGATATGAAGTTCTAAAAGCAATTGAATAACATGGATAAGAAGTGCAATTTGGTGTCACTATTTCATCCACACTGGCCGGTAGGGAGGTTAAAGGATTTTAAAGAATAGACACAAAAGAAAATTTTCAGTACTTGATAAGAGGGAAGAGAACAAGAGGTCATCCTGGAAGTTAAATAATAGTGTGGCTGAGGATGCAAGAACTTGATTTTTTTTCTTGAGAGTGGCGATCAAATGAAATGAGCTATCAGAGGTGGTTATGAATGAATTTAATGAGAGGTATAATAAGCATTGTGTAAATCAGGGCTGTCCAAAGCACTGCCCGCAGGCCACATGCGGCCCGGAGTGCGAATTTGTGTGGCCCGCCTGTGGGTTTTGATTTTCACAAGTGAGTGCATTATTGTGACAATTAGTGTTGTTCATTTTTTCAGCTTTCAAGGTTGTGTTGCTGCTGTCCAACAAATTACTAGATATGCATTGCGATGTGACCCTCGGATAATTTTTTTTTTTTTCTAATGTGGCCCTCGGATTACCTAAGGTTGGATAGCCCTGGTGTAAATAATGGTTAATGTGGCATCCTACAATGAATCTTTGGGCACCATAGAAATGACCATATAATAATAATAAGTTGTGTAACTGTCTGGTGTGCAGAAGAGTGAGTAGATTATTTATACAAAGAGTGCTGAGTGAGCAGAACGTTTTGCCAGAGGAGGCTGTGAATGTCAGAACTGTAAATGAGTCTAGAATATGTGACATATATCACATATTCAGCTGAACCTCCTGAAATTAACCGACTGACTCCGTGAAAGTTTATTATTATTAATATTTGAATTCCTACTTTCTATTTTTTAAATATGTGTGAGTAGGCTAGTTGTAATGGTTGTTAATACAATAAAATAAAGTGGTATTAATAAATTCATAAAGCATGTTAACAAAATGATACCTCTGTCTTCTAGCAGACACTACCATTTTCCTCCCCTAGCATTTTGTACTCAAGCCAACTATCCTACCTTGGTTTCTGAAGGATGCTGACTAGGATGTAATTTACTGTAAATGAGTGAAATTCTCGAACACATATACATATATATATATATTATATTAGCATGAAATCATAGAGAACTTTGAAACTGACTGCTTTCTCAATAAGTCAAAATAAAGTAAGCTATTCTAAAGTTACGAATGAATCTTACTCACCCCAGCCAATGATCACATATCGAGTAATGTGGCGATTCCGGTTTGGGGAAAGAGCAAGAAAAACAAGACTATGCAGATTGATTCCTTCCATAAGAATCCAGTAGTAGTTGGCTAACAGTGCATAATTCCAGATGACAGTCAGTAATTTACAGCCTATGTTTTTCTGAAATATAAGATAAAATAAAAAGCTAATGAGAAAAAATGTACAGAAGTATGTTCCAAATGCACTTGAAACAGCTGAACCATAATGCAACTAAACATGCAGAAATATCTCATTTTAGAGCTGAGAATGCAATCCAAAACAGTGTTATAACTATATGGAGTTGGTATAATATAACCAGCGATTTTCAACACCGGTTGAAAATCACTGGTGCCGCAAGATTTATGAAACAAATTAATTGAAAGAAATAATGTTGTAATTTGCACATTTATTTATTAGTGTCTGGTCTTCCATCTTCTTGTGTGTGTAAATCAATCAAAATTATGCTTTTTTGTTTGCCAGATCATCAAAAAAATTAAGAGAATATATTTTAGTGTGCCGCAGAATTTTAATAATTAGTCTAGGTGTGCCGTGTTATGAAAAAGGTTGAAAATCACTGATATAGACAATAAGACATACTGAAAGCATTACTGTGTCAATAAAACTAATTTCATCCTCAGTTTGCAAAATAATACTAATACTGTACTGTTAACCAAAATATAGTTATCCTTTATAAATCAAAAGAACAATCATTTATTTGAAACATTAAAATACTGATAAATAACTAAATATGGAAATTGCCTATTAATGCATACTGTTAGAGCTTGAGTCATCTTAGTATAAGTGATAATCCTCATGATGCAGTTCAGCTGAAGCATGTGAATGCACTCCTGCCCTATACCGCTACTGCTGTTGTTTATTTTGGATTATAGCCAAAGCAACTAAGGCTGTGAGGTCAGTATGTTCTGTCTGTAAATTGGGTGTGTGTTCTTCCAAAATCTGAGTTTAGGAGGGAAAACCCTGCTACCTCCATATGGGAGTGATTAACTCCTCTTCAGTTCAAAATTCACATCCTAGTCAGGATTCAAACAAAGATCTTTCCAGCTTAAAAGCATTGTCAATACTGAGCTATGGAGGCTCCCTCCTATGCTAGAGCACATTCAGCTACTGAATGGACAGTGTGATTTTCACAGCGAGTCTGTACCACAGTCTACATGTTGTGTCAATTAGTTTGCTAATAATATTATTCATCATGACAGTTTTCATACTTACAACAATTCATCAGAAGAGTTCAGCAGAAACTATAATCTAAAATTATTAATTTTAGATCATAGTTGCTGAGAAACACTATAGCAAGAATCTCATTCCAAAGGACTGTAACAGAAGAGATAAATGAAAAGGAATAGTTGCAATAATCTGAAGCCTAACTGCAAACTGGTGCTTACTAGTTCAGCTCGATTACTCATAAGTTTTAAAGATAGTGACATAGTTACAGGCACATTCTCAGATGAACATTGCCCATGAAAGTATTAGTAGAAAATGCATGGATCTGAAAACTGTCAATGTATTTGGGAGTAGAATGAAGTAAGAGCAGAGTGATGCAAGTTCAGATGAACAATGACTATAAATCTTTAAGCCAGAATAATTAGTCTGAATACTCTCTATTAACAGCATCTAGAACAATTTTTGGATCATCTTTTCAAACATAAGAAAAACTATTGGGTTGGCAAATTTTATTTGCACACCAAAAATATTAAAATTAGCATTATCTGTCGTTTGTTATTATTATTATTGTGGTTACTAGCGTTTTGTTTTAGTAGATGCGAGCAAGAAAGTTTTCGGAGATTATTTTTATACCAAATCGTTGTCTAATTCATTATTATTCAAACTAAATTATGATAATGAAATAATTATTCTGGTGATTATTAATCGAGCTTCCTCTTAACTATCGAAATAAATCCGTCACGACGCCACTCGGCAAGTGCTTCTTGCATTGGATAATAAAAGTACTGCGTTCGACCTCTTAACCCCAAACGGACGCTGTGGAAGAACAGCACCCTCTTTTGCTTATCTAGAAATCCCAGGAAGCACACGTGCATCTGGCAGAAGATCTATTGGCAGATATCGGACTCAGTATTAGTTTGAATGACCCTTCAGTGGGGGAAGGACAGGAACAAGTGCATTTCGGGATTCGTTTACGGTGATTTAGATGCCTTAAGGTCGTTTAAGATGATTGCAGGTGAAATGTGGGACATCAACACACAAAGATTATTGAAGAAAAAATGAAAGAGTTTGAGAACAGGAATCAAACCTTGGAGATTCAGTGGCAAACTCTGAAAAAATCATTGATTGATTCTGCCAGAGAGGCATGTGGTGAGGTTGTCCACAAGGATAAAAAAATCAGAACTCCTTGGTGAACACAGGGAGTTAAAGAGGCAGTGAAGGAAAAGAAGAAAGCATATCAAAAGTTCCTGTCAAATAAGTCAGCTTGTGCTCTTAGAGAATATAGAGACAAATGCAAGAATGCTAAACACTGTGTAAAACTAGCTAAACAAAACTCATGGGAGGACTTTGGCAAGAATATAGATAATAAATATCAAGAAGGTGGCAAAATATTCTGGAGGTTGTTGAAGAAGCTTAGGAATGGAGAAAAGAGTGCTGTAAAAGGAGTTAGAGATTAAGGTGACATGAAAATGGAAGAAAAAGATATCCTTGAAGTATGGAGTAATTACTTTGAAAAACTGCTAAATGAAACAAGCAGTGATGTCAGCACAGGGGTAAAAAACACTGACCAGGCATGCAGTCAGGAATATATATCCATACTTGAAGTAGAAAAAGCAATCAAAGGCTTGAAATGTGGAAAGTCAGCTGAAGTAGATGATATTTGACCAGAAATGCTGAAATATGGTGGTATAAGAGTCTTACAGTGGCTGCACTGCATAGTTCAGAAAGAATGGACAGCGGGACGATTTCCCAATGATTGGAGTAGAGCTCTCATAGTACCCATATATAAAAAGGGAAATAAAATTGAATGTGAGAATTACAGAGGTATTTCCCTACTGAGTGTTCCTGCAAGATCTATGCAAGTATACTTGAGAAACGGTTGAGAAGAATTGTGGAAGAAAAGCTTGGTAAAGAACAAGATGGATTCAGGCCAAACAGAGGCTGTCAGGATCAGATCTTCACTTTACAACAAATAGTCGAGAAAACATGGGAATATAACAAAGATCTGTATTTAAGTTTCGTCGATTTGGAAAAGGCATATGACAAGGTAAGAAGCTATTCAATATGCTGCAGTTATTTGGTGTCAATGGAGCATTATATTAAGCAATATTTAGTTTTTATTTGAGTTGTAAGTCAGCAGTTAGAATTGAAGGAAGTACAGGAAGATGGTTTAATGTTAAATCTGGTGTGAGACAAGGATGTACATTATCCCCTCTGTACTTCATTATCTATATGGATCACATTATGAAGGAAGGTGGTATTAAACATGATATCAAAATTGGAGATGTTAACGTCAGCTCTTTGCTTTATGCGGACGATGTTATACTTCTAAATAAATCCGCTACAAGTCTGCAAGATTCACTGACCAAATTGAATAACTGTTGAAAATTTATTTATCACTAGGTTAGACTATAATAGATTTAGTTTAATCCTTTATCCCAGTGAGAGCAAACAAAGTTTGCGCCTGAAAATATCTTCAGGACTAAATATAGTGTTGTACTATCTTATCCAGTAAGTAGTGCAACACCAAGGCAACTCGTGGCAAAGGTGGAGCAAGCTACCAGGCACTTCTAACCCAGTATCTCCCATAATGCAAAACACATTTCCTATGTGGATATGTATACTGTTATGCATTAAAGGGATTGGCCATCTACCCAGACTAGTTTCGACCTTTATTGAGGTCTCTTCAGTGGGAGCCAGGCCCTACTGGGTTAGAAGTGCCTGGTAGCTTGCTCCACCTTTGCCACGAGTTGCCTTGGTGTTGCACTACTTACTGGATAAGATAGTACAACACTATATTTAGTCCTGAAGATATTTTCAGGCGCAAACTTTGTTTGCTCTCACTGGGATAAAGGATTAAACTAAATCTATTATAGTCTAACCTAGTGATAAATAAATTTTCAACATCTTTCTCTAAATCCAGAGTAATTTTTAAAAAAAAGGTGATAAACCTTTTGGCAACTCCCATAGGCACAGATGACTTGCTACTGCTTCTGCCTGGTATCTCCAGCTCTGGGCCTGGCTCCCACTGAAGAGACCTCAATAAAGGTCGAAACTAGTCTGGGTAGATGGCCAATCCCTTTAATGCATAACAGTATATATAATGCATAACAGTATATATATATACATATCCACATAGGAAATGTGTTTTGCATTATGGGAGATACTGGGTTAGAAGTGCCTGGTAGCTTGCTCCACCTTTGCCACGAGTTGCCTTGGTGTTGCACTACTTACTGGATAAGATAGTACAACACTATATTTAGTCCTAAAGATATTTTCAGGTGCAAACTTTGTTTGCTCTCACTGGGATAAAATTGAATAACTGTTGTAATAGATATGGTATGAAGGTCAGCAATAAAAAGACAAAGACAATGAAAATAGGCAGAATCATTGAAAATGTCAACTGTGTGAATGGAGAACCTGTGGAACAAGTAAAACATTTCAGCAACTTAGGCACGATTTTTACTGAAGATGGTAAAAATCGTGCCTAGAAATCATGTGTAACAAAACAATTTCTATATTTAATTTACAATCTTTTTACTGAAGATGGTAAATTAAATATAGAAATAGACAACAGAATCAGCAAAGCTGGTATGGTGGGAAGTCAATTGAATAATTCATATGGAATAAGAGAGAAATTAGTCGGAACACTAAATTAGCTGTATACAAGACAGTGTTCAAACCAGTTTTAACTTATGGATCCGAGAGCTGGGTCAGAAGTAAAACACTTGACCAAAGACTAGAGACTGCAGATATGAGAGTCCTGAGAAAGATTATAGGCATGAACAGATGGCATCAATGGCAATATCATATTAAAAACAAGGATATTAGGAAAGAACTTGACATTGTCAGCATCCAGGAATGCATTAGCAGAGCTAATCTCAGGTGGTATGGTGACTGAAACAGAATGGGCGAGGAAAGATTAGCAAAACAAGTGTTCTCTGCTAGGTTGGCAGCAAAATGACCCAGAGGAAGACCAAGATATAGGTAGATTGATATGGTACAAAGTGCCTTAGATGATAGAAATATAAGATCTGATAATGTTGGAGTCTTGACAAGTAACAGACTGATTTGGAGGAAAATTGTAGATAGGAAGTTAGTAATGATGTAATTTTTTTTCATGTAGTACTATCATATCTTGTACACCCCTTGAGGGTACATGGCAGGAATTTGATGATGAAACACATTTTATTTAATATATATAATACATACTGGTCAGTTATATATTGACCCTTTTTATCAATGACCTCTTGCCACCTGTCCACCAACTTCATTATGCCGCGTTCATAAAACTCCTGAGGCTTACTGGTGAAAAACTGATCCAGGTGTCTTTTTACAGCCTCCTCATTAGCGAAGGTTTTTCCATTCAGAGAATTCTACAATGATCGGAATAAGTGGTAATCGGAAGGTGCCAGGTCTGGTGAATACGGAGGATGCGGCAAAACATCCCAGCCAAGGCCGGGTTGTTAACGATGTGTGGGGTCTGGCATTGTCGTGGTAAAAGACAACTCCTTTCCGATTTGCCAATTCAGGACGTTTTGTGCTAATTGCACAGGCCAATCGTGTTAACTGTGAGCAATAGACAGTTGAATCAATTGTTGTGCCTGACGGTAACACCTCGTAGTAGCGGTAAGACCTTTATAATACCACCACACACACAGAGAGCATGAACTTCATTGGGTGCAATCATGCTTTCAAGGTTGTTTGTGGTGGTTTGCTCTTGTGCCTCCCGTAACCATTTATTTTTCATCTCCCATAACCATCCGCTTGAAAAATGGGTTGTTTTCTTGGCAACCATATTGGCCTCAGTCAATTCATTTCAAAATTCATTGAGTTTTGAAACATATCCCAGTTTGTGCAAATGGTTTTCAATGCTTGCATGGGATATGGTCAGTACTGCAGCAATCTCCCACACTGTTTCTGACGGATTTTTGTCGACAATATTCTTCACACAACACTCGAATCAACCTAGGTCAGGCAATCAGCATGAGGCGCATCACTGACGTCTAAATCTCCAGAATGGAATTTGGCAAACCACTTTTGGCATACGCTGTTAAGGCACCATCCCCATATACGCTGCATATTTTTTTATGGACCTACGCAGCTCGTTTGCCTTTTTTGAAATAAAAAAGCAAAATATGCCGGTAATGTACATTATTTCCTTCCATTTCTAAAAATATGTTACACACACGCAACTGAAGTAGGCCAAACAAAAATTCACTGAAAGGTTATGTGAAAGTCACCTTTCAACTGTGCGGTAGCGCAACAGTAGTGACAGGCGAAACAGCGTAAACTTGTACTAACACAAACCAAATGAACTTATTTGCCAACCCAATATTTTATTGTTGAGAGGATCTGGAATTGTAGAGGATGAATACATAGTCTCAGTAGAGTTATAAAATGTGCAGTTAACAAAAGAAATCACTGGGTAGTGTACAAAGAGAGTGGATAAAAGGCCAGAATCAAGAATACTCCAATATTAGTAGAGATGCCATCCATCCTCCTAAAGAGAAAACTGGACACCTGGTTTCCAAGATCTTCCAAAGTAAGTTAGGTGGATTTTATGCCAGGCCCAATTTAATGCCTTAGAAATATAAAGCAACAACCTGGGTTGCTTGAAGCTTTTTCATAGCACTTGTTCAGAGATGAATAACACAAGTTACAAGATTTGTGAAACGGCTCCAGCAGAAACTCATAATGCTTGTTACTGACCAGCATCAAGGGAGGAAGCTAGCAAGTATGCAATGAGTGTGGAAGTAATGGAGAATGGCATGCTGTTAATGGCATTCTCCATTACTTCCAAAAATCAATGAAAAGAATGAGTAGTTTATAGTGGGCCCAAAGTTGAAGTGAATATTAATACTGACTGTTGCTTCAGTTTACAATTTTGAGAACTGATGCAAGTTCAGATGAACAATGTCTTTGGAAGTATATTTACAAAAAAAAAAGTATCTTTAAGCCAGGAAGTGGAGGAAGTCATTGAGAGAGAGAGAAGGGGGGTATTAATCAATTTGATTAATAATCCCTGACAGACTAGAATTTTTAAGAAAGTTTAGATGCATTCAAACACAAATCTGGGAAAGTCAAATGTAGATAAGTTCTCTTTTTGTGAGAAATGAAGAGGAATGAGTTCTAGCTAGAAACTCGCTTCTCAGTGAAAGAAAACATGATAGAGAGAATAAAAAGAGCAGAGCACTGGTGCCAAAGTTAGGAGAGTTCTGATCTTTATACTCCTAATTTTTTACATTCACCTTGTGGGAGGATTTCAATATTTTGGCACTGTGTCACATAAGTGAGAGATGCCAATTTAGTGTTGCCAAGTGTAATGTTCTTGGCTATGCACTAAAGTAATTGAAAACTGCATACTCTACTGATGAAGGGGAAACAATTTTCAAGAAACAGAAGATGGGAAGAACTATTGGGAGCTGATAGGCCAAAATAACTAGTAATTAATCACTTTCTAGGAGAAAGCGGAGTAAGTAAAATTATTACATTTAATATCATCATTAGCACCATGGAATCAATCATCATGAGCAATTCCTTCTGTATGCTGTCATTCAATACCATAAATTCACAATCCTTGCTTTGTACTCATCATATATTCTCAGAAAGTGCATTCCAATAACCATCTCTTTCCATGAGAAGAAGACTAATCTTCATATTCTTGCTCACTAGTTTATGCAGTTTCCAGAAATGGCCTCTTGATCTATCTCCTTCTGCCCTTCGAAAAATTACCACCATCCAATATCTATCTGAAACTCCTCTCAGTATAGCATTTTCTATAACCAATTCCTTTGATAATACTCAGATCTTCAAACAGCAGAATCACAATCTTCTTTTACTAACTTACACCTCTAGCCTCTCTAAAAATACTTTGCATCCTTTTCTGCTCAAGACATCACTTCTCTCCAACTCTAATACTATGCAAATCTCAAAGCTGCCTAAGTTTAAAATACTGTTTTCGTATTCCTCTCACAGATTCGCTCTAATCACATTTTCATGAGAATTCTGCTTCTGCCTTAAGCCTTTCCTATGTGCCCTTTAATGAGTGTTACTGCTGAACTGGCTACTTTCATTCCACTTTCTTTTAAACCTGTAAAAATACAAATATATGCTGTTTAATAACCATTCACTCTCCTGCTTCAAACCTACAGAACCAACTTCTCACTCCTCCATTTAATCTACCTCTGTTCTTTGACACAGCTTTCCTCACACTTTTTTCTATGGACTATGACTTCTACCTCCTCAAGAAATACATTAGCAGGTTCCTTCTTTCTCTATTACACTGCTCATACAGCATCCCTGTGTTTGCAGTGCAATTACTGTATTGTAGTGTGGGAGAAGCAAACTCTTGTAGGTTTTGCAAACTCTCATATGTGAGATATATATATATATATATATATATATAAAATCTTGAATTCTCCTCCCATTTATTAGGCTCTGCAAATCACATTATGAGAATGTGATTTGCAGAACTTCATGCCTAGGTATTCTCATATTTTCAGTTCTCATGCCTAGGTAGGTTAATGGTGAGTTGAGATGAAGACAATGCATTTGAAGGAAAGATGGAAATGTACAAAAGTGGAATGCATATGAAAGAAAGATTGAAATGTACAAAAGTGACGGGTTGCATTTCAGTGGATTTGGTGCGAGTCAGAGAGAGAGAGAGAGAGACTATCGCTGCAAAGAGGATGAGTAATGTGAGCAACAGAGTAGAGGAAGTAAGAGGTAAAGCAAGAAATTAGGAGAGAGGAACTGGTGAGACTGAAGTATCGTAAATGAGAACAGCAGTATTGTGAGTGATAATGATAAAATGAGAATGCAAGATGGACAGGGAGACAGAGAGAGTCAAGGTGGACAGGAAGACACAATATAAGGAAAGTGGATGTTGGAAGAAGTAATGAACGTGTATATAGGGATGGTCAGTATGGGAACGGGATGTATGGGATTTAGATAGATAGAGATAGATAGGTGAAGTGGTGATGAAGACAATTGGGAATGCTTAGGTGTGAGGAAATCACAACTTGCAGGTGGCATGGGCAGAACTGGTTACAAATTTATTTACAAATGCCAGAAGCAAACAAGGGAGATGAAATGGTTTTGTTGATTGAGTTTACTCTCTCAAAAATTGTTGGAATACGTGATGGATAAGGACGACAGGAATAGAAATGGGAGGGTATGATGTTTTCCATAAAGACAGAAAGGACATGAAAGGGGGGGAGGAACAGGGATGCTGTTGATGATTTACATCTTGCATGCCCACTTTGTGTGGACATGCAAGATGTAAACAGTAGCAATGGTTTTCAATCAGTATGGTGTGAGGTGGAGACTGACAGGAAGAGATGTTTAGTCAGATGCTGCTATATAGACCAGGGAATGTGGAGGATGGTGGTGATGAAGAAATGTATAAGCAACTTCGGTAAGTGAACAAGGGAAGGGTGATTTTAATTTATGGTGGTATAGATCAGAATGAAGGATAGGAATAAAGAAAACAAATTTCTTGAGAGACAACTATCCAAGGCAGTATGTAAAGAAGAGCATACAAGAATCAAGAGTTTTAGATCTGATAATTTCATCCGAGGATGTGATTGCAAGTGGGGCTTTGCACTTCCCTCCACTTGTTCAGAGTGATCATGAAGTGATTGATCACCTGGGTTGTGACTAGCCATATGAAGACTTCTGTGAGGAAAGAATATACATGAAATTACAAGGCTGGTGATTATGAAAAGTGTAAGAGACAGCTAGGAGTTATAGCATGGAAAGAGGTGTTAAGCAGGAGAAAGATAAATGCTGCATAAAACTGAACCAAAAGATATTTAACAACATTGATGTGCAAATGAATTCCGAAGGTCAAACAACATGTCAAATGGATTAATAAAGGGATTAAGCATGAAATTTGAAGAAAAGGATACTGCGGAAGCAGCAGAAGATGAACAGTAGTAGTAATCAGTTGCATGAGGAGTATAAAGAGCATGACAGGAAGGTGACTCCATTGATAAAATCTGTAAAACTACAGTATGAGCAGAAATTAACAAATCTGGCCAAGAAAAAAACCCAGAGAGTTTTTCAGATATGTGGTAGGTAGTAGGAAGAATGATCACGGTAAAATGAGGTTAACAAATGAAAATTTTAGAATAATAATTGCTGCAGAATATCATTGAGGTATTCAGTGAACAATTTATAATGGTGTTTCATCCTCATTAGAATGAAATCATAACTCAAGTGCAGAGGACATAGGAGAGAATTGCTTAATTATGAGTGAGCAGGAGGTATATGAGGAAATAAATAAGACCTGTCAATAAGGCAATAGGATTTGATGACATATAATCACATGTCTTAAGGGAATGTTCCAGGGAATTGGTAGAAGCACTGGCATACCTGTCTTACAACAGCACAGGTTCCAAGAGAGTGGAAAGATGGTGAAATTATTCCACTGCCTAAAGGTGGCGATAAGGCTGTGGCTACAAATTATAGGTCAATCTGTATATTCGGAGTTATAGTTAAGGTCTGAAAAGATTGGTAAGAACTAGGATACAGAAATGAGTTGATGACAGCAGTTTTCTCTGTGATTGTCAGTAGGGTTTTGTTAAAGAGAAATCATGTTTTACTAACTTGCTTATGTATTATAACAAGGTGACAAATGTCTTGGACATGGGAGATGCATATACAGTTGTATACTTAGATTTTGCAAAAGCCTTTGATAGACTACCACACAACAAGCTGTTAGATAAATTTAAAAGGATGGGATTGGATAATAGACTTCTGATTTGGATCAGTGACTAGCTGTCAGATAGGTAGCAAAAAGTTGTTTATTTGGATACAGTATCACAAAAGAGAAAAGTCACTAGTGGAGTGCAATGGGGGGGGGTTCTGTATTAGGCCAATTTTTGATGGGTTAAACTAGTGATATACAACTTTTTTTTTTGTGATCCTACACATGAAAGGTCACAAGACCTATAAATGTGGGCAAGTGATTAAGGAGAAATGTAGCCTGTTGATATGTTTCTTAAAGAGTGGGAGGTTGTACTCAGTGGGAAAAACATTATGGGAGAGATTGTTTGAAAGAATAGAAGTGGATGGAAAGAAGGAGGCTGATGATAAGATAGTTTGGTGTGTTCAAAGCTGACAGTGTGTAGCCAGTAGCTGCTCTGATTCACCTATGGTTAGAAGAGAGTGGAGGAAAGGTAGCAGCCAATTCAGAGGAGCAATGCCCATGAAAGTACCTATAGAAAAGGCACAACACTGAAACAGAGCACCTATGATAAAGTGACTAAGGGAGTCTATGAGGGAAGGGTCATAAGTAGATTGCCCTCTTGTGAATTTCATCAAGAATTCTTAGAGAGGTGGTCTTGGATGCTCCATCCCAAATGTGGGAATTAGCAATTCAAAGTTGGATGGATCTGAGACATAGAATGTTAGGAGTTGAGAGGAACTGAAGTAATGTTTAGACAGAAAAGAACACCAAGCCTTTTAGAAGTTGAGGAGGTTAGGTTATATGAGTAATATGTTTGTGCCAGGATAAACTGGATGTGAGAGTCAACTCAAGAAGAGAAAGTTGATTTTGAAAGGAAACGTTATCAAAAATGACAGAGGGATGTGGTAGGATTTTTCTTGTGAATAATAAGGCAGGCTTGAGCATGCAGTGGGCAGTTTGTGGATGTATGGGAGTGCTTTAGTCATCCATGCAGGAATTGGAGGTAAGCACTAATGCCAAGAGGTCAGCCTTTTCCTTTGGTGAGGTTACCATAGTGCCATCAGGATGTGAGAGAGAGAGAGAGAGAGGTGACAATATGGAAGCGCAGAAGTTATGCCCAACAGCCTTAGCAAAGGACCAGAAGGCAGGAGGCAAGTTTATTGCATTTCATTCTTATGAAGTCTGCTTTGGAATCATTGATAACTTTTTTACACATGCTTCTATATGTTGTGTAAGCTGAATGAGAAGCTGGAGTTTTAATTTATATCCTTGAACATAAGCTGCATTTTTATAATGGACAGCAGAGGCACATTTTTTTGAGAACCAGGGATTGGATGTGGAGTGGGGAATGAAGGCTCTCATTCCAGTGAAGATTATTTCAATAACTAGTTCAGTGCAGGAGTTTGGATCATGAGAGTGAAAGCAGTAATCTGACTGTGGAAAAGCAGCATAAAATTTTGGAGGTTATCCCAGTTGGCACAGTTATAGTGCCAAAGGGTACAAGACTGAGATTGGCTGGGTGGAGGACAAAACTGCAGACAAGAAGACGAATAAGATTGTGGTTAGAGTTGCCGAGGGGAGAGCAGACATCCATAGTATATTTGGAGGGAGAGTTGATGAAGGAAAAGTCAAGAACATTGGTAGAATAATGAGGATTGTCTGGTATTCTGGTTGGTAGACTGACTATTTGTGTTAGGTCAAGACTAATGAAGCTTGATCTTCATTAGTCTTGACCTAACACGGCTTCCCTACCAGCTTGATCTATGAAGTTTGAGTAGGGGAGCTAGTTTATATTATGAACGTTAAAGTGCCCAAAGAGGACAGCCTCACTCATTTTCTAAATTATGGATTTTACAACACAAACTCTTTTTATTATCCTTACGTTTCAATCTTCATATCAAGATCATCATCTGGAGCATACACAAATATACAAGACCAGCTGAGTTACAATACAAACTAAGCTAAAGAAACAATGATTTGATCACATGTTATTCTACTGGCATGACCTCTAGTAGAAAAAAAAAAATTATATCAAGCTAGATTTAATTTAAGATAACATGAATAAACATTTTTTCTTTAGATAGTTTTCTTTCAGTAACAATGATGTCCTATTTTTAGCATTACAATTGTTATTTTTGATTTAGGATCCTGGATTTACTACAGTCCTGTTTAGAGTTGTTCTTGGAGAGGAAGATTTCGTGGATCTTATGCCTTCCATATGTATGGGATTTTTAGACCTTCATTATTGTTCTGATTGGGGTGGTTGATAATAATCCCACAGGCTTCCTTAAATTTGCGTTCATACCATGTTTTGGTATGATGCAGACAACTAGTGCTTTTCCAGTCAATTCTATGTAGGGCATGATCAGAAAGGCCAAACTCCTACCACCACCCAACACAAAAACTAGGTGTCATCAACACTCTAAAAAACAGGGCTCTGAAAATCTGTTCCAGTGAACAGGCACTGAAAGACAAATTCAAAGTGATCAGCAATACTTTCCAAAAAAATGGGTACAGCCAAAACACTATTAACAAAATTCTCTACAAGACCTCAATAAAAAACAAAGACAAACCAGATTACAACAAAACTAACCATCCCTAAATTAAAGGGACATCACACAAAATAAACAGAGTACTACAAAAATACAACCTCAAGGCCACCTTTAAACCCCCTGCAAAATTAAAAAGCTTACTCAACTCATCCAAACACCCACTCACCCCACAGACTTACCCTGGAGTATACCATATTCACTGCACCTGTAACATACCATATATAGGAGAAACAGGACGCACAATTCCTATCAGACAAAAAGAACATAAACGACACACTAAATATAATAATTATAGTGAAGCTGGCCTTTCTGATCATGCCCTGAACACCTTACATAGAATTACATACTACAACATACCAAAACATGGTATGAACGCAAATTTAAGGAAGCCTGTGAGATCATTATCAACCACCCTGATCTGAACAATAATGAAGGTCTAAAAATCCCATGCATATGGAAGGCATATATTCGACCCACAGAACCTTCCTCTCTAAGAACAACTATAAACAGGACTGTAGTAAATCCAGGATCCTAAATCGAAAATAACAATTGTAATACTAAAAATAGGACATCATTGTTACTGAAAGAAAACTATCTGTAAGAAAAAATGTTTATTCATGTTATCTTAAATTAAATCTAGCTTGATGTAATTTATAATTTTTTTTTCCACTAGAGGTCATGCCAGTAGAACAACATGTGATCAAATCATTGTTTCTCTAGCTTACGGTTTGTGTTGTAACTCAGCTTGTCTTTTATATTTGTGTATGCTCTAGATGATGATCTTGATATGAGGATCGAAACGACAGGATAATAAAAAGAGTTTGTTATAACACGGTTGTAAAATCCGTAATTTGAATGCTGATCATCGTGTAATAGTCTGCGCAGTTAGCTTAGTGGCGTTGCTCTTCGCAACCATATGCCTGAGGAAGGAGTGTCCTAAGGGAATCTCCTTCTCATCGTTGACGGGAAGGAGATTCCCGTCAACAACGTGAGTATCTCAAGGATCTTCCTCAGTCATACCCAAGTTAGCTGTCTTGGGCATGGACAGCAGGATTTTTTCTGCCAGTTGATCTGGTGTTTTTCATCCTGCAGGCAGGCAAACCAGTCCGAGGATGCACATGGATTACAGTCAGGAATACTGACCCAACCATAGGTCTGATTTGTCAGCTTATGCCGGTTCCGGAGCCCGGATAAAATTTGGGGGGGGACTAGATGGTACAGTGAACTCCCATAAAAAGGGGGAATGGTGTATCATCACACGGAATTTATTTATTTACCATGTTACTAAAAGAAAGGACAGTCTCACAATTTGGATAATTAGTTTGTAAAACATCAATTTTTAGTGATAGGTAGTCAAAATGGGTAACAGTGTTGTCAGAATCATGGTAGGGGTAAAGGCAGCAAATGAGTGCTGTAAAGTGAAGTAAGAAAATCTTGAGCAGATCAAAAAGTGGGGATTCCAAGTTGGATAGCCTTTGATACACATGTTCTACTGCACGTTTCACAAAAGCACATGCAAAATGCATCATGTAGGATGTAGCTAGAATAGTTGAGGTGGAATGTAGTCATAGAGGATGTCAACTGAGGTTTTGTTAAGATAAAGACATCAGGTTTTGATGTCTGTAAGCAGTGATGTATGTCAGTAATGTTTGTATTGATGCCTGGAATGTTAGTAAAATGAATATGAAGGTATTTTGTGTTGGAAAAGGTTTTGGTATAATTTTGGGTGGTATGGAGCATATTTTATTATTTGTTCCAATTTTTTGTTATTTTTTATTTTTAAGTTTCATATTTTTTTATTATTTTTTATGGGAGATTTTTTTGTATCTGCAGTTAAAACTCTAGTACAGTTGGGGCTCTTTTTATGCAGTAGATAAGTTCCACAGAAAACTGTATATAAAAAATCACACAAGAAAAAAAGGCCTAACTTACGTTGAAAAATTAGGGATATGTTCCACAATTTTCTAAAACCACATAAACCGCACAAAGCAATGAATTAAAATAAACCTAAAATCGCATAAAAATATTTATGAAAATTCAGGAAAATAAGAATGCCTAAGTTTGTTTTAAAGCTTTATTCATTTAATTTTATTGAAAAGTAACTTTTTTTTTTTTTTGTCATCAGAATTATCATCACTATTAGACAATATTCGGCAATGTTTGTGAACTGGTGCAAAATCACTTTTATCACCAGAAGAGATCAGTGGCACACCCAGGGGGGGGGGGGGCAAGGGGCCCGGACACCCCCCAAAGAAAAGGAAAAAACACTAGAAAAATTTCCAAAAATCTTTTCCTAATTAAAATTCATTTTTTTTATTTATGTTGTGTGCTACTTATGAATTAGCGATCACTGCACATGCTCAGTTATAGGTCGTATGCGATGTGTAGTGTGTATTCACAAAACGTCTACTCAACTCGGCCCCCCAAAGGTTAAATCCTGAGCGCTTGGCCCCTCCAAGATTAAATCTTGAGTGCGCCACTGGAAGAGATAGTCAACACATCAGATCTGTATGGTAAAGGTTCGTCACAAATAGAATTAGCTTCACCCTCGTTCTGTGCTGATTTTTTCTTCTGACAATGTAATCAGTGATTAAACTTTGCGATGATGATTTCACTAATTTTTTATACAGCTCACGATATCCAGACATACAGTTCTTCAGCTCACGTTGGAATTTAAGTGATGTTCAATTAATTATTAATTACTAATTAATGATCAATTATTAATTAATAATAAAACATCAGCTAAATTAACACATTACAAAATAATCAAGGTGTTCCATGAAAAGTTCAGGATTTGTGAATTCCGTCGTAGGAAAAGTTTGGGAAACGCTGGATTACCCTATTATCAGAATGGATTCCCCTTCTGTTGACATGCGCAGAAGTGTCGAAAGGTCTCCTATCTGTGGGCATACTATACATAAGTTTTGAAGTTATGCGGTGTATAACTTCAAATCTGCCCGAGTATATTTTTATGATTGACTTACATGTGTAGGGTGGTTGATTCAGAAAACAAAGAGAAAGGGCATGCAGCTGGGGGTGAGGGGACTTGTGTACATAACTCACACAAGGAGTGCCCAGACTTCAGTCCAAATGTGGCTTCAGATAGTGCCACCTGCATGTCATTGATCCGGTCTCCCTCCAGGCACAACCTGGCAGAGTAAGTGGCAGCATGATTATTCGCCAGCTGACTGGGAAGCCTCCAACAGATTCGTTAGCATCGGATTCATTCCTGTACACTATCTGGTGGCCAGCCTGCAGAAAACTGTTTTGCTGCTGTACTCTCAAATGAAGCAGAAATTGGCTCCTTGATTGAAAATGATAATGGTGTAGTGATGCCCAGTAAGGTCATCACCAGAACTACATATGGAAAGAAAGAGGGGAGAGGGGCACAAACTAGAGGCCCCACACTGGGGATGAAATGTGGCAGAAACCACTTCACACCTTCAAAAATCAGGGTGGTGATATTTCACTGGGTGAAGAAAGACATCCAACACCTAGAATTTGCAGATAATGAAAAATTGGGTAGAGTAATGCAATCAAGCAGATGTTATGGCCTTACAGGACAACTTCAATAGATTTCATGAGTGTGCAACAGCATAGAACTGTCAGTTCAATGTTACAAAGTGTAAGGTTTTGAAATTCAGTAAGCAACAGTAGAATGCAAAGTATACACTTGGTGGGGAAACTTTAAAAAGGTGGTGGCAGACAAGGACCTGAAAATCAGGTCCCATACTGCACAAATTGTGAAGTCCTCACTTTGGATAATAGCAATGATGCAGAGAACCTGACGCACAGAAATAAAGAGGTTATGATTCCACTGCATGAGGTCTTGATCAGGCCCCATATGGATTATTGCGCAGAGATTTGGTCAATTTCATGGTGATGAGGATATGTTAGAGTCCAGAGAAGATTTACAAAGGTGGCCAGCAGTCTTTATGGTCAGCAGACAGATTGAAAGAATGTAAATTGCAAAGCCTCATGAGTAGGAGGATGATGATGATGGGGGGGGGGGGGATATGATTGAGACATATAAACTAGTCAGGGGTTGTTATTAGGTTGGCATGGAAGAGATTTTTCATAGAATGGGAGATAGGATAGAACAAGAGACCATCTCTGAACACTATATAAGGATGGTGTGAGCAGAGAAGTGAGGAGAAGGTTCTTTGCATGCAGAATGGTTGGTAAGTGGAATGCACTGCCTGAGTATGTTGTGAACGTAGATACACTGAATCAGTTTAAGGCACAGTTGAATGTGATAGTGCTTTCACCTCCCATGATGAGTCTCTGACTTCATGGAAGTCAGATGTTAATAATAATAATAATCTATCCTCATAACTTGCATTTAACAGTTCTGAAATTAGCTTTATTATGCAGATATTTAATCCTCCTTCCAGGCGTTCCACATCATCCTGAAATTCAGGAAAATCTGTACATAGCGTACCAAATCAGATGAATTCAAAGTTTTATACATGCGGACAACTACTCCCTTCTTCATACCCCCCCCCCACACACACACTATATTGACATTCCTATGTTTGTCTTCGCCATTTATGCTATATGCCCTCTGAACTTTGCTTTGTCATCAATACAAGATTCTTACTAATTACCAGTTTGGTATACAGTCTTTTTATTTCTGAACTCCAAAATGCAAAACTTTTCACTTAACTATAATGAACTAATACTGCTGCTCATCAACTCATGCTTCCAGTTAATTTAAACCCTCATGAAATGCTGCCATATGAGCTACATAAATTATAATAAATAAAAACTTATATTTTTGTTTTAGGTACGGTATGATGGGCTGTGTATGTGATAAAAGAATGAGTCTTTGACTCCATGAGGTCTTGGGGTAATAATAATGGGAGTTATTAATGATAGAGAAAGAGTTATATCCATACAAAGTAGAGATGCAAGAGAGAAATAGTGCCAGTGGTTTTGAGGCAGTATGGTGTGAGATAGAGGTAAACAGAATCATCGTTGGATGTTGCTATAGACCAGGTAATGTGGATGGTGGCGATAATGAAATGTATAATAAAGCATTATTATTATTAAAGCATAATAATAATAATGCTTTATCCAAGCATGAACAGACAAAAGGTTGCTTGTGAAGAATCTTCACAACTAGACCACTTGTATATGAAGGCAGAATGACCAAATGCCTGTAGTATAGTATAAAGCACAACACAGGCATACACATTGCTATCGGAAGAGTCTCTACTCAGCCTGGTTTCGTGTATCTCATAATGCACAGTACACTTTCTTTTGGATGTGTATATTGCTATCCATTGTGGGAAAAGTCTTTACCCAGACTGGTTATTGATGAAACTGCAATAAAGGTTTAAACTGGTCCAGGTAGTGACCGTTCTCATAATGCACAGTAATGCATGTCTGAAAGGAATGTATTATGGAGTATTAGACCAATTTAATGTGAAGTTATCTTCTTCTTAAACAGAGGAAGTAGCCTAGTTGTGAAGATACTTAATGCACAAATGTTTGCTCATATTTGCATAAAGGATTAAAACAGTAATATAAATTACTATTAATAATACTTTACTTTGTAACAAGTGAAAAAAACTTTACAATCATAATATGCATTAAATTTCTCACAGTTTTATCGTCTGCAGATAGTTGATACAAAGTTGAATGTCTTCCTCCAAATGATTCCCAATATAATAAGTAGCATTTAGGCTGACTAGTAGTTGTTTAAGATAGGTCATGTGGTACCCTATTTGTCACCTTTCTCCTTTTAGATACTGTTCCTCCATATACTGGATAATGGATATCGTCTTGATAACTTTTAGTAAGCCAGTCTTCTATCTGACAGTCTTCATTACTTGTACAAATCCCATTTGCCATTTAAATATTAATCTGCCATGTGGCTAGCAACAAATGTGAATGATGATTTTACTTTTGACAATATATGGTCATCTATCTTAGATTTATGAAATATTAAATAGTTTTTTTCACAACACAGTGCAAACGAGCTAGCAGCTCAAATGTATGACAGATAAGCTACAGTTATGTGGATTGTTGTTATAATCTTTATTTAACTATGGCCTGCCTCCAGTTTACCATCAACAAATAACTGGATATTCTCCCTCAACTAATCCCCAGTATCATTTGAATAAAACCTGAGAAAGTGGTTCAGCATTCTCTTATCACTGATGGCAATAACTTTCAATCGTATCCACACACACACACATCCTCCTAACAGTCAGTTCCCTTGGTTACACTTCCATTATCTCACTAATCAACTCTTTCTCAGATGCCTAATTCCATATCCATTCAAGTGCAAGCCATCAGTATTTTCATCCAAAATTCACTGTATATATTACGAACTACATACCATTCATTTTACACAAATTATTATTATTATGCCTCCAAGGAGTCCAAAGACTCACCTGTAGAGAAGGTGAGCACCAACTCTACAGCTCCATCTCCACCACTTAATCCATCAAATACAGCAAACCACCACTACCATCATCTGCTACCCACCACCACCACCACTAGTGGAGGTGGTGGTGGGTAGCAGATTTTGTCTGTGCATGTATTCAAGGCAGATTTGTCTGTATGCAGGATGTGTCAATTTACGTCACAATCCTCTGGATGTTCTCCACCACTTCTTCATTCCCAGCAAACCAAGGTCACTGGTAGATCTATGCACATGTATCCATATCAAAACATTATAAAGAGGGTACAATAATCTCTATTTGTCAGTGTATTCTTCAACATGCAAGTTCATTTGAGCTATTTTGTCAAATTACAAAATATGCCTTCTGAACTTACACTCTTTGTCCACCAACTGTCCAAAAATCCCTAGTTTTATCAATTTCCTGCAGTGTAGCTCCATCAATGTGGTACACAACAGGTAATCTTTTCATCCCAAAATACATAGCTTTACACTTTCCCTATTATCCTTTATCCATGCTGTTAACTTATTTAAATCACTCTTCAAGATCTCTACACTGTAATAAATTTAGTTTAATTCTTTATCCAAGTGTAAGCAAACAAAGTTTGCACCTGAAAATATCTTCAGGACTGAGGTAAGGTGGTACAACACTTATGCAACTCGCAGCAACGGTGGACCAAGCTCTCATCACTCCTTGTCTCAGTATCTCCCATAATGCAAAAGCACATCTCCCTGTGGACATGTATAATGCTATGCATTAAGGTAAGGGCCATTACCTAGACCGATTTCACCCTTTATTGAGGTCTCGTCCGTGGGAGGCAGACCCAGAAGTGGTGATACTAAGACAGAAGCAATAGGAGAGGTCATATTTATCTATACTGAGACAAAAAGTGATGAGAGCTTGGTCCACCTTTGCTGCGAGTTGCATAAGTGTTGTACCACCTTACCTCAGTCCTGAAGATATTTTCAGGCACAAACTTTGTTTGCTTACAATTGGATAAAGGATTAAACTAAATTTATTTTAGTCTAACCTAGTGCAAAATAAACTTCCAACATCTCTACACTGCTTTGATTAACTATCTAATTTTGCATAATCATCAAACAATGGAATATTTCCATTCAAATTATTTCTTATATCATTTACGTACATTAAACAGCAATGGTCCAAACACTAAGTCCTGTGACACACTGCTAGTTACTTTTTCTCCAGAATTCTGCTCCTCTGTATACAACTTTTTGGTATCTATCCATCAGCCACCCTTATAGCCATATCATCAACTTTATATCCATCCCTATTTGCTCTAATTTGTGTAGAAGGGTTCACTGTAGTATCCTGTTAAATAACTTTGCAAAATCCAGTGGTAATCAACCTTTAACCATTCTCTATAACCAACTCAATTATCATTCTACCCTTCAAAACCCTTACTGTTCCTTCACAGAGTATCATGAATTACGTCTTTGTTCAACTATTAGACTACCCTTACACCTTAACACCATTCCCAATATACTGGATGGCTAACAATTTGCTACTCAGTCTTGGAGCCTCCTTTGATTGATTGATTAGTCTCATCCATCCCTTCAGGATGGGTCAAGTCCCCTAATGAAGGGGTTCACAAAGAATTGTAATGCAGCTGGTTCGTCACTCCTTGCTGCATCCCCCTGTAGGGAAGTATTCATGACTGTAATCCATGTGTGTTCACGAAGCTGGTTTGGCTGTTCTGGGGAATGAAAAAAACCAGAGTTTTCAGGTGAAAACACCCCCTATCTCCATATGAGACCAGATAAAGGTTTCTCACGTCACTGACAGGAATTGAACCCAGGTCTTTCTGACCAAAGAGCTTTGTCTATACTGACTGAGCTAAGGAGGCTTGAGCCTCCCTTATGCAAAATTATTTGGCTCTCCTTTCACCTCCTTGAGAGTTTACCAAAGATGAGAATTAAACAGTCTAGTTAGAGGCAATGTCGATTCCTTTTTATATTTTGCATATGCTTGTAATATGCAAGATGATATCCTATTTATATCCCATGGACATGTTTTGTAGTGAGATTCTGCAATATCCTAAGTACTTCCAACTCCTCAACCTCTATTTCCACATCAGTTTCTGTCAAAGCAATGTTTTCACTTGGATGATAAATCCTCACAAAGTGGTCACTCAATAACTCAACTATCTCCTCTCCTTCTATCACCTCCTACCATCAACATCCACTAAGGTTATCCTTCTATAGTTATTTTGCCTTTTACTTGCTAAAGAAAAAGAACACTTTGAAATTTGTTCTGAGCTGCTTGGCTAATTTCTTCTCATAATCTCATTTTGCCTTCCTGCCTTCATTTCCTTTCCTGCCTGTGTCTTTGATCGCTTTTCTTCTTCTATACACTCCACAAAATTTTCTTTTTTCTGCAGGTTCGACTTAAGGATGTTACTTATCCATCTTACGCCTGCCAATTTATCATCTTAACCTTGGGTATGTATACAGTCTTATATTGCTTTCTTCAGATATCATGTGCACTGCAAAACATGTCCATGGGATGGATAGGATATCAACTTTCTCTAATCAGAAGCATAGTTGGAACCCTGGCTATGGATAGATCTTCTATTCTAATGACTAGATTCAGCACTCTCAACCCCAATTTCCCTCCATGACATGTTGTGTGAAGTAATTGTCTCTTACTAGGTGAATAAATTCAATTTTCTCCTTCCAATCTGTGTCCCCATAACTGATGTCTCCCATAATAAATTTTGACCTGCACTCATCATGCTAATTTGCCAGTGCACATTTTCCACATCTTCCCTTTCACCCCTGGGCTACATCAGTAATCAACTATATATGTTGTACTTTATCTCACACCGCAATTGATTCTTCCACCTTATTTTTTGCATTCTGACAGCTTCACTAATGGTATTAATTTTTGCATCACCAAGGAAACAAGATTTAATCATGCTCCATTCTTCTAATTTTTCTCCTATCATACTAAGAAAAGACAATCTTTTCTTTCATTCTTTGTTTTTTGCTTCTTTCAATAACTCTTTCATATCCTCTTGCATTCACACTTGTCACAGTTCAAATTATTTACCTGCCAAAGAATTTGTTTAATGTGTTTTTTTTTGTTTAGTATGTACACTTTGGTCAGTTTGTCTATTTTGCAAGGAGGACGAAAGGGAAGTTTCTAGACGAAAAACCCTTCCAGCTCTATATGAGATCAATTAAGCCATCTTTGGCTCACTGTTTCATGATGAACTATGACTCGAAGTCTTTTCCATCCAAAAAAAAAAAAACATATTTCATTTCATCCTTGACTGCATGATACTGTTTAACTCTCACAAAGAAGTAAATCCCATCCATGAAAGTACATGCCACAAATTGATGATGGAAAGAGATCCAATTCCAATTCCTTTCTGTTAAGTAATACACATCTGTAAAAATTTCCAGAGATTTCACTTGTAAGTTACTAATCAACTTTTCTTTTTCTGTTCATTTCCAGAATGGTAACAGAATGTAAGCAATCTGGCATCTCTGATGGAAACAACTGAAAGATTAGTAAAAGCTTAAATTTTCTGTTAACATGCAGATTTCTCTAAGCACAAGAATAATATCATACAATAAACAATTCTCACTAATCTGTGTATAGAAAATTTAATTGCATAATTAAAGTTTTTTGTTAAAGTAAACCAGTTCTCTCTTAGCCCAGATCAATTATATTATAATGTTTTCAAATAACACCTTTACACTTCTCTTTTTATTATTATCATTATACAGGTGGTCCTTTATTTACACAATACCTATCATATCTCTTCTTAAACTAATTCACTGATGAAGCACTCAACCACCTCTGGAAACCCATTCCACCCATTCCTGTATTTATACTCATTTCTCACTAATCATCCACACAGCTCATCAAACCATGCCATAAATGCATTCATTTTCTCTGCATCCACCACACTCTCAGGCAATGTATTATCACTTACCACTCTCCAAGCAAAAAAACCTATTCCTCACCTCCCCCTACTCACGCCTTCCTAATACAGCTTCCAGAGATAGCTTCCTGTTCTTCCCATGTCTGATATCCACACCACCACCACCACCACTCCATACCATACTGCTTCAAAAACTCTTTTTCTGTCATCAGCAGCACTCCACCTACCTTTTTACCATTTCTATTTTCATGAAAAACATCATATCTTTCCATCTCTATCTATTCTTCTCAGGATATCATCCTCATCCAACCATGTCACCCCCCCACACACACACATCCCATCAAATTCCCTTCTTGTCTGCTTACATATTCACTTCAGCTTCCAGCAGTCACTCTTCTCACAATCTTCCTGTGAGAAGAGCACGCTCTTATTCTCATTCTCCTCACTATGCTACTCACTTCCCCCACTCATAAGGAGTATTTTAATCTCTCCTACCTTACTCTTCCAGCAACAGCCTCTCTCGGTTATTAACACCAAACCCATTTAAATGGGTATCACTCTTAAATGGTACCATTAATCCCTCAAACTTGTCTTGCACACATTCACAAACTGTACTCCTTTCTTCTCACACATCTTCGATAACGTACTAGTCATGATCTTTGCTCTCTGTCGCATCACCATCATACCTTGGCATCACACTGACTACCTTTCCTACCACACTATTATCTTTTTTAAAACACTTAATTGTTTTTAAAACACAGTACTAGTGAATATAAACTTGACATTATCACGATCTATTCTATTGTTTCAACTCTGTAATTAACACAATTAGTACTGTACTTTGGAGCCTCCATAGCTCAGTTCGTATAGACGAATCCTTTGGTTGGAAAGACCCAGGTTCAAATCCATCTATGATGTGAGGAACCTTTATTAGATGTTTTCAATCAAGTGGCGAGTTAGCTGGTCTTATGAAAGCGTAGGGAAACTCGGATTTTTCATCCTTCAAAACAGGCAAACTGACCTGAAGAATATGCATAATATACAGACATAGGACGCTTCAGGAATAAGAAGTAACCAACCTATTCCATCAGATTTAGTTTCAAATACCTGCATGATGAAATGTGGATCTATGCATAATGCATAAGCCAGGACAGGAGTACTGTACTTTAATTAGAAAAACTGATTATGTTAATATGTTGAACAGATTTTTGCATCATAACATGGTGAAATGCAATTCTTGTATTTAAAAAAAAAAAAATCCTCTGATGGAGTTACTTTATCTCTAACATACTTTTGGAAATCAGTAAGCAGCCAGTCTCCACCTTTAGTCATCAATAAGCTGAGCCTGCAATTATCAATTTATTTTAAATATTTCAGGGCAAGAGTACAACAGACAAATGCACTTTCATAATCCTAAACTCTAATTGGCATATTTCTGTCTGAAACAGTGAGTTGTATGGTCAGTTTATTCTGAATTGTAGCATTAAAAACCAGACTTTTTGGAAGAAAAATTGTACTTGCTTGTGCTACAGACTGACTAACTTGAAATCCAGCTGAAAAAAAGTCATAAAAAGTTCTAGAATCAAACCTATAACAGCTTTTTCTTGGTGGTCTATCATTATGATATCAGAACTGTTCAATACACAAGCCCATCTTATATAATGAAATTCTCATATGATGTGGATATTTTTTCAAATTCCTGGGTAAAATCTGCTAAGCATAACTAATCAGAAAATGAACTACAAAAATATATTAAGAATTACAATTAAAATAAACAAAAACTATATTTTGTCATTCTTATAATTACTCTAGAACTCACAGATTCCACTAGCTCCTGTGAGAATTCCACTTTTGAAATCTGTACAGTATGGGATGGAGGATCTTGCAGAAGAGACATCACAGCTCTTAAAATAAAAGATGTAAAGAGGTGAAGATGAATAGCATTTCTGGGAGACCGCAGCTTTCTATAATAAAGAAAAATGAAAATATATTTCTATATTAACAATAGTACACACTAATTATTATTATTATCCCAAGACCTCATGGAGTCAAAAACTCATCTGGGAGGTCCTTTTATCACACACACAGCTCATCATACCATGTCTTAAACACACTCAAACTCCTTGGACACCACACTCTCAGGCAAGGCATTCCAATCATTTACAACTCTGCACGAAAAAAACCTGCCTCTCACTCCCCTACTCACACACCCTCTTTATACAGTTTCGAGGGATGACCTCTGGTTCTCCCCTGATCTCCCACTATTTTCTGTAGAACTTCTCCAGCATTGATCCTATAACAACCCCTTACCAACTTGTAGGTCTCTATCATATCTCCCCTCTTTCTCCTGTTCACCCAACTGTACGAATTACATCTTCTCAATCTTTCCTCATACTCGACATTCCAGAGGTCAGAAACTACCTTAGTCAGTCGCCTTTGGATCCTTTCCGACATCTCTTCATCCTTCTGAAAACCAGGTGACCAAATCTGGGCACAATAGTCCATGTGTGGCCTAATTAAAGCCTTATACAACGGAACAAGAATCTCCCTACTTCCGCATGTCAGTGTCCTCCGCATCATTCCCAGAAGCCTTTTTGTTGTCCTCACAATTTTGGCTATGTGTCCCCTAAATTTTAGTCCCCTATTATTTAGATATTGCTATATGTTATTACAATTACTTGTTCGAATCCTCCAAAATTCCTACCCTCAATGATTCTGTAGATTATTCTTATTCTTCTAAACAAACTTTAAGATCTTCCATAACCAATCTCTTTAACACTAATTTCCTTACCGTTCTTCAAGTGGAGTGAGGACAACCTGATGAACTTCATTGTTACCAAAATGCAGTCTTATCCCTGCTAAGAAATGCTTCCCCTTATTTTGATCAAATTCAGATCTTCAGGAATCAGACTTCTTCTCTTGGGCTGACTTGCAATTCTAGCTTTTCCTGATGCAAATAAATGACACTTATAGACCTTCAGTCTCAAATAAACTTTGTATCCTCTTCCATTCTCAACTACTGACACTATAAAAATCTCAGGTCTGTCCACCCTAGAATGATGTCCTCACATTTGGGTAAATTGCATAAGAGAGCACTCTACTTAATTGCTGACACTCTTGCATAGATTTTTCATAGATGCTCTGTTTTCTGCCTTATGCTTTTCTATATGAATTTTCATGGGTGCTGCTTCACTGAACTAGCAGTGGCTGCCATCATTCCTCCACTTTCTCTTAAGCATATAAAAACCAATCAGCTGCTGACAAACATCCATACACAGTTCAGCTTTAAACTAATCAAACTAACTTCCCATTCTCCACTTTTATTCAATTTACCTGTGATTCAATTTACACTTGGATAATGGATTAAACCAAGTATATAATTTCTTGGTATCTTTAATTTACCTGTGATCTTTAATTATTATTATTATTACCTGACACTTCCAGGGAGTCCAAAGACTCATTTAGGGAGGGCACCTACTCTACAACTCTGTCTCCATCAACTATAATGAACAGCAATTACCATCATCATCTACACCAACACCATCTACTGCCTGCCACCACTAGTATTTTCATAGCGAATCACAAACATCCATGCTCACGGTGGGATTTGAACCCGCAGCCTTTTGGCTGGAAAGCAGATATGCTAACCACTCTGCCAACCAGGCCAGCGATCTTTGGAACAACTTTCCTCTCACAGGAAAGGCTTTCACCCATGGACTATGACCTATAGCTGTTCGAGAAGCATAGCAGCTTTTTTTCTTCCTAACCAATAACCCAAACATAGTACTGTTGTGTTATAGGCCAATAGTCATAAAAAGCTTAGGAGACAGCTTGAATATAAAGCATGGAAATGAGAAGTTAAACAGAAAGGAGGTAAATGATGCTTAGGCACTGAACAAGAACTTTAATAAAATCAATGTCTTGAATTGAATGTATACCAAAGTCAAAAGGTTAAATAAGACAGGTGTAAAATGGATGAATGAAGAGAACAGGCATACAATCTGGAAGAATGAGGCAGCACAACATGAATAATGATAATGATCAATGCATGAGGAAGCTGGGAACAAATAGCAGGCCAAGAAGGTGACTTAGTTTGCAAAAAACAGCAGAAGTGCAGTATGAGCAGAAATTGGCCAATGCCATGATAAAGAGTTCTTTTAAGATGCAGCAAATATATTAAAAAAAAAAAAAAAACGAATTATTATGGTGAGATTATGTTAATAGATAAAAATGGTGGATTGGTAACTGCTGCAAAGGATATATTCAAAGTATTCCAGTAGTAACTCTTCGAGGTATTTCATCCTCATAGGTGTGACATAATGAGAAGATTGAGTGTAGAAGATATGATGGGAAAGAACTGATGTTGAATGATCAGGAGGTATGTAAGAAATAAAATAAATTTGATATCAATAAATGACAATAGGTTCAACATATCACTGCATGTTCCAGGGAGTTAAGGAAGCCTTAACATGCCTGCTTAACAAGAATCTTGCAACAGAAAAAGTCCCAAAGTAGAGAAATTGCTCCACTTCACAAAGCTGATGATAAGACTGAGGCTACAAATTATAGAAATCTATGTGCAGAAGTTGTGGTTAAGGCTGTAGAGGTTGGACTCAGTTGATAACAGCAGTATTATTCTCTTTGATAATCAGTAAGGGTTTGTTGTTTAAGGGAGGTCATGTTTTACCAATCTTCATATGTACCATAATGGGGGGTGATGAATACACTGGAAAAAGGAAATGCCTGAACAACAATTTATTTAGATTTTGCAAAGGCCTTTGAGATACTGCTGCATGATAAGTGCACTGGATAGGTGTCAGGTTGGACTAAATCTGTACATAGTTATCTATATGTAATATGCGGCCTGATCAAGAGTTTATACAGGCATCAGAGAAATTAGACAGTTCTCTGATGCTATGACCAGATAAACCACTCTCTTGAATATTATTGTGTCAGGTAATTTTCTCTTACCAGCTGGATAAATTCCATTTCTTTCCAATCTATGTAAAAATAGTTGAAGTCTCCCCATAATAATTACTTGTTCTGCACTCTTTGTGCTAATTTTCTACTACATGCCACCCACAATCTGCATTGTACCCCCATGATTCTATACAATCTTTTCTCTTGCAAAGCTATAACATCTGCTCTACTCACAGTTCTTCCCAAATTTGCATCATCTGCAAACATATCACTATTCAAAGCTTCTTCAATATAATTAACATACAAGCTAAACAGAAACTACAAAATAGACCCTTGGAGGCATACCACTAGTGAATTTCTTTTCTGAGATATTGCTCTCCCATATAATACTTGCTGATACCTATCAGACAATAAATTTCCAATCCAACACACTAATCTACTATCAGCAATTCATCAATGGTTTTGTAAAATCTAAATATACCTCTGTGTATGCATCTCCTAATGCAGTGTTTCTCAACCTGTGGTCCACAACGGTGGTCCGCAGGAAAACTTAAATTTAATTTAATTTAAATTTGATTAATTAAGTTTAATTAAACTTAAATTAAATAAATAAATATATATTTTTTTAATTATCCAAACAAAACAAAACAAATCAAAATTGAATAAGAAATAAAATGGATACTTAAAAAAACCAACAAGTAGCGGCAGAATGTTCATGAAATGAGCATTCTGCTGTTACAATAATTTTTTTAGCCCAGAATGACAAGTAATAAAAGAAGGGTGAAGTGAACAACAGTATGGTTTTATTGCTTCTGTCAGATTTGCAGTAAACATGGGTTATTCATATTTCAACCAATTGCTTGTTTTGTACTGATTTTTATTATTGAAGGTTTACCTACTTCAACCAAGGCTCAGTATATCTTCAGAAGTGCTAAGTGATACTTGGACAAAGTGCGCTGTGAGTTAACCACAGTATTTATATATTTATCGGAAACGTTTTTTTAATAATGGAAAAGCGGCTAAAAAAGTAGGACCTTGAAAAGAAAAGCAATTGGAACAGATGATGCTAACCCTAATTGTCATGTTGTAACGTTACAATTTTGTTGTAATGGCGAGTAAATCTGATACTATTACAGTAGAAAAAACAAGCTGTTCAAAGTAAAAAATACAGCACGAGATAACAATTCATATTTAGAAATTCGGTTTACTTGGTGTGGAGAAGAAAGTGAACAGAGACCTTGACGTGTTTTGTGTTAAGAAGTGTTGTCTAATGAGTGCATGAAATCTGCAAAACTCTGATGACATTTAGAAATTAAACACTGTGATGTGAAAAATAAGCCAAATGAATTTTTTCAGCAATGCTTAGGAACATTAAATCATAGGAAATGTATAGTTTCGACCATATCGGTTACATTAATAGCAACACACTGGAAACATTCTATCTGATAACTTTGCGCATAGTGAAAACAGGGAAACTTCATTCTATCGGGGAAAATTTATTACTTCCAGCTAAAAAAGATGTGGTAAAAACTATGTTTGGGAACAAGTTACTAAAAGATGTTGATTTGATTCCTCTTTCAAATGACACTGTCGGTCGCAGAATTAATGATATGGCAGGTGATGTAGAATCTCAGTCAATCGAAAGAGTTAAGAACTCTTATTATGCGTTACAAATAGACGAGACTACTGATATTACAAATGATGTGCAGTTAATATGTTTCGTAAGATATAAGCATGATAACAACATTCATGACGATATTCTGTTTTGTAGAACTTTATCACCCCGAACAACTGGAGAAGAATATTTCACACTATCAATAATTACATAATACACCAAGGGATCCAGTGTATGGGCTTCTTTGGATGGAGCTCATGCCCTTATAGGCAGGCATAGTGGGGTTGTTTCTATGGTCAAGGAAGTGGCTCTGGATACGAATTGGGTACATTGTTTCATACATAGGGAAGCGTATGCCTCCTAAATTTAAAACTGTACTATATAATGCTGTAAAGCTAGTTAATTTTATTAAGGCTCAACTGTTAAATAGTAGGTTATTTTCAGTACCCTGCGATGAGATGAGTAGTGAATATATACAACTTTTTGCTTCATTCTGAAATTCGCTGGATTTCCAGGGGCAAAGTACTAACAAGGTTATTTCAATTAAGGCACAAAGATTTATTGTTTGTAAATGAACCTAATTCTGATTTTGCATCACTCCTTGACGAAGCGTGGTTATCAACATTTTATCTTTCAGACATTTTTTTTTTTGATTAAATGAACTAACTCTCTTCCTTCATGGAAATTCTTTAACTGTTCTGGATACCTATGACAAAATAAAGGTATCCGAGAGAAAACTGGTGTTATGGATTAGTTATGTAAAAGACAGACAATTTGCACCTTTTCCAACATTGGAATCCTTTTTAGTGGAAAATGATATTTTTGTTGGTTCTGATTTTCTGGAAAGGGTTTGTGACCACCTCAAAACTCTGAATAACTTTTATAAGAAATTTCTGTGGGTTTGCGATCCATTTCAGGCTTGCAGTCACGAGAACGACCTTTTGTTATTGAAAAAAGAACAGTTAATTGAGTTTTCAAATGACAGTGGGCTTAAAATGCAACTCTGTGATCTTGGTTTGGCTCGATTCTGGATCTTGCCTTCAGTGAGAAGTGAACTTCCCGAATTATCTGAAGAAGCATTGAAAATCATCATGCAGTTTTCTCAACTTATCATTGTGAGAAAGGAATTTCATCGCTCCTTCAAATAAAAACTTCTTCTTCTTCTTCCCTTCACGTCTAGTGGCCTGTTATGGGGCTATCCTTAGCCTTTCTAAGCCGTACCTGTCTCGAGGATAAGGTAGCTAGCCCCCTATGCTTCCCGATGGGTCCTACGTCTGTAGATGCATGTGTTCATGGGGCCGGTTTGCCTGCTTGCAGGAGGAAAAAACCCCATATAAAACTGAGGAGAAAATCCTGCAGTCCACACCCAAGACCAGCTAACTTGGCTATGTCTGAGAAAGATCCTAAAGCTTCTCACGTCAGTGACAGCAATTGAACCCAGGACACTCCTTTCCTAGGCATATTGTTGTGAAGCGCATAGCCACTCGGCTAACCACACGGCCTCAAAAACAAAATACAGAAATCGTCTTAGTGTGTGCGTGCCGATCTTCGACTGAAGTTGACCAATATTGAGCCAGATATCCAGCAACTCTGCAAGGGCCAAGAAGCTCAACCATCTCATTAAAAGTAAGTAGTAACATAATTATATCATATCATATCATATTATTTATTTGTTTAATAAAAATTAACATGGTGTCAATGATGATGCACTTTTAATCGTTTACTTCCAATTTAATTAATTATGTTTCCATATGTATTCAAAACATGCTTTTAGATTTATTATGTTATAAAGGGACAGTTTTTCTCAAATGTTGGTAATCCTCACAGGGTTTTAAATAAATTACATAATTTAGTGGTCCGCAAAATTGGTTTAAGAATTTTACTGGTCCCTGGGCTAAGAAAGGTTGAGAAACGCTGTCATAATGCATTTGTCACCTTGTTATAATGCCTAAGTAGCTTGCTAAAACACAATCTTCCTTTAGCAAATCCATGCTATCCATCAAAGAAAATATTGCTTTTATCAACCCAATTCTGAATCTTAGTCCTGACTAAGCTCTCTAACACTTTAACCACAACTACAGACATGTAGATTGGCCTATAATTCACTTCCCTCATGAAATGAAACAATTTTGCCCTCTTAAGGTACATCGGTGCTGTTGTTAATTAACTATCTGGAGCATTCCCTCAAAGCACCACATGTTGTGTGGAAAATTATCATTAAGTCCTACAGCCTTATTCATATTCAGTTTGCTCAATTCCTCATATGCCTCCTGTTCACCCAGCATCAATGGCTCTTCACCCCCTTCCCACTGTCTCAAGTTCTGCATTATGTTACATTCACAAGGATGGAATACCTTAATGAATTGCTCATTTAACATTTATACTATATAATTTTCAGCAGTTATCATTCTACCATTGTCACTGACCAACATCAACCTTCCATAATCATTCTTTCTTGTACTGGCCACATATTGAAAAAACTCACTAGGGTTTCTTTTTGCCTTATTTGCTAACTGCTACTCATACTATACTTTTATTACCTTTACCAAGACAAGAGTATGCTAGAAAGTCACCTTTCTAGCATACTCTTTGTCCTCCTTGTGCAACTGATTATTACCATTCATCTTGTGCTGCCTCCATAATGCCTTTTTCCAGACTACATGCCTAACCTCTTTAGGCATCTATTTTACACCTAGTTTATTTAACCTCTAGATCTTTGGAATATCTTCAGACATTGCCTCTGCCTCTTCTCCTGTCTATCTTCATGTAAAATACCATATCCTTCTATCTGAATTCCTATCAAGATCAAATACAGATAGAAAGATATGGTATTTTCCTTTTTTCTACTACCTTTCTCATCCAATCATATCTCGTTTATGTGTTGTTTGTGTGCATTATACAATTCTCATATTGTATCCCATATGATTTCTCTGTGTCAGAGACAAAATACTGGAACCATTAAACCTGTTTAATTCTTTCATTGTACTTTTTTCATTCCATTAAACCTTATTTAATGGAATGAAAAACTTAATTAATATAGGTAAACCTAATTAACATAGGTAAATGAATAGATGCATTCTTAATACTGAACACTCTAGATGTAAAGTAGTTGAAATTTCACCACGTTTCAAGGGAGTGTGTGTGTGTGCTAAGGAACTGATTGTGCCACTTACCTGACTGTTTAATGAAAGACTTGCAACAGGATAAGTTTCTAAGAATGTCTTAAGATTTAAGGTAGACCAAAGGATAGCAATTTACTGAGCAGGCTGCAATGCTACACACACACACACACACACACACACACACACAGAGACACATCAGCAGGACAAGAAGCCTTTGTGGTATTTAATTTATCCAAGATTCTTAAAAAAAACAGGGCATATCATATGCTGTTTTTATATGACAGGTGGCCTTGATCATCTATACAAGAGTTGCACAAGAAGAATGATGCCAGAAGATCAGCTTCATCATTAGATATTCTAATAGAGATGCCATATAATGAGAAAGACATAGCAGTGAAAGTACAGATGAGCAAAAGTTATGATTTTAGCACAGAACCAAAGGCGTGATTGTTATTTGGAAAGAAGGCAAGTTTTCTTCTGTTAGTTCTTTCGAGGTTAGATTTAATGTTAGATGATTTGTTACATGCTTCAATGTAGGATGCATATGAAGCTGGAATTCTTGTCACAAGCCACTTGCAGTATGCTGAATTTTTTTCATGAACTTCCTTGATACACCTACATTGACCTATTTCCATGGTTTGGAAAGTGAGCAAGAATTCTGTGTTGGATTGGAAAATGAAGGCCTTCATTTCATGTCATGGGAATAATTTCTGTAACTTACTCAGAATAGATGAGTGGATCAGAAGAGTGGGAGCAGCAGTCTAGTATAGCAGAGGTTTCAGATGGTGTCCCTCTTGTCGCCCTTGTAGTATCAAAGAATACAAGATTAAGAATATTGGGGATGGTCATTTCCACTTGAGAGGAAATGAAACTTGCATGTGATTACAGTCTGAGAGGAGAGATAACCTCTGCAGAATACCTGAAGGGAGAACTGGTTAAGAAAAGATCAAGAAAGTGTTTGGAGAGAGAGTATTATCATGCATTTGGGTTGGTAGATCATTGCTCATCACAAATACTTGTATCTCTTCCCTCTTGGTCAGTGGATTTTCCAGTAAGCCAGCTGAAGTTGTGAACATGAAAGTCACTTAGAAAGATGCCTTTAATGTTTGGGTAATTGGATTGAAAAAGTTAAGCTTTAGAAATAAGAAGTTATAAGAATAAGACTTATTTTCTTATAAGAAAATAAGTCTGACTTCCTGAACTTATTTTCCAAATAAGTCAGGAAGTCAGAGTGGGTTTCAGTATTTGGAGAGCAGTAAATACAACCAACCTTACTGAACAGAACAGGGAAATCCTAATTCAGAAGCAGCAGTGGATTTTAAATTTGGCATTTGTTAGCAATATCAGTACTGAAGTTCACAAAAGCACAGGTGCCACTCTTGTGGGAAAGATCTCCCACAGAGTGTAATTTGATAATTAACGTGACTGTGGCTATTATAGTCACAGTCCACTTTAACTGTCAAATTTGTGTTTCTTAAAAAAATAGTCAGATCTAGTCTCTAGATGTCCAGAAGTGAGGTTGTATGTCATCTGTGTTGCTGTTTATGGTGAAGTTGTTGGCAAAGTGGATGTGAAATTGGGGGTTTTTTTGGTAGGATTTGAGTGTTTTTTTATTTTGTTTTTTATTTTATTTTTATTTTATTTTATTATTTTTTTTTGGTTAGGATGTTTTGTTTGATTTATAATTTATAATTTATGGAGAGTGGTGTCAGTTGTGAGTGCTTTTCTGTTAACCCTGCAGAGGTCACGGCTGATAAGACAGATACAAACAAATCGTTTAATATAAATATTCTTAAACATATCCAGTGTATAGCTTGGAGGCCATGACTAGCTGCACATGCATATATTACAAGTGATATTCCACACTGTTTATGCGGTCAGTTTTGGCTTAACACGTGTTATGTAAAGTTGTGTGATATTTCATAGTAAGTTGTATCTGAGAGATACCGCGACCTCTGATGTCAGTATAGTATTGGTTTAGTTTTGTTTTTTTTACTTACCGTTGAAAATGGCTGGAAAAATATATTGATGGGATAATCCATCAGATGTTGAAGAAATTCAGCGATTTTGTTACTCTAGTCCAATGATGAGAATAATATAGTCTAATGTGAAAATGAAAGTGATATTTGATAGTAAATTGTATCTGAGAGATACCACAAACTCCAATGTCAGTATAGTATTGGTTTAGTTGTTGTTTTCTTTGTTCAATAATTTCTAGATCATAACTGAAAATAAATAAACCATCATGTATTATATTTGAAGTATTTTTTTTAAAGTTTTATCGCATTTTAACACATACTAGTAATGAATATAGATACATGTGACCTACGCTGCAAAAACTTTTGTTGACCACGACCGCTGCAGGGTTAATGGGGTCAAAAAGAGATATGATAGATTGTGTGGATAGATTGGGTCTCCCACAATGAGTCTTTGGACTCCATTGAGGTGCCCATATAATAATAAGAAGAGGAAGAAGAATTAATGAAAAAACAGAAAATATAAACTTAGGCAAAACTGTCGAGGAAGAATGGAATAACATCAAAACAATTATAACAGATGTGGCCAATGAATCACTTGAAGAGGAAATGGCAGAGAAGAAATGGAATTAGATAAGAGGGTGATCAAATTGCCCAAATTATTGAAGATAAAAGGAATGCTTTTAAAAAATACTTAGCAACAAAATCTCAAGATGACTATATCGGATACAAGAATAAAATAGCAATCGCTAAACAAGCTGTAATCAGAGTCCTGGGAGAACTTTGTCTCTGAACTTGAAACAGACATTACACACCCACAATCCAAAACTTTTAAAATATTAAATAATTTAAATAGAGATCTAAGAGAAAATGCACATCTTTCACCCATCAATGAGAATACCTTGCTAAGCTATGTTTGGACTCACAATAAAGATTTTGAAACAATAAACTTTAATAATAAGACACTCTTGGATCCTATATCAATAGATGACCTAGAAAATACTCTAAAAAATTGTAAAAACCATAAAACACCTGGTGAAAATGGAATAAATACTGAATTAATCAAATATGCAAAAACCTCAAAATTCATTTCCTTAAACTGATAAATAAAATATGGAATGGTGAACCACCACCAAAAAACTGGCAAAAGGCAATAATTATTCCTATACACAAGTTATCCTATACTCTGGATATAAAATCTATAGTAAAATTCTGAAAAAATGGACTGTCCCAATTCTATGAAGATAAGATAGGAGAAGAACAGAATGGATTCAGGAGAGGCCACTCTTATGCAGATGGATACGTTACCTTAAAGAGAGATATAAGAGAAGAAACATAAGTTACTAATGTTGAGGCAGAAGAAGTTTTTCAATACATTAGAGGAAAGAACAGGGATTATCCCTGGAAGTTGAATAAACGCATGGTTAAGATATTAGTATTAGATTTTTTTATGAATGACAGGGGATTGAGAATGCATTTTTAGGTGAATGAGTTTAAGTAGAGGTATAACAGCTGTATGAATAATAGTTAGTGTAGACCTCCCTTGTTTGAGATGTCAGTAGTAATAATAAGTACCTTGTTCTCTATTGAGGTACTGATATGGCATTAAATATACTGCTGTGAGGGAGTGTAAATTACAAAGCTTAATGGATAGGTGGATGAGAAGTGATGATAAAATCATTCAAGTTCATGAAGGGATGTTACAAGATTGATAAGATTCATAGAGTAAAGAAAGAGAAAGGAAAAACGAGTAAACATTTCTAGATGTAGTATAAGAGTGGGATGAACAAGGAAAGTGGAGTAGATTTTTCACAAAACACACAGTGTGTGTTTTGTGAAAGGTTCCTAAAAAGGAACCAGGACACAGTGTGTGTTTTGCACTGTTGGAAGGTACTGTAAATATGGAAGGTGTGAAAGGGATAACATACAATATGACAAATATTAGTTGTGGAGTGGAACTTATTATGATCAGTGTTCACTCCACTGAAGGCTATTAATAATAAATTTATGTAACAGAAAACACAACTTACCTCATAGAGGCAATGATGAGGAAAGCAAGCAACAAAGTGACAAGAGAAACAGAATATCCTATTTTTGAAATTTCTCTTATTGTAGGTAAATGGTTCTGAAATCAAAAATATAGTTTACAGCTGCATACATTTTTCTATAGATTTATTTATGTGGTCTACAACTTTATATATTTTTAAATATATAATTTGGGTATTAATATTCTTCTAATTTGTTTAAAAAAATTAAAATATTCAAAATTATAAAGTTTCAACCAGTATTCACAGATGTATATGTGTGTGTGTGTGTGTGATATGTATTCCGTGCTTAATATGACGTATTCACAACATTACTTAAGTCAACAATTTTTTTTTAAAATTGAATATTATTGAACACTTATAAGATAGTTACTCTGTATATAAGAAAGTATAATTTTCTCAGCTGTAAAATGCAATAATCTAGAGAAATATCATACTGGCTTACAGATCTACAAGATGTGGACCACTGTCTTAAGAAAATACATGTCCAGATTCCATGTAATGTGAATTGTCATAAAAAACACGTGTTAATGACGGAGCAGTTGCTTCTATATGTCAGGGATTTATCATATTAAAAAAAAAATCAAAAATCAGCTAACCCCTTTTATTCTTTTATAGGGAATAAGCAAGGCCTTTTAACCCTATCTAGCTGCTTTTGGAGATGAGTGGGCAGTTCAATCTCCATTGGTAGCCAGAGATAGCTGGCCCATGTTTATCACTAATTACAGGTGGCACTGATGAAGGGAGGGGGGGGGAACAAGTGCTGCCATCTCTTGGTACCTAATCCTTACAGGATATGTTACTGTCTGAAATAATGTGAACTATGGCCAATTTTCTTGACTTTACAGGACAAAAAAACTCTAGTTTCTGGGAGGAAAAACTCACTTGCCCATGCCAGAGATCAACTAACTTGGGAACCAGTCAAAGATAGGCTTAGAAAAAATTCCTCCAGTTGATATCAAAATCATGTAGTAAATCTCTTAACCAATTGATTAATCCGTTGTCCAATCTCAACCTCCTCAGTTTAAGTACAAACTTTTCAAAAGTTTGGCAATATGTCAAAAGGCTGTGCAAAATCTAGATATATTATTGTATGTGCATCTTCATTGTACAGTGGTGCATCTCTTTCCCTAGAATATGTAAATAAAGTGTTAAAACATATCCTTTACATACATCTCATAAAAAATATCCTGCAGTTATTAATCCAGATCTAAGGCTGCAATTACCTCTTCAATCCATCACCATTCACAAATCGATCCACACTAATGAAAGTGATAATGTTCAAAACCCAGAAAGAGACAGAAGAGAAAAAAACTGAAAGTTTAGATGTGAATGAAGTTGCATTAGGGAATGAGAGGGAGTGATAGAAGAAGAGAGAATGGGAACAGCAGAAGAGAGGGAATGAGAGAGAGTTGTATGAATGATAGAAGAGGTGAGAATAGGATAAGTGGAAGAGAGGGAATGAGTGTCAGATATAGGAATGATAGAAGAGGAAAGAATGGAAACAGCAGGAGAGAGGGAATAAGAGGAATGCAAGGGAGCACAGGGACTAGAGATAGAGTGATGTCAGGAAGGCAGGTAAGCACAGAGTAGGGGAGCACAGAGAGAAACTATTACAAGAGAGAGAGAGTGAGGGATGCATGTGAGCAATTGAGAAATACGGTGGTAAGAGGTGTAATGTATGGGGACTCGATGATCCGTGGTGTTCAAGATAGGATGCATGAGGAGTGTTTACCAGAAGGAACAATAGAAAGTGTGGCTATGGCAATTAAGAGAGGTGAAAGGGTGGATGAAATGATTGTGATGGTGGGAACAATGACTTGAGTGGTGGTGTAAATAGGGCAGCGGGCAATATGAGATTCTTGCTCGAGGCTATAAGAAAGAAGACACAGAGAGAAAAGATAGTGTGTATGTGTTGCCTAGGTATGATAATGTCGAGCTGAGCAGAAGAGCAGTGATATCGAATGGCATAATAGTGAGAATGTGTCAGAAGAGAGGATTTGAATATGTGGATGCTTGGAGTGCATTTGAGAGCAGAGAGGAGTTGTATGCGAGAGACCGCTTGCATTTGAATGAGGAAGGACGTAGGCATCCGAAGAGATTGCTGTTCTGAACGAGCCAGTGTGTCCCAGTGTGGATGGTAGCAGGGGTGGCCTCTTGTGGGAATGGGTACTTGGGAGAAGGGGGACGACATCAGGTAACACTGAGCCCAGTGGAGTCTAGAGGGGATAATACTGGGTATAGAAACAATGGCATTTTTATGCTTTATACCAATGCCAGGAGTATTCGGAATAAGGGAGAGGAATAGGTGGCACTGATAGCATCAGCCTGGCCAAAAGAGGCTATGGAAGAGACATAAGGAGACAGGTGAAGAGAAGATGCATGAAGAATATAAGACACAGACCAGAAGAGTGACTAGTATGGTAAGGAAGGCGAAACTGGAATATGAAAAAAGATTGGCCCTTAGATCCAAGGAAAATCCTAGGGAATTTTTTAGCTATGCGGCCAGTATGAGGAGAAATGACTGTGGAAGAATGACATTGAGGGATAAAAATAGGAATAGAGTGACTGATGCAGAGGACATAGTGGAATTGTTCAATGAACACTTTATGAAGCATTTCATTCTGGAGGAGTCAATTTTATTACTAGAGGGATAGGGTAGATTCGAGGTTTAGAGGTGCAAGAGGAGTGTGTGTTCCACATACTGAGTACTCTGGATGTTAGTAAAGCTGTGGGACTGGATGGTATTTCACCACGAGTTTTGAGAGAATGTGCTAGGGAACTGACAGTGTCCTTGACCTATCTTTTCAATGAAAGTCTGGCTGTGGGAAAGGTGCTCATGGAATGGAAGGAAGGTGAGATAGTGCCATTGCATAAGGGTGGTATCAGACTGGAAGTGTCTAATTATAGGCCAGTTTGTGCATCATCAGTAGTTAGTAAGATCTTGGAGAAAGTAGTGAGGGACCATATACAGCATTGGGCAGATGAGGGTAATGTTATCAGTGAGAGTCAACATGGATTTATGAAGGGGCACTCTTGTTTTAGCAATATGCTAGCCTTTTATGATAAAGTTACAAGAGCATTAGATGAGGGAAAGACATATACTGCCAATTTCCTAGACTTAGCAAAGACATTTGACAGGGTGCCACATGATAAGCTGATATTCACGTTGCAGCACATGGGTCTGGATGTCAGATTGGTCAACTGGATTCAGGATTGGCTGTCCAATAGGTATCAGAGAGTTGTGTATGGTGGAGCAATATCAAAGAGGCAGAAGGTTACAAGTGGGGTTTCCACAGGGCTCAGTACTGGAACCTATATTGTTTAACCTTTATATCAATGACATTGTCTGTGGATTGCAAGGGGATATTCGGTTGTTTGCGGATGATGCGAAGGTGGGAAAGGTTATTAGTATTAGTGCAGATGTGGTAGCCCTGAAAGAGGATTTGAATAAGATAGAGGGATAGGCAAATGAATGGGGAGTATCGGTTTAATGCAGCAAAATGTAAGGTCTTGAAGTTTGGGACACGTTGATGGGATGCTGCATACTCTGTGGGAGGAGTTAAACTGGAGGAAGTAGGAGAGACAAGAGATCTGGGTTTGATGATTGATAGAAACCTGAAATTTAGGGGACATATTGCAAAGGTGGTGAAGGTAACACAGAGGATTGCTGCAATAATGAGGACACTGACCTGCAGAGATAGAATGGTTATCATTCCTTTGTATAAGACTCTGATCAGACCACACTTAGACTATTGTTCTCAGATCTGGTCCCCAGGATTTGAAGGGGATAAATTAACTGTGGAAAGGGTACAAAGGAGGATAACAAAGATGGTGTCAGGACTGTACAATGTTAGTTATGAGGATTGGCTGAGGAAGTGTAAACTGCAGAGTTTGGTAGATAGAAGGAGGGGGTGATATGATTGAGACTTTTAAACTGTTGAGAGGTGGTTACAGGGTTGACACTGGCGAGTTCTTTTGCTTGGTTGAACAATGGTAAGAGTCATGACAAGGGGCCATCCCTGGAAGTTACGAAAGGAAACTGTGAGAAAGAGGGTGAGGAGTGGTTTCTCTGCATGGAGGGTGGTTGAACCTTACCTGATGGAGTGGTGAGAGCGAGAACGGTCAATGAGTTTAAGTTGTGGTATGATAGACTTTGTGTTTCTTATGGGGGGGACCTCCCCTCGATGAATCTTGACAGACTATGTTCTTAGGAAGGACCTCCCACGATGAGTCTTTTGACTCCATGGAGGCCTGAATAATAATAATAATAAAGTGTTCAGTTAGCTTGATAATAATAAAGTTGTGGGGCTTGATGATATATTGTCACATATTTTTAGAAAATGTGTGAAAAAGTTATTATTATTTCAGGTATCTCCCCGTAGTCAAAGACTCATCATAATATTTCTGTACTAAGCATTATTCACATGATATCTATCATACTTCTCCTTGAAGTCATTCACCAACAAAGTACTCACAAGTGAATCCGGCAATCCATTCCACCCACTCACTACTCTCCAAGAAAAATATCTTGTCCTCACACTCTTACACAATTTATAAAATGTGACATCTTGTTCATTCACTTCTTGCCACATACTGAAAAAAGGCTTCTTAGTCCATCCTATAAAATCCATTTAATACCTTATGTTTCTATCATGTTCCTCCCTTTTTTCTACCTATAACTAGCCAGAAGAGAGGAGGGAACATGATGCAAAGTCTTTTAATTTTTTTCTCATCAGGAGTATTCCTCAGACCCATTAGAATCATGGTCACTTGTCTCTGGATCCTCTTCACCTCTTCATCTTCCAAGGACTCCAAGCAACCAGATCTGTATATAGTAAAGTCTAGTTATCTCATAGGATATGCAGTCTGTGATCCCATCTTCCCAAAGTGCATGAACTTAATTTTGCCACATAAAACTAATGGCTGTTATCTTTTGTCTATAATGTCAGTCTATTTAAGCAATCCTGCAGAATCTCTATATTATCTTATTATTTCTCAGGTATCTCCATGCCTAAGAAATAATATCTGCATGCAGCTCCAGGTATGGTCTTATTAAAGCAGCTTATGAAGGGGGAATCATAACCTTCTTATCCTTGCTTATCAGTGTGTTCTTCAACAACCACAAATTTGATGTGCTGTTTTGAATAACCCCAAAATCCCTGGCCTCATCAGTTTTCTGCAATTTAGTTCCATCAAAGTAATACATAGCTTCTTCCTAACTCTAGGTCTGATACCACTTTGTTCAAACATTCCTCTCCAGATCCTTAAGTTGTAAAACTTCTCTAAGCTGATGCCTCAGTTTGTCATAATATCACCTTGTTTGTAATTCCATAGTGTGTGTATGTATATATATCCTCTTCTTAAATAAAAATTCCACACACACACACACACACACACACACACACACACACACACACATATATATATATATATATATATATATATATATATATATTGCAATCTCTATTCCAGCTGTGGGATTGTAATCAGATTCTGTACTGTATCCACAATATGCAGCACATTCTCCTTCCTTCTTCACTAAAATTCCACATGCTTAGCCATCTCACATGTCAAGACTGTGTGACCACTCTCCCAAATTGAAGACAATGTGGCTACCTTAGACAAATCCACTACTGCCATTACCAGATCCAGCATGCTCAAATCTCACCTATCACATTTCTTTCCTTACATGTGATCTTTACTTCTTCCAATATGTCTCTATAGTTGAAGCATTCCTAACAATTATTTGCACTGTACTCATTGTGCTAATTTTTTGATACAGGCCATCTACATTCTACAGTGCACCCTCTGACCTATAGCAGCAACCAACTATATATTTCATGCTATTGGCCTCTACCTCACATGGCCTCAAATGCATTGCCCCCCCCCCTCCCATCCATGCTACCCTATCTTCCTTGCTGAACTCCTACTCTTTTTACTGCTGTCATTAGCAAAACCTCTTCCCCCCCCAATCCTGTTCCCTCTCTCCTTTTTTGAAAATACTGTTCCCGCTGCATCTATTTCTATACATTCCTTCATCAGCTAAGTATCACTAATGACTATAACTTTTGGTCAAGTCGGACTAACTAATGTAAAAACTCCTTCCTGTGCTATTGACCTGGTTATATAACAATGGTCTTACTCTGGGCAGGATTTTGAAGGAATGGAAAATATCAAATAGTATGACTCCATGAGAGTGGAGTTAAAATAGAGGTTACCACTTACACAGCTGGAGTTAAGGTACTGAAGAAGTTGACTAAGACTAGAATATAAGACTGTGTTAATGAGTTAGAAAGTATGTTATAATTATATTTGCTGCACACTTCCTTCTCAGATGTATATACTGCCATGCATCATGGTAAAAATGACTACTTCAATCAGTTTCTTGTCAGATATAATTATTATTACTTTTATAATAAACCTCGACAGAATCAAACTCATTGTGGAACATTACCCTGATTAAGTAATGTCCATCGTACTGAACCTTAAACTCATTCACATTCCTCTTATTCAAAAAACATTCAAAATGATTCTATCAATAGATGATACTCACTCTCTACACATCATGTAAAAAATCTACTCCTCCCCCCCCTTCATCAGACCTTTACACAACTTTCAGGAACTGCCTCTTGTTCTGACCTTCCGCTGTATCCAACCACTAACTTTAATGTCACTATCAACATCACCTCTTTTCCTTCTATCCACTAAACTCTGCAACTGAAATCCCCCCCCCCAATGCATCCCCATAATCAACATTCCAGAGTCTTGATTCACCTTATTGTATATTCCTATATTCTATTTTTAACCAACTTCTCAAATACCTTAATTACAACTGTGATATACAGAGTGGTTTATAAGTGAATACTTCTGTCCTAGAACCATGCTTGTGCAGTGGCATTAATTTGCCTTTTTTTCCACCTCCTTAGGAATCCTTCCTGCTGCAAGACTCATTACACAAACAGATAAGTGGCCTAGCTAATTCTTTTGCACATTCCCTAAAATTTATATGTGGAAATATTTAATGCATTTCTACAGTCTCATTAGCATCTAACCTTATCAATACTAGATACATCCCCGATTCTTTCATCTCTAATCCTCTATCACTTGACTCCCTCCTAGGTGCTATACAGCATCGTTACACTAGTGTGATATACACTGACTTACTCAATGAATAATAAGTATTACCAGTACAGATATACACTGCTCATTAAGTAATTTCACTTTACCCTTTGCCATGGTCACACTATTATCATACCCATCCACCAATGTCACCCTTCTATAATTTTTTTTCTATTTTTTAAATAATAGTTTCACCCATATATAGGAAACTTCTTGAATTTATTACACACTCCTATATATTTCCCTTAATATAGCATGCTCATCATTCTGAGAGAAGAAAGAATAGTCTTTCATCCATGTGTTTCACTTAATTTGTGTGTGTGTGTGTGTGTGTGTGTGTGTGTGTGTGTGTGTGTGTGTGTGTGTGTGTGTGTGTGTGTGTGTGTGTGTTACAAGTTTCATATTGTATTCCCAGATGTCTCTCTATGGCTGAGAGGAAATAGTGAAAGAATTAAATAATATTTTTAATCCTTTCCTAGTGTTGTTTCATTCCATTAAGTCTCCAACATGAGTTCCTCCCAGCACTTAAGTCTTAGCATGGATAGCGATTCTTTAGAATATACTTCGGGTTGCTGGGCTATCAGGGCGTCCCCTTGTGGGTGGATGAGGGGGATACACATGGGAAAGTCCGGATTGAAGATACAAAAATCAATTAGACTATATTGTAGTCAGTAAACATTACTTCAATGGAATACGGAACTCAAAGTTGATGCCAAGTGCTGACTGTTGATCTGATCATAGACTGGTCTTAATGAAGATGAATATTCGCCTGAAAATAATAAAATTTAAAAGAAATCAACCCCTAAAATAGGATCTGCAAATGATACAAAATCCAATAATAAAATCAAAATTTAATGAAAATATTTCATAACTGCTGTCTGCACAGTTGCAAAACGAAGATGAACCCTCTCAGTGGAATAGACTACAAGCAGCTATCATAACATCTGCTAAAAACACATCAATAAACAAGAAAGAAAGAAAAAACCATGGATAACTCAAGAGTCAATCAATCTTATTGATGAAAGAAGAACATGGAAAAGAGGAGCAAATGAAGTAGAAAGGTTAAGATATAAAACTTTGGATAAAAGAATTTTATCCAACAGTTATATAAAAGACTGAAAAAACTGGATAAATAAGCAGTGCACTGAGATAGAAGAATTACAAAATAGGAACAAAACCAGAGAAGCATTCCTGAAAGTGAAAGAACTTAATGGAAAAGCAAAACATACACAGTCTAATAACATCAAGGACAAAGATGGAAACATACTCATTGATAAGGAAAAGATAAATGGAAGACTAATAACATAATAATAATAATAATAAATAAATATAATAATAAATGGAAGAAGGGGTGCTTAAGGGTCAAAGCTGTATAACTGAGAGGAGACCTCCACATAGCCTTTAAAAGAATGCGGAGAACCGACCAGGGCTTCTGACCTAATGTCCAATCCTCACCTTCTCGTGGTGCACCCTGTTGGGTATCTACTTTGATACTGAACGAACGAGGATGGGTTGGCAATTTGGGATTTAGCCGACCAAATTGTATTCTTATTGGTTAAACCAAAATAAAAAATGATGGTACAACATGACAAAATTTCATGCCGGCTGGGACGTCGCCCGGTTAAACAAGGCCCCCGTTGTTTTCGCCAGGGAACCAGGGCGAACAACGAAAAGTCAGCTACTGGAACAAATCTGAAAACAAACCCCAATTCAACATCACCAGAGTTAAAGATCGGTACTATCAACATAAGAAGCCTGAATGGCAAAGAAATGGAGCTAGCTGAGGAATTAGATAAGTACCAGATCGACATAATAGGGGTGACTGAAACAAAAAAGACCAAAACTGGTGAGATCTTTCTGAGCAATAAATACAAAATGTTATATTCAGGCAATGACAATCAAGGAAAAGAAGGAGTAGCCATAGTATTCAACACAAAATACGAGGCTAATCTTCTTGAATGGCAGTCAGTCTCAAGTAGAGTAATGTGGGCAAATATGAGAATGGGGAACTGGACAATGAGACTTATTTGTGCCTATGGTCCCACAGAAGGTTCTACTAAGGTAGAAGTGGAGGAATTTTTTGAGGCTTTAGAAAAAGCAACTGACACAATGAAAAAGGAAAAGTTGGTCCTTGTTGGGGATCTAAATAGTAGAGTAGGAAATGATTGTGAGACATACAAAAATATTTTGGGAAAATTTGGAGAAAAGAGCAAAGCTAATAATAATGGCAAATATCTGTTGGATTTCTGCTCAGGACATGGACTGGTTATTACTAACACCATGTTCCAACATAAAAATGTGCACAAATTCACATGGAGAGAAGAGGCTAGGAATAAGAAAAGTCTCATTGACTATGTTATTGTTGATAGTGATGTTTTCTCCCTGGTGCAGGACACCAGAGTGTACAGAGGATTTGAAATTGGAAGTGATCACTATTTAGTCTTGAGCAGGATAAAATTGAATTTCATATTGAAAAGAATAACATGTAAGAAAGTTTTAAAGCGAATAAAAGTTGAGCAGCTCTCAGATGTGAACTGTAGACTAAAATACAGAAATATTATTGAAAAGAAAATGAAAGAGTTTGAGAACAGGAATCAAACCTTGGAGATTCAGTGGCAAACTCTGAAGGAAACATTGATTGATTCTGCCAGAGAGGCATGTGGTGAGGTTGTGTGCAAGGATAAAAAAATCAGAACTCCCTGGTGGACACAGGAAGTTAAAGAGGCAGTGAAGGAAAAGAAGAAAGCATATCAAAAGTTCCTGGCAAATAAGTCAGCTTTTACTCTTACAGAATACAGAGACAAATGTAAGAAAGCTAAACAGTGTGTAAAACTAGCTAAACAAAAGTCATGGGAGGACTTTGGCAAGAATATAGAAAATAAATATCAAGAAGGTGGCAAAATATTCTGGAGGTTGTTGAAGAAGCTTAGGAATGGAGGAAAGAGTGCTGTAAAAGGAATTAGAGATGATAAAGGTGAAATGAAAACAGGAGAAAAAGATATCCTTGAAGTATGGAGTAATTACTTTGAAAAACTGCTAAATGAAACAAGCAGTGATGACAGCACAGTGATAAAAAACACTGACCAGGCATGCAGTCAGGAATACATATCCATACTTGAAGTAGAAAAAGCCATCAAAGGCTTGAAATGTGGAAAGGCAGCAGGAGTAGATGATATTCGACCAGAAATGCTGAAGTATGGTGGTATAAGAGTCTTACAGTGGCTGCACTGCATAGTTCAGAAAGCCTGGACAGAGGGACGAATTCCCGATGATTGGAGTAGAGCTCTCATAGTACCCATATATAAAAAGGGAAATAAAACTGAATGTGAGAATTACAGAGGTATTTCCCTACTGAGTGTTCCTGGCAAGATCTATGCAAGTATACTTGAGAAACGGTTGAGAAGAATTGTGGAAGAAAGGCTTGGTGAAGAACAAGCTGGATTCAGGCCAAATAGAGGCTGTCAGGATCAGATCTTCACTTTACGACAAATAGTCGAGAAAGCATGGGAATATAACAAAGATCTGTATTTAAGTTTTGTCGATTTGGAAAAGGCATATGACAAGGTGCCAAGAGAGAGAAGCTATTCAATACGCTGCAGTTATATGGTGTCAATGGGGCATTATATCAAGCAATACTTAGTTTTTATTTGAGTTGTGAGTCAGCAGTTAGAATTGAAGGAAGTACAGGAAGATGGTTTAATGTTAAATCTGGTGTGAGACAGGGATGTACATTATCCCCTCTGTTATTCATTATCTATATGGATCACATTATGAAGGAATGTGGTATTAAACCTGATATCAAAATTGGAGATGTTAATGTCAGCTCTTTGCTTTATGCGGATGATGTTATACTTCTAAATAAATCCGCTACAAGTCTGCAAGATTCTCTGACTAAATTGAATAGCTGTTGTAATAGATATGGTATGAAGGTCAGCAATAAAAAACAAAGACAATGAAAATAGGCAGAATCATTGAAAATATCAACTGTGTTGTGAATGGAGAACCTGTGGAACAAGTAAAACATTTCAGCTATTTAGGCACGATTTTTACTGAAGATGGTAAACTAAATATAGAAATAGACAACAGAATCAGCAAAGCTGGTATCGTGGGAAGTCAATTGAATAAATTCATATGGAATAAGAAAGAAATTAGTCGGAACACTAAATTAGCTGTATACAAGACTGTGTTCAAACCAATTTTAACTTATGGATCTGAGAGCTGGGTCAGAAGTAAAACACTTGACCAAAGACTAGAGACCGCAGATATGAGAGTCCTGAGAAAGATTAGAGGCGTGAACAGATGGCATCAATGGCAATATCATATTAAAAATGAGGATATTAGGAAAGAACTTGACATTGTCAGCATCCAGGAATGCGTTAGCAGAGCTAATCTCAGATGGTATGGTCACTTAAATAGAATGGGAGAGGAAAGATTAGCAAAACAAGTGTTCTCTGCTAGGTTGGCAGGAAAACGACCCAGAGGAAGACCAAGATATAGGTGAATTGATACGGTACAAAGTGCCTTAGACGATAGAAATATAAGATCTGATAATGTTGGAGTCTTGACAAGTAACAGACTGATTTGGAGGAAAATTGTAGATAGGAAGTTAGTAATAATGTAGTTTTTTCATGTAGTACTGTCATATCCTGTACACCCCTTGAGGGTACATGGCAGGAATTTGATGATGATGATGATAAATGGAAGACTAATAATATAATAATATTATTAAAGATGGGTGAAGTACTTATCAGATCTCTATGATGATGATAATGGTAACATGTTAGATGATCCACAACACCTTAAGTTAAACGTAAAAAGAGATACCACTCTACCCACAAGAAAAGAGGTAGAACATATAATCAAGAATCTTCCTAATAATAAATCCCCTGGATGTGATAATATTCCTGCTGAGCTGCTGAAAGCTTTGACTGGCAATAATAACAACTATTTAGTGGAATCCATTCAGGACATCTATAAAACTATACAATTATCTGAAGTTTTTACAACATCTACCTGCATACCAATTCCAAAGAAACATAATGCACAAAATTGCGAGGATTACAGAACTGTGAGCCTAATATCCGATGCATTTAAAAATATTTTATACATCATTAACAAACAAATTGAAAGAGCCATAAGCAGTGAATTCAGTGAACAACAGAAAGGCTTCAGAAGAGGAATGGGAACCATTAATGCTATCCAGGAATTAAAAATACTAATAGAAAAATCACTTGAAAGAAACAGGAACATTTATATATGCTTCATAGACTTTCAGTAGGCTTTTGACTGGGTAAAACATAATAAAATGTTCAATAAATTAGACATAGAAGATCATGTACTTAAGATTATAAAAATGATTTACACCAAACAGAAAAGGCAGCTGTTTAACAATGAGACTTCTGTAGTGAAAATAAAAAGAGGAGTTAGACAAAGTTGTATCCTTTCACCAAATCTATTTAATATCTATATGAGACAGTGATGAAAAAGATTGAAAAACAAAAAATAGGAATTAGTATCAATGGTATAAAATACAACAATCTTAGATATGCTGATTATACCATTCTAATAGCAGAAAAAAAATTAATCAAATTAATGCAGCTACTGATTGAAGAAGGTAAAGAATTTGGATTAGATATAAATGCAAAAAAGACCAAATTTATGAAAATCTCAAAAGAAAGCAGATCCGAGCCAGAAATATTCATAAACAATATGAAAATTGAACATACAACAGAATACAAATATTTAGGCACCTACTTTACTGCAGATGGAAAGCAAGATAAAAAAATAAAAATAAGAATAGCCATAACTAAAGATGCATTCTGAAAAAATAAAGATCTGCTCAGAAGTTCTGCGAGTATTGAGACAAAGAAAAGAATGATTATTATTATTATTCCGGACAACTCCAAGGAGTCTACAGACTCATCGAGGGAGACCCTAACATAATGTCAAGAACAACTATTCGACATTCACACAGTATCTATCATACCTCGCCTTGAACTCATTCATGGTCGTAGCACCCACAACAGACTCTGGCAGCTTATTCCACTCATTCACCACTCTCCAAGTAAAAAACCTAGCTCTAACACCCCTGCTAACCACATTCTTGCCCAGCTTCCATGTATGGCCCCTAGTCCTCCCACCACCAGTCCTATTCTCAAAAATATCTTCTGGATTAATCTTATAGAAACCCTTCAGTAATTTGAATGTCTCAATCATATCACCCCTTTTCCGCCTATCGACCAATTTTTGCAACCCACAAATCTTCAACCTCTTCTCATAAGATTCATTCCACAGACCTGCTATCATCTTGGTCACTCGTCTCTGGATCCTCTCCACCTCCTCCTCCTCCCCATCAAGAAGAAACCCTGGCACCCATATCTGGGCACAGTAGTCTAGATGGGGTCTTAACAAAGCTTGATACAGAGGAACAATAACTTGTTTGTCTCTGCTTGTTAAAGTATTTTTCAGAAGCTAAGTGATTTGATGAGCTGATTTAGACACTTTTGCAATGTGCCCCCTAAACTTCAATTCCCTATCCACCAACAATCCCAAATCCCTGGCATCATCAATCTCCTGGAGTACAGTTCCACCAATGTGATATACTGCTGCTATTCTTTTCACCCCAAAATGCATAACTTACATTTTGCCACATTAAATTGACATCCATTTTCCCTAGCCCAGTCCTCCAAACTATCCAAATCATCCTGTAAAATTTTGACATCCTGTACACTCACAATTGCTCTACCCAATTTTGCATCATCAGCAAACAAGTGAACACTTCCTCTCAGATCCTTTCCTATATCATTGATGAACAAATTGAAAAGTAGTGCTCTAAGAACAGAGCCCTGCGGCACACCACTAGTCACAAGCCGTCTTTTGGGACTCAACTTATGAATAAACCACTCTCTGGTATCTCTCCATCAACCACCCTCCTATCCATCTCACCAACCCTGTATCCATCCCCATCTGCTCCAGTTTACTGATTAGAGTTCCATGTGGTATCCTGTCTAAGGCCTTTGCAAGGTCCAGTAGAATCACTGTAAACCCATTACCCTTATCCAGTTCAGCCGTCACTGTGTTATAAAACGTGAACAAGTTATTGAGGCATGATCTACCCTTCATAAAACCATGTTGTCCCCCCATACAATATCCCATTTTCATCTATCCAATCCTGTATTCTTTTCTTGACTAATTTCTCCAAGACCTTGACAACGATTCCTGATATGCTAATCGGTCGATAATTTACAACAGCAGTCTTGGAACCTCCTTTATGCAGTGGAACTATTTTCTCCTCTTTCCACCCCCTCGGGACTAACCCAGACCCGAGACTCAAATTAAACAAAATGGTCAAGGGTACTGACAATTCTTTAGCCGCTTCACGTACGACACGAGCTGGTATACCATCCAATCCCACAGATGTATTGATATTGAGGTTATGCAATAGACTACTCGCCTCCACTTCATTCACCACAATTCCCGTATAATCTATTGGTTCATGGTTCATTCATTTCTGCAATGTCACCACCTGGATGATATATTCTTGCAAAGTGCTACATGATAAAAACATTACTGTGGCCATTTTTCACATATAGAAGTGAGACCTGGATATTCAAGAAAAGAGTAAGACAACGGATAATGGCCTTTGAAATGTGGTGTTATAGGAGAGCTCTGAAAATCCCATAGACCGAACATGTGACAAATACAGATGTCCTACAGAGAATGAGAATACAGAGATCTTTATTACAGGAAATGATTCAGAGAAAGATGAGATTGGCAGGACATGTACTGAGAGGTTCAGCAGGACAGAGGATACTAACAGTTTTAGAAGGAAAAATTATGGGAAAAGGATCAAGAGGTAAAAAATGAAGGACATGGCTTGAAGATATAAGATCATGGACAGGATCACATGGCTATGCAGAAACAAAAAGGAAAGCCACCAACAGAGAGAACTGGAAGGACATGGTGCTGCACCCTCTCACTGAGGAAGCTGCATGATGATGATAATATACTTATACCTTTAGAAATTTAAAAATACAATCAATTATAGAATTTCTCCTAATTATTGGTGATTTATTTAACCAGAAGCAAAATGTCTTTTTCCCTTCAGACATAACTCTGGTTTCTCTATGCGGTACATTTGGAAAACCAGAAGCACTAAATGATTTGTTGCATCCCACCCCAAGTTGTGCCTGGGTTGAATATGTTAAGATACCACAGAGATGAGGGGGGGGGATATGAATACGTACATAGACCCTGTGAAAAAAGGGTATATGTGGAACTACAAGGGGGTGGTGATTATGAAGAGCTCAGGAGACAGCTTGCAGGTGTAGCATGGATGATGCAAAGTTGGGACGAACCATAAAGATTAGTGAAGATGTTGTGGCCTTGCAAGAAGACTTGAATAAATTGAGTGATTGGGCAAGCAAATGGGGATGTTAGTTCAATGTTGCAAAATGTAAGGTTTTAAAATTTGGAAAACAAAGATGGGATGCAGAATTTATGCTTGGTGAGAATATATTGTTGGAAGTAGAGGAAATAAGAGATCTGGGGGTGATAGTGGATAAGGATCTAAAATTTAGGGGACACATCACCAAAATTGTGAAGATAACACAAAGACTTCTGGGAATGATGCGGAGGACACTGACGTGTAGAAGTAGGGAGATTCTTGTTCCATTGTATAAGGCTTTGATTAGGCCACACATGGACTATTGTGCCCAGATTTGGTCACCGGGTTTTCAGAAGGATGAAGAGATGTTGGAAAGGGTCCAAAGGCGACTGACTAAGGTAGTTTCTGACCTCTGGAATGTTGAGTATGAGGAAAGATTGAGAAGATGTAATTTGCAAAGTCTAGTGGAGAGAAGGAAGAGGGGAGATATGATAGAGACCTACAAGTTGGTAAGGGGTTGTTATAAGATCAATGGTGGAGAATTTCTACAGAGAATAGCGGGATATCAGGGGAGAACCAGAGGTCATTCCTGGAAACTGTATAAAGAGGGTGTGAGTAGGGGAGTGAGAGGCAGGTTTTTTTCGTGCAGAGTTGTGAATGATTGGAATGCCTTGCCTGAGAGTGTGGTGTCTGCAAGGAGTTTGAGTGTGTTTAAGACACGGCATGATGAGATGTGTGTGTGATAAAAGGACCTCCCAGATGAGTCTTTGACTCCATGAGGTCTTGTTTAATAATAATATATATATATATATATATATATATAAAATACAAATATAACCTACCTCAAGATGTGAAATGGTGTATTTCTTCAAATTGCCAATGTTGTTATCATTCCACAATAAACATAAAGTATAATTAGTCCATGCTCTATTCAGATCTTCTCTAATCCACCATACACCATTTTCAGTACAGTTCTTGAAAGCATACTCTGAAAATAATTTAATGCAACTATAATCAGCTCTGTATAATTGACATTGCACATTTATTGGGTGGCAAAATTATGCATTTCTATATAAAGGGATACTTACATCTCAGGTGTGTGTGTGTGAGAGAGAGACTACAGTATGGCATAAGGACTTGTAAAAGCAGAGTGAACAAATGAGATACAGAGAGGGGAGAGAGAGAGAGCGCTGTTGGCTAGATATGGTCTGCAGTTGAGTGAAGGTAGCAGTATGAAATTGTGTAACGTGATGCTGAAAGAAGAGAATGTGTCCAAGCTAGAAATAAAAATTAGATAGTATAAGCTATTAGAAAAGATAAAGTATTCTAAAATGAAAGATAGGACTCCAGGGATGGCCATAAGAGTCAAAAGGCAAACATCTTGTAAAACGATAGGCAGAGGAATCTGGTAAGAAAACAAGGACCTGGTTATCAGTTATGTTTATATACCAATGCAAGGAATATTAGAAATTAAAGGGACAGGGTTTGTGACCCCTGACCAAATCAGATGGTCTGAAAATCACTGATATCAGCCTAGATGTGGTTAACAGGGGTGATGATATTTCAATGGGAATAAGAAGGCAGAAAAGATAAGAGAGAAAGAGGAGCGTTACTGATTATCTTAGAGAAGTTGTGTTCCACTCCAAAATCAAGGTACCAGTAGTGATAGTAATTTTAAGGCCATTGTAATTTGTAAAGTGTTAATAAGAAGAAATTCTCATAGACAAGCTTATATGTTGGTTAGGCATTACTAAATCACTTAAGGAATTGACAACGTAGATAAGAATATAAATTAAATTACACTTTAATAAATATTTCCGATATTTCGGTAACATTGCCATCTTCAAAAGGAACTTACAAAAAAAGGCACATGCACGTAGGCACTATAACACAGTAACTGAGAATGAAGTGATGAAGCTATTGTTCTTCTAAAAGTCCTGATGGTGCCCCCTAGCGAGCTATATAGGTATTCTTGGCCGTTGGGCTGAAGGTCTGCTAATGTAAGCCTTCCAAATTTGGGGCAGTCTCATACAACCAAATTTGTTGAGGTTTGGAGAGTTTCTTAGGGCTGAGGCTGATTCCATGAATAGTCTTTCGAATTTGTATTTACTATGGTGTATTACTGTAGCTTTCTTCCACCATATTCTGTGGCATGTATCCAGAGCATGGTCTGCAAGACCAGAGTGGCTGTACTTGTGAAACCGGATGTAGTCCTTGTGTTCCGAATCTGATATTTACTGTCCTGCCGGTTTGGCCAAAGTAAGACAGTTTTGAGCTGCAAGGAACCTGATATACACCTGATAGGTCTAGGGGAAGTGACTGGTCTTTAGGTGGAAAGGATAAGAGATGCCAATTTTCTTTATGGTCTGTAACAGGAGGTCAAGTCATGTTTTTTTAAGATTTTGGTAATTTTTTCCGAGGTGCCTCAGATGTAGGCAATGGTGATGGATTTAGAGTAATCCTTGTTGTGAAGGGGGGGGGTTGTGGTTTGTTGGTTTCAGTATTTTTTGGGGGATAACCATTGGCTGAGAAAGTGTTGAGGATGTGATTTAGTTCAGTGTTTAGGGCCTTGTCGTTAGAACAGATTAGTTTAGCCTTGTTGTATAGTGTTTTCACCACTCCATACTGTTGTGTCGGGGGGGGGGGGGGGGGATTGTTGGTGAATGTACCTGCCTGTATGGGTGGGTTTTCTATAAACTGAGAAAACCGAAGTTCCATCAGGCTGGCAGGTGACTAGTGTGTCTAGGAAAGGGAGGATGTTGTTTTCCTCTTTTTCCAGAGTGAACTTGATTCTGGGGTGTCGGTTGTTTAAGTGTGTTAAGGAGAGGAGTGTATCAGAGCCATGTGGCCAAATAGCAAACATATCATCAATGTAAAGAAGCCATATGGTTGGTTTTTGTGGGGCAGAGGCTAAGGCTTTTTCTTCAAAGGTCTCGATAAAGAAATTGACCAAGGGTGGGGAGAGAGTGGTGAACCCATGGCTGTCCCCTCTGTTTGTAGAATTTTCCATGCCAAATGAAATAGCCCGAGTTCATTGTGAACTGAAATAGGGCTGAGATATTGGGAGAAAATTTAGCTTGGATTAGCTCTAAAGTTTCCTTGAGTGGGACATTTGTGAATAAGGAGGAGACGTTAAAGATGACCATTATGTCAGTATGTTGGAGTGTAAGGTTTTCTATGCTGGCTTTGAAGTGGGTTGAGTTTTTTTTTTTATGTGTGATGCCAGTATAGTGTGTGAGCACTTTGGCCAAATGTTTAGCTAATTTGTATGTGGGGGGAATCAATGCCATCCACTATGGGACGTAATGTCACATTTTCTTTATGTATTTTTGGGAGTCCATCCTCAACACTTTCTCAGCCAATGGCTAACCCCCCCCCAAAAAAATCCAAAAAATATTGAAACCAACAAACCAAACCCCCCCCCTCCCCCTGCACAACAAGATTACTCTAAATCCATCACCATTCCCTACATCCGAGGCACCTTGGAAAAAATTACCAAAATATTAAAAAAACATGACTTGACCTCCTGTTACAGACCATACAGAAAATTGGCATCCCTTATCCGCTCCACTAAAGACCAACCACTTCCCCTAGACCTACCTGGTATGTACCAAGTCCCTTGCAGCTGTAAACTGTCTTACTTTGGCCAAACAGGCAGGACAGCGAATATCAGAACACAAGGACTACATCTGGTTTCACAAGTACAGCCACTCTGGTCTTGCAGACCATGCTCTGCATACATGCCACAGAATACGGTGGAAGAAAGCTACAGTAATATACCACAGCAAATACAAATTCGAAAGACTATTCATGGAATCAGCCTCAGCCCTAAGAAACTCTCCAAACCTCAACAAATTTGGTTGTATGAGACTGCCCCAAATTTGGGAGGCTTACATCAGCAGACCTTCAGCCCAAAGGCCAAGAATACCTACATAGCCTGCTAGGGGGCATCATCAGGACTTTCAGGAGAACAATAGTTTCATCACTTCATTCTCAGTTACTGTGTTATAGTGCCTATGTGCATGTGCCTTTTTTGTAAGTTCCTTTTGAAGATGGCAACGTGAAGTTGCCGAAATATCGGAAATATTTATTAAAGTGTAATTTAATTTATATTCTTATCTACGTTGTCAATTCCTTAAGTGATTTAGTAATAGTAAGAAGAAAGTTTAGATATTTAGTGAAGTGCTGCTACAGGTCAGATAATGTAAAGAAAGATGATACTGAAATGTTCAAGCAATGAGATTAGTGAATGACATGCAAGTGGCAATAATGGGTGATGCAAAGTATGGAATCATTACACGGAAGCAAAGAAGACCATTCATAGTCAAGAGAATGAATTTCTTCAGCAGCTCAAATTCCTGAGCAACTTCACAACTGGGCTACTTGTATATAGAGGCTAATGACTTCACAATTGCCTTAGTATCCCATAATGTAAAGTGCACACACACACCCGCTTGGATGTGTATAATACTAGGTATTATGGGGAAGGTCACTACGGAGACTGGTTTCGACCTGTATTATTTTCTCATCAATGGGAGCCAGACCCCTGAAGATATACCAAGGGTGAAGTAATGCAGAAGCCATATATTTCTCCATATGATGATTTTTCCTTTCAGTCGTTTCTGACTCTAGGTGACTTTGTAGGAAAGTTTTCTTGCAAACATAGTGTTCCTGATAAGATTTTTACAGGGTAGTTCACCATTGCTTTCCCTACCCCACCTCCATTTTATCCGAGCTCGGGACCAGCATCTGTAGCTGAGGAATCAGACCTAGTCTGATTTATTATACAGATGAATGACATGGATTACAGACATATTCATGACTGTAATCCATGTGTGTTCACAAGGCTAGTTTGCCTGTTCTGGGATATGAAAAACCTGAGTTTCTGGGTGAAAAAGAACCCTACCTCTGTATGAGACCAGCTAACTCACCTTTCTTCAAAAGAGATCAGATAAAGGTTCCTCACGTCACTAACAGGAATCAAACTCAGGTCTTTCCGACCAAAGAGCTTCATCTATATTGACTGAGCTAGAGGCTCTATTTCCCCATATATAAGTAGTCAAAAGATGTCACCTTGAAAACTTAAGTTTCTGTGGTTTAGCAGTTCTGTGGGAAGTTTCTGGTGTTGAGACCATATTATGATGTAAATAAAGAGTTTAATAAAAAAAAAAATAAGCAACTAAAATCCGACAAGCTTCTTAAGTCATAAGACTTACATCGGTAGAGGTACTGGTACAAAAACATTTTAAATAACAAAAGACTATAAACAATTAATTACATGATGACTTCATAACTGTTACATACAAATGAGAAACCAGAATAAATATGGTAAATTCATTACTGTATGCATGCTGGAACATTGCTAGTTGTTGCTATCACATTCTGTGGCATAACACATGTCATATCCTAGGCCTGTGGCAGTTAATTTTTGATGAAAGCAGACCATACTTGGTGTAAGATTAAGCCTCAGTTTTTATTGCATTGTGTATTGAGTGTAGAGCCTCTCATATCCAAGGGAAAAGCATCCACTTCAGCACAAAAGTGTATCAGTGACAGCCAGACCCAGAAGAGATATTATTATTATTACGTGACACCTCCAAGGAGTCCAAAGATTCGTCGAGGGAGGGCACCTACCATCGCACCAAAAACCATAAACAATGCTTGGTGTAAAATTAAGCCTCAGTTTTTATTGCATTGTGTAGGGAGTGTAGAGCCACTCATATCCAAGGGAAAAACATCCCTTCAGCACAAAAGTGTATCAGTGAGAGCCAGACCCATCAGAGATATTATTATGTGACACCTCCAAGGAGTCCAAAGACTCATCGAGGGAGGGCACCTACTATTGCACCAAAAACTCTCTGCCTCCACCAAGCAGAAGTCCCATACTTCCAATATATATACAAATAGTCAAAAAGTGTCACATCTTATTAAAATACTCTGGATTTTTTCACCACAAAAATTGAAATTGTACTATGTGATTATATACTGCATTACATCTGTACATCTTATTCTTCCAACACTTTTAAGTACTTTTGCAATTTGTTGAAAGTTTTTTCACTTAATTATACTATAGATTAAAGATGTGAAGAAATTATATTCTTTGTTTAATCTTTTATCCAAGTATAAGCAAACAATGTTTGCACATGAAATATCTTCACAACTCAGCTACTTTATAGAAGCTAATGACTACTAAGGCAATTGACATGAAATTAGCCTCTATATACAAGTAGCCCAGTTGTGAAGATACTTCATGCACAAACATTGTTTGCTTACAGTTGGATAAAGGAATAAATCAAAAACATGATTTCTTGGCATCTTTAATTTTTAGTATAACCAAGTGAAAAAAAACTTTCAGCATCCATGACATGTGTTGGATCCAATAATTATACCCCACATGTTAATAGCAAAAGCCACCATCATGCCACCAGTAAATGAGAGTAACTGTGTATGTTTTCATTTAGGAGATAGCTGGGCAAGCTTTGCTGAAGAAAATATATCTGTGGGAACTACAAAGCAGGACACTACAACAAACTCAGGAACAAACTAACTAAAAAAGAAAACAATCAACTGAAGGGAAAGGCAAACAGGTAGTACCAATCTTTCTTCAGCACCTTCGCCACAACTCCAGATATACAGATTGGCCTATAATTTGAAGCCACAGCCTTATCACCACCTTTATGCAGTGGAACAATTTCACCTCACTTCCATTCCGTTGGAACCTATGCTGTTGTAAGACTTATTAAACAAGCAAGCCAATGCTACTGCCAATTCCCTGGAACATTCCCTTAAGATGCATGGTGATATGTCATCAAATTCTATCGCCTTATTGACATCAAGTTTATTTATTTCCTCAAATACCTCCTACTCACTCATCTGTTAATAGGTTCATGGAGAGGTACGATAGATACTGTGTGGATAGTTTGGGTATCCCATGATGAGTCTTCAGATTCAAATGAAGATGCCCATGCAATAATAATAATATGAAAAGATGGAATGTGATGGCAAAAAAGCACAGTCATTTATCATGTGTACAGTTTACTTTTTATATCTTCCATCTTTATTGTTACATATTTACTATTTTTATATCTTTCATGCATGTGGTATCATTACAAAAAAATTTGTGAAGAGTGAGAATCCCAGTAAAGTTTTACCACATAGCGTTTTCATCTTAGAAAATCGCTATAAAAATTTGTCCACTTTAAAAATAATTGCAATACAGTGGTATCTCGCTAATCCGATCCTCTTTAGTCCGAACCCTCCAGTAATCCGAACTGCAGTTTGAAAGAAAAAAGTTTTATTTATTACATATTATTTTGTGTACTATTATTTTAATTAATAATTATTTTAACTATTATTATTTATTTTATTATTATTACGGTACAGTATTTTTTTTCATACTGTTGATTGTACGGTTATACTGGAGGAGTATTTTGATTTATTGTGTATTCACGTTTGCTTTTTTATACTGTACAGCACGTACTGTATTTTTGGCATGAATCACAAATACATTATATACAAAAAGAGGAAATTCATAACGTGCATAATTTGGTTAAATATATAAATCCAGATGTTGAAATTTCACAAACAGATGTTACGGAATGGATTACAGATAGAACGGAAAGTGAATTCGAAATCAAATCAGATGATGAAATTATAAATATGACGCTACAGATTGAATTAGAAGATGATGAAGAACTCTAAGAAAAAAAAAGTAAAACATGAAGGGGGATCTGACAGTTTTAACATGTGTATAGAACGAACTAAGCAGAATGATAAGCCATTACACAAAATTTTGTTGCTAATGCAGCTCCGAGAGGAAGCATTCGAAAAAAGTTTAGCTTCAAAGAAGCAAAAGAAAATTAGGGACTTTTTTACAAAGAAATAAAAAAAAAACTTTTTTGTGCTATTTTGTGAAACTTTTTTGTGCTGTGTACAAGAAAGTGTTTTTTTTTTTACGTAAATTAAGTTACGTACTGAACTATGCAATTTTATTAAATCAGAATCCTCAACAATACAGGTACATACAAATTAAATTTTTTACTAAAATAAACTTGTGTACCGTATTATTATTATTTTTTGTTGTTTTATATTACAGTACAGTAGCTTTTTTCTATCAGTTAATTTATTTACAGAATTAAATTGATATACCATTAGAATCTGATTATTTTTGTCTTAAACGCTGGTTATTGTTGTCTCTTGGGGAGAAATTCGCTAATCCGAACTTTTCGCTAATTCGAACAAGCATGGTTTTTATTAGTTCGGATTAGCGAGATACCACTGTATTTTATTAAGCAATTATTTCATTTATTTTTAAAGTGAACAAAGGATATTTACGTGTGTTGAGGCTTAAGTGCTGTGAAGAATTCATGTTAGAGGTTTAATGGAATATTAAACTGGGTGCTATGACGGTGAACGAGTTCAAGACAAGGTATGATAGATACTGTGAGAATGTAATCGCATAGTTGTGTGGACATGATATTTAGGGCCTCCCTCGATGAGTCTAAGGACTCATGGAGTCGCCCGAAATAAAAATAATAATAATAAAAATTAACAGCACTGAGAAAGGATTAAAACTCATTTTAATACTTCCAATATTTCGTCTCCGTCACAGAGACATCTTTGGAGATTACAAAAACGTTTTGTAACAACACACACAACTACAATACAAAGTGAAACTAAAGTCCTATCTAGGTCGTGTGCCCTCTATGGGCATTTGCAGGTTGCCCGGGATGTAAAGAGGGATCTCTGATAATTAAAGTTTCCGAAATTTTGGGAAGTTTAATGCAACCATATTTGTTTAAATTAGGTCGATTCCTGAGTGCAGATGCAGATTCAAAGCATAGTCTTTCTTTTTTGAATTTACTATGGTGGAGCATGGTAATTTTATCCAGGAGATTCTGTGGGATGTATCCAAAACATGGTCTGCAAGGCCAGACTGACCATAATCGTGTTTGCAGATGTAAGAACTGTGGTCTTTAAACCGGATGAATGCTGACCTGCCTGTTTGTCCGAAGTAGGCAAGTTTACAGAAACAAGGTACTCTGTATTGAATATAGAGTACCTTGACTCTATATCTGACGTGAATAAATTGAGTGATTGGGCAAGCAAATGGGGACAAGAGTTCAATGTTGCAAAACGTAAGGTCTTAAAATTTGGAAAACAAAGATGGGATGCAGAATTTATGCTTGGTGAGAATATACTGTTGGAAGTAGAGGAAATAAGAGATCTGGGGGTAATCGTGGATAAGGAACTAAAATTTAGGGGACACATCGCCAAAATTGTGAAGATAACACAAAGACTTCTGGGAATGATGCGGAGGACACTGACGTGTAGAAGTAGGGAGATTCTTGTTCCATTGTATAAGGCTTTGATTAGGCCACACATGTACTATTGTGCCCAGATTTGGTCACCTGGTTTTCAGAAGGATGAAGAGATGTTGGAGAGAGTCCAAAGGCGACTGACTAAGGTAGTTTCTGACCTCTGGAATGTCGAGTATGAGGAAAGATTGAAAAGATGTAATTTGCAGAGTCTAGTGGAGAGAAGGAAGAGGGGAGATATGATAGAGACCTACAAGTTGGTAAGGGGTTGTTATAGGATCAATGGTGGAGAAGTTCTACAGAGAGTAGTGGGAGATCAGGGGAAAACCAGAGGTCATCCCTGGAAACTGCATAAAGAGGGTGTGAGTAGGGGAGTGAGAGGCAGGTTTTTTTCGTGTGAGTGATTGGAATGCCTTGCCTGAGAGTGTGGTGTCTGCAAGGAGTTTGAATGTGTTTAAGACACAGTATGATGAGATGTGTGTGAGATAAAAGGACCTCCTAGATGAGTCTTTGACTCCATGAGGTCTTGTTTAATAATAACCAGATAAGGGTAGCAAGTTTACGGTGGGGCTTAAAAGCTGTATGGAGGTTGTTCCTTTTTAATGATCTGGCTATTTTTTCTGAAGTACCATGGATGTAAGGAATAGCGATGGCATTTCTGAAGTCCTTCTGAAGAGATGGTCGGGGAATGGGGAAGGACTTGATTATTTTTTTAATTTTGTAGTCATTGTAGCCATTGGAAAGGAAGGTGTTGTGTATGTGATTGAGTTCGGTTGACAGGGCCGTTTTACTGGAACAAAGATTGTGGGCCCTATTGGTCGGAGTTTTAATAATGCCATATTGCTGGAAGGGGGTGGTGGTGGTGGTGGTGGGAGAGTTTGTGAATGTATCTACCTGTATGAGTAGGTTTTCTATATACAGAGAAAGAAAGGTTACCATTAGGAATTCATGTTACTAAGGTGTCTAGGAAAGGTTAACTATTGTTATTTTCCTTTTCCATCGTAAACTGGATTCTTGGATGTAGACTATTGAGGTGACTGAGGAAGGAATCTAATGTGTCTGGGCCATGAGGCCAAATAGAGAACACATCAACTACATATCTTAGCCAGATAGAAGGTTTTAGAGGGAAAGAGTCAATGGCTCGTTTTTCAAAATTTTCCATGTAATAATTACCAAGAGGGAGTGGGGGGACCCATGGCAGTCCCCTCTATCTGTCTGTAGATTTTGTTCTTCAAAGAGAAATAACCAGAGTTGATGGCAAAGGAAAAGAGCTCTAAGATATCAGAAGGAAAAAGGTTTTTTAAGAGACTTTTTTAAAAGAGAGTTAAGATGTCAAATAGGGTAATATTTGTAAACAAAGAGATGATGCCAAAGCTGACTAATATATCTGTATAATTTAAAGTAAGATTTTCAATTAAGTTTTTAAAATGGGTGGGGTTTTTTTTACATAAGAAGAGGTAAGACCAGTGAGGGGTTTCAAAGCATTAGCTAGCTGCTTAGATAATTTGTAGCAAGGTGCATTGGTGGCCTCTACTATAGGTCTTAGGGGAGAATTAGGTTTGTGGATTTTGGGTAAACCGTATATCCAGGGGGGGATGAGAACAGAATGGTTTGAGTTTTTTTGTAATGTCAGGAGGACAGGAAGAAACATTTTTAAATAGGTTTTTTAATTTTTTAACTTGAGTTTTTGTGGGATTGTGTTCCAGTGGTATGTAGGTAGCGTGATCACGGAGAATAATATCCATTTTCTGATTATATTCTGAGGTGTTGAGAACAACAGTGGCATTATCCGCATGAGCTCTGGTGATGACAATACTTTTTTCTTTCCGTAATTTTTTGAGGGCGGAGAGTTGACTGGAAGATAAATTAACTTTAGGAGGTGAAGAACGGGAGAGAATGTTAGTCTCTCCCGTTCTTCAAGTCTGATGTTATTGGCTGATATTATTGGCTGTTTCTGGAGCTAAGTGCCAGATTCCGCGTTTGATGTTGTACATAATATCCAATACCGGAACTTCAATAGGTGCGACAGCAAAATTGTGTCCAAGGCTTAGGGCACTAACGGCATCTTCGTTAAGTCTTTTAGAAGATAGGTTGACTACTGTATGGTACGGTTCAAGAGTTATTCCTAACTGTGTTAGGCTTAAAACCAAATTTAAATCTAATAAAGCCCTCCAGATATACAAACGTGCTAGTCTGGCACTATTATGAGAGCAGATTACTGAAACTCGCGCCAGCCTCGCTACGACAAAACACCGCCATTGTCTCGTTACAGACAGAGCTCTCCGCTATACTCAATCCTGAACTTTGGTCTAATCTCCTTAGCATCTTAGAAGCTTTCTCTCAAAAAGAATTCCAGAAAATAAAAAATAAGCACATCAAAAAATTCAATAACTTTGCAAATCTAAACTGCTACCTGAAGTTCAACCGCCCCATACAGTAGTCAACCTATCTTCTAAAAGAAGATAGGTTGACTACAGTATGGGGTTATGTATGGAAGATGCCGTTAGTGCCCTAAGCCTTGGACACAATTTTGCCGTCGCACCTATTGAAGTTCCAGTATTAGATATTATGTACAACATCGAACGCGGAATCTGGCACTTAGCTCCAGAAACAGCCAATAACATCAGACTTGATGTAGCTAACATTCTCTCCCGTTCTTCACCTCCTAAAGTTAATTTATCTTCCAGCTCTCCACCCTCAAAAAGAAAAAAGTATTGTCATCACCAGAGCTGATACGGGTAATCAAAATATAATCGGAAAATGGATATTATTCTCCGTGATCGCGCTACCTACATACCACTGGAACACAATCCCACATAAACTCGAGTTAAAAAATTAAAAAACCTACTTAAAAATGTTGTTTCTTCCTGGCCTCCTGACATTACAAAAAAACTCAAACCATTCTGTTCTCATCCCCCCTGGATATACGGTTTACCCAAAATCCAAATTCAAACCTAATTCTCCCCCTAAGACCTATAGTAGATGCCACCAATGCACCTTGCTACAAATTATCTAAGCAGCTAGCTAACTCTTTGAAACCCCTCACTGGTCTTACCTCTTCTAAGAAAAAAAATTCCCCCATTTTAAAAACTTAATTGAAAATCCTACTTTAAATAATACAGATATATTAGTCAGCTTTGACATCATCTCTTTGTTTACAAATATTCCCCTATTTGACACCTTAACACTCTTAAAAAAGTTTTTCCTTCTGATATCTTAGAGCTCTTTTCCTTTGCCATCAACTCTGATTATTTCTCTTGGAAGAACAAAATCTTCAGATAGATAGAGGGAACTGCCATGGGTTCCCCCTCTCACCCCCTCTTGCCAATTATTACATGGAAAATTTTGAAATATGAGCCATTGACTCTTCCCCTCTAAAATGTAGTTGATGTGTTCTCTATTTGGCCTCATGGCCAAGACACATTAGATTCCTTCCTCAGTCACCTCAATAGTCTACATCCAAGAATCCAGTTTACGATGGAAAAGGAAAATAACAATAGTTTACCCTTCCTAGACACCTTAGTAACACGCCTTCCTAATGGTAACCTTTCTTTCTCTGTATATAGAAAACCTACTCATACAGGTAGATATATTCACAAACTCTCCCACCACCACCACCCCTTCCAGCAATATGGCATTATTAAAACTCTGACCAATAGGGCCCACAATCTTTGTTCCAGTAAAACTGCCCTGTCAACCGAACTCAATCACATACACAACACCTTCCTTTCCAATGGCTATAATGACTACAAAATTAAAAAAATAATCAAGTCCTTCCCCATTCCCCGACCATCTCTTCAGAAGGACTTCAGAAAAAATAGCCAGATCATTAAAAAGGAACGACCTCCATACAGCTTTTAAGCCCACCATAAACTTGCTACCCTTATCTGCTCCATTAAAGACCAGCTCCATCCTCTTTCAGTGCCTGGTGTATATAGAGTACCTTGTTCCTGTAAACTTGCCTACTTCGGACAAACAGGCTGGTCAGCATTCATCCGATTTAATGAACACAGTTCTTACATCTGCAAACACGATTGGAAGTTCTTAAACTTCCCAAAATTTGGGAAACTTTAATTATCAGAGATCCCTCTTTACATCCCAGACCACCTGCAAATGCCCATAGAGGGCACACCACCTAGATAGGACTTTAGTTTCACTTTGTATTGTATTTGTGTGTGTGTGTGTGTGTTGTTACAAAAAGTTTTTGTAATCCCAGAAGATGTCTCTGTGACGGAGATGAAATATTGGAAGTATTAAAATTAGTTTTAATCCTTTCTCAGTGCTGTTAATATTCCATTCAACCTCTAACATGAACAAAGGATATTAATAACTTAAAAGGAGATTACTTCCAACTTTTAAGAAATGTTTTATTTTATGGGTGGGAGGGAACAAAGCTCTGGATATATGTTTACTAATGTTTTATAATAGAGTGATAGCAGAATTAGGTAAGGGAAATGGCTACTGCTCCATGATACTGCTGGACTTTTCAAAAGCATTTGACAGAATATACTATATGGAAAACTATTACAAAAGTTGGAGCAAATGGGAGTGGATATGAAGGTGGTAGTATACAAAAAGAAGATAAAAAAAAGGTTACGTACTGCATACCACATTGATGGTACTGGATTGCAGGAAATTAAAATAAGACCGGGGACTTGGGGGCTAATGGTGGACAGGGAGTTGAAGTTCAAAGGGCGTAATCGGCCACATCTTGTATACCATGCATAGATTTGGTCACGTGTTTCTTCAGGATCAGGTGGTGGTGGAGAGGATTCGGAAATGAGTGACTAAGTAAAGGATAGATCTGTGGTATGTTCCCAACGAGGATAGGTTGAAAGTGTGTGTGGGTTACTAAGGTTAGTTAATAGGCAGAAAAGAGGGAGACGTGACAAAAACTTTAAAGTTACCAAAAGGATTCTATAAGCTAGATACAAAGGAAATTTTTTGATATATACCAAATAGAGAACTAGAGGTCATCGCTAGAATTTGTGTAAGCATGTGAGTAAGGATGAGCAGACTAGATTTTTTTCTTAGAGAGTGGAATGGATTGCCAGAATCAGTTGTGAGGTGGCCCATCACACTGAGCAAGTTTAAGAAAAAGTATGATAGGTATTGTGTATAAAGATTATTGTGGGTCTCCTACAATTAGTCTTCCAACTCCATGGAGATATCTGTATAATAATATATAATAACAATTATGCTTTTATTAATTGCTGGAAATTAACCTATTCTGGCCTCTTCTGGTTACACACACAGTTAAAATATATAATACACTGGTCTCATAGCCTTATGGGTGGGAGGCTTCAAAGAACTAGATTTATGATTTATTTATTATAGCTTGTTTATTATTATGGTTGGGTGGAATGATACATAGGGTGAAGTAGCAGCTGGAGCAATTACAAAAATGCCTACCGAGTGGATCAGCTAACAAAAAGAAGCAAGTGCATGATAAGATAAGTGAGAACATGATCGGGAGCGAAAGAAAAATTAAGGAGCGAGTGTTATATTGTGAATTGAAAGTAAAAGGTGTAGTAAAAGTTTTCAGTAATAAAAGAAGTAATAGATGAGAGTTTGACAAAATCGTGCTTTCTGGGTGTGAAAATTAATACTGTAAGTGAGGCTATTAGAGCACAGAAGCATTGGGCAAAAGAAATTATGGTAGTAGCCAGAACAAATGATTTAAAAGGTGAAAAATTTGCTATGAGAGAGGACTTGAAAGAATTACTAGAGGTAGCAAAAGGAAAGCATGAGCGAGTTAAGATAGTTAGTCTGTTGCTGTGATATGACAGAGTGGAGTTGAAAAGGAGGACCATAATTGCAAATGACTATGTGTAGGTTATGCAGGAGGAGTTGTGTGGAGTTTGTGGATGTGTGGAATGAGTATGATGGGTGAAAGAACTTATACAAGAAGGATGGCTTGCATTTGAATGGATTTGGTGTTCGGAGACTGGAAAAATTGTTGCTGAATGAAGTGAAAGTGGATGTGCTCAGAGATACTAGAGCTTTTAGGGAGGGTGGGAATGTTGTTGAGTGGATATGCAGACTTCAATGAGGCAGTTGAGTATAAGAATATGTATAATATGCCTGAGTTAGGATGAAGGATAACAAACTAAAATGGGATAGTCAGTAAAAGGAGTCAAAATAGGAGTGGGCTAGGGGACTTCTGCACTTTTTGTACACTAATGCCAGGAGTATTCAGAATAAGGAGGAATTTTTGGCCTTGGTTAATTTTTCCTGGATACAGGTTATTGGCATTAGTGAGACATGGCTAACAGAAGATAATAGAGTTAGTGGGGTAGAATGTGAGGGTTATAGTGTGTTCAGGAAAGACAGAGAGAAAAGAATCGGGGGGGGGGGGGGAGTGTTATTGATGATAGCTGATGAACTGCAGCCAAAGAGAATAGAAGTTCAACTTCAGGATAGTGAAAATAGCACATTTGAGGCTATCTGGTGTGAGATTGAGGTCAGCAGAACAAAATTCACAGTTGGGTGCTGCTATAGACCAGGCTATGGAATAGATGGAGATATTATGCATAGGCAAATAGACAATGAGTGGAGGAGAGGTAATTATTATGGGGATTTCAACTATAGTAACATTGACTGGAGGAAGTATTTTATGCAGTTACTAAGGGATAACTACCTGAGACAGCATGTAATGGAATATATTAGGGGTTCGAATGCTTGACCTAGTAATTGCATCTGAGAAATGGACTATTATGAATATGACCATATTGCCACCAGTTGGTGAGAATGATCATAAGGTCTTGACCTGGGAAGTGGCTAAATGTGTGGAATTTTCAATTATGTAGGGTACATGTGGAATTACCATGCTGGTAAGTATGACAAGCTTAGGAGATTGCTTAGATCAGTGCCATGGCATGTTAAACTGCAAGGGCTGGATGTTGGTAGTACATGGGAAGTGGTAAAGGAGCATTTGAGGGAGGTAATGGCTGACTGCATACCTAGAGTCCAGAGAGTAAATCAAGTGGGAGTTAAATGGATGAATAACACCAATAAGCTTGAGCTGCAAAAAAAAAAAAAAAAAAAAAAAAAGAAATAATTGTGGCTGAAATTTAAGGAGAAAGGTGATCTGCAGGCACAAACAGCACAAAAGCACAGGCCAGAAGGGTAACTAGTGTGATAAGAAAAGCAAAGCACATTATGAAAGGAAATTAGTAATGCAAGCTAGAGTGAATCCCAAACAGTTCTTTCGATATGTTGCAAGTAAAAGAAAAAATTTATATGGCAAAATGATTTTAAGGAATGCCAATGGCAGTGAGGTAACTGAATCAGATGAAATAGTAGAATTGCTAAGCAAGCACTTTGCAACAGTATATCATCCAGGTTGTGATATTTGAGGAATGAGAGAACGAATCGCTGATACAGGAATTGAAGTGAATGAAATCGAGGTGAACAGTATATTACAGAACCTTAATGTAAATACATCTGTGGGATTGGATGGTATACCAGCTTGAGTCTGGTATACCCTCAATGGAACCTCCTTTATGCAATGGCAGGGATGCCATTGCATAAAGGAGGTTCCAAGACTGCTGTTGCAAATTACCAACTGATCAGCATATCAGGAATCGTTGTCAAGGTTTTGGAAATATTAGTCAAGAGCAAAATACAGGAATGGATAGATGAAGTACTGTATGGAGGACAGCATGGTTTTGTGAAGGGTAGATCATGCCTCAGTAACTTGTTCACGTTTTATAATACAGTGACGGCTGAACTGGATAAGGGTAATGGATTTACAGTGATACTGCTGGACTTTGCTAAGGTCTTTGACAGGATACCACATGGAATTCTAATCAGTAAACTGCAGCACATGGGGATGGATATAGGGTTGGTGAGATGGAGGAGGATGGCTGATGGAGAGAGATATCAGAGAGTAGTTTATTCAGGAGTAGAGTCCAAAAAAAAGGCCTGTTACTAGTTTTGTGTACCACAGGGTTCTGTTCTTGGACCACTGCTATTTAATTTGTTCATTAATGATACAGGAAAGGATCTGAGAGGAACTGTTCATTTATTTGCTGATGATGCAAAGTTGGGTAGAGCAATAGTGAATGCACATTGATGTCAAAATTTTGCAGGATGATTTGGATAGATTGGTAGTCTGGGCTAATGAGAATGAATGTCAATTTAATGTAGCAAAATGTAAGGTTATGCATTTTGGGGTGAAAAGATTATCAGCAGTATACCACATTGGTGGAACTGTACTCCAGGAGGTTGACGAAACCAGAGATTTGGTTGTGTTGGTGGATAGGGAGTTGAAGTTTAGGGGCATATAGCAAAAGTGGCTAAATTGGCTCATCAGATCTCTTAGTTACTGAAGAATACTTTGACTTGACAAGCAGAGATAAGAAAGTTATTGTTCCTCTTTATCGTGCCTTAATAAGACCCCCCCCCCATCTTGACTACTGTGCCCAGATCTGGGTCTCCTGGGTTTCTTCTTGATTGGGAAGAGGTAGAGAGGATCCAGAGGTGGGTGACCAAGATGATAGCTGGTCTATGGAATGAAGCTTACGAGAACAGGTTGAAGATCTGTGGGTTACAGAAATTTGTTGATATGTAAAAAAGGGGTGACAGGATTGAGACATTCAAATTACTGAAGGGTTTTTACAAGATTAATTCAAATGAAATTTTTCAGAGCAAGTCTGGTGATGGGAGAACTAGGGGCCATTCATGGAAACTGAGTAAGAGTGTAGTTAGCAAGGGTGGTAGAACTAGTTTTTTTACTTGGAGAGTGGTGAATGAGTGGAATAAGCTGCCAGAGTTCGTTGTGGGTGCCATGACTGCAAATGAGTTCAAAGCAAAGTATGATAGATACTGTGTGAATGTTGAATAATTGTTCTTGATATGATGTTTAGGGTCTCCCTCGATGAGTCTAAGGACTCCTTGGAGTTGCCCATAATAATAATAATAATAATAATTTATTTATTATACCTTATTTATTATGATTTATTTATTATAGCTTATTTATTATGATTTATTATTTGCTGGTAATTATAATAAAGTGCAGTAAAACTATAGGATCTATAATTTAAAAATATAAAGAAATAAGTAAAATATAAATAAATATAATTATCAAAACTTACGTGCTGAATTAAAACCTTGTATATAATCTGGACATTGCTGAGTATAAACTTTTCCTGCCATAACATAAGGCCAACACAATGCTCCATCCCATGTTATTGGACAATATATTCCTATGAATTTTTTTTTAAAAAATGTTATTCTTCTGCATGATTATTAACAAAGTAAAAGCTATGATTATTAATTCTTTTTGAGTAAACATGCCACAAATATTATCTTCAGAATGGCATCATTGGTGAGAAAGAAAGAAAGAGGGGGGGGAGGCTAACAAAAACTGTTAACAGCCCTGACAGTGAAGCATAACTGAAATACATTTAGCTGAAACTTGTAGATAAAATACAATAGTACTGTATTTGAAATTAACAAAAAAAAACAAATTTTAACACAAAATAAAGCTTTAGCACATGAAAATAAACTTGCGTATGAGTTGCCTTTACTTGAGGTTCACTAATTGGGTTCGATATGAACTGCATTACTTAAAAGACTCTAAGTCTGTCTAGAAGATCGTATATTTGTCATTCAGTATTATTTTGATTAAGGATTTCATAGTGTGACAGCCACTTCTTTTACTAATTTTAATGTAAAGTTTTGGCTTTGAATGTTGTACTTTGAAAGTAGCCTTTTTTGGCTATTTTCAAAGTACAAAGTTCTTACTTTTTGAACCACTATAGACGTAAAAGAGCTAACACTACAAAAATAGCTACATACTGAAAAATTAAAGAGATGAAATGCTACTGTGTGAGATAAGGTGGAGATCAGTAAAGACCAACGAGAGATTTATGACCTTAAGACTGTCTGTAACTTGGTTATCAAGACTGAACCCCTCAGAAGGAAGACATCCGCCAGACAATGCCATTGCTGTCAAAAGTATGGTCATGCGCAGAAGCTTTGTAGGGCAGAATACAAATGTGTAAGGTGTAAAAATAATCATCCCTGGCATATATGTGCCAAGCCAAGAACCACTCCTAAGTGTGCCAACTGTGGCAGCCCACATCCAGCTAACTACAAGGGCTGTTCACTCCACCCATCTAACCTGACAAGGACTAAGGAGGCAGTGGCCCTGTCCACTCAGAAGCAAGTCACACAACTTGAATCGGAAATTAAAGTGCAGGCTATTACACCTGATAAATCGTATGCCTCTGTAGTTTCCTCACGCAACAAGTCAGCAGAAACTATACCAAGCAGCCAAAACTCTGCTGCAATGCTTGCTATCAGCTTTTAGGAAATCAAATCCAAACCAGGCTGACACAAACAGATTTCTTAAAAATACTCAAGTCATATTCTCGTTGATTAATGGATAACCTGGCTATCACAATAAATTCTATACAGGTCGCATTCTGGAATGCTAATGGACTCAGCAACAACATTCTAGACTCCAAGAATTTGCTGTCCACCACAAAATTGATATCTTGTTAGTTAATGAGACCCATCTGCAGCCCTGTGATAATTCCAAGCTAAGAAATTACTCTTTAGTTAGAAATGATAGACCTAATGCCAGAGGTGGAGGTACTGCAATCTTTATCAAGAAAAACATCTGTTACAATGAGATAAAAAAGATTCCTACAACTAATCTGGAAAAAAATGGCATTGAAATTTACATCATTAATGTAGGCATCTTAAAAATATATTCCATTTATAACCCTCCAGGCAGAACTCTGCTATCCTCTGATCTTTTCAGCTGCTTGATACTACAGAAGCAACAATAGTAGCAGGTGATCTAAACTCAAAACATCCCTTATGGAAAGCAGGTGTGCCAATTATAATGGAAAAATCCTTCACAATTTTGTAAGCTGTATTTTGTATTTTATTATCATCACAGGCCCGATTGAACCAACACGCTGGAACACGTGGCAGGCCCGATGTATTAGATATAGCCATAAAACACATCTCATCAATTCCAGCTGCAAGTAGTTAACGACCTCAGTTTGGACCACAACCCAGTACTTCTAAAACTGGGAGAGGATCCTTAATAACTTATTCCCAGTCAGTCATTTACTAATTTCACAAAATTCAAGGCTACAATCAACCCTATCATGGATTCAGTGCTGAATATCTCCACCTGTGAAGATATTGACGGAGCAGTCAACAACCTGGAAAGCAAAATTCAAACTAGCTTAACTGCAGCCTCTTCTATTTCCACTCCAGTTCAAGTAAACCTACTTCCAGAAGAAATCCTTGCTCTGATCAGAAATAGAAATAAAATCAGATGTCGCTTTCATAACATGCTATCTCCTCAAGATCGCCAAGAGCTGAACTGAGCATCAAACTTACTTCGCTATGCACTAAAAGATCACAGAAATCAACAATAGGAAAGAAAACTGTGTTCCCTGAAAACTGAAGATAACTCCTTGTGGAAGTTGGCAAAGACTATCCGTACGGACCATTCCAATATCCACTCCATTCATGGAGAAAGAGGTATAGTTTATAGGGACGATGAAAAGGCGGAAGCCCTCGCTGAAGCTCTTCAACTTCAGTGCAGTCCTAATTATGCGCATGCAGATTTGGTCTTCATAGAGAAAATTCACCGTTGAGTCTGTACGGCATGCCAGCACCCTAACAACCGTGATAATATCTGTCCCACCTCACCTAAAGAGGTCTGCTCAATCACTAGGAAGCTTAACAATAAAAAAGCCCCTGGCCCAGATGAAATTAATAACAAAACAATCAAGGCCCTTCCACACAAAGCTGTCATGCATTTGGTAGCAATCATAAATGCAATACTCAGACTCTACTATTTTCCAACCCTGTGGAAACAAGCAGATATAATCCTCATTCATAAGACGGGAAAAGTGCCTCAGTTACCACAAAGTTACAGACCCATCGGTCTCCTTTCATGCTTGGGAAAAATTGCAGAAAAAATCATCCTAAATAGACTTCAAGATGTGGTGAACAAAAAACGATACAATACCGAAAGAGCAGTTTGGGTTTCGAACCGGGCACAGTACTACACAACAAGTTCACAGACTGGTCGAATTCATCACTACTGGATTCAATTGCCGACAACATACAGGAGCTGTTTTTCTGGATGTAGCAAAAGCCTTTGATAAGGTTTGGCATAGAGGCCTCATCTATAAATTATTTATGGCCAACGTTCTGCTCTACCTTATCAAACTTATCGACTCCTTTCTAAAAAACCGGAAATTTCAGGTCAGGTTGAGAGGACTCAAATCCTCTTTGAAAAGAATCACTGCAGGTGTTCCTCAAGGCTCGTTGCTCTCTCTGTTGCTTTTTAACATCTTCGTTCCTGACGCCCCTAACACGACATCAACCACCACAGCTTGCTATCCGGATGACATGGCAATTTTGAGTAGATCTCTCAAGCCAAACTTAGCTACACAGTGCTT